>NC_065902.1:10751376-11951376 GCF_905147045.1 Nymphalis io
CCGCACTTCGTATTTTGGTTTTAGTTTGAGAATTTCTGGAGTTTAAGCGATGTTGACATAGTAGTTTTCAGATATTATTTACGTTTTCAAAGTGTATACACGTTGAAATATAATAAATAAATAATTTTAGTGATATTATGTCGTCCTGACCGATTTCGGCCACTCGGCCATCACTGCACATAATTTTTAGTCTCCGTTAATAAATCTATCGTTAAAATGAATATTTTTCTAGTTATTTCAGAAACTTGATAACAGGAATTGCTTAAAAGTTATGCAATCTCTCGTATATCCCGTATGGTCTAGTGGCTAGGATACCTGGCTTTCACCCAGGAGGCTCGGGTTCGATTCCCGGTACGGGAATTTGTTTATTCTTTTGATTTACGCAATACCGTATATGTTGCTATACAAAAATGTTTGAGAAAACAATTAAGGTTCCGAAATCCAATGGAGAAAGAAATTTATATTATTTATACTTACATTTTTCTTTATTTAACAAAATTTCAAATATCTGTAAATTAATAAGACTATAAAATTAATGTCAACTCCTAAGAATTTAAAACTGAATGAATGAAAGAAGATGAAGATGAAAATCTTTTTTAAATTTAGAAGCTGGAGTCCCCCTTTTATAGCTCATACTTCTCAATTTACAATACCCGTCCACTTCATTTAAATCCTAAAGATATATTAATATAATTAAATTCTAAGTTATTATTACACGCGATACTTTGGACATCATATATTCTTTTTGAATGGAAGTTAGAACTTGGTATTCTTTGTCAAGCTGAAATGGATCACTTACCCTTGGATACTAAGACTTTATTTATTTATCTTTATTATCTTTATAAGTATGTATTTACAAAAGAACAGCAGTATACGTATATCGGCTGTCTGGTTTCCATAGTACAAGCTCTGGGATCAGATAGTCGTGTGTGAATAATGTCCCAGGATATTATTTATATTTATTTATTTATGTCTTACCTGCCTGTGAATATAAGTTCATTAGTTTATATACTTATAATAAATAATCGTTCCCGCATCAACAGTCGATTAAATTTGACTTTTAATTAATTATGACAGCGATAAACACGCTGGCAGTATCTCATATCCAGAGCACCTCTCGTAAAACTAGTGCAGTCGCTGGAGCTCAAATACTGAAGCGCCGCAAATATTCACTTTTATCCAACGAGTATAAATTTGCAGGGCTGGGTTTTGAAACATTAGGCCTAAGGTCGTTCTTTAAAAGATACTGGTTCACACTTCTGGTGTTCAAAGAGCTGGCGCTTACTTAGCCCAAAGACTGGGTGTAGTGGTGCAGAGAGGGAGTACTGCCAGCGTCTTGGGTACAATTCTACAGGACAATTTTTTAGATGCCGTGTTTTTTTCTATAAATTTGTAATGTATAGTTTGTTTTGTTTTAGTTTACTCCTATATTTTCTTGTGTGTGCCACTAAAAGTCATCCCCAATAGAGTAAAAAAATATATAACTCTTAATAATTGTTAACTTGGATCCTTTTGTTCGAGAGTTAAAAATGTATGAACATAAGTAATATCAACCATCTTAATATTTCAGATGGAGGAAATAAAATTAAATTACAAAAGTTATTCTTGTTTTTATTTGAGTAAGACGAGTTTCTGGTTTGTTCGTATAACGATAGGGTTACCAGACATTTCGTTTTTGCTCCGGAGAAGTCCTGGCTTAGTGTTTATGTCCTGCATGAGCTAGTAGAATAGGAAGGCGGACGAGCATATGAGCCACCTGATGGCAAGTGGTCACCAACGCCCATAGACATTGTCATTGTAAGTAATGTTAACCGTCGCTTACATAGCCAATGCGCCACCAACATTGGGAACTAAGTTGTTATGTCCTTTGTGCCTGTAATTACACTGGCTCACTTACCCTTCAAACCGGAACACAAAAATACCAAGTACTGCTGTTTTGCGGTAAAATATCTGAAGAGTGGGTGGTACCTACCCAGGCGAGCTTGCCAACGCTCTACCACCGGTTTAATTGCACTATGGATAGTTTACCGTATTTTGGAGTGTCCTTAGTATGGATGTAAAAATATGTTTTGTTTAAACATCAATGATTCGTTTTGCGTCTTGATGTATTGTGACGATTTTTCAAAAGCGTATTAGACTTTTTACAGCACTTTCTGTTTTTGTAGTGCTTTCTGTAAGAACTCACTTCATACTCACCGGTGAAATGTGGACAACCGACTTGTGGTGATAAACTATTTTGATGCGTGTATTCTTGAAATGTTATAAATATTATGGTCAGTATATCCGTTATAATAATTATACCGTGTCTAAATTTTAAACAAAAACGGTATAAATTTCCCGTCTTTTATCCGGTTTTCGACCAAGTCATGGTCACCCTATATTATAACCACATAATAGTACTCATAACTTAATCTTACGCCCTTGTAAATTACACACAGAGTAATTATGGTGCAGGTGATTTAATATTTAATTTATTTATCTTTACTTATAAATGCTTTTATAAATGCTTTCTTAACAGCTGCTTGATAAAAAGGAATAAAAAAGCGTTTTTATTGTTTTTTTCATAGTGAAACATTATTGACAGAAATGGAAGTAAACAGATGCATGAATGGATGTTTGAAGTGACAATCGAGGTCTGCCCGGGCGTTGTTGATTCTCTGTATTGTTGTATTTAGGTTGAATGATGTGTAAGCCAGTGGAAATAAAGGTATAGTGACATTATTATCACGTGGATGGCTGCGTATTAACGATGAAGTAAATAGCTTATATTTATACAGTGATTTACTATAGAAGGCTCATTCGGTTGTCCCCCATCACAAAATAAAAAAAAAAGTAAATGGCTGGCAAAATGAAATTGGATACAAGGTATATAGTTTATATCAATAAATAGTATTTTATTTCATATTTCCATTTTAACTATGCTAATGTTTTTAAAATATGATTCAGTACATTGCATATAAGATTAATGAAGTATATTATTTTAATTATATATTTTGTAAGCTCTGTTAATAAGTTCTTCTGTGTCTCTGCACTTTAATTTCCAGTAACGCGCATGATAGTAATTTTCAACGGCAGAAGTATGAACTTTGCTCTATTTAATGTGACAGCTGACATAATCTGAAATTTAAGTGGTAATAAATACATTTGTAATCTCTCACAATATTTACGATCAATGTTAAGATCAAACAGGATGTTAAGTGCATTGGTGCATGACTAATCGTATAATATTAAATTGATTGATTTGAATATAGAATATTGTTCGTAATAAGTCCTCGGCTTCATCGTTCTAGTGGCTAGCTTTCATTCTACCTAAACGAGCTCCGTTGAGCCAGGAGATACGTGAATGAGATCCCGCAGTCGATCCATTTAAGGAAAGCCTTCACAGATGTTTAGATCGAAAAGTCCAACCTGGTTCCCAAGGATCCGGATTTGTATCACAGAATTCCGCTGCGTTAAAGAAACTATACGTTAGTTTTGCAAATGGAGAACGTGATGATTGGAAAGATTGATTACGATTAAAAAACCTTACTTGGGGCATGCATAGCAAAATGACAGTATTGTTCTGTCTCGAAAATCACGTTAATCCAATGGTCTCGCGTGATTTATCTTCGCTCGAGTCGGACTACCGTCTCTTAATAATAAGAGTGTTGAAATAGAGTGTACATCCGTGTTAGCGTACACTCTAGTGCACTTTAATATCTTCTGCGTTGTTAGTTATACTCGTTCAGGTCCATTGCTATCGCTGGAACCAGGTCAGGGGGACATAATCAATGTGATGTGAAATAACTGTTGGTACACTGCTTTTGTAGTATATGACACTGATTTTATTGCTTGCTTATTATAGCAGCTACATCACATATTACGTAAAGGTTCATTTTCTTGCTCTCACAGAAGGATTTTGTTTGATTTCATGTACGTGTTTAATTTCTTTTTGTCAAAGATAAATCTTGGATGCGAAACTTTAACAAAGTGACGTCTTAATTACAATTATGTAAAAACAAAACCAAAATATTTTCTATTTAAACTTGGAGTCTACATACGACAGACTCGTCCTTTTTTCGCGCTGCTAGAACGGTCCGTCAAAATTCAATTGGTTAACGCGGCCCACGCCAGTAATGCACCCGGTCGACGTGAGTTCTTTCAACTATTTCAACATTCATCGTATTCCGCCAATTTTATACAAAATTTAGTGATTTATGCAACTTAACCTGCCTCACGAATCACTTCGTCCATTGGTGAAAGCCGTATGAAAATCTATCTGTTAGTCTTTGAGTTTGTTGGGTAAACAGACCCCGGCGGAGGACTTTGTTTTATAATATGTATTGATCAAATTCACCTTAACAAACAAACATAACTCTTCTTTGAATAATGATAGAATTATTTACATTATATCATGCATTTCTACTTCACCGGTCGTGTAGGATTGCCGTCCTGTCAGATTATGAAGAGGATAGAGAGAGGAACCGTGTATGCGTATACAGTCGTGTAAAGTATATATAACGTGTGCCAAGCAGTATCGAAGTCACAAAAGATGTATCCAAATTCATTTTTTTTGTATGTATATAATACATAAATATTAAATTTAATATAAATCAAATTATTTATCAAAGTATTTTAGTTGAAAACGTTCAGAAAATATGTTGCCGTTGAAAATTATGCAACAATGGGAGCCGGGGGAAGGAATTGTAATATAAATTTTTGATGTCTTTTATTTTACCGAACCGATATTAGAATTGCATATTACAGATAGCGGACGAATATTCAGAATTGATATTCCGTCGCGTTTTGAAAAATATCAATATTTTGAAGAGGAAAATATAAGTTAGAATTTATCTGAGTGGAATTAATATCTTGTAACATATATTGCATGGAGTTGAATATAAAATATGAATAGCGACATCGTATACTTAAAGCTTATGGGTAGGATTTTAGAGCATAGAATTGGATTCAGTGCTGGTAGCTGAATACATATGTACGAAGGCGACATTTTTCATGGCTATCTATCCTGGGAGCTTCTGGTGGTGGTATTCACGAAAGTGCACCGGTATTGGGCAGAAATGAACTGAAAGACCGATGGCAACTGTCCAGGGTTTGAGAAGGTTCTGCGAACTAGGACTGCCCAACCAATCTTCAGTTACAATCTATCGATCATTGTGTTAAAAATCAGCTGATGATATACAACGTGTACGCTCCGTGAAGATTAGAATGGAGTCATCTCGAAACTATCGAGCATTACTCGATAAAAACCTTAGGGAATACAAAGCAATTAGAACATAATATAAAGCGCCCCCCACGACGCGTCTTTGTGCCTGTATGCCTGTGTGAACGAAAAGTACCAAACTGTTCTTCATACGATTTGAACTAAAGGTTTTAACAGAGATGATTATAAGGAAGATTGATGTGAAGGTATATGACGATAATTGTTGCGTATATTGGAAAAAATAATGTCGAGTGTACGCTTTACTGGCATGCGTCACTGGATTACGCGAATCCAGTAGAGTTATATGTGTTACGAATTACTTATTCTATAATTACAAAGCCTGGACGGGCAGCCAGTAATAATTAATTTTATGAATACCTCCAATTCATTATGTATTCTTGTTCTATTTAAAACACGAAAATTTTAACTTTTAATATTTTGTGAAGTTATTGTTTTATCGTTTTCTTATGTGCCAACATTTATGGAACGATCAGTTCTTCCTTTCATTTTCCATTGTTTACATTAAACATAATCTCTATTGAATTAATTCTGATGGATTACGTTTAATCGCTCAATGGCGAACGGTTTCACAAATATAAAATATTGATTATGTAAGTATTTTGATTAATTTTATGCATTATTGAGCATAATGTTATAGATTCGCCTGGTCCTGGTAAACTCTGACTTTGTGGTATGGCTTTAAAAGTTAGTTAATGTTGTAACACTCATTTTGTACGTATTCTATACATGACAAAGTATATGAAAATCAAGAAAATCAATTAGGAGAAGAAATAACATATATATTCATAATATGGTCATATAATATTGCATAAGATCAACTTCTGCGATTTTTAATTCCATCATAGCATCAGCTTAGATGGAGAATTTACGGCTGTATCACAATGACACAAACGTATATTAATTAATAATAATGATATTGAATACAGTGGTTGTTATAGTACACTGTAAAATATAGTTAAGTTCGTAAAAGGCATACTGTTCGCAAAATATACCATATAGTGGTACCACCCACTCATCAGATATTCTACCGCAAAACAGCAATACTTGATATTGTTGTGTTCCGGTTTGAAGGGTGTGTGAGCCAGTGTAATTACAGGCACAAGGGACATAAAATCTTAGTTCCCAAGGTTTAAATTTTTTATTTTTTTTTATTCTCTCCCACAGACAATGATGTTTACATTTTCTTTTTTTATAATATATATAAATACAGTTATGTGTGGATACAGGAGCCCAAACTAGGTTGCCCTGTGCTAAGGGTCTCCTGGCTCCCCCTCTTGAGTAAGGAACTATTTATTTGTTTAATTTTATAGAAAGCAGGAGAAACTCTAAAGCTTTTACAATATATTATCTAGTAATAAGTTATACTTATGCTAATAGAAATAAAAAGATAATGTATGCTTGTGAATATGTGCGTGTGAGTGCATGTGTATGGGTGTGTGTGTGTGTGTTTGTGCCTGTGAGTCTTGTATGTATGTGTATATATGGTGTGTAGATTTTTTTTTACTACAATTGCTTGTTTATTATTAATGTATTAAATTAATAATTTTTCTATCTCTTCATGGTCCAGTTTTAAAAGCCAGTCAGTTAATTTCCTCTTACATGCGAATCTTAGTAAATTTGAAATAGAGAGTAATTTATTTAATTTATTGTAAAGCCTGGCTGCTTTAAAATCAAAGAATTTTTGGGCAAAAAATGTTTTGACCATTACAGATTTACATACTTCATAAGATCTTCTAGAGTCAGCAATAGGTTGGTGGCGCATTGGCTATAAGCGATGGTTGACATTTCCTACAATGCCAATGTCTAAGGGCGTTTGGTGACCACTTACCATCAGGTGGCCCGTCCACCTTCCTATTCTATAAAAAAAATATATTTTTTTTTAAAAGTCGACTTGGAGTTTATTTTAATGAGCTGCAGTGTACTAGCTCATACTGGTAAGGCAGAATTTCATCCGACCATACACGTTTCCTTTGATTGTTTTCCTTCGATTTTGGGTATAAGACGAATCGTAAATAAGTAAAAGCTCAATGGTGCTTACCCAGATTTGAATCCGCGATCTTTAATTAAAATTCAGGTTCATTCTGAATACAGCCCTAAAATGTAATAAAATTATATTTTATATTCATATAACTTAATAGAATCAGAATAAAATCTCTAGACTCAATTTTTCATTTGATTATCATTTTATTGTAAAAATTAACATAAGTCCCGTTGTTAAAGTAATTTTCTCGATGAAAATCGCAAACAAGCGCATTTTAGCATGAATTATTTAGAAATGCAATTAACTACTATGCGGTCTAGTTGCTGATTTGTCTGTCAGTGTTGTGTTGACGAAGCGAATACAAGTTCATTATACACCATTTATAGTTATATATACAAGAGCAATGACCACGTCACGTTTGACAATTCAGTGGAAATAATTTTATCATCTTGGATAAATTATGTATGTTATAATTACATAATATAATGTTGTGTTTGAAATCAATATGAAGCTTTTGTATTTTTATGTAGCTGTTTAATGATGAGCGAGTCAGTCAGTCATTCATATTTGTAACGTTGTCAGCATTTAGAAGTGAACGCGATCATTACTATTATGTGGTTAATTTGCACCTCTGACTTTTAAAAACAAAACAGTTAATATATATTGTAATATGTATCCGTAACAGCCTGTGAATGTCCCATTGCTGGGCTAAGGCCTCTCTTTTTTTGAGAAGGTTTGGAGCTTATTCCACCACGCTGCTCCAATGCGGGTAGGAAACTTCTTGATTGGAGACCGTGGATTGATAAACGTAGCGATTGGCGCCTTTAAGTCAAAGGGGTCGACCACCTGAAGAGAGTGGCAATCAGGAGCTTTGGTGTACCTTGGAAGAGAAATAGTTATCTACATATAACATAAGTATAGGACTGCGAAAGGCTAACTTTATAAATACATATAATTTAATTGTCATCTAGTTATTTATTACCATATTCTGTGTATAAATAAAATATTTTATACGTTTCGAAAGAAAAATGTTTGACCTTTAGATTAACAATATTTTGCAATAAAAAAGCTCATGTTCGTAATTTAAAATATTGTATAAATTAGATCAAATTTCAAATTGAGAGGAGTCAGTCAAATGAATATAAGAAATACCATGGAAATTAAATTGACAAACAAACATTTTTTTTAAATATCTGCAATAAATACGAGTAAAGAATAAGATATTTTCGAATAATCGTATCGCCACAGACGTGTTGTACGTGCCTTTTATATCTATAATTTGGATTTATATCATTTTAATGTGCCTGCATGTTTTTAATACCATTCTGGAATACAATTCTTTATTGACTTCGAATGTGTGCGACTTATCTTCCTTGTAAGGGTGTCATTGGTCTTCATGGGATTCTGAATTCCTTTTGT
Source organism: Nymphalis io (assembly GCF_905147045.1). Taxonomy (NCBI): domain Eukaryota; kingdom Metazoa; phylum Arthropoda; class Insecta; order Lepidoptera; family Nymphalidae; genus Nymphalis; species Nymphalis io. The sequence continues at coordinate 10,759,998 of NC_065902.1, forward strand.
ATTCCTTCCTGAACTGGATGGTATTTGGTAAGTTTGCTCATGATCGAGTCATATCTGTTATGAATCGCAATTTTATAGTGAATATAGTGGTCTTTTTACTAGTTTTCCTTATATATAGTTGCTTAGTGCAGAACCCTTTAGGTAGGTGCCATCCTCTTATCACATTCTCTTTTGCCATACTGCAATACGTAGTATTGTTGTTTTCCATTTGGAAGGTTGAGTGTTACTACAGGCACAAGGGACATAACATAGTGCCCAAAGTTAGTAGCGCATGTAAGGAATGGTTCATATTTCTTTCGGCGTCAATTTCCATGGGCGGTGGTGACCACTTACCATCAGGTTTCCCATTACAGGTAAGAACTTGTATTCTATTGTGCAAGCGAGGTATATGTAATCTCATCAGTAACCCTAATAATAGTTAGCTGATAACTCTATGGAATGGTTTTCATTGGTCCATATCTGACACCCTAAAAGTATTTAAAAAAATATCGCAGAAACGACCAATTAAAATGTTAAGAAACAATGAAATGTCTTGAGCTTTCATGTCAAGATTGTATACACAATTGCAATAGAATGTAAGAAAGAGTCATAAAAAATTCGTTAAGCGTTTGTTCCTGTATGTATGGAATAAACTTCTAAACGTATTGCTTCGTTTTGTTTAGAGTGATATGAAAGCTATTTTTTTTCACACAGAAAACTTACAAGGTCCTCTGGAATTAAATGGGTATTATTATCGACTTAAAGTTTCTCTTTTTTCGGAATGTTTATGCCGTTGACCCCTATTGACCTTGACAAGACGAGAGCGAGAGTACTGAGATTCAACCTGATGTTGGAAGGCCACATTAAGGGCTTAGAATAATCACGTCCAAAGGTTGTGTCCCGAATATGTCATCCTTGGAGTTGGATATACTCGCCAGTACTATTCGACTTCTAAAACGTGACTGTCCCACTCAAAACTGGTCTTATGGTAACGTTAATCACAGTTAATTATTATTTTATATTTATTTTATTCCAATGGAGCAACAATCTGTACCTTGTTGGCATAACTTAAAGCCATCCGAAGGTTTTGTTTTTTATGTAAGCATTTTAATTTCACTCTGAATTGAACACGTTGATCTTGAAGGATAACTACAGGTTCAACTCACTTGTGTATCCACCAATCCGCATTAGAACAGCGTGGTAAAAAAAAACTGCGAACCTTCTCCACAAAAAGAAAGTATATATCACTATAAGCTCCGCAGTGGGGCATGTATATATTGTTACTTTACCTTTTTTCTTTAATATTATATAACTGCTTACAATATCTGTAATACTATTCGCCCTACAATATTTCTATAAATAGTAACTATAAATAGCATGAGCGTTTTTTCCATGATCACGAATGAGCTGGTTTCACTGAATGCTATTAGACATTCCGATTGACACTATTGGGTTAGGGCCCTACGTTTCTAAGCGATATTGGATCCACTCTGCGTGCTTGCAACGTACGGATGCAGTGAGAGACATTTTTAAATGTATACTGTTTATTTTAATCCATAGCACCGCTATTCTGTGAGAACTTTACATCTCATTCGTGAAGCGTTGAAAATCGACTTATAGATATTTTGATGCGTGTTTTTTTTAGATTTTTAATTTATTTACATTACAGCTTTAAATATATATAAATGAAAATTATAAATAGCTACTGTACAAATCATAGTTGCGTGGAATGGTTGCAAAAAATGTAGTGGCATAAAAAATGATCCAGCCCTCGTATCAGAACTAGATGCAAGAAGGGCGTGGAGTGTGGACACATGTCTACGGTGCGGCACCGACCACCGTGTATCGGCACGGCGCCGCTACCGGGAGACGGCATCGTGCGGCAGCACCGCTATGTTTTGCTGTTGCTTAGTTCGCACGTGTTAACAAAAATGGTTGACAATTTAGACTTTGTTTCGATTTTGTAATTTCACTAATGGAAACACGTCCCGTTCTCTAATATATATAATTATAAAAAATATACCAAACATTGCCTTTCCGTTACACGGTGGCCGGCTCCGCACCGTAGACAAGTGTTCATTATTATGCTCTGCGGTGAGCTTCGAGTTTGTCCTTGCAGAAAAACTCTATTAAACGTGACAGGTTAAATTATAATTCAATTAATGGAATTTCTGAACTTTTATTAGTTAAAAATTTTAAAATTAAAAAAAAAAAAGAATTATCCTTCTCAGTAAATTAAAGTTTTAGTATTTTATCTTATAGTGAAGATCTTTTTCCATTGATGACCTATTCTTGGGTGGTATTGAACCCAATATCTTTAGTTAGGATCTGTGTTCTATCAACTGGTTTATCGTGGCATTAGTAAATGAGCTACATCATAGAAGCCAATAGCAAAGACAACAACTACAAAGGGAATATGTAGTTGTTAGCGATAGTGTAGTTGCAGCATTTGGGATCGATCACGTTTGTATCTAATCTTCATTAATTAATGATGCAAATACTGGTATTAGAAGCGAACATCCAGTATGCGGTGCTTGGACGCCATAAATAAGTTATATTGTAAGAACCTACTAAAATAATATAACCTGAATAAAATATTATTATTAGAACATGATTTCCGTTTTTTTTATTTTCATTATATTTAATTTTCATGTAGTTATTTTGTTTCTGGCGCATATTTCTTATTCGCCGGTGAAAAAAATAATGGAGGAAGCTTGCATGTGTCTGATGAAATCCTGCAGAATGTATATATACCAAACCTCGATGGAACCGCGTAGTGGGATAAATTCCAGCCTTCTCCTTATATGTAAAAGATCACTGTTATTTTACTTTCCTTTAATAACAAAAAATTGTAGTATTTATGAAATAAAACAAAGAGATAATGCATAATGTTGCATAATGTTTACTACTCAGATACGATGCATAATGTTTACTACTCAGATACGAGCAACTGTCAAACGCGCTTTTCAAAATAATACTTTTTAAATAATGACCCCGTTACAAACACTATACAAATTCAAAGGCTAGAATAAAAATAAACGGAAACCGTAAGATAGTTCTTCATACCATTTTTCCTACAGCTGCGAATGGAATGAAATCTCATTTCTATCGAGCTTCGATTCCTCACGTACAATATTTTATAAGTTTTACGTATTTTATATCACAAGCCCCGTCCATTAGCGGGAGTTGAGAAATTAAAGCAAACGTATATTGTACACTTTCGTTAATAACTGTAATATTTACTGGAAAGCCGACTGGAGGAGCCAAAGTTATTAGTATATCGTGACAAACGAATTTATTTTTAATTTTTAAGGAAAACAAATTCCGGTTAAAATCTATTAAGCTAAGTATTGAATAAAAGGTTGAAAATAAAATCTTCAGTGTGCGTTACATCTCCAAGTCAAACCCAATTTACGTTAGTTGTTATTTTAAATAAAAACCGCTAGTCTTAGTGACGTTATTTAAATGTATGCAACATAAAAAAAACAATAGCAAAGACGCGCCACACTGTCACAGTTGATATTGCACACTTGTAATGTTTGAAAAAAAAGTCATGCGAGTCATCGTGGATTTATCTATCTATGGGCACCCTATTGAAGTAGGCTTTTATAATTTTACAAGATTAATATAAATTGATTGTTACTAGCGTTTTATAATGTAGATTCTACCGAATACTACCAGCGAGTGACACGATAACACTCTTTCCCGCCAATTAAGTTATATAGATAATTAAATACGTATATATATGGAATTAAATAAATGGAAATTGAAGAATACTAACTACACGCTTTTTATAATTTATATATATTTTATCGTGTTATTAATGTATTTATTTTAATATAAAGTTTTTTTTAATAAGATTAATTGACAAAGCTGAACTTATTTGAGGAATTTTATTATAGAAGTGAACACGTTGCCCAAGAAAAGTCTTTGTGGAGACGGAAAACAAGTTTTCCTTTATTTCTCGTTTTTATACAATGTTTGTCACTGTCTATCAAAATAATCAATATTATTATGGATATACATAATATTATTTATAACAGAATTATTTACATTAAAGCTTTAAATATATATAAATAGAAATTAATAATAGGTTATGTACAAATCGTCAAGACGTTGAATGTAAAACCTTTAAGTAGACAGTAGGCTTTTAAAAACTCAATTAATCTGAATGCAATACCTATATTATCTATGTAATTAAAAATAATTAAATGCTATTTATTCCGCATGGAAATCAACGATTTTTGTTGAAGTTTGTAATATCTGTGTTTTAATAATTATACGCTAAAAACAAAAAAACCGACATCAAATAAAATTCGACCTCAAAAAAATCACCTATTTATTCACCCTCCCGGTTGGTATTTTTCTTTAAATTAAAATTGGACCAAACGGAAAATATACTCAGTCAAATAAAAACATAATTTAAATTAAAAAATACAACTGAATTGAGAATCTTCTATTTTGAACTCGGTTAAAACTTACATTGATAAAAGAAAAAAATGCAAATGTTAATAAATCACATGATTCCCATTTCGAAACTGAAGCAGTCGACGGTGGCTTTATTACGAGTTAAGCAGTTCCGAATGAAGAATGAGGGATTACGTTTCAATTTTCTGCCATGGATTTGCACAGAATTGTACTCGATTGATTGTGAAAACCTATTTTAGAAGATGAGAGATTTTACTTTAACCACAATCAATTGATTACTTCATTAAACTTATAAACTATAAGTTTATAAAAATACAAATAAATAAACTATAAAAATATAGTCAGGGAAGGTATTTTTATTTTTTTTATTGAATTATGTTTTTAGGTAATTAGTTTGCCTAGACTCTCACCTGATGGTAAATGGTTATCAATGCGTCACCAACTTGTGTAGTGTAGTTACACGGGCTCACTTACTCTTCAAACCAGAACACATCGAGACTACGTATTACTGTTTGATAGTAGAATATGTGATGAAGTTGTGGGTAGGTATGTAGGTAATACATAGATATTACATTCAAGATAAGTAATATAATAATATATATATTGGCTTGACAATATTTCCATCCATTAACAAGAACGGTCTTATTTATAAACGTTGCTTAGCGACTGTTTAGTTAAACACTGTTTTTGCTCTTTCTTTCATTATTGATTTAATATTCGAAAGAAGAAGACACAGCATGTTTAACTAGTCACCCGCTAAACAACTTCTATAAGTGAGGCCGTAGTTGCTTGAGATTAATTGATTGTAAAATGTCAAACTTAGATACTCACGACTAATTTCGTTGTTTTAAAACATAGTTCTGACGCGTCTTTGCTTGGCATTAATACGGTTGCCCGACAGAACTCGATTCATTCTTGCGCGAGCTGTCGTACGGAGCTCTCATTTTTGTTAGTAGTTGAAGATTTTCTACAACACTACTACATCTATTTGTGAGTGTGAATGACCTGTAAGTGTGTGATGGAAATGGTGATCACTTTTTGTACCACCTTATCGTTGAAATATTATTTAAACAAAAAAAATCTTCATTTGTTCCTTAATTATTAAGTCTTATCGGATTCATTTAATTATCTATTTTTTTAATTAATTAAAATTAAACTCATAATATAAAAAAATCAAAACAATTATTTTAAATGAATTGTTATAAATGATGCTAAACTTAGTGTGTGTTTGTAAGTCGATTACGATGTGGCATATTATAAGATCTATGTAATTTCTTAATTATTACAATTATTGAATTTATTTACGAAGAAAGGATGATGTCCCCCTTCCAATAGCGACGTAGTATACATCGTTGGATAGGTATTTTTAACCTGAAAAAAAGTTACTATAGCGCTGAGTTCTAAATCTAAGTCCATTGAAAGTTATGTATTACTAAGCACATCAGTTTAAAAATAGTCAAAAAAATGTTTTACCCCAATATAATGCATTCTGTTAATTAATATTTACTTGGTGGTAGGGCTTTATGCAAGCTCGTCCGCTCGTCGTTCCGGTTTGAACGATGAGTGAACCAGTGTAATTGCAAGCACAAAGTACTTAACATCTTAGTTCCCAAGGCACATTGGCGATGTAAGCGATGGTTAATATTTATTACATCAACAATGTCAAATTATTAAGTTATAAATTATAATATTATACATAGTAGCTTTTGTTCAGCTTAAAAATACCTATCCACCGATGTATTACATGTAGCTATTGGAAGGGGGACCAAAATTTGCATCCTTCTTCATAGAGATATTGTAACGCTAGCCGGTGTTGTATATATGAGTAATATATAACAATATACATATATTCAAAACTTATTATCAATCACAACTTATGTCGTTTTGGAATAATAAGGAATTATTAAATATGAATATCTTAAAATACAAACATTAAATTTGCAATTAAAATTTGGTTTATCAACATTTTATTATTTGTCTATGTAATCGCTGGTAAAATTTCTTACGAAAGGCTAGATTTTCCCATTGAGCGGAATTTTTAATAACGTTTTGCTTCGTTATTCAAGAGCAAAAGGCAGAGTCGTGAATAGATTTTTTTTCTTTTACAGCTTAGTTCAGCTCAATGCTTAATGAAGTGAAGTGTCGTAGTTTTGTATCGTTTTCTGTTGCAAATTCGAATATACACTATGAATTTAGAAGACTGCAAATATTTTCACCTGTTCATTTTTCGATCAACGTTGACATTATTTTTGGCAATCTTCTTTTCTTCTTCTGTTTTTCTTGATAATTTTAATGTAATGCATTGACATAATTGCATTGCATATGTAAAGCGTGACATTACATATGGACGCCTACCAGCGCGCACCGACGCACCGTAGGAAGAGTATCGTATGTGGAATCGCAGACCAGTCCGTATCTGTTCGTCGGATGCTGTGAGAGAGCTGTAGCGGTAGCGATATATTCTCATTAGTTTTGTATTTTGGAATGACAAAATAGCTACAAATCATAAGACACAAGCCGATACGTACGGGATGAGGCTCGGTGCGGTGCGTGGCTATCCGTGGTCATCAACGGAACATAAATAATCCACAGAATTACGCACCATAGGAAGCTTTACCTTTACCTTAATTTTTGAAGGAGAGATGATTTAAAAGTCTGCTTTATACATTAAAAATATTTAAAATAAATGAAACGATACCTATTTTTGTTAAAAGATCTTATATGTTAAAATAATATGTTTAGCATTATTTGTTTTAAATTGCTAGTCAACATTTATTTATTTATTTATTATTTATTTAATACTTATTGCACAGCATATAAATGAGATTAGAGAAATAGGAAACAATCAAAGAAAAAAAAAATGATGCGCAAAGGCGGTCTTATCGCTTATAGCGATCTCTCACAGACAACCTTTGGTGAAAGAATTTTTGTGAGAGAAGAGGTAGGTCCATTTACATATAAATTTATGTTTTCATCAAATCATTGTATTGCTGTGTAAATAAAAAGCGAACCATTAAAAAGTGTAAACTAGCACAAAAGATATGGGGATGTATGAAGTGATTTAATATTTCTTAAATTGTCAGGGGTTTTTATTTTAATAGGTAGACTGTACAATAGGACGGTAAGCGGTCACCGCCGCGCATATACATTGTCACTATAAGAAATATTAACCATCCCTTACATCGCCAATACGCCACCAACCTTGGGAACTAAATTATTTCAATATAAAGTCTCAATCATAACAAATAAAACTCCAAATTTCTACAATAAAATCCAAGGAAAGTAAATTAAAGGTTAAATTTAAAAATGTCCATGGGTGGTGGTAGTCACTTTCCATCAGGCGAGCAGTGAGTAGAGCATGACTCTAACATAAAAAAAAAATACATAATAAGAACTATAACCGTTATTACAGCACGTTACCCGCGACTGCTTTTTACCGAAATTTTCATTTAGTGTTGGCAGTTGCATTGAAATTTTCCTAGCGACTTGGCATGAACTAGTCTGAGAATTTGTCTCAAAGAACTGTAAATTTCTAGCAAATTGTGCTCATACGGCTTTGATAACAAAAGGGGAATAAGATTTGTTGAAAAACATTTCTTATCATTGTTGAAAAATCTTTTATGTATTTTAGGTTTATACTATTTACCAGACCAGACTTTTAATTCTTTTTATATTTTAAAATTTAAATTGTCTGTAAATGTATCCTACAGGGCTGAGGTCTCCTCTCCTTTTTAGAAGGTTTGGTTCTTACTCCACCATATTGCTCCAATGCGGGTTTCTTTACGATGTATTCCTTCACTGCCGAACACGAGATAATTTATAAATACAAATTAAGTACATAAAAATCCAGAGGTACTTACCTGGGTTTAAGCTTGGAATAATCTGTTAAGATTTTAGACAGCACGACTGGAAGTTTCTTGAAATTCCAAAGAATTTGCTGAAACTAATCATTCCATTTCACACAAAATCCACAGAAAACTGTATTTACTTGAAAGCATGCTCGTGCCATACATTTTAAGGCTAAATTTAAAGATAATAATGTGTTTCATTCCTAACCTAGAAATTATATGAAGTTTCTGTCTGTGATATTCTCTGTTTGAGGGTGTAATATCTGAATTGTAATAAAACTCGTCGTATACAATGAAGGCGGGATATTAAAAGATCAAACGGTTGTTACGGTCTGGTTAAGTTTACGAGCCTTGCTGTGACGGGCAGTTTGTTTACATGAATGTATGTAACAATGTATTTAATAATGTGGTTATTAGTTTTGTTATGTGTTTTTTGTAACAAAGAAATGTATGAATAATTATTATGTAATTGACTAACAGTTCTAATTACTGTGCCACGTGGGAATCTTAACTGATGATCGTGGGTTCAAACCCGGGCAAGCACCACTGATTTTCAGGTTCTTAATTTGTGTTTATAATTCATCTCGCACTTGACGGTGAAGGAAAACATCACGAGGCAACCTGCATGGTCTAACTTCAATGAAATTCTGCAACATGTGTATTTCACCAACCCGCATTAGGGCAGTGGTGGAATAAGCTCCAAACTTTCTCCTCAAAAAAGGAGAAGAGGCCTTAGCCCAGCAGTGGGACATTCACAGGCTGTTACTGTACTGTATGTACTGAATAAGATTTAACATGGGATTTGATGAAGGTCAATATATATTTATATAACATATAAATAACATATAGCTGTTTGTCACAAGGTGCGCGAACGTTCACGATTTTTCGCCTATCGTATCACATACAAATACTTATAAACCAATTTATTTTATCAGTTAGTTACAAGGAGCGAGCGAGAGACATGATTTTTTTTTATTTTGATGGTGGACGGGCAAATGCGCTATCTGATGTTAAGTGGTCACCACCGTCCATAAACATTGGCGATGTAAGAAATATTATCCAGTCCTATCATCGCCAATGCGCTTCCAGCCTTGGGAACGAAGATGTTGTCCTGATGATGATGTCCTTTATGACTATAGTTATACTGGCTCACCCATTATTCAAACTGGAACGCAACAACACTAAGTGTGGCTGCTTAGTTGTAGAATATTTGATGAGTGGTACTTACCCAGACGGGCTTGCACAATGTCCCACCAAGTAAATATTTAATAAAAAATAAAATACATATTTAAAACCACATGGACAATGTAGCCGGTTCTAACTCTTACGAAGTAGATAATAATTAAAGGGTATGTTATTTAAAAAAAAATGCTAATTCAATTTTACTATAGTTGGTCAGCGCATTGTTATTTCATTTCAATGACAATTTTCTTGTTTGCGGTTAATAGTTCGCTTTTAGCTAACACAGTGATTTGTTTCTGATATTGTTAATCCAATCACTAAAAAATAACTAAAAAAGTTTAACATTTAGAATAATAATGTGGAAGAATAATTCTATGCATTAATGCATTTAGATGAATAATATCCCAGAATATTTATACATAAATTCAAATTTAAATTTACGAGATAAAATTCTCTAACATTAATCTACTGGTGGTAAGGCTTTGTGCAAGCTCGTCTGGGTAGGTACCAACCATTCATCAAATATTCTACTAAAACAGCAGTACTCGGTATTGTTGTGATCCGGTTTGAAAGGTTAGTGAGCCAGTAACTACAGGAACAAGGGATATAACAACTTCGTTCCCAAGGTTGGTTTCGCATTGGCGATGTAAGCGATGGTGAACACTTCTTACAATGCCAATGTATAAGGGCGTTGGTGACTACTTACTGTCAGGTGGCCCATATGCTCGTCCGCCTACCTATATTATAAAAGAAAATATAATACTTTATTTTAGAATAAAATACAAAATAAATTTACAAAGTGAATCTATTCATTTATTATTTTTCAAAATAAATAATACAAGTTTAACATAATGTTGTTTCTCACGGAGACACAAATACTCTGTCCTGCCGATACCAGCTACCTTAATTATCCCGGCTACACCGGAAAGCCGGAGTATGCTTGTTCGTCAGGACGGATGTTTGCTGTCACCGACTGCGCTGCTTGGAGGACCCCTCCTTCTCCATGTTGGTGGTACGTGTGGACCTGGTTCGTCAGAGTCGAGTCTACGTGTGCCTCTACAGATCCCACAATGGTGACTTGGAGATAAGCCGATTATTTGACCATCTTAGTCGGGTGGCAGATGCTGCGCAAGAGCAGTTTCCTAACGCGGAATTGGTGTTTTTGGGGGATTTTAATGCTCACCACGAATCATGGTTGAAATCCCTCAAAACTGACCATGCTGAAAGGACTGCTCATGCTTTTGCTCTCACATATGACTTGACCCAACTGGTTGATCAGCCCACCAGGATCCCAGACATTGATGGGCAAGCACCTTCTCTACTGGACCTTCTGCTGACTTCTCACCCGGTGGAATATCAGGTTGTGGTTCAAGCTCCTCTTGGCTCTTTGGATCACAGCCTTATATCTACCAGAGTGCCACAGGCCAAGCTGCCGCCACTACGTGCCGACGTGCCGTACGCATTATTGGCGACGTAAAGGTCACAAACACCCTTGATCCTTTACAATTGCGTCGTGAGATAGCAGCACTGAGCGCTTTCTATCGACTGTATCACGGCGAGTGCTCTGAGGAATTATTCTCTCTAATTCCTGCTTCCCCCTTCCTTCTTAAGTCCACGCGAGCTGGTTCTCGATGTCACCGCCTAACTGTGATATCAATTCCATCGCGAACAAAGAAATTTGGCAACTCCTTTCTTTGTCGCACTTCCAAAAAATGGAATTTCTTACCAGCTCACGTGTTCCCCTCCTCTTACAACCCGGGTTCCTTCAAACGAGGCGTGAAGAGGCATCTTGCGGGCCGGCAAGGCGAAGGCGGCTAGTGCAGAACGTTTTTCTCGTCTGTACTGGCCGTCGTCGCATTTGGACTCTACTACCACTTACCATCAGGTGGAGTAGAGTCATTTGTCCTCCCGGCGAATATAAAAAAAAAAAGTGTAATATCTTGACTCGAGTCTACTTTGTTTCTAACTCTTGTTGTAACGAATGTGTTCGTTTTTGTCACATTAATTGGTTGGCGTGGTTGGTACATACGTGTCTTTCACGCCGATTGTTGTGGGTTCGATTCCCACCCAGGACAGACATTCGTGTGTATGAACATGTCTGTTTTTCCTGAGTCTCAAAATGTGCTGTTGCAAAAGGAGGCCGCGGAGCGGGAGCGGGAAGAGAATGCTGCTGCAGACCTGCTCCACCGAAGAAGACCGGGGAGAAGAAAGAGGCGCTTTGCACACCTTCTCCGCCGCAATAGGCGTCGCTGGGACTGGGGGGGTCCTCCATACCCTGGTAATACCCCTAGAGAATGGAGGTCTGCATAGGCAGGCCATCCATCAGAGCGTCATGGTAGCATGCGCAAGCGATCCCGTGGCGCTCTTCGTTAAGATGGAAAGGGTACCGCTGGTTTTTTAGTGGGTATTCCGATGTTCGGGGCGCACTCGGTGCCTAGGACACTGGCGAGCCTTGGGGCTCGCAGTTGGGGGTACCCGCTACTGTTCCCGTGGGGGAAACGCATAATACGTTTTTCCAGCCTCCAAAAAGCCCCTTTTGGTTACATACCAACATACAGCCATTCATTACATAATCTAATACCAAAAGCAATCCTTAGAATTCTTATGTTCTATTTGGAAGGGGGACTGAGCCAGCAGTCACAAGCTACATAGCATTTTAGTCCCCAAGGTTGGTGGCGCATTGGCGATATAAGGAGTGTATATTTTTTATACTGACGATGTCTATGGGCGGTAGCAGCCATTTCCATTACCATGAGGTGGCCTATTACGCCGGCCCGTCTACCTATTTAATTTTTTTTAAAAAGTTGGCTTTTAACTTGCTTAAATTGACATCAGCAATCATGTATTTTTTTATTACCACTTTTAAGTGGTTATGTAAGTATTGTCCTCTCTTTCCTTTATATACTGTTTCTGTGTGAGATTATAATTGTTTACATTTTATTACTTTATTTGTCTGTCTACCTTCTGTTACTCGCTGAAAGTTTTCCTTGTTAGACAAAAATAAAACATTTTTAAGCATGTATTTCCAACGTGTACATTCTATTGTTCCATTTTGCAACGAGAGATAGAATTATGCGTGTAATTAAGCGTTTGTGCAGTTTATATTTGCTACACAGTAATTTTGTCGCCATGCGCTCTGACGTGATAATGTATTGTGAATTAGAAACTACTGTTAAACTACAGAACAATGAAAATACACACTAGATGTATATGTATGAGAGTAGATGTATACAGAGCAGGCTTTAAAAGGCAAAGTGGGTTAAATAGTGATTTGAACTATATTAAAAATGTATTAAAGATTAACAAAAAAAAAACACTAAGAATAAAACTTACATGTATTTGATGTATTTGACTTGACGAACCGGTTGCCGTGGTTGGTGGTTGCTTGCCTTTCACGCCGAAGGTCGTGGGTGCGATTCTTACCCAGGACAAATATTTGTGTGCATGAACATGTCTGTTTGTCCCGAGTCTGGGTGTAATATGCTTCTTAACTACCTTATAGTATAGCACTGTTCTGGCTCTTTAGAGCGTTGCATCTGGCTTACTCATCAGTTAATCTGATGTCAAATATCTGTACATTTCATTGCTGTATTGGTTTGAGCGGTGGGTGAGCCAGTGTATTTTTTTTTTTATAGAATAGGAAGGCGGACCAACATATGGGCCACCTGATGGTAAGTGGTCACCAACGCCCTTAGACATTGGCATTGTAAGAAATGTCAACCATCGCTTACATAGCCAATGCGCCACCAACCTTGGGAACTAAGATTTTATGTCCCTTGTGCCTGCCTTATTGAAATGATAAAGAAAAAAACATGTTATGTTTTATTTATTGGATAAATAACTCTATATATTTTTAATATTATTGCAAACTAAATTGAATACATATTATTCCTGGATACAGTTTGGGCGGATGTAATCTGATTGATGATTTAACTTTCAAATAAATTTGTTCTCATACATCACGCTCGATTTCACGTAACTCATCTTAGTTAACTTAATAGCTTTTTCATTTAAAAAAAAAAATATATATATTTTAATTGGAAGTAACTGAAAGGATATATATCTAATTTTCATTATACATTTTCTTTTCACTATAAGTTATACTTTTTTTATTTCACTATACTTAGATTTTGTTTCGTTTTATCCGTGTATTTCATATTCATTTATCTTAATTATTTTTCTTTCTTGGGTATGTTGAAAGAAACGTCTTCAAGTGATTAGCATGCAATTTATACTAATGTAAATTCTCTTTTGTATTTTTTTATATCTATTTCTTTTTATTCCTTTTTATAGTACGTTTAATGAAGTAATAAATAAATAAAAACTTGGACATAGAAGAGACGCGCAGTTTTTGTTAAAAAAAAAAAAATTGACAAACGCTAAACCATTTGGCTTCGGGTTTGTCGCAATTGGTGGAATCTAAATGTCGCATGGCTAACGAAAAAACAAATTTATGTCGCGCGTCATGTATCATTGGGATCCGTTGCAATGCGTGTCGATTTTGCTTTGCACATTTCTACGAAAGAATAAAAAAGCGAGTTCTAGTTAAAATTGAAATGAGTTCTATTTCGTCGTTCGTGGTAACGCGCGTGACAGTTCATTTAAAAGTGTATATTTATGCAAATTCATTTGTTTTAATTTTCGTTTCGTCACAGAGCTAGAAAACAAATTTAGAATAACATTAAAATACTTCTTTAAGTATGGAAGAATCTGCCGTTGATTTCCACGTTGTCACTCACGATAAGTATCAATTGCATTATCGGGTCAATATCAACACCCTAAATATGCTGATTTTTTTCGCTTTGAATCAAATAATTGTGTCACAAAATAAAGACTACGAATGTAATTTTAAATATATACATACGCTTCGAATGCTCTTTATGTAAATGGTAAACACGTAAACAATCACACTCAACGTTATATAAAAGTAAATGAATTCTCTTACTTATGCAGAGCTAAGACTCATATAAAATACTTTTTCATAGTTATATAAAAACTGTTATACTTTTAGAAACAAGGCATAGCTAATGAGAATTTAAAAGCTTCTGCTCGCAGTTATATATAAGTAAAAAAGTGTGTTTTTTTGTATGAATTATGATACCCGTTCCGACTTAGTATGGATAAGAAGGAATTTATATCGTTATATTTTTTAACCAATGAGACATAATAACATTCGCTTATTTACTGGATAGGGCTTTGTGCAAGCTCGTCTGGGTAGCTACTACCCATTCATCAGATATTCTACCGCAAAACAGCAGTACTTGGTATCGTTGTGTTCCGGTTTGAAGGGTGGCGCATAGGCGATTTAGGCGATGATTAACATTTCTTACAATGTCATTGTCTATGGACGTTGGTGACCACTTACCATCAGGTGGCCTATATGCTCGTCCGCCTCCTATACTATAAAAAATAGCCCGTATTATTCTAATAAATCGCAAAACATTGTTTAATATCTCGTAATATTTCTAAAACTATTGGTTTGAATAGCAATGAAAAAGAAATGGAAATATTTATGTAAATAAAATGCTTAAAGTGATAGGCTATTGATCAAGTAACGTTCGCTTCGAAATACGGGTCCAATTTTCTTTCGAACTAAGTCAGAAAGAAAAAACTAGGTAAAAAAAAAATCACGTTTTAAACACTATATGTATAGTGTTTAATACGTTGTTTATATATATATATATATATATATATATATATATATATATATATATATCTGATCTCTATATATAATATAGCTGATCTCTATGTATGACAACGCACCTGCAAACCCTCTCTGGTGCAGGTGTCCATAGGCGGTGTTAGTCACTCTCCATCAGGTGAGCCTGCTGCGCGTTTTGCCCCCTTCTTACGTAAAAAAGCTTATGTACGACCTCAAGGTATTCGTAATTTAAGATCTTTTTTTTTATAGAATAGGAAGGCGGACGAGCATATGGGCCACCTGATGGTAAGTGGTCACCAACGTCCATAGACAATGACATAAGTAAGAAATGTTAACCATCGCTTATAGCCAATGCGCCACCAACCTTGGGAACTAAGATTTTATGTCCCATGTGCCTGTAATTACACTGGCTCACTCACCCTTCAAACCGGAACACAACAATATCAAGTATTGCTGTTTTGCGGTAGAATATCTGATGTGTGGGTGGTACCTACCCAGACGAGCTTGCACAAAGCCCTACCACCAGTAAAATCGTGAGATCGTGCATAAGCTTTTTTTAATCCACCTTAAAGTATGAATTGAAATGCATTGATACTAAATTAATATATGTTACCGACATAACTTGGATTTAGCTGACTGAAGGAGCAGTAGGAAGGTCACGTATGTCGAAAAACGTGTCATTGGAGCTGACGACTCCTTGAGTGAAGATCACGTATTGGCAAATGCGGAATGCATCCTTCAGTCAGGTAAACCAATGACTAATGGAAGGTGGGGAGACTCGATTGGATATGGAGGCCAGCTTTCGCACACTTTGAGGATGCCTATACTAAGTAGTGGACTACGATTGGTGATGATTATTTGCTTCCATAACACGGACTCTCACTCTTAATCTGAAACATAACAATCCAATATCGATTATTTGGTCGTAGCTAATGATTTAGTATTAAAGTCTAGACCTTTCATCAAACAATGCAATTGTTCAAAGTTAATATCAGTTGTAACAAAGAAACAAATACTTCCCGCTCTTTTCAATATTATACGGCATAGAAATAAAGAATCCATTCTCTTCCGATCTCGCTATAAAATAACAAAGTGAACAAATGTAAAAACGCATTGTGAAATTCTTAGTAATTTAATCTTGCAGCAATATTATGAATGTTTTTCTTGTTATCTCAGGTGGAAAAATGTTGGGTACGTTTCTAATATTGTTCGCTTCCAAGAAAATGTCAAGATGATGTCAAAGTTTTTCTCGATTTCTATAAATGCAATTATAAAAATTAATTAAAAAAAAATCAGTAAACACGTTACACGTTTTACTACACGTTACACGTTATTACACGTTTATGGAAATAAGAAAGATTGAATTAAGTATGGAGGCAAACACCATTGATTTTTTTATGAGCTCAATATGTATTTATAAAGTGCTAGGTGGTGAAGGAAAATGTCAAGAAGAAATTTCGTGTGTTAGGTGATATTCAGTTACATGCAGACCCATCGACTCGAAACGGTGAGAAAAAAGGAGAGACCTTTTGTCTTTGTTTTGTCAGATATGGACTTTTGTGGATTGTTACTATTTCAGTACAATACAAAGTATGAAAACATACATATATATAATTATATAATGTAAGAACTAGATCTCAACACGCAATCCGCAAATGGTCGTAAAAAAAAGAATTCAAAGTCTATCAGTTTCCCGCCATAAAGAGTATCTGTCAATGTTCTTGTTGCCAGATTAAAAATATATATTCTTATTTATTAATATAAAAATGTCAGATATATATAATTTAACGTAAAACTCCCTTCCTTTTATTCAATATAACATTTTTTTTATTGTGATATAATAATAATAATAGCCTGGGACATTATTCACACACGGCCATCTGATGCATCATACTAAGCAGAGCTTGTACTACTGGAAACCAGACAACTGATATACTACTTTTCTTTTGTAGATATATACTAATATATATAATGGCAAGTATCTACCAACCACGCCACCCGGGCCGGCTATTGTAACTTTTGTTGGTAGTTTGATATTAAATAAATAAACAGATAAATAAATAAATGGTTATCTACATACAGACTCATTTTCTTATAAGTAACAGAAGATAAAAACGCCGAACATTGACAAGACATAGTATTTTTCCATCCTTTCCTGGGTGGGAATCGAACCCACAACCTTCGGCGTGAAAGGTAAGTATGATTTTAATCTACCAACCACGCCAACCAACCCGTCAAAAAAAGTATAAACATGTTTTTTATAAATATTAAAGTCATTCAGAATTGTTGCAATTGTGATTTGAATAGAGAAAATAAAAGAATTGAGTTACAATTAAATTCATAATTGATATAAATACGTAACGTAAATGAAAACAATGAAATAAACACGATTCCGTTGCGTTTAATTCACAATCAGTTTTTGTTCTGCACTGTAAAGATAAATATTCGAACACGATATATTTTTAAAATGCTTTCACTAGCACAATCAACTTATTTTACTTAAAATATAAAACCTTTTTATTTAATTTAAATTGAAACATTATTGACCCGTTTTCTGTTTTCTTTTTATTACAAAAAACTTAAACAAGAAAGTGATCCACAGAGTACTGATTCAGAATAATGTAATATTAGGTTAAAGAATACTTTTTTTTTTAAAATTTATTTATCAGTAGTACCAATAGTTTTGCAAAGAATATCGTCATCTTCTTTCTGGCAAAGATTTTGTCTTCATGTAATTGGGTTGTACGTGGTTTAATTTTTTTTTATATGAATATTTTATATAATTTTATTTATAATAAATAATTTTCATACTCTTACATTAAATTACAGATAAGTTGAATTGAATTCGTAAAACTATGGAGAGGAAATAATTAGCGATGACCTCGGACAAGAACTTAAGAAATATTTTATAATAATTTTGACGGAACGGCCATTTTTTTTTACTAAATTGTATAAAATATTCATAAATGTAGTTTTAGTTGCTACTCCAACTTTACTTACCTGCACCAGTGAAAGGGAAACTATATAAATGATCTTTTAAATTTCGCTGCGAACTTCGCTCGAATTTGTCACTTTAAATTGGCTATGGTTTTAATTTAATAATTAAATTTCACTTAAATTGTTAATATATGATATATTTTTTCAGTGATTTTATTCGTTAATTACTATAAAATATTATGATGTACCTTTTTTATACCGCAAAGTATAAGATGCATCCTCTAATACGTGTATATAAATGACATTACTTTATCCCTACAACAGACGTAGACAAAAAAGACGCGCGGAAATTTCTAACCGCCATTTTGTTGGTGGACAGAAAGTTTGCCATTGATTAATTATTGGCGTGACTTGTGATTTGTTGAATGTGTTATTTAGATTTTTAAAGGTAAATTAGTTAGTAATTAACATTATTTTGTATGATTTAGTGTTTTATTTTTATAAAGACCAATTCGTGTGTTCTATAAATTCAGTTTCACTTCTGGATGCTAAATATGTATAAAATTATATATCTTCTAAATAACAATTTCCGAGTCTTTGTTTTTTGCTTCCAGTGTTCCAATCCAATGTTATTCTTATTTTATATAATAAGAATAACGGTTTATATAGAAAGTTTATATTGATGGACAAACATAATTTTTTTTTATTAAAAATTTATTAATGAAAAAAAGTGTGGCTTATTTTAAATGTGTTATTATGTTAAAATACCGAATCGATAAAAAAACCATCAATGTAAAACGGGCTTTACGTCAGTAGGTTGTGACGTGTAATTAGTTTGGAAGATTTATAGATAACGTCGCTGGACACAATTTATATGCAATCGACTTTTAATCCCTTCAGACAGAAGCTGGTCGTGAAATTTAAAATAAAAATATTTATATTTTAGAGGCTTATATAAAAGATATTCCTTTCAGTTCAAATTAGTATGTTCTATAAATTCTATAATTATATTATTAGCCCTGCTCAGGGAATGCAAGTCATAAAACTCCGTATTTCCCGATATCTTCATTCATCTTCAAATCCAGAGTAAACAGGTTTCTTATAGGCTAGCGTGCTACATCTTAGACCGTGTCGATGCTTAACATCAGACAAGTCAACGGTCAAACGCTGGCCTATTAATAGTAAAAAAAAAAAAAAACTCCATTTACAATTTTTTATAACGTATACTGTTAGTCTAAATTCAAAATGTTTTCATAGCTTATAATTTCAGTGTGTTATCTTGAAATAAAATATATGAATAATTTCTATAAGTTATTACTATCTATAAGCAGCTTATACAGACAAATAATGAAGATGTTTTTCCGTTTGTGTGCACCGTCGCAGATAAAGATAAATAAACTGATACTTTTTATGTAAGACGTTTCTGCATTTGTAGTAGTGTAATACAAACTACTACAAACGTAAAACCGTCTCCAAGCTGATTTATCTGACACTTTTTCAAAATGTTTTTTTTTTTTTTGTATTGCTACTTACATTCTTTTAAGTTTATTAAAAGGCTTTATTGCGTGCGCATTAAAGGTTGTGTTATAGTCAAAACTATATACAAAAATTTAATCAAATATTTATGCAATGATAAATTTCCATAAGTGAAAATTATTATGTATATCATAACAAGACTATGAACGTATTTTATGTACGATTGGATGCGATGTATACAATACTCGGTAACGTTTTCATGCTATGTTCTCAATTTGCCAATTACGTTCGTGCCGCATACGCACACATCTATATTTACATAGTGTATTGAGTAACAGAGAGCGTGCACAAACGCACACCGTTTTTTTTTAATTCCAATATTTAATAGTAACTTAATTTTAAAGAAAGTAAAAAAAAATGATTTGCTGCTGCTGAAAGATTTTGACTACAAAACTACGTTTTTTTTTAACTAGATTCTATATTATTCTCTTTGGTTTCATAGTTAATAATAATGCCACCTGGGGGCTGTATTTATAAATATATAAGACATTGGGATTATAAGCAAGGGTAGGTCTTTACATTTTTTATTAAAAAAAATTGCATTTACTTTATAAAATTATTATAACCCTTCTATCATTCATCACGGTACTGAAAAGAAAGCTCTTCAAAAAATTAAGATTATTGTATTGGATTTCGTATACACCTAGATTAGGAGTATTGAATATATCTGCTTCTTCAGAAAATCACCTACGAATGTCAGAAAACCAATTTGAAACGTTGCTTTAAGTTTTTTCAGAGCGTCTCTATTTTATTTCAGAGCTTTCATTCCACAAAGACTCGTGTCGGTAATATATTGGTTAAAACACTTTCAATAAAGGATTTAAATCAAACAAAAGTTTAAATACAGAAAATTTCTATTCGATGATGTAATCATGTATATTGCTTTAGCTTAGTCGGTTTCAACAATTCAAATCGCTTGATATAAAGCGCTTGATTGACTTAATTAGCTACCGACATTAACTCGGGCAAGTCCGTCGACGGAAACGGATGTTTATTTATATATTTATATTTTATTATTATAAAATAATTTGAATCAAATATCTTAGATTGTTATTTGATAATTTTATCAAATATTTATTCAAAAATATTAAAAACATATAAATCATTCGCTTTTTATTCGGATAGAAAATTATTTGTCGCCAATGCATCGGAATTCATTTGCGTATCCCCTTTTGAAATATCTTTTGAATTTATAATAATTCATGTGCATGTATGTGTAAACCGGTTTGATTTTCAGCAAAACGAAATATCCTACAAACTTAATTTTGAAATTCCGTTAAACTATTCTATACGTATAAATTTGAAACCCGTCAGTGAATTTGAAAATAAAGTGTGAAAAAGTTGAAATTGTATTTTGCATTTCACAAAGCGGACTTTCAAAAAATCGCGAGTTCGACTCCCTGGTACTAACAAATAACATTGAGGGGCAGTGAATGTACATCTGGGTGGGTAGCACCCAATTATTTTACCACCAAACAGCAAGACTTGATATTTTTGTGTTCCGGTTTGAAGGGTGAGTGAGACAACATCACCGTACCCGAGGCCGGTTGGCTTGTTAATATTTCTTACAGAGACAATGTATGTGGCAGCGGTGGCTCATTTGCAAGCCAATCTATCTATTTTCAACGAAATAAAAATTATAATATGTTCCACAGTTGGTCCAAGGATTATTGACTAATATTAATTATATAATTCATGCGTATTATTTATATATTTGAACGACAAATGTAGGTTCCTTAAAGATATTTTATATAGAGCGAGCGATCGAGCGAGAGCGAATATTTAAACTTATTATTATTTCATTCTTAAATTTTAGTCATTTAACGTAAGAAGTTTTGTTCTTTGTCTTAGTTCTTTAAGTCGTATCATTTTAAATGTGTTAAGTTCTTAATTTTAATTTCACTATTTATATTAGCTGTTCCTTAGATGTATGTGATGGATGCTGTGGTTTCCTGCAACTGAGGGATCACAGAGACTTATAACTCGCAGAATGTATTTAAATATTGTCATGTGTATTCCTTGATCGAGATCCTATTAATATAAAATAAAAATAAAATAAATACCTTTAATTTATCAATGAATATTGTTCAAATAACACACATGATATAAATTGTTTTAACGTCGCTGTTTAATTATTCTCAAAGGTTAATTTATGCGATAAAGTTATATTTAAAGTTTTATATTTAACGTTAACCGAGTTTCGAATTAATCTTAGAGAATACGGATATTTACTTTGCGTTATCCGTCCTCGCTCGGCGACTTTAAATCGAATCAAGTGACGAATCTTGTTACCAATTTTGATTCATAATAGATATGAAAACTTGAGATATATCTTTTAGTTCAATCAAATAATCCCTTAGTTGGCTGTCCTGAGTAACAGAATAAATCCTTTTATATAAATTGTAACTAATAATTGAATTAATGATAAGTTCGCGTAATGTAGTATATACTGGAGAATGTCAATACTTACATAAAGTTATATATATATATATATATGTATATATATATATATATATATATATATATATATATATATATATATATATATATATATATGCTTTTTATTACAGAATTATTTACATTAAAATCTTAAACAAAGACAAATAAAATTGTACAAATTGTGACCGCGTGGAATGGTGGCAAGAATGCTAGCAGCATTTACCCTTGTAATCGCAATTCCGATTCTCTGGGCGAACAATAAACCAGACCTCCTGTCATACTGGTGACAGTAGGAGGCAAGAGGATACGAAGAATAATACACATAAATCGCAATATCCATATAAATGATGATGTCCTCTTGATTGATTTTGGTCATGGCGCTCATTCTTAAGAGAGACTAACTACACGAAACGCAATCGCAACTGCACTCTCTGTTCCCACGCACTCGTAATCCAATGGGACCGCAAATCCGACACGACCGCAAAGAGTTCAAGCGCAGGACCAACGGTTGTACGCGCTCTCCGATGCATGGGAGTACTACTTAAGTACTGCTACTTAAGTGGTAGTCTCCACACTCCTGATTAACTAAAACTTCCATTGAGGAGTGTGTAGTTTGTAATTAGATGGATATATCTTAAATAATGTTCAATGTAACACCGAGGTCACCGATGATTTTTTTCTTAAACTAAAAATTCTGGAAAATCTTGGACTAAGAAAATGTTCATTATACAATTCATGTACACGGTAATTATTGCCAAGAAGCTATTGCGGCTTCGCTCGCGTAGAATTCTGTTTGTGACTATAAGATTACATACATAAATACTGAAATCTTATTATTATTGGATTTAAATATAGCATATGTGAAATCATTATTAAAATCGGTTCAATCGTTTCATATTTTATCGATTACTGACAAAAAATCTTTTCTATCATTATTAGTATAAAAGAATATATAACAGATAAACATAGATAATGATTACTTACAAACTAAGATATTTGTGTTCAGTATTATTTGGCGTTAAATTTACAATTTCAAAATAACTACATCATAGAAGTTCGTATCACACGCAGCATACGGAATAACTTTGTAAACACTCCGACCGAGTTCGTATTGATAAACGCTTCATATACTACTCGTAGGTACCTCAGCTTCGCATGCGGACTATATTTGGTTTGTAATAAAAACTTTTACATCATAACCTTCTTGGATGAAATTTTAAAAATAGAATTCCTATCGATTATGATAGAAAAACAAATGATTTATGAAATAAATTGCGAAATGAATTTTAACTTTGGTATTTGAATTATGTTTTTAAAATCTTAGTTCCGAGTAAACTACGTGCCTTTGCGTATGACGTAAAATTACAGGGGATATCATGTTGTGCCATTTTTAGATGTCATTTTACTGAGTCTGTGATTAATAAAGCCATGTTTGGATGTTTGTTTATTTCTTTGTTTCTTGGCGCAGTAACAGGGCTATTATAAATGGACGTTCTCTATGTATTGAATATCGTATACAAAAAAAACGTATGACATTAACATATAAAAAATTTATCATATTTACTATCATGTGTCGGATGAAAGTATTCCACATGCATTCATTAGCCACCTTGGAGCGTGGTACAATAAGCTTCAAACCCTCTCCTTAAAATGATAGGATGCGTTTGCCCAGCGGTGGGTTATTTACAGGTTGGTTACTTTTAAAATACTTTCTTATTTATTATATTTTCGTCACTACTATAATTATAATCTAAATATTAATTCTGTCTCGCAGAACAGATTGTCATCAGACATAATATAAGGCTCTCGTTTTAATAATACTAAGTAGATAGCTTCGTTTAAGTGCCTTATTACCATTTCAATAATTTTCCAATAGTTGGTGGTAATGGAACAATGCAGCTGCAAGTGGTGTGAACTAGGACACAACCGATATTACCGACTTACGTCAACAATAGGTCACGCTTCTAAGCTTCTAGGGCTTCTTGAACTTAATATCTGTTGAAGTACAATATAACTTCAACGAACTTTATCTTCGCTGTACTAAGGATGGAATTAAAATAAAAAGTTATTATAACATAATTAGAGCTTGGAGTAGGTAAGTGTCAGTAAAGCAAGTCAAATCTATGACAATATTAAAAAAGTATTTTTTTTGTTTTTTTTTTCTTTTGCATTGACTAAGCAATGGTTCCATACGTGTTTTGTAAATATTGTAATAACGGTTTATATATTCGTTTTAAAATTTATGTTCAACGTATTATTTTACGTGAACTATTTATAAAATCTATGAATTATTATGAATCACATAAGAAAAATGAAGATTGACACTTAGTTCCTTGAATCTAACTCGGCTATCTTAAGCTTAAAGTACGCGTGATTTTTTTTAAATAACTTACATTTTTACTATGTGAAGGAATAAAGCAGTTAGTCTGTTTTATAATCTGTATCATATTTTTGGATAATATATACTTATTATAGCTTTACTTATAAATGATGTTTAGTGGTTAAGTAAAACTATATTGTGTTCTCCTTTCGAATGTGAAATAAATTATGACGGAAAGAGAGAAACATATATTTATCTAAACACCCGATAAACAACGTTTAAAGGTATGGCTGTTCTATAAACCTGCATTAAATTATGAATTCAGATAATTATTTATTTAAACATTGGAATGGTGCAGTGATCATCGTAACTGCGTCAAAGGTCGTGGTTTAATAAATACTTGCACAAAGGTATTTATAGAGCTAATTATTTCAACCCTAAAACTATCCAAATTCTCATGTATTGTACACTAGCGTTAAACCTTTGCTACGTTCGGGACTATCGAAAATATCATTGTTTAAATTTAAAGTAACCCAAATTCTATCTAGGTATCTATATTGGTAGGGCTTTGTGCATGGTCGTCTGGGTAGGTACCATCCACTAATCAGATATTCTACCGAAAAACAGCAGCACTCGGTGTTATTGTATTCCGGTTTGAAGGGTGAGTGAGCCAGTGTAATAACAGGCACAAGGGACATAAAATCTTAGTTCCTAAGGTTGGTGGCGTATTGGCGATGTAAGCGATGGTTTACATTTCTTACAATGCCAATATCTATGGGCGTTGGTGACCACTTACCACCAGGTGGCCCATATGCTCGTCCTAACCTATTTATATCTCACACACTTAATAACATATTATGTGTATTATCGGGATCACACATCCGAAGTGTGCAGTTTATTGTTAAATTTTAATAATTATGACTAAGAGCCGAGGTGGCGCATTGGAATTTTTACCGATGATCTTTCGAAACCAGGCAAGGACCACAGAATTTTTATGTGCTTGATTTGTGTTTATAATTCATCTCATGCTCGGCGTGGTGGAATAATCTTCAAACCGGACCCGAATAAGCAAATATTCGTAAAATGTTATCCAAAAACTTACTCGAACTTTAAGACCGGACGCTATTACGAATTTATTATAAATTTAAATAGATAGTATAACTAGTTGACAGTTAAGGCACTAAATTCTCTTGTAAAAAAGGGTCATCGCCGATGTTGAGATGAAGGGCTCCCCACCAAATTTTGATACAAGGCCCATCGAGTGCAAGCTACGCCACTGGTTAAGTTAGTGTATAAGCTATGTCTATTCCAGAATTCATCCAAGTACGTTAACCGTATTATTTAATGCGTGGTGGAATAAGCTCCTTACCTTCTCCTCAAAAAGTGAGAGGAGGCCTTAGCCCAGCAGTGGGACATTCACAGGCTGTTATTGTATCATTTAAACCATCATATTAGATCAGAAACGAAGTGTGAAGGATAATAACTGCTATAGTGTAAAACTGTAAAGCAGTTATTAACGCCCGCCAACATAGCGACGAATCTCTAGTTTGTAAAACATTGTGAGTTACACAAAAATAAAAATACACGATAGAATTAAAATTAAAAGATTACAAAATTACAACATTTTCAACAAATTTAACGAATGATAACTTTTAAGATTTAGACAATACAGTGTGTGAATAAAAATTCTCATATTACTGTTCGTGTATGTACTTAATTTAATATATAATATTAGTTGGATTTAATGATATAGAGATAACTGTTATGAAATAAATTTACCTAATTCCATTCTATTTGAATCGCAAATAATAAGCCGAAAATAATTGAAGCCGTTAATAATTGTAAACATTGTTATACTGTCTTTTATTCATACAATTTTGACTTGCACTTTGAAAGAAATATTTAGAAAAAGGCCAATGAAATTTCATTTTCGCTTTATAATTCATTTCAAATTAATTATTATCTATATTAATATCATTATTGCGAAAGTAAATCTGACTATTATGCTTTAATGGCTAAACCACTGAAGCGATTTTGATGAAATTTGATATGAGGCAAGCATAAACCACAAGAAGAGACATAAAAAGCTTAGGCAACTTATTTATATGACAACCCCTTCCTATAACACTATTAACATGCGGGCGATCACTAGTCTTTAATAAATATTTCCGATAAAAGTACCTGATGTCGATCGTGCCGCACTAAACTGTCAACGTGACTTTATAAATAACAAAATTACTTCATGTACGCTCCACACGTGTAGTGTCGTCAAAGTGTTCCAACTAACTAATTCAGTTTCGACAATTTTCTCAATCGTCTCCGTGTTTTGATGTCGATAGCGATGGTAATTGAATTATTTTGAACTAGTTTTTGCCCGCGTGTTAAAGGGTGGTGATTGATCCCTCCCATTTCGATAAAAAAAAATCTATACTCGAGAGATATTCTTCCGTAAAAGGAAAGGAAAACTTAGTTTTGTTGTGTTCCGGTTTGATGTTGAAGTTGGTACAGCCACGACGTGGCGCGACCGTCTCTGTGAAGAACGGTACACACGCAAACGCGTCGTTGGAGCGATCCTGCCAGCCTTCGAAGCCTGGATGAGACGAAAGCGACGAATCACCTTCCGACTTACGCAGGTAATAACCGGTCACGGTTGTTTTGGAGAAGACCTGTGTAAGATCGGACGCGAATCGACGGAGATGTGTCATCACTGTGGCTCAGCATACGTTGGAAGTGTGCCCCGCGTGGAGTGCGGAGAGAGAGATCTTGGTCCGTGAAGTCGGAAAAGACTTGTCCCTGCGAGCAATCGTGTCGGCGATGCTTCGCAGGGAATCGGCGTGTTGGGCCGTAGCCTCCTTCTGTGAGACCGTCATGGTTCAGAAGGAGACGGCGGAGCGGGAAGGGGAAAGGGCCGATCCTGCTCGGCGGAGACGACGACGGCGTTGTCTCGGCCCTCCCATAGCCCAGACGCCCAGGGCTTAAAAGATAGGGCGTAACCCTGGGGCCGTGGATACGTGAGGTGGGGGCCTCACGTGTCCTATTTCAGACGGCCCTGTGGAGGACGGCAGCCGTGATGGCTTCGCACTGCCGTACGCAATAGCGAGGAGTGCGAGGGGGCGAAATTCGCCCATGATGAGAGCTCCGCCGAGCCACGAGTGGAGCAAAGCACGGGAGAGGCCGCGGATGCGTTATATCAACACGATCCCGCAGCCTCTCCGATCCGTGCTGAGGACGGCCATCGCAGTGGTTTTAGTGGGTAAGAATCCCACATAACCCGGTTCCACACCCAAGGACCCGGGTACCTTTCTGAAGGTTTCCACTGCGAGAAAAAAAAATGGTACAGTCACGAGGGACATAACATCTTTATTCCCGAGATCGATGGCGCATTGGCAATGTAAGGGATAGTTAATATTTCTAACAATACTAATGTCTATAACCGAGATGGCCCAGTGGTTAGAACGCGTGAATCTTAACCGATGATCGTAGGTTCAAACCTGGGCAAGCACCACTGAATTTTCATGTGCTTAATTTATGTTTACAATTCATGTCGGGCTTGACGGTGAAGGAAAACATCGTGAGGAAACCTGTATGTGTCTAATTTCACTGAAATTCTGCTACATGTGTGTTCCATCAACCTGAATTGGAGCAGCGTGGTGGAATAAGCTTCATACCCTCTCCTCAAAAAAGGAGAGGAGGCCTTAGCCCAGCAGTGGGACATTCACAGGCTTCCTATCTATTTTATAAAAAAATCCAAATTAAAAATGTTATATTTCGTAAAATTGTATTTTTTCAACTGACATAAAATAAATAAATTAAAAATTGCCCAACATGACCAACAGACGTATTAAATTTTTTATTAACAAGTGTAAATATTTATTTGAGAAATATTCACTTGTTGGAGTTATAAAATGTAATTCTACTATTGTATTGTATTATAAAATACTTTACAATTAATGTAAAATAAAACATTGAATTTTATTAACTACTCGCTAATTGTCCCGGCTTCGCACGGGTACATAAGAAAAACGTATTTTAAATAGAATTTGCGCCAAATCCGTTCTTAGTGAGCGTCTACGTCAGGGAAGGAGTAACTGGGACAAATTTCAAGTTAATCGGGTGGACAGTTTACTGGTGGTAGAGCCTTTTGCAAGCTCGTCTGGGTAGATATCACCCACTCATCAAATATTCTACCGCAAAACAGTAGTACTTGGTATTGTTGTGTTCCGGTTTGAAGGATTTCCCAAGGTTGGTGGAGCATTGGTGATGTAAGTGATGGTTAACATTTCTTACAATGCCAATGTCTATGGGCGTTGGTGACCACTTACCATCAGGTGGTCCATATTCTCGTCCGCCTTCCTATTATATAAAAAAAAAGTTTAGGAGATCTTGCCGTGGAGTACCGGCTTAGAATAGTACTCCCCCAATCTCATCCCGTGGGTGTCGTAAGAGGCGACTGAGGGACGGGGAAAAGGGAGGATGGGCAGCAGCGTCCCCCCTCCCATAAACATCTTACCCTCCTACTGCGCTCGCCAACACGCCTGCCCAGCGCGGCGAGTATGGGCAAACCCCTCCCTTAATGGCAGATGCGCCCAAAAAAAAGGCCCCCAGTTACCGGCAAGCCCGCTAGGCCCGACCAAGGTAGCGGTCGCGGTATCGGCAGGGCAGGGGGTGCTAAGAATCACCGGTTCACGGCAGGCTACCGTATAAAACGACTGCACATGGCAACGTACAATGGACGCTCGATGAGGCTGGACCATCACCTCGCCGAATTAGAAGTAGAGTTAAGTCATATAAACTGGCATATACTGGGGTTATCTGAAATCCGAAGACAGGGGGAGGACACGATAACTCTAGAGTCCGGTAACTTACTCTACTTCCGCGAAGGTGATAACCTCTCCCAGGGTGGTGTCGGTTTTCTAGTCAAAAAGGATCTCATTAGCAGCATTGTGGAAATCAGTAGTGTGTCGAACAGGGTATCGTACCTTGTCCTAAAACTTTCCGACAGGTACTCCCTGAAGGTCGTACAGGCATATGCGCCAACTTCGACATATTCTGATGATGTGGTCGAAGCGATGTACGAGGACATCGCAAAGGCCCTCAACGACACCGCGAAGGCCCACTACAATGTTGTTATGGGAGACTTTAATGCTAAAGTGGGAGTACAAGATAGTGGTGAATCGAAAGTCGGACCTTACGGCTTGGGCTGCAGAAATCACAGGGGGCAAATGCTGGTAAACTTTCTCGAAGCGCAGGGGATTTTTTTGATGAATTCTTCCTTTCAAAAGAAGCCTCAGAGGAGGTGGACCTGGCGAAGCCCCGATAACGTGACAAGGAACGAGATAGACTTTATCATTTCGAATAAAAGGCACATTTTTTTTTTTTTTTTTTTTTTTTTTATATTCGCCTGGAGGGCAAATGACTCTACTCCACCTGATGGTAAGTGATAGTAGAGTCCAAACGCGACGACGGCCAGTACAGACGGGAAAAACGTTCTGCACTAGCCGCCTTCGCCTTGCCGGCCCGCAAGATGCCTCTTCACGCCTCGTTTGAAGGAACCCGGGTTGTAAGAGGAGGGGAACACGTGAGCTGGTAAGGAATTCCATTTTTTGGAAGTGCGACAAAGAAAGGAGTTGCCAAATTTCTTTGTTCGCGATGGAATTGATGTCACAGTTAGGCGGTGACATCGAGAACCAGCTCGCGTGGACTTAAGAAGGAAGGGGGAAGCGGGAATTAGAGAGAATAATTCCTCAGAGCACTCGCCGTGATACAGTCGATAGAAAGCGCTCAGTGCTGCTATCTCACGACGCAATTGTAAAGGTTCAAGGGTGTTTGTGACCTTTACGTCGCCAATAATGCGTACGGCACGTCGCTGCAACCGGTCCAAGGCCTCAAGTAGGTACTTAGCGATTAAGAGATGTTTTAGTGATCAACAGGTTTAATACCGGAAGTGATCACCGCTTGGTTCGAGGCACTCTAAATATCAACTTAAAAGCCGAAAGATCGAGAATGATGAGGTCTACTCTCCGACCTACCATGCTCCAAGCTGCTCAAGGCTCCGAAAAGTTCCAAATGGAACTTCAAAATCAATTCACCGCGTTGGAAACCATAAGCAGCATTGATGAGAGAACCGACACGCTGGTCAAAATACTGCAAAACACATCCCGCAAGTGTTTTCCGCCACAGAGAAGAGACAACGCACCAAAACTCTGCTGAGACACTCGAGCTCATGAGAAAACGACGAGAACTACCATCGTTTTTGTCAGATAAGGCCTTAAATCGAATAATAAAAACGCTGACGCGACGCGATCTCCGACGCTCCAATACCCGTGCCATCAAGGCTGCGATTGAGCAAAATCGGGGATCGAAAGTGTTCGCTCGCAAGTTTGGGAGGCCGCGTCTGACAAAACTTAAAACTGAAAATGGTGGGGTCGTTACCTCTAGGCCTGAGATTATCGGAGAAGTAGAGAGGTTTTATGGGCAGTTGTTCTCTTCAAGATCGTATAAGCCCGTGGGAACCAGTATTGATGACCAGCGCGCCCCTCTTATGCGCCATTACTCCGAGGAGCTCTCGGTCGTTGACCAAGGCGAGATTAGGGCGGCTCTAGAACAGCTTAAAAACAACAAAGCTCCGGGAGATGACGGAATCACAACAGAGTTGCTTAAGGCAGGCGGGACTCCGGTCCTGAAAGAGCTAGCAAGCCTCTTTAATTCCGTCATCCAACATGGCAAGACCCCGGAAACGTGGAGCGGGAGTGTGGTGGTACTGTTTTTCAAGAAAGGTGATAAAACCCTCTTGAAAAACTACAGACCAATCTCCCTCCTGAGTCACGTGTATAAGCTGTTCTCAAGAGTCGTCACGAACCGTCTCGCCAGACGACTTGACGAGTTCCAGCCCCCAGAGCAAGCCGGCTTTCGATCAGGCTACAGCACCGTGGACCACATCCATACTGTTCGGCAGATTGTGCGGAAGACCGAAGAGTACAATCAGCCGCTGTGTATGGCATTTGTGGACTACGAGAAAGCCTTCGACTCCTTCGAAACCTGGGCAGTGCTCGACTCATTGCAGAGATGTCATATCGATTGGAGATATATCGAGGTACTGAGATGTCTGTACAACGCCGCTACAATGACTGTCCACATCCAGGACTTTAAGACGAAGGCGATCCAACTGCGCAGAGGGGTGAGACAGGGGGATGTAATATCCCCGAAACTGTTCACCAACGCGTTGGAAGACCTTTTCAAAACGCTGGATTGGACTAGGTATGGAGTCAATGTAAACGGCGAGTACATCTCACACCTTCGATTTGCCGACGATATCATCATCATAGCAGAGTCGCTGGAACAACTCACCGAAATGCTGCGTAGCCTAGGCGAGTCTTCCCGGTGTGTCGGTCTCGGTATAAACTTGGACAAGACCAAGGTCATGTTCAATAGGCATGTCGTGCCGGGACCGATATACGTCGAGGGGAAACCTCTCGAAGTTGTTAGTGAATATACCTACCTAGGACAGATAATACAAGTCGGTAGGAACAACTTCGAGAAGGAAGCCGATCGAAGAATTCGCTTGGGATGGGCAGCATTTGGCAACCTTCGTCAAGTCCTCAAGTCGTCTATACCGCAATGTTTGAAGACGAAAGTCTTCAACCAATGCGTCTTACCTGCCATGACATACGGTGCCGAAACGTGGACACTAACTGCGGGACTAGTCCACAAATTCAAAGTCGCTCAACGTGCTATGGAGCGAGCTATGCTCGGAGTATCTTTGAAGGATAAGATCAGAAATGAGATTATCCGGAAAAGAACCGGAGTCACCGACATAGCTTGCAAAATTAGCAGGCTGAAGTGGCAGTGGGCTGGTCACGTATGTCGTAGGACCGATGGCCGTTGGAGCAGACGAGTCCTAGAGTGGAGACCGCGAATCGGCAAGCGCAGCGTAGGGCGCCCTCCAGCCAGGTGGACCGACGACCTTAAGAAGGTGGCGGGCACCAACTGGGTGCGGAAGGCGGAGGACAGGGAGCTTTGGCGCACCTTGGGAGAGGCCTATGTTCAGCAGTGGACAACGATTGGCTGTTGATTGATTGATTGATTGATTGATTTTTGTGATGAATAATATTTCGTTTATATATATGATGTGACATATAAATAGTGATACAAATAATGTAATATTTATTTTTATAAAACCAACGCAAAGAGCATTTATAAAGGCAACGATTGAATCACGTCGTCATTTTGAATTTGAATTAACAGTGTAGGTTAAATTACCATATAAAAATTGTAAATGAAGTTTTTTAACTCGCGTTCTTGAACTGGACTAATAAGAACATCAGGAAGGAACATCTTTAATATAAGTCACGACCAGCTTCCGTGTCTGTGGTACCCCAGACAACGTGTATGACAAATTTCATGATACATGATTTAAAATGTATCTAAGAATCTAATCTAGTGTGCAATGAATTGTCGAGGAATCGCTGACTTTGATAGTACAATTTATATTAGTTTCGGAGTCAGAGATCCACCAATAGTGCTGCTAATGTAAATAGCAACCCTAGAGTTAGATAATACTGCAAACAAATTATTTACATTTTTTTTTTATATTTGCTGGGAGGGCAAATAACTCTACTCCACCTGATGGTAAGTGGTAGTAGAGTCCAAACGCGACGACGGCCAGTACAGATGGGAAAAACGTTCTGCACTAGCCGCCTTCGCCTTGCCGGCCCGCAAGATGCCTCTTCACGCCTTGTTTGAAGGAACCCGGTATGTATTACATGTATCTTTTGGGTGTGTAAATAAATTATTATTGTTATTATGAATAGTTAAGACGTGAAAGCGTAATAGTCAAACTTATTTTCACATTTTTAATAATACTAAGAAATCTATATAACATTTTCCATTAATCAATAAATATATTTAATGTTAAAAAGTATTAATAAATGTTCATACTTCCTATCCAGTTAAGGACAGGTAGCGACATCTCGTGTCGAGATACTTAACCAAACACAACGTCATACTTTCAATCGGCCGCGATTGGTTAATTTAAATATTGTACCCGAAACCCATTCTTGATCTCTGTACATTCGCTTAATACATTACATGCAATTTTGATTGAGAGCCTAACGCGTCTTTTATTTCTCTACACCTTCGAAGCTCATCAACATCTTTCATCCATCATCTTGGGTTATTCAACCCCTCACTACTGCCGCTACAATAAATTATATTTAATACAATTTTTATATTATAGTGTGAGTGCCAAGATACATGTGAGAATAATAATAATATCCTAGAACATTTTTCACACGCGGCCATCTGATCCTAAATTAAGCTTGTACAGAGCTTGTGTTATGGAAACCAGACAACTGGTATACTACATATACTATTTTGCTTTTGTAAATACATACTTATATAGATAATTACACCCAGACTCAGGACAAACAGACATGTTCATGGACACAAATATTTGTCCTGGGTGAGAATTTTTTCACACACGGTCATCTGATCCCAAATTAAGCTTGTACAAAGCTTGTACTATGGAAACCAGACAACTGATATACTACATAAACTATTTTTCTTTTGTAAATACATACTCATATAGATAATTATCTCACTCAGGACAAACAGATATGTTCATGCACACAAATATCTGTTCTGGGTAATCGAACTCACAACCTTCGGCGTAAAAGGCAAGCATCCACCAATCACGCCAACCGGCTCGTCAAAGAATTGATGTGAAAACACACAATTAACTTGTCAAATATAGTTCTATTCATAGAATTACAGATATTCTACATTTTACGAAAAACCGGAAAAGACGAACAAACGAAATGTACGTCTAAATAAATAAAATAATATTAGTATGATTGAATATTAAAAATAAATTGGTTATTTCCTTATTGAGTAATTATATTAAGATCGAAACGAAATAATTAAATTTAATTTCCGTTCCAGTTTAAAGTTTTTGTATGAACATAATAATCTCGTGTTCCGTAAAGTTCTCTTCGTGGAGTTCTTTGGTGAAATTAATTTGTCGCGAGTAAGACGTTGTTTTTATAACTTTATTCTATTAGACTAGCGTATAACGTATCATCTATTATTCACGACTACTATGTCTTATGTTTGTTTAAATCTACGTTTATTAGGCTCCTTTATATGTTTTTGATTCGTAGAATATACATACACACTTTTAATTAAAAAAAAAAAAAAGTTAGGTTAATAACAAACCGGACCGGGATCATTATGTCGTCACCTCTATGCCGATGTAGTGAGGTCGATGGCACTGTACTGTGCCCTGATATGGGTCGACGCGCTTACTGCTCACAACCGGGCCCTCCTGCGGAGACCTTAGGGTGTCATAGCGGTGAGGGCGATAAGAGGGTATCGTACGGTGTCTTGGACAGAGGCGACGCTCCTCGCGGGCGATCCGCCTTGGGAACTCCAGGTGGAGGTGCTCGCAGAGGTGTACCGCTTCCGCACCGAGGCGAGAGACCGCGGCAATCGTCCAGGGTCGGCGAAGGTCACGCGGATCAGGGCTCTAGCCCAGCACGCCCTGATAGCCCGATGGGGGGAGGATCTGGGGTCCCTCACAGTGGGCCTGGCGACAGTGGAGGCGGTACCTCCCCACTTGAGCCGCTTGGTCAAAAGAAAACGAGGCATGCTCTCCTTCAGTTAAATACTTACCGGACATGGCTGCTTCGGTAAGTACCTGCACAAGATAGCGCGGCGAGAAGTGTCACCTTCCTGCCACGAGTGTGTTACGCCAATCAAATCACACGGTGCAACACACTCTAACGGAGTGTGCTGCGTGGAAGACCCAGAGGCGTTCACTGGTGGCAATTGTCGGCCGTTGATGATGCTCTTCTTGCCGAGCATCATCAACGCGATGCATGGAAGCGAGGAGTGCTGACCGGAAATGGTCTCCTTCTGTGGAAGTGTGATGTCACAGAAGGAGGCCGCGAAGCGAGAGTGGGTACCGCTGTAAGACGGATAGGGTACCACTGGTTTTTTAGTGGGTATTCCTAGGTTCGGGGTGAACTCGGCGCCTCGGACATCTTTTATAATATTTCGATAGTTTACAATGTGACCATATATTTAGCATTCAGAAGCGAAACTGATTTTATAAAAAGCTCGAAATGATTTTTATAAAAAACACCAAATCGTACAAACTGATGTAAATAACTTACTCAGTTACTCTTACAAATACAAAATATGACACATTTGAACAGATTAAACACGTCATCACAAGCCGTGCCAATAATTAATAAATTACTTTTATGTCGAGATGGCCTCGTGGTTAGAACGCGTGAATCTTAACCGATGATCGTGGGTTCAAGCCCAGGCAAGCACCGCAGAATTTTCATGTGCTTAATTTGTGTTTATAATTCATCTCGTGCTTGACGGTGAAGGAAAACATCATGAGGAAACCTGCATGTGTCTAATTTCATTGAAATTATGCCACATGTGTATTCTACCAATCCGCATTGGAGAAGCGTGGTGGAATAAGCTCCAAACCTTCTCCTCAAAAGGAAAGGAAGGAGGCCTTAACCCAGCAGGGACATTAACAGACTGTTACTGTTAATAAATAATTAATGACCTTACTTATAAGTGTCGTTTAGCGGACGTTCGGGTAAGCAATTATCTCTTTTTAACATCTTTGTTTTAATATTCGAAAGAAAAAGACACAACAATGTTAATCACCAACTGAACAGCATAAAATTATAAAGTATAATATAACGATCTAACCTTTGACTCTTCAGTTGCTGAAACTCACTTGTTTTTCGGTTCATTGACCCGTAATAATCCGAGTTTGAAAATGGAAGTTGTAATAATAGTTCTGTCGCTCAAAATTCTGATATTTGAACTCGGGGTACTAAGTTATATTAAAGTGGAATAACAAGTAAAAATGTCGTTTACTTTGCTAATTGTGTAACCCAGTTAATATTTTTTTTATTACTCATTAAGTCCTTTAAAAAAATGTTAGACCAAAGTCGAATCGGACAAGGAAAAATAACAGATAAATTTTATGTTTTTAAAATATAAATAAAAAAATCCTTATAGTAATAGGCAGACCACTTGGCGTAAACATTAATAATTACGTACATATAATATATGTACATAAAACCACTTTTAATAAAACATATAATTTTGTATTCAGGAATGAAATCAAATGGCCTTACTTATAAAGGTTGCTTAGCGGGTGATTACTTAAACAATGCTCTGTTTTCTTCTATGGAATGTCAATATAATAATGACAAAAAGAGATATCTAGTGTTCAACTTAGCAGTCACTGAGCGACGTTTATTAGTAAAACCGTAAGTTATATTTAATTTTCTGTTTATCTGTGGCATTTTATAATTTATATATCGCTATGGCACAGTTTAGAATAGTTTTTACACATTACAAGGTTCGAGGTTTGAACCCTCGAGCTATCCATGACCAATAATTCAGACATTTAATAAGAATATGCAATGTGCCAGTAAGTGACTATTGGGCATCGTATACGGTTGCGGTTGACCACTGTGATTTATAGTGAGCGAGTGTGAGTGATATGGATAATGAATGAGAGCTATGTAACATTCTTGTTAGATATTGTGTGAGATGGCGTAGAGGTCATTGACCTCTTAGATATATTTGTTTAATATATACATGGAAATATAACAATCTACCTTTATTGTTATATTTCTAGGTATATATTTTAAGTCTATATACTTATATTTTACTTTTTTCTACTTGTGTAGTGTATTCTACGTTAAGATTCGAGATGGCCAAACCCAGGCAAGCGCCATTCTGTTTTTATGTGCTTAATTTGTGTTTATAATTCATCTCGTGCTCGGCGGTTAAGGAAATCCTGCATGTGTGAAATTTCTGACACGTGTATCCACCAACATATGGTGGAATAAGTTTCAAACCTTCTCCTCTAAAAAGGAAATCAAGCCTTAGTTCAACAATAAGACATTTACGGGCTGTTAATTTACTTACATTTTTTTAAAGCGAAATTCTTATAAAATAATTGCAGCTAAGAATTTAACAGTATGAAATTTGTTCATTTAAAAAACCGCAAAAATTTAACCCAGAGTAGCGGTCAAAAAATAATTCGTAAAGCAGGCATGTTTCGCTTTAATACATTTAGAGGTGTCATCGTCCACACGTGGTCAGAAAAACGACTTTCATATTTAAAATATAAACAATTTTCACTTATTTTTAACATCATTTTCTTTTTATTTTAACAGTAATGACATGTTTTTTTAAATTATGTATACATACATTGATACATATTAATAATTTTAACTGAAACGCGGTTGTAAATAAAAAATAATGCTGTGAGTTATTAAGGTGATTTGAAAACTATTTAAATTGAAATAAACAACTAATGTTAATTTTTGCTTATCATTATTTTGCTAGATCTATATACAGTAAGTGGTCTTTGTCTAGAAGAAGAACATCGTATTGAACAAATATATTATCATTCATCTATAATTAAAATATATTTTTTGACGGCCTCGTTGGTCTAGTGGCTTGATGTAAGGCCGAAGACCCGGAGGCCCTGGTTTCAATTCCCAGGTTGGGCCAATAAAAAGTTATTGGGTTTTTCGGTCAGAAAATTCTCAGTAGCAGCCCGGAGTCTGAAATTGGATGTGTGTTCCCGTGCCTCGGAAAGCACGTAAAGTCGTTGATCCTGCGCCTTAATTCTTTCCGGTCGTATCGGAAAGAGTTAAGTCCGTCCGTCCCATCGGATTATGAGAGTTAGGGAATAGAGAGTGCACCTGTATTTGCGCTCACACTTGTTCACTATAACATTTCCTATTTCTTGCGTAGTTGGCTAATCTGTCTTGAGATGAACCGCCGTGGCCGAAATCGGTCTAGAGGACATTATCATTATTTTTAAAGACGGACACACATTTTATAAAAGATTTTCTTTAGCTACTTAATGTAGTTAATTCATAAATGGCCAAAATCTATGAACAAAATAAAATATTACACCGTTCGTCTACATATTCTAAAAGAAACTATAATCTACCTTAAGAGAGTGATATCTCATTATTGCGTCAATAGCCTCAGGCTTAAGACCGACACGAAGTCTGTGTTGATTCTACTCGGTGAACATCATTCTGATGTAATTTGACAGCTTCTAAGCTATTAAATATTTATCTAAAGTGACAAATCAATGATCTTTCTTCTGCCTTCTCGATTATTGGAGAGTTTAATTTATGTGCAACAGTTAACAAGATATCGAACGCATTTCTGTTTCATATTTTAGGTTATAATAATATTGAATTTTCTGAAATGTTTAATTTTCTGTATCTTTTTTAATCTTCAAAGAGTTTTCACGCGAATAGGTTTATATTTAATTTATTAAAATAAACTCAAGAACCTATTTATTTTATATTTATTTATCATTTGGCCTCTGTACAAATGTACCGCTTTGATAGTCAAACTTTGTTAAACATTGTTCTTCCTGCGTCGGCCCGTTTGCTCTCGTTTCATTGTTTGTGACGCTCTTTGTTTGAAACTAGATATTTTATTCTAAGTCGAATTTAAAAATTGAAGTACGAAACACGCTTATAACCTACACGTTATTTTCGTTAGTAATAAACATATCACCTCTTAAATATACTCGTACCTTCTATTAACATATGCTTTTCTTAAATTTTGTTTTTTTTTTTGCGATTTTTGCAATGCAGTTTAATTTTTTTTTAACTAAATCTCATATGCAGGGTTACAGGGTAATATGTCACGATCCTTTTAAAGGGTTATAGTTCAGGACAATAGCTATCAAATGACCCCCAAAATGCTTATGCAAAAGTGTATCGTTTTCGAGTTATTAATTTTTTAATATTTTTTTTTATTTAAAGGATGTTTAAGATTCTAAAATTCAATAAAAAAAAAATCAACGTATTTTCCCTATTTTTTTTTGTATTTCTTGCTAGGGTACATCCTAGTTAATAACAACCAGTTATAAAACAAAAACAATCTTCAAGCATTTTTAAATTACAGATCCAAAACTGTACAATTTTTCGATTTTTAATTTTGATTCTTTAAGTTACTCGCAATTTTTTTGTAAAAATCACTATGGCTCTTATCGTGCGGATCATTTTAAAAACATCTGCGTTTCCTTAGCTATCCATCGGTATATAAAAAGTACAGTAACAATCATAAACTCAGGAGAAAATTAGATAACAAAGAGACCAGGTAGGAAATTCTAAGAAATGCTATTGTTAAGAAATTAAATCTGGATCAAAGACAAAAGGACCTCAATGCAAAGTAGTTAAAGATTATTTTTAATAGGGGTAATAGGTAAAAAAGGAGAGATAAACCAGAGCTGTTTGTGGAATACTATTATCAATTCCTTTGAATTTACCGTCATTTTTTCTAATTTCCTTTTATCTCATTTCTTTTAGGAATAAGAGTAATAAAACCTTGTCGGGGTACATAATACTCACTGTACTTGCACTGCTCGTATAGTTTGGACGCGCTTTAGTGAATATTGATCTCTTAAATTTTTGAAAAAAACCGCTTCGTTTACTGGACTCTGTTTCTTACAACTTCGTGACTCGGCTAGCTAAAAGGAATTTGTGATTTGTGTTTATGATAACTTAAGTAAAAAGCGTAAAAAGGACTATTATGGCTGCAGAACAAAATTCTTCTCGTCGTCCGTACTCTAATGAGGAATACGCTGACATCTTATTTTGCTATGGATATTGTAACGGTGACGCCGCAGCTGCTCGTCGTGAGTATAATCGTCGATTTCCGGATCGCCGGACACCTGACAATAGTGTCTTTATTGGTGTGTATCGTCGAATTAGAGAAACTGGTCGCGTGCAAAGGAGACAATCTGATTCCGGACGCCCTCGTGTCCGTTCTGCAGATGAAGAAGATGTAATTATTCGTCATTTTCGAGAGGACCCTACAGTTTCCACCAATATTGTGGCAAACCGACTGGGCGTATCTCAATGGAGAGTCTGGTTTACTGTCCACGCGGCTGGATTGTATCCCTATCATTACACACCCGTACACGTGATTGAAGAAGGAGATCCTGCAAGACGCTTAGATTTTTGCCGATTTATGCTACACTGTGATGCAGAAAATCCCAATTTTTTGAGAAAAATTTTATGGACAGACGAGTCAAAGTTTGACAAAGATGGTATTACTAACTACCACAATATTCGATATTGGTCTCAAAAAGAACAGGGAAACCCTCACAAAAAGCGATTAAGCGGTTCCCGAAGACGTTTCTCGGTAAACGTCTGGATGGGGATTATCAATGATAATCTTATTGGGCCACATTTCCTACCTGATAACTTAAATGGTGAAAGTTATGAAAGCTTGCTTAGAGAAATCCTGCATGCGTTACTTGAAAATGTTTCGCTGAAACTTAGGCAGAGAATGATATTCCAGCATGATGGTTGCCCCGCACACTTTCGAATGTCCGTAAGACAGTGGCTAGACAGCAATTATCGTAATAGATGGATTGGCAGAGGAGGACCAATCCCATGGCCAGCGAAAAGTCCAGATTTGACTCCGATGGACTATTATGTCTGGGGGCATATGAAAAGCCTGGTTTATGATGTTTCACCAGTACAAACAATTGAAGAACTCAAAACAATAATAATGAATGCTGCAAATTCTATTCGACATAGCTTGAGTAGTGTTGTAATAAAAAGTGAATTAAGAAAAAGAATGCGTATTTGTATATGAAATAGGGGATCTCATTTTGAACACGAATTATGAATAATAAACAGTGTAATTTCGAAAGTATGGAGTAACTAAAAAGATTAAGTATTTTGTTTTTGATTTAAATTCAAAATTGCAATGACAGCTCTGGTTTATCTCTCCTTTTTTACCTATTACCCCTATTAAAAATAATCTTTAACTACTTTGCATTGAGGTCCTTTTGTCTTTGATCCAGATTTAATTTCTTAACAATAGCATTTCTTAGAATTTCCTACCTGGTCTCATTGTTATCTAATTTTCTCCTGAGTTTATGATTGTTACTGTACTTTTTATGTACCGATGGATAGCTAAGGAAACGCAGATGTTTTTAAAATGATCCGCACGATAAGAGCCATAGTGATTTTTACAAAAAAATTGCGAGTAACTTAAAGAATCAAAATTAAAAATCGAAAAGTTGTACAGTTTTGGATCTGTAATTTAAAAATGCTTGAAGATTGTTTTTGTTTTATAACTGGTTATTATTAACTAGGATGTACCCTAGCAAGAAATACAAAAAAAAAAATAGGGAAAATACGTTGATTTTTTTTTATTGAATTTTAGAATCTTAAACATCCTTTAAATAAAAAAAAATATTAAAAAATTAATAACTCGAAAACGATACACTTTTGCATAAGCATTTTGGGGGTCATTTGATAGCTATTGTCCTGAACTATAACCCTTTAAAAGGATCGTGACATATTACCCTGTAACCCTGTATACATAAAACTGTTGTATCGATATCGATCAAATTAGTATGAATTTTTAGTCTTTCTTGTACAACACATACCATAGATAAAAAATGAAGTAAATGAAGAAATTTAGGAATAAGAAATGCAGTACAGATATTAAAAAATTCAAATAAATTATAAAGTAACTTTCCTTTATTCAGGCATTTACACTCACGATCCAAATAACCCGTAGTTCCGGTTAACACTTGTTATCACGACCTGGCAATAGCAATAAAACGATACGTTCCAAAAATGCCAACTCTATATTCGAAACGTCGATACCTATATATATCTAAGTGAACCAAACGTTAGCGTGATTCAGAAACACATTTTTTCATAAAAAAATTTATACCATTTTTCCTCATGATAAAATCATTTCGTGAAACTGACTTTTCGAAGACATATCAAATCTTAAATGTTCTACTAAAACTGTTTGGTGGTGTGTTGAGTTCTGAATTTATATGCTAATTGGTTCTATGTCAAAGCGCGTTGAATGGGTACGTATGGTGGTCAGAGCTTACGACTGTCCATTTAACCAGGCTGTAGTCTGTGGCTCGTAATTAACAGATGCCTAATCAAATGGAGAGTGATGTATGTTATTTAGTGTTCTATTATATTATGTAAATGGCAGTGATTTTTTGTATGTTGTTATTAATAAACATATTTTATTTACTGGTGGTGGCTTTGTGTAAGCTCATCTGGGTAGGTACCACCCACTCATCAGATATTCTATCGCAAAATAGCAATACTTTGTATGGTTGTGTTCCGGTTTGAAGGGTGAGTGAGCCAGTGTAATTACAGGCACGAGGGACATAACATTTTAATTCCCAAGTTTGGTGACGCATTGACGATGTAAGCGATAGTTAACATTTCTTACAATGCCGATGTCTATGTGCGTTGGTGACCACTTACCATCAGGTGGCCCATTTGCTCGTCCGCCTAACTGGACGATAAAAAAATATATATAATTCAATATATAGTCCAATTGTCTACTGTCTTTTGAAGGGGATATTTTCGAGCTTATTTTTTATTTAAAGTAGGTTGTTATCAAACAATCAAATCAAATGGATAAGTGGACAGCTGATTGTAAGAGGTCACAACCGCTATTATATATTGGCACTGCAAGAAATATTAACTGTGCTACCAACCTTTGGATGTTATGTTATGTTATGTTCCTTGAGCATGTAATTACACTGACTCGCTCTCCTTTCAAACCGGAACCCAACGATAATAATTACTACAAGTGGGCCGCAGAATATTTGATGTGGTAGTACCTACTCAGACGGGTTTGCAGAAGGTTCTACCAAGTGATGTTTTAATTTATTTAAAAACTCAATATATCACGAACATTTTCTCTAGTAAAGCTTTGCATAGACAATTTAATATTAATTTTATAATAGACAATTTAAGCCGTCACTGTATTTTCCCCCACAATTTCATTGTTAAATGCCTGAATATCGATGAATAGCTTTTGTTCTACACAAGCTCGCATAACGAGTTGAAAGAATATGTTGCTATTATTATGATACACAATTGCAATTTTAAACTTACTCACTTATACTTGTTACTCATAAGCCAATAAATGTACCACCTTTTTACGCTGGAAAAGCGCATGTGAGGGTCGACAGCGCTGATCGTGCCGGAAAATGCACAAAAAAACCAGCGGTATCCACTCCGTCTATTGGGAGGCACCACAAGATCTCTTACGCACGGTACGGTGACGCCCCGACGGTTGGCCCACTAATGCGGGTCTCAAATATTTGAGAGGATTCCTGGGATACAGGTAACCCCCTAGCCCACAACGCGGAGTAAGAAGTTGCGCATAGTGTTGATAACTTCATCCAGGTCTACTTCTACGGAGCGGGTCAGCAGAGGCACTCTCATCACGCTCTCGCTCCACAGCCTTCATCTGTGAAATATCGTTTTCGCAGAAAGAGACCATTTTACTCCAGCCCCTCTTCCTATCAAGCATGACGTTTATCATGCTCGGCAGCGAGACATCTCAGTCAACTAAGGCCACCAGGGAAAGGCGCTGAGACCCCCAAGCAGCACACTCCATCAGAGTGTGGCACCCTATTTCCGGAGGAGCACCAAACTCGTTACAGGAGAGTGTCACCCCCGTCAGGCTATTCCATGCAAGTACTTACCTTTTGGTTAGCACCTGGGTTTGCCTGAAGATATGTGCCGCTTTGCCTCAAGTGTGGCCAGCTCAAGTGAGGATGGATCGCTTCTACTGCTGATGGTGAATGAAATTCTAAATTTAACTGACTTATATTATAAACGCTCATTAACTGATTATTATTAAAGTCAAAATTCCGTTTCAATTGTTAAGTACAATTTACAATTAATTATATCATTAACGACGGGTGATCACGGCTGATAGGAATTGCAATAACTCGTTATATTAAACCAACGGCCCATGCATAGACCGGGTAATATTATACTCATTAGTATTTAGATTCAAAACGTATAAAAATATTTA
The DNA here is from genome assembly GCF_905147045.1 of Nymphalis io. NCBI lineage: Eukaryota > Metazoa > Arthropoda > Insecta > Lepidoptera > Nymphalidae > Nymphalis > Nymphalis io. The sequence goes on from NC_065902.1 coordinate 10,804,237, forward strand.
TACGTGATATTCGCGATTCATTATGCGTCACCACGATATATAATATAATAATTTTCATGCTCTTTACGGTGAAGGAAAACATCATGAGGAAACCTGCATGTGTCTAATTCACTGAAATTCTGTCACATGTGTATCCACCAACCCGCATTGGAGCAGCGTGGTGGAATAAGCTCCAAGCCTTGTCCTTAAAAAGAGGAGAAGGGGCCTTTACCCAGCAGTGGGACATTCACAGGCTATTACGGTTACGGTATATTATTTTCTTAATAAAAATTTGATCATTTTATTTTTAATTATGCCTTATTAATTCCTTTATAAGCTATCCTTTGCATAAATTTTTGTGTACAAAATAATTTCTGCCAGGCGTTCCGCAACGGCTCACATTTTTACGATAATAGACAACGTTCTGTAAATTAATCAATCATAAAAAAAAGAATAACCCGAGAGTGTGATTTCACAAATTAAGTTTACAAGCGTTTGATTAGACAGAGTTTAATGTGGGCTATAAAAGTTTACTGCGATCTTGTAAACACTTCACTCAGTTTACTTAACGATATAATGCTTAAGATTACGGTAGCTGAGGAAATTCAATACATATAAAATTAGTTTTTACTATGACTAGCGGTTTATAGAACAAACTGATCAAACGCTATGTAATATTAACTTGTTTTCTCTTGGGGCTTCACTCGCGTGCTATGGTAGGTACCATATATGAGGTAAAAAAAGTAGCCTATATCCTTTCTTAGGCTCAAGCTAGCGGCATAATGAATTTCATCATTATAGGTTCAGTGACTTAGCCATGAATGTATAACAGACAAACAGGAGTTACTTTACATTTATATTATTAGGTAATACGTAACTTTTGATTGGATTTTGATAATATATTTTCATTTTTCTTTTTTAAGACAAAGCTTTCAGCAGAGTATAGCCTTTTGGAGTGACACAGTTGTTTGCGTAAGCGAAACTGTGACGTCATATCATGACGGAGGACTACCGTTAGTTAATAGTTACAGAGTACGTTAAACCCGGGTGTGTCAACTTCGAGTAGCTGTATTGTAAACTAATTATTTAAGAACAGCTTATAAATGTTTGCAAGACTAAGTATTACTCTTCTCTTGAAGAAGTTTGGAGATTGTCATGAGTTTCCTCACGATATTTTCCTTCACCGCCAAGCAAAATATAAATGATAAACACAAAATTAAAATTCAAGCTGAGTTTTAATCTGTAATCATCAGTTACGTTTCACGGATTCTAAACCTGGCCCATATCAGCTCATTCATATTTATTTACTTAAGCTCTACTTAACCAAGTATCTTATTATGTTACCGGAAATGTTACATGTTTTATTAAAAACAAACCTTTTTAATATTATAAATGTCTCAGTATTTTATGAGTACCATATCTTTATCTTTTCCCCTTCAACAACCTCGCTTCAAACATCGTCGAAAAGTTTATTTCAAAAGATAATTTCTTACGCGAAGATGGTTACTTACTAAAGATACTTTTAATTAAGTTGCACACCTTTCTCATTTAACAATGTATTAATTTCAGTAAAATATTTTCTAGTATTTATATACTTTGATTTAACAAAAACTTGGTTTGATATTACAGACATTATTAAGTGGAATTACATTTTGATATATAGTTTGTCTCATCTGACACATTCGGATAAAATATTTTTTAACGAATAATAGTGCAACATGGCGTCCGTACATAAATATGATTTAAGCAAATTTAATGTACTAAATTGTTTTTAAGGAGGTCATAAAGATTCTCGATTGGCAACCACTCCTTACAAGATGGACCGATAATATTGCAAGGGTTGCGGGAAGCCGTGTGATGTTGGTGCGCAAGAACGACCATCATAGCAATCCTTGGAGGATTTGTTCAGAAATGGACGTTTTCCAGCTGGTACGATGATGATCATGGTGAAATATTTTTTTTAAAAACGCGGTTAGAGGTTGTATGTCATAGTAATTTATAATGATAGGAAAAACTATTATTAAAAATAATATATATCTTGCAACGTTAGGTAAAAAAAAATTAAACATTGCGTCACTTATATAAACATATTCGTATCACGAAAAATGAAATATTTTATATATCATAAAATCTATGCAGTCTCACAAACATCTTGTTAAAATAAAACGTTCTAGAAAGTTCGAGATCTTTCGAAAGAAAGCCTTGATAGATTGACAGCTAATAGTCTCTGATAAAAAGAAAATTCATGGACTCATCGACTTTGTCGTAAATGACGTTGATATGAAAATGTTCTTTTTGGATGAAACTAAAAAAAACAGCCTCGACCTCCGTCATGGAGGAATGGGCATACGTTTCATCCATTTTTCCTTATACTCTGACAGTCTTGTGAAATGATTAGACTGGATACACTGCATAAGCTAGCGGGACTACTAGCGAGACTAATGATCTATAAATATAATCAAATAATTATTAAAGCAAGTTAATGATAGAATTAGGGGAACTATTTATTGATATTTTATTTTAATCAATCTTAAGCATAAATAGGGCGTAAATTATAAGCACCTAACTCAGAAGTCATGCTTTCTTCAAATTAAGACCAATACGGCTAAAATTCTAAAAACTTTTCATATCAATTCATGATCAAAATTGTTATTTTGAAGGCTAAGCAACAATTTACTTAATCTGCTTAAATATGTGTTAAAAATTTTAATAGAAACAACATATTTTATTCAATTTTTATTTTTAATTATTTCAGGACAAGCTAAACAACTGGACCCAAAACAAACAACTAGACCTGGAACTAGACTACAAGAGTCTAGAATGAGTATACATAAAACGTTAATATTAAAGGACAATCATACATGGAGAAAATAACATTTATAATGAAGATGCGTTTCACGCGATTTCTTAACTGATATGTCCTGCCCCAAGGTACCCCATCTGTCGAGACAGACGGCGAAAATAAATTGTGGTTCAGCATTCCGACCTCTCGCAATAACGGTGACAACTGATTTTGCTATATTCGTCTGTAGTCAGCCGATTATATTATTTATAGATTTTTCTGCTATAGCACTACACATTTCATTTTTATAATATATAAATCAGCCAACGTAACAAACTATAACCCCCTATGTACCCCCTAAGCACTATGTCTGTATATAGTATGAGGAGCCGGTTGGCGTGATTGGTAGATACTTGCCTTTCACGCCGATTGTGGATTCGATTCCCACCCAGGACAGACATTTGTGTGCATGAACATGTCTGTTCGTCCTGAGTCTGGGTGTAATTATCTATATAAGTATGTATTTACAAAAGAAAAATAGTATATGTAGTATATCAGTTGTCTGATTTTCATAGTACAAGCTTTGTGCAAGCTTAATTTGGGATCAGGTGGCCGTGTGTAAGAATGTCCCAGGATATTATTATTATTATTTTAAAAGGAAAATATATATTCGTTTATTTTTTTATGTTCATATTTATACCATTAGAAACATAATATATGTAATTTATGTTATTGATACTAATGTTTAAGGTTTGAGTCGAGTTGAGCCGCCAGTTGCGTTTTTGAAATACAAAACAATTGGCCGCAACAAATGGTCTATCTATGTTCGTTTGTTTTTGGGAATAAAATATAAATTAAATAATATATTAATGTGAAAAATATTCACAAATTAATATTGTCCATCAAAATAGATATTTACATATTTGCGTGAGCAATTCGTGAAATTGTGATTGAAAAAATTTGAATAGAGATAAATATTTTTAGTTTTATATTTATTGTGAAACCACATAAAACAGATTGCAATTGTAACGTGACACGAGAACTGATTTTATGTGTAAAATTAAATATTAACAAAAATCTAAATAATAAAATTAGTAAATGAAATATCTAAGTAGCGGTTCTTTGGTAGACGAAAAAAAGTGATTAATGGTCTTTTATCCGTTGGAATAAAACGGTTGTTAAGTTGAAGCTTTGTATATTGACCCTTACTCAATCTACTTTGGTATGAAGATTTCAAATTGAAATAGGCCGTCAAGTTCGTAAACAACTGATGCTGCCACTTGAGCGATTTCGGCCACGGCGCCCATTCTCTGATACTAGCCAACTGCACCTGGCTATTCTATATATATCTATTCCCTCTCACTATAATAATCCGATGGGACTGTAGATCCAACGAGATCGAAACGACCGAAAAGAGTTCTAGCGCGGCTTTACGTGCTTTGTTAGGCATGGAATTGTAACACCGCCAACTTCCAGACTCCGCTGACAGAAGAATTTTTCGTCAGAAAATTACAATGACCTTTTATCAGCCATTTTTATGAAACTAGTACACTTATCACATTACTAACAGGTTGTAACATATTTTAATTGAAATTTTAATTAAAATTTATTGTTATTATAATAAAATATCAAAACCGCGTTCGCTTTTAGTCGGTTATTGATAAATTGTTTAGCGACAACCTTTCTAAAGTAATGAGATATTTGATCATATTAGGGTTTTATTGAAATATTATCGAAGTTTAAACGTAAACCTGTCATGATTTCGTATTTTATGTTGGTTATTGTTATGTGATTTCATTTTAAAGAGATACTAGCTAACACCCGCCTGTTAGGAGGGGCTACCCCATCTTTACTATATATAATCCGTAGGCAAGACGGCTTGATGATAAATGGTCACCACCTTGGCATAGTAAGAAATATTCACCATCCCTTACATCGCCGCGTCACCACCAACCTTGGAATCTATCCTGCCTGATGATCCCTTAGGCACGCTGGCACACTGAATGATCACACACAAACAGGGACACAACAATACTAAGTATGGCTGCTTGGCGGCAGAATATATGATGTTAAGTATTTTATGGCTAAATTCTCGTTGCCGCTTACATAACACTTGGACCTTGGAATTTAATTAAAAAAAAAAAAAATTCACCATCTCAATGCAACTACAGACGGGGCCGACTAATTCCCCACGGGGAAGGAAAAGAATTGAGATTCAAGTGATTGCTAGCGTTCTTGATAATGCTTATATATTTTTTCCTATAATAAATGTATCTACCTATATAACTTTGCTGTTGTTTTGTGATCTTTTATTAATTAATAGATTATTTTTTCGTAATATTAACCAACTGATCCGTTTAGCTTACTAAGCCAAAGATGCGTACAAAAAAAAAAACAGATTTTATACTAAAAAACTACGCGTTAATTTCGTCTACGCGACACCATCTGTACTAATAATATAAATGCGAAAATAATTTAGTTACGTTTTCACGGCAGAACACTGAATCGATTTTGATGAAATTTGGTATGAAACTTAAACACTGAGAAAGGACATAGGCTATTTTTTATAAAAGCCCAACCCCAAAAGTCCCCCCTTACCTTACAGGTGAAACAGCGGGCGAACACTAGTTAGGAGTTTTCAATAAGCGTTTAGTTTGCAAGCGCCTCTAACGTTTTTCAAGCTATTTTTGCTCGGCGTATACCCTCTTAAGCGTGCATCTGTTATTTTGAAGCATACATTTTTCACGGTGTCTGTTTCGTATAGTTTCGCCACTTAATTTTTTTTATTGAACGCGAAATTTTTGACTTTCGTGAAATGCAGAAATTTTAATGACTTTCCATTTAGTATCTCAAACATTTCATTTAGTAAATAATATTATATACAAATACAAAGGTTATAATATACTATTTATATAATATTGTTAAAATAATATATAAAGATTGATTTCTAACGATAAGTACATGTAAACGAAGATTCTAGTTTTACTAGTTTATTTGGCTTGTAATAATTGTACAAACTTTTATTTATTTATTTATAACATTGTTTACTATAAAATAAGTTAAAAAGTAACTTAATAGTTCGTTAAATCGTTTTTTATTTTTATTTTATAGTTAAGTTGTTTTGTTTAAGATAGTTTTTCTATATTAATATTGTAAAGAGGTGAAGTTTGTGAGGTTGTAGGGGGTAATCTCTGGATCTGCTGAACCGATTTTAAAAATTCTTTCACCAATAGAAAGTCACATTATTTGTGAGTGTCATAGGCTATATATTAACCCGAAAAATGAAAAGATTTTTTCGTGGTAGTCGGATGTCGTGGCCAACGTGACTTTTGACAGTCAGGAAATCATAGCACTCAGTACTAACCGAATCACAATCATAATTTCATCACAAGTAAAAATGTTTACCGCCGAACGAAGTGGACACGGGTCGGCTAGTATCTTATATATCAAAACATATAATTCACGTAACCAGCCAACCTACTCGTTATTTAAGTGAAGCGTATTTTTTAACAATATTATATTCTTTTCTTGGTGTTTTTATTTCTTAACATTAAGTACAAAAACATATTCAATTATTATGTTGATATTGTTTTTATTATGTACAATATACTAGTTTCTACTTTTCGTATCAGTTGCGTGTTGTAATCATACTAAACTACTTACGGCTTAAGAATCCAAAAAGCTTAAGGGAGTTAACCGTTAAGGTTACTAAGGTCTAAGCTTAAAAAATGGTTAATAAATACAAAAATTTTACTCTATAAATGAATATTTTATAATTCAAGAATGTATTGAATGAATGAATAATAATTAATGAATTTGATGATTCATTCAACTTTAGTAAATTTTTTTAAAGTTAGAAATATCAGCGTTTACAAAAACTTTATCCCCAAAGTATGGTTAACAAGGGATGCTTTTAATATAAGTGAATTAATTTCCTTGTCGGTTCTCGGTAGAATCTACATTTCGAACCGGTTTTGAACCATGACGATGGGACGGTTAAGGGTATTTTAAATAAAGTAAATGTATATTTTATGATTTAACTATGCACTTAAATGTATAAACTTAAGTAAATCATTGAATTTAATTAAATATTGTTAATTTTAAACCAATTTTTCATTTTCATCATTTTATACATATATTAATATAATTATTTTAATGTACAATTGGTGTGATCTGTATTTAATATTAATTACTTGTTAACAAATATATTTGCGTGCCTATCGTGGGCGAAATGTATTATATACTTATAAAGAAATCATAACATTTGTAAAACTATGTTTCATGCAAATAATTGATTATTATTATCTATTTCTCAAAAAAATACAATTCACTTTAATATTTGAGAATACAAGATTAACATACATAAATATTATATACACAACACATGGGCGGTACACAAAAATCTTTATTTTGCAAAAAAATAAACTCTTCATTTAAAATAATGTGGGTATGCAAAACCAAAATGCAATATTACGTATCGTTTGTGTTATAGCAATTAGACAGCAATTGATATTATTGTCTTTATCTAATTTACAAATTAAAATTTTGTAAGAAAAATACAATAATCAAATAATATATCAAATAAATAAAAATACAATAATCAAATTAAAATGTAGAATATTAGTCGTTGATAATATAAAATGAAACTTAAAACAATTTCATAACAAATGCAAATACTTTAGGGCCTTGAAAACTCTTTTAAGATCTGGTATCATAGGGTTCTTTTTTTTTTTATAGAATAGGAAGGCGGACGAGCATATGGGCCACCTGATGGTAAGTGGTCACCAACGCTCTTAGACATTGGCATTGTAAGAAATGTCAACCATCGCTTACATATCCAATGCGCCACCAACCTTGGGAACTAAGATTTTATGTCCCTTGTGCCTGTAATTACACTGGCTCACTCACCCTTCAAACCGGAACACAACAAATCAAGTATTGCTGTTTTGCGGTAGAATACCTGATGAGTGGGTGGTACCTACCCAGACGAGCTTGCACAAAGCCCTACCACCAGTAAAAGGTTCTTTTGTATGTAGCCTTTTGTATAAAGACTGAATATCTTTAATACTTATAATAACTTGCTCATGATATTTGAGATAGTCAGTTTCTAGAGGGAGGTATTAGGTAACCTGTGTTTCATTATCATTTCATCAGATATTCTGCCGCTGAGCAGCGATACTTAGTATTATGGCGTTCCGGTTTGAAAGGTGAGTGAGTCAGTGTAACTATAGGTACAAAGGACTTAACATCTCGAGCCCCTAGGTTATTATTTTAGGTATGGTTAGTTATTATTTCTAACATCGCCAATGTCTATGGGCCGTGGTGACCATTTACCACCAGGTGTCCCAGGTGCTCGTCCGCCTGTCTATAACATAAAATCTCTGATGAAACATAAAAATCTCTGACAACATCGTGAAAGAGTAATAAACAAACAAGAAATTCACTTTCGTCACTAATATAGAAACAAATATAAGTAACGTTTGAACAGTGATTAAATAAATGAAAGAAAAACTAAACAAAAAAAATCACGTGGAACTGTATTATGAAATATTAGACAACAATATGTGACAAAAAATAAAGTAACTATAATGTTTACAAGATATGTCCATCAAGATGGCGTATCACCGTAATTCAGTTTTCCATATTTTACGATGATATAACGACGTCCGGTGTCAACAAGGTTAATAAAATTAAGTAATGTGAGCGACTTATCAACAAGGAGACTACACGGGAGTTGATTCATAAAGTTAGTTATAAACACTCACTGTGCTAACAAAAAATCATCCAAAGCATACCTCAAATGCTTATACGATTTGTTTTATACAATGGGTAAGCGGACGAGCATATTGGCCACTTGATGGTAAGTGGTCACCAGCGCACATAGACATCGGCACTGTACGAAATGTTAACCATTGCTTACATCCTTATATATATCCTTTGAGCCTGTTATTATACTGGTTCACTCACCCTTCAAACCGGAACGCAACAATACCAAATACTGCTGTTTTGTGGTAGAATATCTGATGAGTGGGTGGCACCTATCCAGACGAGATTGCACAAAGCCTTACCACCAGTAAATTCAGTAGATTCGAACATCGAGTGCCTTCCTCTTATTAATTATATAAATATGCACTCGTATCAATTCAATAAATAACACAAGAGGATAAAAGTAAAACGAAAAAAAAATGCAATCCAAAAAATCAAATTTTAATTGTTTTTTTTTTATAGAATAGATAGGCGGACTAGTATATGGGCCACCTGATGGTAAGTGATCACCAACGCCCATAGACATTAGCATTGTAAGAAATGTTAACCATCGCTTACATCACCAATGCGTCACCAATCTTGGGAACTAAGATGTTATGTCCCTTGTGCCTGTAATTACATTCGCTCACTCACCCTTAAAACCGGAACACAACAATACCAAGTACTGCTGTTTGTGATGCTGCTTAAAAATAAATATGCAGGCGCATCAAACTACAAAACTCTAGACTTATATAAAGATACACCGATTTTTATATGTCGCACACCACGTCTGTGTAGGTTACAAGATAACGTAAAAAATGCAATATTTCGTGATAATTGTTGCAGAGTGGTTATTATGTTAATGAGTGACTGCCTCGTTGGTCTAGTTGCTTGATGTAAAGCCGCAGACCCGGAGGTCCTGGGTTCAATTCCCAGGTCGGGCCAATTAAAAGTTATTGGGATTTTCTGTCAGAAAATTCTCAGTAGCAGCCCGAAGTCTGGAAGTTGGAAGTGTATACACTCCCGTGTCTCGGAAAGCACGTAAAGCCGTTGGTCCTGCGCCTAAACTCTTTCCGGTCATGTCGAATTGCCTCCCATCGGATTATGAGAGTTAGGAAATAGAGAGTGCATCTGTCTTTGCGCACATACTTGTGCACTATAACATCTCCTGCGCGGTTGGTTAATCTTTCTTGATTTGGCTGCCGTGACTGAAGTCGGCAGGAGGACATTATTATACTGCGTGACAAACAAATTCACTTTTGCATTTATAATATTAGTAAGGATGTCATTTTCACATAAATTTCGTTTAAAACTTGTAATACTAAGAAAACATTTAATTTCCTTTGTGTCTTGAATTTTATATGTAATTCTTGAATGCTTACCAAAATAAACCGCAATGCAGGAACATAAAACTATAAACTTTTTTTTTTTTTTATAGAATAGGAAGGCGGACGAGCATATGGGCCACCTGATGGTAAGTGGTCACCAACGCTCTTAGACATTGGCATTGTAAGAAATGTCAACCATCACTTACATATCCAATGCGCCACCAACCTTGGGAACTAAGATTTTATGTCCCTTGTGCCTGTAATTACACTGGCTCACTCACCCTTCAAACCGGAACACAACAATATTAAGTATTGCTGTTTTGCGGTAGAATATCTGATGAGTGGGTGGTACCTACCCAGACGAGCTTGCACAAAGCTCTACCACCAGTAAACAGACTCTATAAGGTATTTTCCATATTTAGATTTATTTTTATATGCAAAATTATGCATTCGAAACTATTCCTTGCTACATTACAAACTTCTTACTTAAAACCATTATATATGAATGTACAGTTTCTAATTATTCCGCGGCAACTCTTTAATTATCCGGTTTAAAGTATTATGTCTGTACTCTTACGTTATGCACATGTTATTTGATGTAATTATTGTTTTCCTTGTATAAAATTTGAGCTTATTATATTAGAAAAGGATAAATGATTGTTTGGAAGTGTGTGATTTTAAGCAAGAAGCATGAAATGACATTCTGGTTAGAAAAAAGTAAGGTTAAGAGGATTTTTTTTATTTTTAGATTCATGATTATTCTTTTAATAATTATCAGTGAACTTACTGTGAATCCCTGAAGTTTCATTTATATATAAAATTTATAGTAAGTTAAATGTCTTGAAGAAAAAAATAGTTTATACAAATCTTCCGATCTACGATTCTGTTGCTTAAATACCCTGCGTCTATCTACGCTGTTGGATATAGTTAATACTCTGAATGAGCAAGCGTCCCAATATTTTTTTTATTCTATCAAGCTCTGATTAAACAAAACTATTCAAGTCACTGAAAACTTTATTTATAATTAATGATCGAAGCACCTCATTGTAAACGGTGATAGGGCTTTGTGCAAGACCGCCTGGGTAGGTACCATCCACTTGATTGGTGGCACAATAGCGATGTAAAGATTTGTTAATATGTCTTACATAGCCCATATCTAACGACGGTGGTGATCATTTACCATCAGGTGGCCAATTTGCACGACCGGCTACCTATAACGTAAATAATAATAATAAAAATATTTATTCACATCCAAAAACACGTCCACAATTTCAGTTGACAGTTATATCTACATCTAGGGTTTTTACATAAGCAACATAGGTGGTGAACCTTTGACTCCGAAACTAATATAAATTGTAATATCAGAGTCAGCGATTCTGACATTACAATTTATATACATATATATTATTTACATAAAAAAACGACATTTGCGGTATTTCCTTTTGGGGTTAAAATTAATTAGTTACTCGCAGAGCTCATTATGGATGCGACATAAAAACTGTCCATGTGATAACAGTTATCTCTAAAATCAGTGCCGGCCATGTTCAACGACAGTCACTGTGACTTTAGATTGTCATGGGGAAGCACACTTCAAGAGGGTACTATATACTTTCAAATTCGAATGATATTTTCTTATGGATAGTATTCTTGGAATGAAAACTCCTCGAGCATATCTTAAAATAAATCTGTAGGAATGGTAATGTGGTGCATATGGCAATATTGGAATAAGTTTTCTTTATACAAACTTTACTAACACCTAGGAGATATTGATATTAAGACATTTCGTTATTTGCACCTTGAAGTATATACGACCGTTCTAACGATTAAAAAAAACTTAAAAAATTGCCACCTGTTTGGGTGGAGTTTCTAAAAATTTTGAATTACATGTATATCAATTCAATTAAGAAACACAAATAGTAAATTTCAAGCAGATCGGACTATTTTTATATTAATGTTTCTATCCCATTTCACCTTTTTAAGGTTGAATTTCTAAAAACGATGAAAACTACCTCTCCTCGAGCATATCTTAAAATAAATCTGTAGGAATGGTAATGTGGTGCACATGGCAATATTGAAATAAGTTTTTTTTTATACAAACTTTACTAACACGTTGAAGCATTATGCATTTATTTTTATTAGAAGCTTTAATATCAAATATCATTGATAGATTGGACATGAATTATTACAATTTGGTTTATATAATTTAGCTTAATTCTAATTAAGTGCTATAATTACGGAATAAAAAACTTAAATACTCATAAAGTATTCTTTTATCATGTATAGCTTCTATTAATATAATTGAGAAGTCCTTTAAGCCAATTGATTTGTGTCAGGACAAATGTTAATCTCATCATAACGTTTAAGTATGTAAAGCTGAAACGGAAGATTATTAAGTTTATTTATATATCTATCCAATCTGTGTATACTGCTTTGATTGATTAGTTTTCAAATTAAATATTCCTGCCTAAATTAATTACAAGGCCTGTTTTCGTGAAGCAATCGAAGTTATAAATTGCAAAAGTTTGGTCAAATATCGTAGACATTGCAATTATTATTTATGAGTTTGTTCTGTACATCAGAATCGTAAGCTTTTGGTATCTGTTACACTTTGTCATTAAAATTTGTAGGTTTATAATAAATGTAGACACATTGTAAACTGTTGAAAAAATGTGAACGAAAATTTCAATTTGCAATAAACGTATAAAACTTCGATAAGTTTTACATAATCAGGATATTAGTGTTGGTTAATGTTATTTTTTTTTGGTAGTAAGGCTTTGTACAAGTTTGTCAGGGTAGGTACTATCCTTTAATTAGATATTTTACCGCAAATAACAAAGAAATTGTAAATTTCACTTTCTTATATTAGACTTTTAATATATTTAACATAATTACATTTAAAATGTCCAAAAGTATTATTAAGCTGATAAATAAATTGTCTGTCATTACAAAAGGCGAATGGAAATAAGGTACTTGGTATATCTCCAATGTAACGATGTGTAATAATCGCCCTGAAATAAATCGAGGGTGCTGATTAAATATGCTCTACTCAATGGTACGCATACACGCACACTTATATATTAATCTCCCATATCCATTTACGCGTAACATCACACAGGCGTAAGTAAAAGAAGACTCATTCGTATTTTTCTAACTCACACGTATATATTTTTGTACATGTGTGTGCTATGCGTAGAATAATTTCGCACACATTTTTTATGTTTACGAGTAGACCCTCGCGTACATGCATATTTGCGTCATGCATATATCTTTGAACTTTCCTTTCCTTGCGTATTTATATTCTAATAAGATTAAGTGTATGTATGTATAATAATATTATACATAAATAGCATTAAATGTCACACATGTAAACTTCATGATTATATAAATAAAAATGTATGTAAGTCTTTCTTAAAATACAACAATCCTGAGAGTAAATTGATAACGCTTAGCTCTAACATTGAATGATAATTAATATTAATTTTAAGAAACAGAACAGAAGCTTCTATAATTACCAAATACTTCTTTAAGTGTTTATGTAAGTCTATATTGTTACGGTCAACTTGCTCTTTATTGGGGTTCGGAAGCCATACAACTGAATGAGCTTAACAATAAGTGATGTATTTGGTATGAAGAACTAAAATTGAATTTAGACGTAAAATTCGTAACTGATGATAAGACGAACTGTGTGTGTGCAAACACAGGTACACTCTCAATTCCCTCATTCTCATAATCTGATGGGATGGAAAATAGAATCTGACACGAAAACGGACGGAAAGAGTTCAGGTGTAGAACCAACGGCTTTACGTGCTTTCCGAGGTACGGGAATGTAGACACTCCTAACTTTCAGCCTGCTTTTGAAAATCTTAAACAGAAAAACCCAATAATTTTTTATCGGCCTGTCTTGGGGTTTGAACCAAGGACCGCGAGATCTGCTTTATGTGTCGCCACTAGTCCAACGAGACAGTCAAAGTTTGACAGCGCTTTGTATTAATATAATGTTATGATACTTTGATAGTAAAGCAAAGATTAATAAAAAACTAATATTTATTGAAATTATAATTATTTCTTATTCTTTTTACATTATTTCAGATATGACTGAACTCAAAACGTAGACATCATTAAAATACATTACAAAGAACGGTTACAAGCGCTATATAATGCATAGCGGATGCCGGAGACCCTTTGTGTCGACTTCATAGATGTTTGGCACACGCTTGTTGGTATATGAATTAAGTTATATTTTGTTTCGTAAGAAAAAAAAAATACTTGTTAATATTTACATAACGTTTATGGCAATTTATTGTATATTATAAAGTATATTTCTATTAGAAAAAATGATTTTTTTAATACTCTAAATATAACATTAAATATAATGATTAGGTTTAAGCTGAAGTCATTACGAAAACATAGTAATTAATAATATAAGCCTTGAAAAAGGGACGTTTGTAATTTGCTTTGCGAAAACATTTTGTATTAGATTAAATTGTGAATTTAAACTATATGGGCAACAACCTAACAGTCAGTGTAATTATCACAAGGGGTATAACATAGTGCCCAAGGTTAGTAGCGCATTGGCCATGTAAATGATTAACATTAACGGTGCCAATATTTAAAGGCGATGGGGACCACTTACACACCTCTCCAAAAAACTTTTGCCATTAAACTTGCTGTCACTACACAGAAGTGAAAATAATGAAATGAAACAAAGCGTTTCGAAAATTTTATTGTTCAAACCTTAGTTGAAATTCGAAAACTCTTTTAGGTATTCAGTTTACCTTTCGATAACCATATGAGAAGGTGTTCAGCTGGACGGCTTTTATAAATAATATGTTAAATTTAATAGAGAAATATAATAAATAATAGTATTCCATATAGCGATATACTTTGAATCATTATAAGGTAACATATTTCCCACCAAAGATTTTGGTAAAGACTCTTAACACACTAAGTGTTTAACACCAAATGCCTCAATATAACTCAAACGGTATACTATCTCAATATTAGTACATCGAAAAGTTGTAACATCATTGAAAATTTATTTCCAAATCAAAATAGCTAAATAAAATAATTATTTTCCATAGCTTTTCGGAAAATAAATTCAAATTGCATATTGTGACATTTATACAAAAGGAAAACTATAAAAAGCACGGTTTTGGTAACAGCCTGTGAATGTCCCACTGCTGAGCTAAGGCCAATGCGGCTGCTCCAATGCGGATTGTTGGCAACACGTGGCAGAATTTCAGTGAAATTAGATACATACAGGTTTCCCCACGATGTTTTCCTTCACCGTAAAGCACGAGATGAATTATAATCACAAATTAAGCACATACAGTGGTGCTTGCCCGGCTTTGAACTCACGATCATCGGTTAAGATTCATGCGTTCCTACGATTGAGCCATCACGGCTGTTTTCCACTCGTCGCTCAAATTAAAACAGTTTCATTTAACAATTAACAAAGCAATATTTACCACGGCTGTCAAGGTATAATAATACCCACTCACAAATTATTCCATCAGCAATCTGAAATACATTGTATTGATCTGATCCGATATAAATAGTAAGACAATATTTTGTAATTAATGTTACTATTATGGCTTTTAATCTAAAATTTAACTAGGTGTATTTTTTATGATGTTTGTAAATATCCCACTGTCCCACTGAGAAATTTTGGAGCTTTTTCGTCCATGCTACTCCAATGCGGATAAATGGATACATACGTAGCAGATTTTCTTTCGACAAATGCAGGTTTTCTCACGATATTTTCCTTAAAAGAGCACGACATGAAATTAAGTACACAAAGTCTATGTTCCCGGATTTGACCTCGCAATTTTCGGTGGAATTACACGTGTTCCAAGCACTTCTATAACGAAATTACTTTTTAGGAAATCCTGTAAATTTAAATCACACCTTATAACGTAAATGCATTTCTAACAGACCTAACAGGATTATATCCCTGGTGTCCGCAATTACATTGGTTTCTACATCCAAATTCAGACAAAGTTTGTTATTTAGTAGTAGAATAATTAGTTGATAGCAACTGAAACGAGTCCACATGATACAGTCAGTAACACCACTGGGAATCACAACGAATTAAATGTAATCTAGTCAAAGCAAAATTATGAAAGGTTGGAGAGTTTTAAATGAGTGCCATTTCATACGGGCAAAGTCAGTTATAAGGTTATATATACTCGTATTTATCAAAATTTTCTTTTGAGAAAACGATGTTTAAAAGTTTTAATGATTTCCCGTATGGAAAGTTTCTGAGGTTAGTATATTTTCTTGTTAAAACTTATATATGATAGCGAATAAGTTGTGAATAAATATTGCATTGTTCAATTCAAAACAAGTGTTTCAATAAATAAATAACATTTTTTTGTATTTAATAAACAAATAATATTTTCTTTATTTGGGATAGAAAACAGAAAATAAATTAATAAAAAAACAAAATCTGTGACACAAAAAATACCAAAAAGGGTACATACAGCGTAATGCCGATATGGTAATACCGTACCGTAAATTTGACTTCACTGGTCAACAGTCAGGAAACAAAACGTATCTACTCACTAAGGCATTAACTTCAATTATTTAAAACTGCTGCATTCAAATATTTTACTTATAAAGTTTACTAGCTGCTCCTAAAAGTAGGGGCAAAGGTACGGGCAAAATAAGGATTTTATCCGGTGCATATCAATAAGGAGCTAACGGTATTAATTAATATTTATGCATCGTCCTGCGTATTTTTCCATGCCTTTATTTATTATTGTTTTCTTAGGTTCTGTCTACGACTTCTATGTATGACATCATACGTTCATTCTGTTATTTGTTTTCTTCTTAATATTGGTAAAAAGTCACCACCACCCATTGAGAGAATTAGATTATTCTCAGAAATAAAACGAGATTTCGATGAAATGAATGTATTATTTGCAATCAAAAAATCCTTATATTATAATTTAGCGCGCAATGCTTCTAAGATAATTTTAAAGTGAATCCATTTCCCGCCGTAATATCTGTATTATATAGTATCTGTCATTGTTCTTGCTTACAGATTAAAAATGTAGAATAATAAAATAATTATTTAATATGAAAAATGACAGCTACTCTTCAACAATGTTTAATAATAATACGTATTACGTTTAATATCATATATTACAATTCTATTGACTCTTATACCATAAACATTGACAATATAAAAATATTAACCATATTTTGTATGGTTGTGTTCCGGTTTGAAGGGTGAATGACCCAGTGTACCTACACGTACAAGTTAATTCATAAATGACCAAAATCTATGAACATACTACACGTTTTATACGTATAGAATACAAAATAAAATATTACACCGTTCGTCTACATATTCTAAAAGAAACTATAATCTACATTAAGAGAGTGATATCTCATTTTTGATGACTAACATATGTTGCGTCAATAGCTTCAGGTTGAGGACCGACTTGAATTCTGTGTCGATTCTTGATGTTTTACTGGTGGTAGAGCTTTGTGCAAGCTCGTCTGGGCAGTACTTGCTATTGTTGTGTTCCGGTTTGAAGGGTTAGTGAGCCAGTGTACCAACACGCACGAAGAATAACTCAGTTCCCAAGGTTTGTGGCGCATTTCTGATGTCAGGATTAGTTAACATTTCTTACGGTACCAATGTATATGAACGGTGGTGACCAAATACAGTTTAAAAAAAGTATAGTTTTATTATTTATCTATAAAAGCGAGAAAAATAAATAGAATAAAAATCGGCTTTCAATGTTCTCTAACAAGATGTGAAGAAAATTAATAAATTGGTTGAATAGTTAAACCGTAAAAGCATAACAAATAAATAATTAAATAAACTCAATTTGAATTTTTTAATATTAGTAAGGAATTATATTTGTCGGCGATTACATGATTACCTTATAATTTCTGTATTATTTTGCAATTTAGATTTTGAACATAAATTATATATATATCTTAGGACATAAGTGAAATATCCATTAATTAGAAGTACGTAATCAAAAATTTACGAATTTAAGAACATTTTTTATCAAACGAAATAGTTAAAATTAGCTAATTATGCGATAAAACTCATTTATTACACTGTCATATAACAATTAACATGGTACGGTAACCACAGGTAAAATAATAGCAAAAACAAAAGAAGCCTGTGACAGCTACGATGTGAATGCTACCAGATATATTGTAGATCGATAATTCCTAACAAATATATATAACCCAATCACAAATGTACAGACACATATCTGGTCATAAGTCTTAATAAAAAATATAATTTAGTAAAATATGTATTGTATATATTTACTTTGTAATATATTTAGCTTTTAACTTCGTCGGTCTATTCTTTAATAATAATATCTTAAGTAAGGATATATGAAAAATACAACAGCTTTATATAAATAATGGATTAAGTTCTATTCTATTGTTGTATTATCAAGTTTTTCTTAAAGCAAAATGAAATAAAACAAATCAAAGGATTGTATTGTTAAGTTAACTAGAATTGATACAATAATGGGAATCCGTTTGCTGCATTGAAATTTTAAAACAATTACTTAAACTTTACCAGTATTGTTAATTGAATGATTACATAACCTATACTGCCTCTATTGCTTGAAAGGAAAAGTCGAGGAGGCCTGTGAGTAGATTGAAAAATCAAGAGTCCATAAACACACATAAGGTCTTGATGGAACTGGCATGTACAATCCAAAATGAACACGACGATTAAATAATAACATCAGACGAAAATTTAAATTACACATACATCGATATATAATATAAATAAATATGACTATGATAAACTATAAATATGCAGGCAAAACTAAAGTCATACTATATTTAAAGTAATGTCGATAGACAGTGATAATTTGCAGACAATTTTTTTTTGTCACGTATATATATTATATTGCGCATTACGAAAGTATAGCGCTATTTAGAAAATCAACACAACGCATTATACATAAAATATTTTCCTTGCAAACTTGTATGCCTCATAGTATCTACGATGGAATCCTGGAAGACAAGTTCGTTATGTTCATCAAGATATTTTTTTTATAATTTATACCATGTGTGATTTTTAGACCGAAAAATGATGTGTTTTCTCCATACACACTTCACTTCTCGGAGGCAAAATATTACATCGTTACGAATTTAACATTTCATTCGTATCAAGAACTATGTGTACCAAGGCTTAAGCAAATATGACCCAGGGATAAGATTTTCCATACCACCCCTTTTTATCCCTTTAGGGATGGAATATTTGAGAAAGGTAAAGAAAGCGAGATAAATTTTTTATTAGCAGCATAGGCCTAAACACGTTTTTTTGGCCCTTAACTAACGGTAATCCTATATAAATATGCAACAATTATTTTTCTACCTTAAGTGTTGAATTTCCAAAAACCTTTTCTAAATTTGAAAATCCGGATATTGTGTTTTATAACTATATTGTTCTAATATTAATTTGCGGACTATATTATTTTGGTGAATTTAATTTAAGTCTAATTTAAGTGTTTGTAGTTTTTAAATAAAAGACGGTTTTTAAATAAAAACAAGCTAACGGCTTATACTTACTTAGGTACTTATGCCTGTAATGATATATAATATCTCCATTCCAATATTTGCGAATTAACTCTTGAGTACACAACACGTCTTATCATTATAAAATAATTAAGAAATAAGTTCAAAATTCAAATGTTGAAAACGTGCATTTACATTTTGAGAGAAAGTTTATTATATAACAAGTTAATATAACATAAAGAAGTAATAATGAGTATCGTACAAATAAACTGGGGCATAAAACTCTTATGTAAAATGATACCGTCCTTCTTTATTTAATAAACATATAGTTTCCATTCATCATCAGGGGCGTAGCACCAGAAGTAAGTGCTCATATAATTAACGAGCGCATATTCTATGGGGTAATAAAAGTCTTTTATGTGATATAATTTGAATATTTATTTCGTAATGTCACTGGAAACAATATTAGAGCGGGCGACGATGTCGCTTTGGACTCGCGAGCGACGTCGTCGCGGCTGCATAAACTATGAAAAACAAGTGTCAACATTGCTATCGTATATGCATATTTTCATATTTACAAACCTTCAACTAACTTATTTACACTACGGATGTTAAAGTATGTATAACATACATAAAGCCGAAATATTTTACATGTAGTGGATAAACATAGTCCATTTCAAGAACCTCAAGGCTCACGTATATACATAATAATGACATTTTTGTTAGAATTTTTTATTCCGACCGCGACGATGCGTCCCGAAAAGTATTCGAGCGAATGCTTGACGGAAGTCGGGACTAAATATCGTATATATAACTGGGTTGAGAGTAGAATTGAAATAGCCGAGCCATAGGAAAAAACTAGCTAGATAATCGCTTATCACACACGTTTGGCATATTGGCATCACTAAAGCCATTATGAAAAATGGTAACCAGCAGAAGACGAACGCTCCAGTTATGATTGCGAGGGTCTTTGCTGCTTTTCTCTCTCTCTTCGCTTCAAGAGATTCCTTCTTTTCTCTTTGCGAGGGTGCTGGAACGATAGCTCTCTCCGGTTTCGATCCATTCGTGACGGTTGAGGAAGACTTTTCTGGAGAGACAGATGGGGGTACTTTTTCATTGATCGTGAAAGCTGTAGTACGAGGTTCTTCATCTAAGGTATCGACTGTTGATGTACTTTGACCCTCGGTTAACAAAAGAGCCGCTGCTAACGTTTCAGCACGAGTTCTTTGATTACACTTCTTTAAATTGAGGAACCGTTTCTTTACAAATCGTCTGTCTCTCGCCGATTGAATTGGCCTACCAGATGGTGGTGCACCATCTGCTGAAGTCGGTCTCGGTGGTGGTGGCTCTCTTCTCCTGCGGATTCGTCTCCTTGCAGTTTGGAATATCTTCCAATAAAGAATCAGTATGACAGCAAGTGGAACGTAGAAGGTTGAACACGTTGCAAAGATTTGGTATGCAAGATCTTGACTGACAAGACATTTTTGCTGTTGGGTGATTCTTGCCAGGTAGTCAGGGTCTTTCCACCCTAACTGAGGAGCAAGGGAGACGACGAGTGCAGCGCCCCAGACGAGAAAGATCATCGTGAATATGCGCCTCTCGTTTCTTATATGTATATAGTCAACATTAGTCACAGCCCAATACCTGTGTAAAAAATAGTTTTAAAGTATCACTATTAGCATACACCACTGACCAAAGTATTAGTGTCTTTAGACAATATCGGAAGGTAATTTACTGAATAGAGTAGGCATTAGGCCATCCCCCAGGTATTAGCCCATCTGATCATAACATCATATACATTATAAAGTACAAGATATTCCAGTGTGACATATATTAAATTTGCTTAGTACCTGTCAGTAGCAATAGCAACAAGATGTAGTATAGACGCGGAGCTACAGAGCACGTCGCTGGAAGTCCACATATCACACAGTTCAGGACCAAGGATCCAGCCTTGGCTAACCTGATAATCAAAAAATATAATGAGAAAAAAATATTTTATTGACAAATTATACTGGTTCTGCAGAAAACAGGAAATGACAGTATAAAAGTGAATATATGAAGTTGAATACATAGAAGTTATTTAATTCCGTTGATAATTTATTTTTATTTAAATTATTATATTATGTATAATTGTAATAATATAATATGTAAAAATATACAAAACATCGAATGCTAATGCGTTATTATACAGATAAAAATATAATATACATTTTTCTCAGCATTGCGCTATAATGTTTGAAATAATGTTCGCAAAAGTAAGCAAAGATATGAAAAATACAATAATTGCCTCATAAACAGCTCCAAGGGGCATCACGAGGCAGGCGACCATTAAATCCGCGACCGCTAGCGAAGCTACAAGATAGTTGGCTACGTTTTGCAAGTTTCTCTCTATTATGATGGCTGCTATCACGAAGACGTTTCCTGTTGCAAAAAAAGGTTACTTTTATTATATTATTATGTTAACGATGAAATACCAACACAAGGCGAAGTGAAAGCGATTGTCATCATCGTTTTCGCTTTATCTAGTCGATTTTATTTTTCAAAGTATTTTATCAAGTAATAAAACAGTGATCAAACTCCAGCAAAGATTTTTAAACGTATCTCATTCATAAAATCAAATTACTTTTAAATCATTTATATTTCTCAATCATGTACAAATTATGTATTTAATGTACGATTATTAGCATTGATCTAGTTGGACCCAAAATAAAATATTGACTCGAGGTTGTTCAATACTTTGTTTTGGGTTATTCTTGCACATTTGTACTAAACTTGTATTTATAAATGTTTCGATTAGCTTACGTAATATTGAACAAAGCTCAAAAGTCAATATTAATCACAGACATAAGGGACATAAACTCTTTATTATCATGGATTTCAGACCATTGAAAGTCTAAAAAATGCCTTATGCTTTTAGCGATACTAGTTTTTTTTTTTTTTTATAGAATAGGAAGGTGGACGAGCATATGGGCCACCTGATGGTAAGTGGTCACCAAACGCCCTTAGACATTGGCATTGTAAGAAATGTCAACCATCGCTTATAGCCAATGCGCCACCTACCTTGGGAACTAAGATTTTATGTCCCTTGTGCCTGTAATTACACTGGCTCACTCACCCTTCAAACCGGAACACAACAATATAATATAAAGTATTGCTGTTTTGCTGTAGAATATCTGATGAGTGGGTGTTACCTACCCATACGAGCTTGCACAAAGCCCTACCACCAGTAATTTCTATAGGTTTAGTTTATCAGATGACCAATCAAAAAATTTTATGACAGTAAGTCTATTATTACTCTCTTACAATTAATAAAATGATACATATTAAAATCTGTCACATATTTATAAATACAGTTAATAACCTTTTGTTTCATTATTCGGCATAATCAACAAAATGAGGTAAAGAATAGTGCCACGAATCAAATTCCACTATAATGGAATAACGAAGATAAAATGGAAATTTCATATTTTCGAGAACAGATAAAAACAAAACTGGCTTCTGGATTCAATATAGTAAATATTTTCATTCTTCATATTGGAATATGGAATGATCTATTCATAAGACGTATGCCAATTTTAAATTAATCTCGTTTGTGAATTCATGGATTCATATGAATATGTATTTGCAACGTTGTAACCGTGACGCTTCTGTTTGTTGAATTGATTAAATCTGATCTCAGCGAAATGGTGTACTATACAAATATTTCAGCATATCTGACGATAATAGGAATGGAAGTAGATCAAGATATCGTCTCTAAAGCTTGTTAAGCTGTGTTAGATTTTAATGATATGAAGAGGGTGGAATCCGATTGGATGCGGAAGATGAAGTAGGGTAGGTTTCAATGGAACAATTAAATTTTTTTTTAAATTTATATTTTAACTTGTTCTTCGAATCATGGCAAGGTTTTGATGCAAAACAAATGTATTTTCTATCTATTTAATTATCATACCTATATAATTTAATTGGAAGAAAAGAAGCACTACTAAAAGAAGCAATACGTGTATATTCTAACTAAAAAAAAATCTCGTAAAATCACGATTAAAAAGTTATTATAATTAAAAACCTTATTAACATTTTTCGTGTATTATATGTTGCTGTGAATGTAAATAAATAAATTACAATACTATTTTTAGACATAATAACTTTTCCATTGCTCAAGAAGCATTAAATACACGAAGCGTGACTCTGAATGTCATAATGGAGTTACTAGGGTCAGTTTAAAGTTTATTCTGAGATTGAACACTTTAGTAGTAACAGAAAGTTTCAGTAAAGAGAATACGATAATAGTTTGGCGCTGTAAGTAAAAAAGGTCGTATGTAAAAGATTTAATTTATATATGTATAATAAAATGTACGATTCTGTTTTTTATTAATGAATTCATAATATTTCCTTGTTTGCAGTTAAATTTAAGTCCTAAAGCAACAAGTAGTGAATAGCCCGTATAAGTCCAGTTTAGTCCGTCCGCCTATACACGGATTATATTTTGGATACACGCATGCTAGATACAATAATAACTATTTGGTATTATTTTGATTAAAGATTTATTTGTATATTAAAACATATATATTCTTTAAAACGAATTGAAGTTAATCATATCTTATTTCCATGCAAATTGAAGACAGTTCAATAGATGACTTCTCAAAGCCAATATAGTTCTTGAAGGATCTTCATCAACTCAAATGACACTTCGCTTGTGAACTGTCTTCTCCTTCAACTAGTTTAACAGTTAGCGAAGTAATTCACTCCAGCTGCGGTGCTAATATTACCTTGATTTTACAACTTGCAAAGTTCGAAAGTTTTTTTCTGGACTTTATTAATGTAATGAAAAGCAATAGATTAACATTAGTACACATTCAGAGATCTCGTGATCTCCAGTTGGAGTCCAGATCAGTAAAAATATGTATGGTTTTTCTGCCGAAACGTTTAGGTGAAGGGAACGGCTTGAAGTCTCTCCCATATTTCTGAAACCACGTGTAGCAGTTGGTGCTGCGCCTTATGTCTCTCCATGTCAGTATACACTGGTGTATGGCTTTGTGCAAGCTCGTCTAGGTAGGTACCACCCACTCATCAGATATTCTACCGCAAAACAGGAGTACTATTATACATTTCTTTATATTGTTGTGTTATGGTTTCAAGGGTGGCGCGTTGGCGATGTTTGCGATGGTTAACATTTCTTACAATGCCAATGTCTATGGGCGTTGGTGACCACTTACCATCAGGTGGCCACTATGCTCGTCCGCCTTCGTATTTTATAAAAAAAAATCTATTCGGTGAACGTCATTAATTATTTAATGTAAAGTAACAATTCAATTGTCTTTCAATAGCCTTCTCGATTATTTACCGCCGCCCTTTATACTATAATATATATATACAATAGTTTAATACAAAATTTAAGTCAAATATTGAATTAGTCCTTCCCTAGTTTGGAAGTCATAACCACAGCGAATAGATTCCATAGTTTGAATGTAGTCGAACTTCCAATACCAGTGTGACCTACTTACAGTTTTGACCACGGCTTTGTCCGCGTTGAGTTAGAGAAATGACCATTGAAAATCTTCTCTATTTATTTCTGTAATGACAACAATCCTTTAAAATGTAAAAGATTTAACACCCAGAAATATTGGCTCCACTAGTGACTTATTCATCTTTCGCAAAAAGAACCGAAATTATTTTTCTACGAGGAAATACTGCTAATATTCTTGTCATCATTCCACTCGGTCATGATTTGTACAGTAACCGTTTTTAATGTTTATAGCTAGTGTTAAGTGATTATTACGTTTAAGCAAAAAAGTAGGAGGTTGAATGCTTTAATAATAATTTATATGTGATGGTGCAATGGTACACGTGTGTAGTCATAATGGTACAACACGTGAGTCTTAAACGATGATTGCGGATTCAAACCTAGGCAAGATCTTAATTTGTGTCTATAATTTAACTCGTACTACGGTGTAGGAAATATCGCGAGAAAACTGGAAACTGCGTGTGTCGGTTGAAAATCTGTTGCATATCTAATCAGGATTGGGGCAGAGTTATGAAAAAGGATACAAACCATCTCCTCAAAAGGAGATGCTTTAGACTAGCAATGAGATATAAACATGCTGTTATTTTTTATTGTATTATATTATGTATTATATAAATTACTATTTACATAATATGAATATTACTCAAAATTGGTGAAGCTGATTTGGATGTTTTGAACTCTATTATGGGATGTTTCCAGGTTGTTTCATATATTTTACTTTTATGTACAAAATACCGTTTAAGCAAATGGGCATGGCATTAGAATGCCACTGATATATGCTTTTAACAGATTTTGTTTAATTTCTGAATCACGTGACAAGCGATTTCGATGATTTGAGCTGTGTTATATTTATAAATATTGTAGGAAAACTTAAATGCAATTTACATTATTGCTTCCTGACGTTAGCCCATTTTCGAGAACGAGGTCAAATTATTTTCGAAATTAATATCGTAATATTAATTTAACCGTTTTCCGTAAACAAAAATGACCCTTCATACTACAAAACCGTATAAACTTCGTGATGATTATGTTTCGTAGATGTGTAAATATTTCATCAGATAATTTTGCGCTCTTAATTTGTGATCAGTGTTCATTTAACGAATGGATAAGTGAAGGTTGCAATAAAATGCTTTTCAATAACAAATGTATAAATTTATTTATAAATTACGTAAACGTGCTTGCGTTTAAAAGATTTTTAGTGAAACATCGAAATTAATTGTTATCGGAAGAATTTATAATTTAAGATATTTTTGTTCCATGTGCACACTACAGGTAAAATCATATTAGTACACAGCACAAGAGAGTAGAGAACTTCGGAAGATGAGAGGGCATCATAACGTCAAGTCGTTTGCCGTCACGGCATACGAGTCGATCTTACCAACAAAGCGCGGCAATAAATATTTCAAATAAAAAACAACAGAAACGTTATGATAACAACCTTAATTCAGTCTTTATTGAATTTGTGAAAAGAATTAAGCAAAGAATTTAACAAAAACGCGACCGAAAAATACTTAGTTACCGCCATTGTTTTAATCGGTTTTCGTTTCCGCGCGACGGTTAAAAGAATTTAATTATCTACATTGAATAATTATTCATTCGGTGTTAATTAACTTTCCATCATTAAGGAAAAATCGGCATCACCCTGTTTTTGAGACAATGGCTTTAGGCGCTGCATTATTCGAAGATTAAATAGATTTCGTTAAAGACGCTGTTATGAAAATTTGGTGTAAGTGTTTGAAAATAGAAAAGAAAATATTTAACACAATTTTAGATAAGCCAAAAACATCTAATTATATGTGATAAGCAACAAACGTTTTAAATACGATATGTTTAATTAACGAAAATACTCAATAAAAATGGAATTCTTATCATTATTCCACTGTCTTCCACACTAGAACTGTAACAAAATAGTTTTTATAATAATAATAATAATAATAATACGATAGAATTAATAAAATACACAAATTACAAAATAAAAACACTAAACAATTTAACAAATAATAAGATTTAAAATTTAGGCAAAACATTGTATGAATAAAATTATTGTATTATTATTTAAGTATGTACTTAATTAATTATTTTCAATATGATTAACCAAAAAAAAAAAATATAAAAATAAAAAATAATCAAATAACTTTACAACCGTATTTAAAACTTATTTCTAGAATTTCAGCAAAAAAAGTATTTTATATTCTGCCAAGTTCGAAGCAACAACAGAATTGAATTGGCACCGAGGATGAACCACTGCCTACGAATCATTATAGGCGCACGTTAGCTGTTTTATGCTCGGCATTTACGGTAGTTTTGCCCGGATTCCCATACTCGTTACTAATTTGGACGAAAGCCAGCGCAGCGTTGCCAAATTTGCTATAAATATGATTATGATTAGAAAAATATTGTTTCATCAAATCAATTATGTTAGCCTTAACAGAAATTGATGTAAATAGTTTTATTGTTTCGTGTCAATTATTATTGAAGATAAAATTTACTATTTATTAATACTTAAAGTACAGCCTGCAAATGTCGCACCGGTTGGATGAGACTTCCTCTACTTGGAGGAGATCTGAAGTTCATTTCACGTAGCAGGTTTCTTGTGTCTTTCACAACTCTTTGTGATGAAATATGAAGACAAATTAAGCACTTCATGTGCTTGTGATTAAATTAACTTTTTTTAACCATTGGATAATCTTGGCTCTTATATTAATACGTGAACGTATAAAATTGTCATAAATTCTTTTGTTATTTAATAATTTCAAAGGTTTAATTTCACAGATGTTTACGTAACGTAGTTTTGGTAAAAAAATAGGAGCGATTCTGATCGATACTGGTCAAACAAACTACCAAGAAAATTCCAAGAAATGTCACTACTGTATTGAACATATCGAATAACCAATTTTTGAGTGAAACTTTCCGAGTTGATTAGAGTAAGAAGTCCAGACGTGATCAAAATAAGAACGACTTCCTTATATTCTGGCTGAGCGTAAATGATAGTGAAACAGTAAATTCTTATTCAAAGAAACTCATTCGACGTTCCATTCCTTCTATGGGTCATTATGATAAAATAGTTATTACTATGTAAGTACGAGTAATGGGTGATTATGATGCGTAGTTAGGTTCTAAATGTTACATTGAATTTAATTAAAAGCTTCATTATAAATAACTCTTAATGTCGCACTTTTGGACATTTGTCCAGATGTGGGCTGTTAAGAGACAGACATTTTTGTTAATTAAAAGGTTATATGACGATATCGATAAAGATTGATACATATGTCAATTTATAGA
The DNA here is from genome assembly GCF_905147045.1 of Nymphalis io. NCBI lineage: Eukaryota > Metazoa > Arthropoda > Insecta > Lepidoptera > Nymphalidae > Nymphalis > Nymphalis io. Next base: position 10,832,381 of record NC_065902.1, read on the forward strand.
ATTTCTTCAGACACATGCAATTTTCCTCGCAATGTATTTCTATAACGTAGAACATGGAAATAATTTTTAACGCAAATTCGGCGCATTAAAATCGCATGAATTCAAATATTTCATATGTTCTAGTAACTGTGTCATTTCGACTAAAACTAGAGCTCCCCGATAGAGCTTATTTTTTTTAACGTCATTAAAAGTTTAACTTGTTAACTTTAAGTTTGCACAGCGTACTTTGATCATTAATGAATTAAAGTAAAGGCAGGATTTATACTTTTAACGAAAATGATCGCTTGTATGATTCTCAGCAAGAAATATTTGTTTAATACTAACATTATGAAAATGCTTAATATATTATTGTGCCATAAAAATACACAAGTATTTGAATGACGGTGCAGAAGTAGATTTTTATTTTTTTTTGTTAGATAAATAATGGGAGTTGGACTTACAGCCAACGATACAAAAATAATATATATATATATATATTGTAAATAATATGGATACAAATTGAGAATTGATTTGTTTTTCAATATTTTATATGATGTACTTCTAACACTTGTGAAATTATTCTAAACTGACAAGTTATGTCAAAATTGTTCATTAATTAAATCTTAATTGGTGAAAAACTACTCTTTTATCATTTAATAGAAGTTCAATTTAACGGGATATTTACCAACAATAGTAGCCAAAATGATGAGAGCCAGGACAACGGACGTGACCGCCATGAGGACGAGCGACGTGACGTCGGTGGCGGTCGCGTTGCCACTGGTGGCGTTGAGGGTGCCATTACAGCCCCACGACACAGCATCCACCCACGAGCAGTTGCCGTCGAACCACTCTGAAGGTGGGTATGTGACTTCATCTGGAAATAAGAAAAATACATAAATCTCTTTTCTCTAAATAGTTTATCTGCATTGTGTATTATGAAATGGGATGTTCTTTTAATTGAATTTATTACAGGAAAGAGACATAAGTTACACTAGTTTTTAAATGTAGAATGGTAGAAACACAAACTGAAAGTATTAAAGGCTCTGCTCTGCTCTGGTGACCACTTATCATTTATAAGTGGCCATTTGCCAGTTCACCTATTTCATTAAAAATATTAGCTAGTTTACCAACTTGCTTGCTATTCTAATAAATGCTTCTGCTGAAGTTTTTTTTTTCAGATGTATTTTAATAAGGCTTTGAAATGAATTTACGCAGAGGTAGACGAAGTTCGTTCGATATTTTTGCAGCCGAGTACTTAAGATACCTTTGCACCAAGCCTTATTACAATTATCAAGTAATTTCCATTTTACCCACGTAAGATATATGAATCTCTTTTGATTTTATCATTTAGAACAAACATGTATAACAGTTTACGCCTTTTACATACTTTAATAAATTGAATATGATTTATATTTATAACTAGCTGAACCAACGGTTTCGACACCTTGGAATTCGACTTGGGAAGAAAATCATTCGAATCTGTCATTTTAACGTGTAGCCTAAAAAAGTGGAAAGCAAAAATGTACAACTTCTGAATTCTGACTCACCCGATTTTTATAATATAAAGACTAAATTAATTTTATATTTGTATACGCCTTATAATAATTCAGCGACTTGCATTTGTAATTGTTAACCGCTATTAAGATTACCACGGACTGACACACAAGCAAAATTAAAAAAAAGATGGTTTGATAACTCGCAAATAGCCACATCAACTTAAGAGGAAGTTATTTTGAAATCACAGACAGATACTTCAATTTTATTTATTAAATAGTATGCGTACTACAGAATAACACTGATAATTATGAACAAAATCGTTACCCTTATCCCTATTTATAACTTAACTTACCCCTACTACGATAAAATAAGTAATATAATTAATAATATGAGTTATAAAAAATAACAAGGAAAATATTGTGATTTATACAAAAATAACCTATATTTGTAAATACTACTTTATACACATTCTATATACATACTTTGGGCTACTTAGTAAGAATATTGTTTTATATATATAATATTTTAGTAAAATCTGTATAATAAAAAATACTTAGTTAACTAAACAACTAATAATAAAAATTTCCTACCATACATTTCTTTCATATATGATTTTCATACAAACATTCAACTTCTTAGGGGTTAAATTTTCAAAAATACTTTCTTTTTAAATTAATGTGTAAAAGAATATGCAAATCTTCATGGTGCTTGGACTGTGATATGATAGTCAGTTATTATTTTGTGTATATAGATGAGAATTTGTAAATGTCGGTGATGATTCACTGGTAGTAGGGCTTTCTACCGGGTTTGTACTGGGTAGGTACCACCCACTCATCAGATTTTCTACCGCAAAACAGCAGTACTTGGTATTGTTGTGTTCCGGTTTGAAGGGTGAGTGAGCCAGTGTAATTACAGGCACAAGGGACATAACATCTTAATTCCCAAGGTTGGTGGCGCATTGGCGATGTAAGAGATGGTTAAAATTTCTTACAATGCCAATGTCTATAGGCGTTGGTGACTACTTACCATCAGGCTCATATGCTCGTCCACCTACCTATACTGTAAAAATAAACGATTCAAAAGAGCTCGCAAGAGAAACTAAATACAGTTTTTTTTTGTATTAAACATACAATACAAAGAATTCCCTTAAAGGCAAACTCGGTTCTTATTTATGAATTCAATGCTCCGCTGGAATTGCTTGCCGGCCTTCAACCTCAAGACAATTAAAAATGCACCGAAGGACATGAAAGTAGAAATCCTTTTTATTACCAGCATTTACGGTGGCCGTTAAAGTGGCTCGCGTATCGCCATTTAGTATTTTAATGTTTTTCTTCTTGTAATATATATTATATGAGAACCTGGCAACTGTTTAAGATTTGAAATTCATGTAAATATTTTATGTTATTTGAGCGAATGTTATGTTTAAATTAAGAACACATTTATTCGTTCTTCAAATTTTGATAAGTTTTTCATAAAGTTTTAAATTTTTTTGCACAAAGGTATGACGGTTATTAATCCATTAATTATTACTTTTTTTAGAAGATATGTAAGCAAGTAATAAGGTGTCTGTTAAAATGAAATAATTTTTAAATCAAGCAATATCATCGCTACGAGCTAGTTATATATTTTTGTCTGTATTGTACACGCCCCGTGCGATTACCGCGTAAAATTTACTTGACGCGTTTATTTAAACATCTCGTAATAACTCTAAAACGAGTGCTGCTCGAGTTACGTTACGAAGTATCCATAGTTGTATTTACATAAAACGTTGAAAACAATAATATTATTATAAAGATTAACACTTTTTGACAATTAAATTAAACTGAAGATGTCGTTTGTCAGCCGAGATGGCCCTGTGGTAAGAACGCGTGAATCTTAACCGATGATCGTGGGTTCAAACCCGGGCAAGCACCACTGAATTTTCATGTGCTTAATTTGTGATTATAATTCATCTCGTGCTTTACGGTGAAGGAAAACATCGTGAGGAAACCTGCATGTGTCTAATTTCACTGAAGTTCTGCCACATGTGAATTCTACCAACCCGCATTGGAGCAGCGTGGTGGAATAAGCTCCAAACCTTCTCCTCAAAAAGAGGAGAGGAGGCTTTTAGCCCAGCAGTGGGACATTCACAGGCTGTTACGGTTACGGAAGATGTCGTTAATAGTTGCTTTGACTTACCTATAAATTCTTCTGCTATTGACTTATCTGTGGATATCATCAAATTTCTCATATAAAGTTATTACGTATCTGTTATAGATTTGGCAACATTCGCCTTCGAGAACGATAATGTTTACTCTGCCTACGTCGGCATATTGAGTCATATCTCAAAAACATGTACAAACTCGTATACAGAAACTTTAAATTGTTTACAGAAACTAATAATTAAATTAAATTCGGAAATAAATAAAAAAACAAAGTTTAAGCTTTATTTTAATATTATATGATTCAATGTTCATAAGGACATAGGCAAGGATGTTGACATTAAAAAACAGTATTTACAAATATAGAAGGATAATAATGCCATTAATAAACAACACAATACATACATTAATATCATCTTTTCTTCTATATTATTATTTTTTTTTATATCAATTTTTGATTTGCCTTTTGCTATAATGTATCTTTTGCCTTATTGTTCATGCAGTTATCACTTGTAATTGAGGTACAACTTTATATCATTGTTTTGACAACTTTGTACTGTCATGTGTTCTTTGTTGGTGATCTAATAAATAAATAAATGAGAAATAATCAGTTTTCGTAGTGAAATTATGTCGGATTCAACCAAAGAGAGGTCTTAGAACTAGCTCGTCTGGAAACGTTCCGACCACTCATTAATTAGTGTACTGCTAATTAGAAATATGTGTATTGCCGCCTTCAGGATCAAAGGGTAAATGAGCCAAGATAATTAGTTATGATTACAAGAGACAAACTCTTAGAAAACTTGGTGGGCGTCACATTGAAGATGCTAATAAATAGGCGAACAGCCTCGTTGGTCTAGTGGTTAGATAGATATAAGGCCGGATGTCTCGAGGTCTTTGGTTAAACCCTAGGCCGGGCCAGTAAAAAGCTATTGGGTGGATGAGTGGACAATTCTCTAACACGAATTTATACTTAAACCAGGGGCATCTCTGCTACTAGTAAGCCTTAAATATATAGAAATAAAAGCTTAAAAAGCTGCTGTACAAATCATGACCGCGTGAAATGGTGGCAAGAACGCTAGCAGCATTTCCTCTTTGAATTGCAATTCCGAGTCTCTGGGCGAAAATTGAACCAGCCCTCCTGTCACCAGTAGAGCCAATAAGACGAAGAAATGCATATATATATATTTTTATAATTATATTACTTATATTAAATATTATATTACTTATAATTGTAAATTTAATTTCTCACGCTGTCTAAAACACTTTTGCATCATAATTATTTAAATATACTAATAAACATTATATAGCATTTGTATACGTACAAGCGCTGTTGGCATAAAGAGACACCAGTTTGTAAATGTTTATAGCTACCGCTTTATAACGTCTGTTGGTAAGGTAAGGATATTGTTAATTTACATTTAAATTAAACTGCATGGTAATCAGCAATAACATCGCTGACATCTTCAATGCTTTGTCACTTATGCCCTTATTTATACTGGATCACTGGCATTTAAAAAGCAGAACAAGACACGATTTGTTGCTTTCAAGAAACAATTGCAATACAAAAACAAAAAATACATTTCAACTTTTTCAATGTCAACAGAATTACTAACATCTAGCTAAATAGACGGGCCGATTGGCGTGGTTGGTAAATACTTGCCTTTCGCGCCGAAGGTTGTGGGTTCAATTCCCGCCCAGGACAGACATTTGTGTGCATGGACATGTCTGTTTGTCCTGAGTCTGGGTGTAATTATCTATATAAGTATGTATTTACTAAAGAAAAGTAGTATGTATAGTATATCAGTTGTCTGGTTTCCATAGTACGAGCTCTGCTTAGTTTGGGATCAGATGGCCGTGTGTGAATAATGTACCAGGAAAATAAATCTATAATATACTTAACATTAGTTTGTTGTTAATATGTATGTATCCTTTAAGCCGGTATACTACAATACTACGTATTGCGGTTCGGTGATAGAATATGACGTAATGAGTTGGTGGTACAAGACAAAAACCACGGGATCTATGATGTATCAATTGTGCCTGTTATAACATTGGTTTATTCATCTTTAAGCGTATATATAAATACAAACTTAATATTGGTGTTTGGTTGTATAATATATGGGCGGTGTTCGCTCAGTTTTGTGCAAATGTACAAAGCTATACTACAAAGTATAGAGTGATCTTACAAGCAAGACTGTTTCGTTGGTCTAACTTATAAATACGCAATAAAGTGAAACGAGTATACACCAACCTCTCACAAAGGAATGTAAAGTTTTATTTCTATTAATCGGTAATAAATAATAAGGAGAAATAAATAATTATTATTAAATTAATTATTATTATAAGGCTGTATACCACGAGGTTTAAGTTCAATTAAAAAAAAAAGTTACCCAAACGACGTTATACAAAGAAATACCATCAGCAAGATGGTTTTTCTTGTTTTTTATTCTTCAAATCTTAGTAGAAAATATTTATTTTTCAAATCACCCGTAGATTGAAGAGATATCATTATTTTTGACGATAATATTATTTCTTTAATATTATTTATTACAATTGTCTTGATCACTTCATGTTAAAATTAGACAAAAACAAAAATTCTGCCCAAATCGCAGTCCTGAACACTACCATCACAGACCATAATATGATATTTCTTTGTTTGGCTTCACCTACATCTAAACATAAAGCACATATGAACATAAAAACTATTGTAGATTTTGATGGGGCTCTTGTTAGTTTAGCGGAGAAAAATCTGTCAGAATTACTATTTTGCGATAACCCAATAACTGTAATTGAAAAGCTTAGTCATAATATTGCTGAGTCCTTGAAAGATAACACCAAAACTATACGTGTACCTAAAAATAAAAGTTATAAAGCCGTGGATAACTCCCGGTATATTGAAATGTATTCGAAACAGAAATAGAATGCAAAAAAGGCTAAGATCAGACCCATCTAACGAAATTTTAAAAATCTCATACAAAAGGTATCGTAATTTCTGCAATAAACTTATTTTTTTTTTTTTTTTTATTTTATTTTAGAACTACCAACAAAAGATACAATAATTCGTGTACAGCAGTAATTTTTAGTAATACATTTCAATTGTTCTTTTACTTACAGGTAATTACAGCATGCAATTTGTTATAGGCAATCATCGACTAACAGAGTTACATTAATAAAAATAATAGATATTCATTTGCGTAAAAAAACATGCTTACAAAATACAGGATTTATCTTAATTTATGTAAAAAATAAAAATTGTAAAAAAGGAAAAAAAGCTAATAAAACTATATAAGAATTCCATTGAATAATCAAAGTAACAAAGTAATGGTGTCAAAAAATTGTTCACAAGTATTTAAAAAAAAAATTTCACGATATAAAAAAAAAACACAGAAAAAAGCAGATAACATAACATCATAACTATTTATTTATATTCTATGCAAAGTGTTTTCGATGTGAGGCAATTTTATTTTTAAAGGAGTAGTTACTATCATGCAAGATGTCTAGTTCATTGATACCAGTCGATAGCTCGTTATACGTCCTAGCTAGTCTGTTTATTGGTGAATTTTTTCCTAGGTTGGTTTTTTGTTTAGTTGTTACAAATAACGGTGACTTGTATCTAGGTATTCTGAAAGGCACGTTAAAACCAATCATAGAGAGGATTTGTGGGCAATCAATTTTATTATTTAATAATTTGTGTAGAAACGTTAGATCTAAAAGTTTTCTTCGACAATTCAAGGACAGTAAGTGGTAGTTATTAAGTCGGTCCTGGTACTGTTCGCCCCTCAAGTTATTAAATCTATAATGTAAAAATTTTAAAAACTTCTTTTGTACTCTCTCGATTGTATCAATATGAATTTTATATTGAGGGCTCCAGACAACAGAACAGTATTCCAGTTTACTTCTAACCAAGGAGTTGTAAAGAGTTATGATTGTATATGACTTATGTAGCTCCTTAGAGTTTCTCAAAATGAATCCCAAAGACTTGAATGCGGATGTTGTAATGTGTTCGACGTGAGTATTAAATTGAAGCTTCGAGTCCAAAATAACTCCTAAATCTCGAATAGTTTGCACCTTGTTTATAGTAATACCAGATATATTGTACGTACTTTCTATAGTGTTTCTTTTTCGTGTAAACTGAATATGGTAGCACTTCTTGATGTTTAATTTCATTTTATGTAATTTGCACCAGTTTTCAAGGCGATCAATATCTTCCTGTACTATTGTCACGTCATTGTGAGTTTTAATAGTCTTTGATATTTTTAAATCATCAGCATACAAGTAGGCTCTAACGTGTTTAAATATTAAGGGTAACTCGTTTATAAATATATTAAAAAATATTGGTCCTAGATTTGATCCCTGTGGTACTCTTGAATGTGCAATGTATGGAACTGACTGATATCCATCAATAACTACTGTAGATGGGCGTGCGTTAATATAAGAGGTGCACCACTTTAGTAAGGTGTCAGTTATACCGAACGATCTCAATATCTCCAATAATATAGAGTGATTAACCGTATCAAAAGCCTTCGAAAAATCTGTATAAATTGCATCAATTTGTTCACCCTCATCTACAGCTCTAACTGTTTCTGTAACAAAGGTGACAAGGTTGGTATTAGTAGATCTTCCTGATACGAATCCGTGCTGATTACTATTTATATGGGATTTAAGATAATCTGCTAAATTATAATGTACAAGGCTTTCGAAGACCTTTGCCACAGCTGACAAGATTGATATCGGACGATAATTTTCGACGGAAGCGGGATCATTGCTTTTAAACACAGGTACAATTCTCGCCTCCTTCCAAACTTGTGGAAATATTCCTGTATTTAAAGATGTATTAAAAATGAGATACAATGGAAAAGATAAAGTAGACGCACACATTGAAAGGAAGTAGGGAGATATGTTATCTGGTCCTGCGCCTTTATTATGATCAAGCCTCTTTAATTTTTTTTCGATGTCGCCTTGTGATAGGTATATATTACCAACGTAAGTTTTGGGATCAGGTGCACAGTAGTTTGATGTGTTGTCATTTACATAGACGGAGGAAAAATACGCTGCAAAAAGATTCGAAACATCTTGTTTATTCTTTGCTTCGACATTTCCATAGACCATCGATGTAGGGTAGGCGCTAGAATTTTTACGCTTGTTTTTGAAATGCGTCCAAAAATACCGAGGATTCTTCGAGATTGCATTTTCAATCATCGTTATGTAATTGTCATAACAATGTTTGATCAATTTGTTACAGTCTTTTCTTAGGTATTGAAATTCTATTTTATCCAATGGGTTGTTATACTGTTTTAATTTAATATGGAGCTTATATTTTCTTTTTAGGCATTTTATTAAGGTGGGTGTAAACCAAGATGGATAAGACTTTTGTGACACAGGTTTTTTCGGGACGTATTTATTAATAGTTGTATATAGTATGGTATAAAACCTATCTACCATTTCATTAACATTATCGAGACAATCCTTGAATTCTTGAAGCCAATCAACATTGTTAAGAGATGCCAATATGATGTCATAATCGGCTTTAAAGAATTGATATTTGTTTTTTGAATTATTTTTTGAAGAGGGAGATTTCGAAGGTATTTTTATAATTACATCTAGAGGAGGATGGAATGTATCGATTTTACGTAATGGAGATAAGCTCTCATTTACACTCATCATGTCCCGGTCACAGAGAACATAGTCCAGCAAATTGTGTTTAATATTTTTTACGTTGTTAAACTGATATAGCGAATTAAAGTCAAGAAATTCTTTAAATATATTTTTAAGCGATGAGTTATTTGAATGAGTGTCAGGGATCAGCACAGTATTTGGTTCATTCCATGCTAATCCGGGTAAATTAAAGTCTCCAATAATTACCGTAGCGCAGTGGTCGCCATAATTATTAGTTATTATATTACTTGCCTTGTCAATAAATACTTCTAAAAAGCTTTGGTTTAAGGGAGGAGGAAAATACACAGCACATAAGTGTATTTTTGTTAAGTGATTCCCAGAATAGATTTCTATAGAGACCCAGAGATCCTCACAATCGGTCTCCAGCTCAAAACACCGACGCGATGGAAAGCTTTTTGAGATTGCTATAAGGACACCACCACCAGTTTTCTTATGAGAGTACTTGCATGTTTCTCTGTCACGCCTATAAATAAAATATCTATCATCAAATATTTCATTATCAGAGACATTGCTGTTAAGCCATGTTTCGGTTAAAATAATAACATCATAATTATTACTTAATACTTCGCGATTTACATCTTGCAAGGTAGTATTTATACCCCTAACATTCTGATAATAACATAATAACGAATCGTATTTTACAAATTATAACCAACTCTTTTAATTAAGAAAACATACAAAATTAATATTACGATAAATTCTTAAGAATATCAATATTTTTTACATAAACGTATTCCGTATTTTCAGTTTTGCGCATATATACTCGTCCATTCTTCACCCATACATAGCGGTATCCAATTTGTTTTGACTTTAAACGTGCTTCAGCATGCAGGGCTTTTATGTCAGGAGGAAGATGTTCACATACATAAACAGGTTTTTTGTCCCCGCTAATTCCTAGGTGACTCGTATTCAGTTTTTCTTTGTTATTGCCCGCTTTTTTATTAAATGATATGACAGCCGCCAAAAAACTATCTCTAGTTCTTATTGTACTAAATTTCACCAGAACCGATCTTGGACGTGGGCTATCCTTATTGATTTTCATAATCCTCGTACAAGTTTGTATGTCATTATCGTTTAAGTTACATTTCACGGTGTTAGCTATTTGTTTTACAGTAGTTACAAGATTTTCTGACCTGAATTCTGGGATGCATTGTATTTCTAGATTATATGCCCTAGATTGTTGTTCAAGTAATGCGAGTCTAGAATGAAGATTTGAAATGTCAGAACGTAACAACTTATTTTCATTCTCAAGAGACTTAATAATTTGTGTTTTACTGTTCATTTCCTGCTTTACTTCTTCAAATTCTTTTTCCATGAAGTAATAGACGATGTTATGCTAGACATGTTTTCGAGTACCTCATTGATCTTTCCATTTATTTCATTCATAATATTTACTTTAAATGCATCGATTATACATTTAAGTTCTTCTCGAAAGATGCTTCGTACTTCATTTAATGTCTCATCACTTAATACATTGCTAGCGTTGCTTGTTTGTATGCGCCTAACCGTAATATTATTTGATTCTTGTGGTGAGATATTGCTCGCCGGTTGTCTCACTGGCGTATTTGTATTATCGCTCTTAGGTCTCGAGCAAGTCGGACAGAGCCAGGAGATTTTGGAATGCTCTGTCAGTTCAGCATACGATGTTTTAGTGGTACTAACACAAGCATAATGATATTTCCTTAGACATATCTGACATTTGATTATTTCTACTGAATTGGGATTTCGTAAACAACATTCAAATTTAATTTTAGAAGACATTATTTTAAAGTTTAGAAGTTTCTTTTAATGTATTCAAGAAAGATACAAATTTTATAAAAATTTATTCAGTTCAGATTTAGTAAGGATTAGAACCCTGATCAGTCGTCTTAGTATAGCTTGAGGCGGCCGTAGGTACCATTAGACCAATCTTTACTTACGTGAGTGACACCAAATTACAGATACGTTTCATCAGTTTGTCGATAGATGAAATCGACATAACTTTGTTATTAAGTTACCGGCCATGTAATAATAAGTTCACCCACACTTATAAAATGTTCACTCACTAATTAATTTAGTTCGATACACATTTAATTTCCTGTAATGCACTAAAACTGAGTTCTTTGAATATTGCTTTGTAATAATAATTAAATCCACAGTTCACATTTAAATCCTTAGCACTTTAATTAAAGTTTAACTTAACTTTAGTTACCACATAATCTTATTGTCGTCTATATACACTTTAATTGTTCTTTTACCACGAAATTAATGAAGTGTAACCAACAATAACGATAACACACATTGTTTGAGATGTTATTAAAAAAGTAATGCAACTTAAACTGTTAAAAACTAATAAATTTTAATTTAAAACGATATAATATGCGGAGTCGATGTTTACTAAATCAGAGCGCCCTCTGTACGAACTTATTAAACAATTAAAACGAAAATACGACAGAGATCAGTTGGAAAAATCATCTAAAAACTCTAAAAAATTTTGGTATAACATTAAATCTATAACTAACTTGAACTGCTCAAAATCAGATAATACAGAATTACTAAACATAAGATCTTCTCCCACTGAATCAATTAATTATATCAATGACTACTTTGCTAGCGTAGGTGAAAAACTGGCCACTGATATTGTCCAAACAAGTGGTTCATTTTTTTCCAATACTCATACAAGTCAGTTAAACTCCTTTGTACTTCTTGATACAGACTGTAAAGAAGTACATGATGTACTTATGTCTCTTAAAACAGATAGTGCCCCTGGATGGGATAATATTCCAACTAAATTTTTAAAAATAGCTAAACTAGTAGTTGTTCCAATAATCTGTCATCTAACGAACCTTTGCTTTAGAAAAGGAATCTTTCCGTCCTTGCTTAAACGATCTATCATAACTCCCGTTCACAAGGGTGGTGACAGAGATGACGTTAGTAACTATCGTCCAATTTCCGTTTTGCCGTCAATATCAAAGTTAATAGAAAAAATTATAAATGTGAGATTATTAAACTATTTAAATAAATTTAAGCTTTTGTCAGAGTCTCAATATGGTTTTCGTCAGGGCAAATCCACGGAGGACGCTGTTGAAGCTCTAACCTCGCACATTGTTAAGAGTCTTGACAGTGGTAAAAGGTCTTTGGCTGTATTCCTTGATTTAAAAAAAGCCTTTGATACGGTCTCTGTCCCCATTCTTGTGAAAAAGTTAGAATATTTGGGAATCAGAGATACCTCGCTGGCTCTTTTTAGGGACTACTTGAGCGACCGAACTCAAGAAGTCAAAATTGGACAGTTTGTTAGTCGTGCCTCAAAAATAACTTATGGAGTACCGCAAGGTAGTGTCTTAGGACCTACCTTGTTTCTAATTTACATTAATGATCTCTGTAATTTAAAAATAAACAATGCTAAAATATTTTCCTATGCAGACGATACCGCAATTGTTTTTACAGATACTAGTTGGACTAAAGTTAAAAATACAACAGAAAGAGGTCTCTTCACTGTCTCCTGTTGGCTGAAGTCAAATTTACTGTCTCTAAACACAACCAAAACAAACTACATGCCTTTTTCCATCTATAATCGAACCCACCCAGATAGTAACTATAATATTACAGTTCATGTTTCCAATAGCATTAAATGTGAGGATTGTAATAACTGCTCCATGATCAAACGAGTGAACTCTTTCAAGTACCTTGGTGTGTTAATAGATCAAAGACTATCATGGGATGCACAGCTAGAAGCTATAGGATGTAGATTGCGTAAACTAATTTGGATATTTAAGATGTTACGCCACAAAGCCTCTTGGGCCTTATTACATAAAATATATAAAGCTTTGGCGCAGTCAATTTTGGAATACTGTATTCCTGTATGGGGAGGAGCTGCTAAATCTAAGTTCATTGAAGTTGAGAGAGCGCAAAGGCTTTTGCTAAAAGTTATCCACTTCAAGCCACATCGCTTCTCAACGGACACGCTATATTCAATGAGCCAGATACTGACTGTCAGACAAATGTATATCCAACGTATCATTCTTAAAGCTCATAAATCATTAAAATTCATTAAATCCAGTTCATTAAACAGAAGAATAAAACATAAAATTGCTGAAACGTATGGTGCTAAGACTACTTTTGCTAGCAACCAATATATAACACGTTCTGCCTACCTTTATAATAAAATTAATAAAATTCTAAACATATATCCCGAACAATATTTTAACGTCAAACAGAAATTATTTGAATGGTTAAAAACAAAAACATACGATGACACCGAATTAATTCTGTTTCATAAAACATAATCTAATCTACTGTAATCTACACATCCACCCACCTACACATACACACACACATACACACATACACACACACACACACACACACAAACACACAAGTAAAATTTATTTTGATATAATGTTAGTTTACCTACCGATTGTGAGTTTTAGTATATAGTAAGATATTGTTTATTCTTTTTAAGAACATGGACAGAATTGTATGTTATGGAAGAGCGGGTCCTTCTGTCACGAGTATTATATTATACTCACTAGAGGGTCCCAACCTTTATTTGCTATGTACAACTTGATAAAGAATAAACTATTTTTTCATTTTTTTCATTTTTCATTTATGTATCAATTTGGGGTTTCAAGTAAACACATACGAGTAAAAGAAAATGTTTGATGGGATAACGGATGAAAAAATATATTTGATTGCATCGTTAATAACATTTGGCCATTGAGACGAAAGATAACATACTGAGGAATATCAGATTGCTCCATATTATTCAACCACATTTGCTAAAAACTTTCCAGACTTGTTAAAATGACAATATATTTGAATCGGTTTGTTAATTAAACAAAGGGATTATTTAAAAGTGGTCCGTTTGAAAATCGCGGTTTGTGTTTCGATTGAATTCATCAAAATGATTTAAACTTCTATAACGATATGGTTTATTTAATTTTTAATAATTTTAATTTAATGATTAGTCGAAAGATTGAAAAATTTTGGAATATTTTTTTAAGCTCTAATTTACGCTATGGTGTGTGGTAAAGTAAAAAAAAATGTAACAATATTATTATTATTATTATTATTTTATATGTCCGGGATGGCAAATGACTCTACTCCACCTGATGGTAAGTGGTAGTAGAGTCCAAACGCGACGACGGCCAGTACAGTCGGGAAGAATGTTCTGTACTAGCCGTCACCGCCTTGCCGGCCCGCAAGATGCCTCTTCACGCCTCGTTTGAAGGAACCCGGGTTGTAAGAGGAGGGGAACACGTGAGCTGGTAAGGAATTCCATTTTTTGGTAGTGCGACAAAGAAAGGAGTTGCCAAATTTCTTTGTGCGCGATGGAATTGATGTCACAGTTAGGCGGTGACATCGAGAACCAGCTCGCGTGGACTTAAGAAGGAAGGGGGAAGCAGGAATTAGAGAGAATAATTCCTCAGAGCACTCGCCGTGATACAGTCGATAGAAAGCGCTCAGTGCTGCTATCTCGCGACGCAATTGTAAAGGTTCAAGGGTGTTTGTGACCTTTAAGTCGCCAATAATGCGTACTGCACGTCGCTGCAACCGGTCCAAGGCCTCCAGTAGGTACTTAGCGCAGCCATCCCAAAGGTGCGAGCAATATTCAACGCAAGACCGTACCTGTGTTTTGTATAACAGGCACAGTTGTTGTGGCGTGAAAAAACGCCGCACCTTGTTCAGAACTCCGAGTTTCCGTGAAGCTGTTTTTATAACAGTCTCGATGTAATCCCTTGGACTAAGGTCGCAGCGAACGTCCATCCCCAGCATGGCGATTTTGCTTTGTATCATCAGCGGTGTGTCACAGAAGGAGGGTTGAGGGTAAAATGGTGACTTTTTCGCTGTGAGAGCGCATACCATATTCTCCCGCCTCTCCTCAGTTTCCGCCCACCCAGCCACTGCGCGTCCGTGGTATCCACCATGCACTGTACTATCATCTGCATAGCAATGTATGTTCCCAAGGGAGAGCATATCATTGATATGCAAAAGAAAGAGTGTGGGAGATAGCACAGATCCCTGGGGGACCCCAGCATTCACTACATAGAATTGTGAAGCGCAACCATCTACTAAAACACGAAGGCTACGCTTGTGTAGGAAGCTGGCAATCCAGGCGCATAGCTGAGCAGGCAGACCATTTTATTAAGTGTCCATATTAAATTATACATAAGCCAATAATATTAAAGACTGCCAATTATACAACAAACAATATTGTATTAGTGTGTGCGAAAATACTTGTGTAAATTTTATTTACACTTTTATTTTTTTTTTTATAGAATAGAAAGGTGGACGAGCATATGGGCCACCTGATGGAAAGTGGTCATCAAACGCCCTTAGACATTGGCATTGTAAGAAATGTCAACCATCGCTTACAGTCAATGCGCCAACAACCTTGGGAACTAAGATTTTATGTCCCTTGTGCCTGTAATTACACTGGCTCACTCACCCTTCAAACCGGAACACAACAATATCAAGTATTGCTGTTTTGCGGTAGAATATCTGATAATATAGGTCTGTAATACGACACGACTGGAGATGCATATATATATATCAGGATTACAATCAACGGCTTTATATGCTATCCGAGGCATGGCAGTGCAACATTCCCAATTTTACTCTGGGCTGGTAAGTATTTTTTGAAAACAATTCAATAACTTTTAATGTCCCGATACGGGATTTATACCTCGGCATTTGTAGCATTTTAAGCTAACCACTTGAA
This sequence comes from Nymphalis io, assembly GCF_905147045.1. NCBI lineage: Eukaryota > Metazoa > Arthropoda > Insecta > Lepidoptera > Nymphalidae > Nymphalis > Nymphalis io. The sequence goes on from NC_065902.1 coordinate 10,848,374, forward strand.
TACTTTTTTATAGATTAACTAGTTTCCGCTCGTGACTTCATCCACGTGTTATGGGAGAGGTGCAAACTATTGAATATCCTGTTGAGTAGTGAGGCGTAAGATCGTAACAAACAAATAAATAAACACTTACTTTCGCATTTATAATATTAGTTATCATTTATTTATAATCTTAGTAAAATTATTAAAATAAGGTCGTATTTGTAAAATTTCGTGCTTCGTATTTTCTCTGACTTTACATTTTTGAGAGTGTAGTGTTGAGATCAGTGGGTACGCACACAGGACTGCTGTGTGCGTACCCACTGATAACTTTTTTAATATTTTTTAATAAGCGCACTCGTCTGCAACACCCATAAGAAGTTAGAGGCAATATCATTCTTATTTACTTTTACCCGGGTTCTAAAAAGAGAGAAGCTATTTATTTAAAAAAATTGTGAATTCGATTTTTTTGTGTCATACTATACTTTTTTTTTTTTCTCTTTCGTGCCTTCGTTGTGTTATGCTCTGGATAAAAAAATTCTTATTATTGTTCTATTCCGGATAATGTTCGAAATTTATTTTAAAATTTCACATTCGCACATAAGAAATTGCATAAGTTATGAACAAATGACGTTACTCAAAATAGCAGTCGACAGATATTTTCTAAAAGTTGTACCAAAAACTATTATGTTATAAGATGTGAAATAGCTGGCATTGACGTCTTCCTGACGGATTTCGACCAAAGCGGCCAATCTCAAGAGAGATTACCCTTATCACATTACTACGCAAGACATATTATACGTCCTTTCCGAGGGAAGGGATCGCACACTTCCTACTTCCAGACTCCCAAATGCTACTGTTACAAATACTTACGTATGTAATTCAATTAATATATTTAATAATTACATATTTTTATATTGTATCCGATTAATCGGTTTAAGAACGTCATTGGTATTGTTTGGTAGTAAAGATAAAAAGTTTTTCCGCGCATATATAAAAAAGATAATTGAACGACTGTCATCGAATTAACGATATATGATATCTTGTTTTAGTTAGATTTTTTTATAGAGTGGGTAGGCAGACGAGCGTATGGACCACGTGATGGTAAGTAGTCATCAACGACCAATAAAGAAATTGGCATTGTAAGAAACGTCACACCCTTCAAACCGGAACACAACAATACCAAGTACTGCTGTTTTGCGTTAGAATATCTGGTGAGTGGGTGGTACCTACCCAGACGAGCTTACACAAAACGTTACCAGCAGTAGATTTATAAGGATGTCAGAAGTTTAAAGATATTAAAATTAACAAATAATAAAATTTATTACTTGTACCGGTGTATTTAATACTACTATGCATCTTCGACAGAAAACGATAACTTTGTATCCCACCCAAGACCTCGCGATCTGGGCCTTATATTGATAATTCCAATAAGGCAGTCGGAATAACACAAATTATAGTCATTAACAAAAAGAAAAATAAAATATTAATCAGAGTAAACTTTAATTGTATCTGTATGTAGTGCTCCTAATTGATTATAAACGAACACTAATACAATGGGATTCTGGTAGACGCTCATATTATCTAATTGCACTAAGCTCAGTCTGTATCCGAAATTAACGTTGAACCTAAGAGATTAGAATAATAGTCTTAGTCGTAAATTACTAGACTGAGTTAATTCAACTTGATCCAAAATCGTGAAATACCGCCTCCGTAATCTTACACTTTACAGCTAATTCGAGACTCAGATTATAATTCTCGATAGAGACCATTTTGATTTTAGTGTCGTTTTAATCTAGTAAAATTCTGATTGCTCTGTTAAGGAATCGGATAGTCAATCAAGGGAAATCTTAACATCGGATATGCTAAGATATTCTGTAACTTATATATATTTATTAAATGGATAATGGAGAACAAACATAGCACCTCATTATAGATACGTTACACCTGTTTACAATAAATATTTGTTTCCAGTAAAATATAAGAATTGTATATATTCAATATGATAAGGCCCCTAGGTGCTAAAAACCAAAAATTGCAAAATTTGAATCATGCAATGCCAGTATCAACCGCTTAAATAATATAATAAATGCAACCTTAGCCATTCAAAGAAAAGTCAATTAAGTCAATATAACATCCATATTGATAACTTCTATTCGTTTACACACCATGTTAATATATCTATATCCGCAAGTTGTGGTTGATTAATTAACCTAATCAATTATGTTTTAGATAACGTAGCTGATAGTGATTATTTGATTTGCTTAAGTGACAATGTTCTTAATCTTATTTGTAAATAAACGGACATATATATTAATTTAATACAAACTTTTTTTTTATAGAATAGGAAGGTGGACGAGCATATGGGCCAGCTGATGGTAAATGGTCACCAAACGCCCTTAGACATTGGCATTGTAAGGAATGTCAACCATCGCTTATAGCCAATGCGCCACCAACCTTGGGAACTAAGATTTTATGTCCCTTGTGCCTGTAATTACACTGGCTCTCTCACCCTTCAAACCGGAACACAACAATATCTATTTTTATAACTTATAAAAAGAGATAGAAAGATTTTTTATTAAAACACATTTTCAACATTTAAAAATTCTCGAACGATTCATAATGTTAAAATGCATTGAATAATAGAAAAAAGCAATTTTATATTGTTTTGCTTCAATACATGTTTCATTTCGAAACTGTCGCGAAACGTCAACAGTGGTAATATTCAATTATGAAGAAAGCACTCGAAGAATGTATGTGTATATATTTAATTAATTGAAAATCATCAGTGTTTTATTGGATAAGGGATATAAGTATACAAACCTTAATTGTGTTAGGGCTCTGAGGTTTCTTAATTTATCCAACGACAATTTTGTTAGTTTACTTACCACTGGAGTCATTGAACCCGAGTGTTCGCGACGAGTTCATTCTCTTGTCGCTCGCCCTCCTGGAACAATAGTTTATCATATTAATCAATCTTGTTCAGATGTTTTTGTAATAAATATCAATATCGGCATTTAAGCGATCATAAACGATCATTACTATATAAAACAATTCATTTCGATAGACTTAAGACTTATAAACTATGAAAGTTACTATAAATATATACATATAAGCGAAATACCACTCACTGACTGACTCATCATCAGATCTCCGAAACTATACACCCATTTGAATTGAAATTTTGCAAAATTATTCTTATTATTAATATTGATTATCATTATCATTATCAATGCGCCATCAACCTTGGGCACTAAGATGTTATGTCTCTTCAAACCGGAACGCAACAATACTAAGTATTGCTGTTTAGCAGCAGAATATCTGATGGTGGGCGGTACCCACCGAAGACGGGCTTGCACAAAGCCCTACCACCCGTCAAAATTATAATAGTAATTTTTAAAAAAAATCAGGCAATAATTATTTTTAAAACAAAAAAAAGATCGAATATTATATCGCGTCCATTAAAACTATAAAATCGATTATAATGTTGGCGCAGTTAAAATAAATTAAAACTATAAACACTTGTACAACCAGTCAATGAAAAAAATATTGAAATTAGTTTTATGCAGCAAAAGTCTAAATAAATGAATACAAATATTTTTTCGAATCAAAAATAATATGAAAATACTATCAAATAATAATAATGTATATGTATATGGACAATACTAATTGCTGCCTCGTTGGTTTATTGGCTTGATGTAAGGCCGCAGACCCGGAGGTCCTGGGTTCAATTCCGAGCTCGGGCCAATAAAAAGTTATTGGGATTTTCTGTCAGAATTTTTTCCGTATCAACCTGGAGTCTGGAAGTTGGAAGTGTGTACACTCCTGTGTCTCGGAAAGCACGTAAAACCGTTAATCCTGCACCTGAACTCTTTCCGGTCGTGTCGGATTGCCGTCCCATCGGTTTATGAGAGTTATTTATTTATTTATTTTTTTTATATTCGCCGGGAGGGCAAATGACTCTACTCCACCTGATGGTAAGTGGTAGTAGAGTCCAAACGTGACGACGGCCAGTACAGACGGGAAAAACGTTCTGCACTAGCCGCCTTCGCCTTGCCGGCCCGCAAGATGCCTCTTCACGCCTCGTTTGAAGGAACCCGGGTTGTAAGAGGAGGGGAACACGTGAGCTGGTAAGGAATTCCATTTTTTGGAAGTGCGACAAAGAAAGGAGTTGCCAAATTTCTTTGTTCGCGATGGAATTGATGTCACAGTTAGGCGGTGACATCGAGAACCAGCTCGCGTGGACTTAAGAAGGAAGGGGTTAGCAGGAATTAGAGAGAATAATTCCTCAGAGCACTCGCCGTGATACAGTCGATAGAAAGCGCTCAGTGCTGCTATCTCACGACGCAATTGTAAAGGTTCAAGGGTGTTTGTGACCTTTACGTCGCCAATAATGCGTACGGCACGTCGCTGCAACCGGTCCAAGGCCTCAAGTAGGTACTTAGCGGAGCCATCCCAAAGGTGTGAGCAATATTCCACGCAAGACCGTACCTGTGTTTTGTACAGCAGGCATAGTTGTTGTGGCGTGAAAAAGCGCCGCACCTTGTTCAGAACTCCGAGTTTCCGTGAAGCTGTTTTTATAACAGCCTCGATGTAATCCCTTCGACTAAGGTCGCAGCGAACGTCAATCCCCAGCATGGCGATTTTGCTTTGCATCACCAGCGGAGTACCACAGAGGGAGGGAAGAGGGGAAAATGTTGACTTTTTCGCCGTGAGAGCGCATACCTGTGTTTTCTTGGCATTAAACTCAACAAGATTATCAGAGCCCCATTTGGCGATGAGCTCTAATGTCCTATCGAGTTCAATGACAAGATTCTTCCGCCTCTCCTCAATTTCCGCTCGCCCAGCCACTGCGCGTCCGTGGTATCCACCATGCACTGTACTATCGTCTGCATAGCAATGTATGTTCCCAAGAGAGAGCATATCATTGATATGCAAAAGAAAGAGTGTGGGACATAGCACAGATCCCTGGGGGACGCCAGCATTCACTACATATAATTGTGAAGCGCAACCGTCAACTAAAACACGAAGGCTACGCTTGTGTAGGAAGCTGGCAATCCAGGTGCATAGCTGAGCAGGCAGACCATATGCCGGCAGCTTGGAGAGAAGACTTCTGGGCCTGACCCTGTCGAAAGCCTTGGAGATATCGAGGCTGACAGCCAACGATTCTCCATGCTTGTCGATAGCTTCACCCCAGAGGTGCGTTACGTACGCTAGAAGATCACCTGTGGACCGTTTTGGTCGAAACCCGTATTGACGATCATTAATTAAAGAGTGATCTTCTAGTAATGGATCAGTTGGTTGTTTAAAATCCGTTCCATCACCTTACAAAGTACTGAGGTGATAGCTATTGGCCGATAATTTGCCGGGTCAGACCGATCCCCTTTTTTGGGAACCGCTTGCACATTAGCTCTTCTCCAAGCCTCCGGCACACTTCCCGAAGAGAGAGAAAGTTGGAACAGGCGCGTTAACACAGGAGACAGCTCCGCTGCGCACTTCTTCAGCACTATGGCTGGTATTCCATCGGGATCGAGTTAGGGAATAGAGAGAGCATTTGTGTTTGCGCACACACTTGTGCACTATAATATCTCCTTCGTAGTTGGCTAATCTCTCTTGAGATTAGCCGCTGTGGCCGAAATCGGTCTGGAGGACATTATTATTATTATTACTAAGTGTATATCAAATAAACATCAGGCTAGGTTAGATTTTTTAAGATAATTTTGATAAGATAGTGAAATATAAATATAACATTCATAATAGTTTAATATGTGCTTAATGTTAATAAATATTGTAATTAAAATTTGTACTGAATACTGAGGTTACATATACCTCGGATATAAATGGGTCATTTATATCCGAGGTCATATATACTTGGCGCTTTTTAATTTCTCTTAATGTCCTTATTTTTGCACATTATTATTTTCTCTGAATGTGCAGTAATTAGTTTTTGTTGTTGTAAAAACAGGATTGTTCTAATTTGTATCTCAAAACCGTTCTTATAAAGTACTATAGTTTATATTTTATCGTGTTCACCTGAGTTTTATATATTTTTTAAATTTAATGAGCTTCAGAATAGAATATAATATTATTTGTTATTTGGAATTTGATTCATAAAAATGTATTATATTTTATCAATGAAAAGCATAAGCTTTTCATGTTAAGCACAAGTTAGTATAAAGAGCGAAGTTTTGAAGAAATGTTGCGATGTTTGCGCATTCGTGAGCTAAAATGGTCTGCCCTTTAGCGTCTTCAGAAAAGTTTTTGAGTTTGTTCGTTGATATGAGAATAACATTATGTATCTTTATAGAGATTTATGAGTCTTTTTTTAGATTGCAATTACTCAAATGTCTGAAAAGTGTTTTTGAAATAGAATATGAGCGTGAGATTTTGTTACATTGCGCTTTTAAAATAAAATTGTAACGTGTGACATAATTATTTGACGAGTCGGTTGCCGTGGTTGGTGGATGCTTGCCTTTCACGCCGAAGGCTGTGGGTTCGATTTCAACCCAGGACAGATATTTGTGTGCATGATCATGTCTGTTTGTCCTGAGCCTGGGTATAATTATCTATATAAATATTACAAAAGAAAAATAGTATATGTAGTATATCAGTTGTCTGGTTTCCATAGTACAAGCTCTGTATAAGCTTAATTTGGGATCAGATGACCGTGTGTGAAAAATGTCCCAGGATAATATTATTATTAATTATCGCATTTTGGTTGGGAATATTTGTTAACATTTAATAGTTGCAAATATGATGATATAATATTACCTCTGAACTGCTCCATTAGATTCATATTGATTGGAACAAGTGTTTATTTTATTTCTTTATGTTTTTTTTTTTTAATTTGTGAATTAAATGAAGCCAACTGTCTACAATGATCGGAACTTAACATATTTGTAATACGTTTATGATGTGGTACACAATTAGTTAATATATTATCAATACATGTTTCAGTGGTTCAGTGATTCTAGTTGATTCTAATATACGATTCGTGGGTGGTACTTGACCAGGCGGGCTTGTGCAAAGCCAAACCAAGTAAATATACCAGATAATTTCTCAATTACATATACGAGTATCTGAACTTACTTTTAAGGGACAGTGACAGCCTGTGAATGTTCCACTGCTGGGATAAGGCCTCCTCTCCTTTTTTGCGGTCAATTTTTTGTAACGAAATATAAAGCCTAAATTTTACTCAGCAAAGTTACAAAGTGAGAATAGCAAAGGCAGAGTAGTTTATTTATATTTTATTTATTTATAAGACATCAATACTTCATATTATACAGACATATAAAAATATATATATATATATATATAAACACAGAAAATGCATAAATGCGGTCCTACTGTTCTAAGAAAAATCTTCTGTGTATTGGAAATACTAATATAATTCCATAGTTTGGAGAGAATTCAAGGAGAATCAATTAGGAACAGAATCATATTTAAATCTGTTCCATCAATGGCTATGCCCGTGTGTGACAGTTTTAGGCACCTTATGTCCATTCTATACCACTGACAACGTGTATTAATTTAATAATATTCAGTTCAGTTATTAAGACGTGAAAAAGTACCAAGCATAAAAAAATCGCTTTTATAATATAAGTAAAGATGCTCACGTCGAGTTTTTATTATCATCATTTATCAGCGGGGCATATTTGGGACAAATTAATTTTTTCATCAAATACTTAGGAAAACCTCTCTCTTTGATCTTTAATTTAGTGTTTAGTGGAATCAACTTTTTGTGTTTTACTTAAGTGTGTGCTGATCCCGATTTTCGTTTTATTATATTGAATGAATTAAATATATAAATTGATTATAACAAATTGCTCCCTCTCGTTTCTATTGTCCTTCGACATAGAGCATTGAATTTATATTGAATTAAATATTCAAGAATGATTTGCATGTTTATTCAATTTATTTCAATAGATACGTTTATTTGCTTCGAATTTACGTACAGTTTGCGTTTCTTTTTTTCATTTATTTTCTAGTCTTGGATTGAAATGGACATCCGTTGATGCACTTTAAGAACGAAAAAGAGCAATTTTTATATATATTTCGTGTATATTTTTTATGGAAATATCTCGAAATCTTTTTTTTTTGGTTATTTTAATGTTGCTATTTTTACAATTAGTAAGTGTAATAAGTAATTACTGACTACTATACTCATCGGTATATGCTGAAGTTGATACTGATATGGTTCAGTGTCAACAAATTGACACTTAACCAATAAATATTTTAAGGCCTACGTTTTGTATAGGAACGTTAAAAAACGACAATTTTTTACAGTAGAGGTACGTTGACGAGCAAATGGGCCACCTGATGTTAAGTGGTCATCAACACCAATAGACATTAGCATTATAAGAAATGTTAACCATCGCTTTCATCGCCAATGCACCACCAACTTGGGTACTAAGATTTTATGTCCCTTGTGCCTGTAATTACAGTGGCTCACTCACTTTTCAAGCCGGAATACAACAATACCAAGTACTGCTGTTTTGCGGTAGAATATCTGTGAGTGGCTGGTTCTACTATTTTTTACATGGACATATCGAAGCAAACCAGAATATCTAGTACCTGTAATACTCTTGTAATTTTTTTTATAGAATATGAAGGCGGACGAACATATGGGCCACCTGATGGTAAGTGGTAACCAACGCCCATGTCAGTAAATGTTAACCATCGTTTACATCACCAATGCGCCACCAACCTTGGGAGCTAAGATGTTATGTCCCTTGTGCCTGTAATTACACTGGCTTTGTTCCGGTTTAAAGGGTGAGTCCCTTCAAATCGGAACACAACAATACCAAGTCTTACGGTAGAATATATGATAATAAGAACAAAATAAGTCAAGGTGTATATATAATACAGCAGTAACTTATGAGTGTTATGTGCCTACCGTAGTTTCACAGATTTTTTAACCTATTTAACCATTTGGGTACCCAAAAAATATATGCTGTATGTATTTGGGTACATAATATATTTATAAAAAAATCATTCATTCATTTATTCAAATAGACTTCTTGTAAATGCTATTGAATGTTACAGGATTAAATTGAACGTAAAGCGGGAAACTCAAATTTCAAAGTAAGAATTTGAAGCCTGAAGGAATTTAAAGAATATTAAATACACTCACTAAATTTTAATTATCATTTGAATAATAGAAATACCTAATTTATTAGTATTATCTCCTATCTTCAAAAATTCACTTCATATGTGAAACTAATATTTAGGATGAAATAGCTCAAAACTGAGTAAAAATTAACTACAAAATATATACAAGAAAAACGCATACATAACTTTTATTTATCAAAGAAATAAAGAGTCCATTTCATGTTTCATAAAACCTAGTACAAAGAGATCTATTAGTTTTTTTCTTAACAATTTTACATTAAGCGCCTTTTGATTCTTACGAGAAAGATATTTAAAACTGTTTTGATTTCGTCGCTTATTCGTGTATTTAATTTTAGTTGATAAGGTATTTATTTATTAAAGTTTTTTCTGATGTTGTGTTGTCATTACCGCCAATAGACATTGGCAACGTAGGAAATTTTACCCATTACTTACATCAAAAATGCGATGAACCTTGGGACTGCGATGATATGTCCCTCGTGTCCTTTAATTACATTGCTTAGCACGTGTACACGTGTGTATTACTTTTTAACAATGTGATTTGTGGCAGTTAAAGCTGAAAAGACAGAACCTCATTCTATTAAACTATTCTAGACTAATATGCTAGCTTACTAGCATTCTCACTAGCTTACTAGCCTTGAAATAAAGCAAGTTCTATACACATGAAACCAGAATTACTAACTTGCAAGCTTGGCTTGAGAAACTTATCTCGTGTATCCTGGGCATTAGTTTAATTCGAATGTTAGAAGTAATTATAACGACATAGAATATAATGAAACAGTTACATCCATCTACCTAACAATATATATTTTATTCATTGCGTCAGAATAATACATTTTTATGAATAAATTAAATATTTTTATAACATTAATATTTTTTGTATGTGCTGGAACCGAAGGTTGTGTGATGTTCCTTATATTGGTGCACTATGGCTTTCGCTTTATGCAATGAAATTTATTAACGAATATTAAGCTATAGGTTTTTTTATTGAAAACAGCAGTACCTAGTATTGTTGTGTTCCGGTTTGAAGGGCTCTTAATAAGAGTGACACAACATCTTAGTTCCCAAGGTTCGTGGCGCATTGGCGATCTAGGCGATGGTTTACATTTCTTGCAATGCCAATGTCTATGGGCATTGGTGATCATTTACCATCAGGTGGCCCATATGCTCGTCCGCCCACCTATACTATAAAAAAAACTTAATTATTTTCATTGGAAATTCGTATTTAGCGTATAAACTGAAACATATTTACTTTTGCATTTAAAATACAAGTATCAATTATCTTAGCTCATATAATAAATCACATTAAAACGTTAGCCCTATAATCACTCTAGTTACGAAACTAAAAATGAGTTTAAGCAAATTTACATTTCAAAATCAATATAACGCTTAAAAAAAATTATAGCACTGTTTACGTCATCGTTTTTATTTCATAGGATTAATAATAAACTTGAAAATTCTAAGTATGAGAGCATAATTTAAAACTTTTCCTCAATATATCTACTTTTTCTCCGAAACATGTTCACTTTTACGATGTTTTTGTTACAGCTGTGCACGTCAAATTGGACGAAACGAACAAAGTTGTCAAAACAAAAATAAAAAATAATACTGGAGCTTCCTTGATCGATTCCTCGCTGTTATGATTTTTTCCAAGAAAATAGAAAATTATATCTTCCTAGAAATTCTTACAAGACAATGGGCTTTGTTTTCAGATTACAGATGACAAATGGGCTATATATATATATAGAACCCATACATATATGAATTTGTCATAGAAGCTTATAGTGCATCAGAGTTGAGTTAGTGCATGAGAGTCGGGCCAAGCCAATTTTATTTTATTAGTCAAGAAATCATTTGAAGCAAGTGTTTGTAATTAACTATAAAAATATGCAACTATAGAATTATTTCTAACAATTCAAATCACTGAAATCACTTGTAAGATTAATTTATATATACATATATTACAAAGTATATTTAACATATGTTAAGTATATTTTACATTTTAAGTATACTTTTTAAAACAGTACGAATAATAAGGCTGTTACATCAAACACGAGAATTGGAAGGTATATTAAAGTAAATATATTAAAGTAATCTTTTTGTTTGCTAGTTTTAAGTAATTGTTAAACATACTTTTTTAAGGTCAGTTAACAAATAAACAAATAAAAAAGCCGAGATAGGCTAGTGGTTAGAACGCGTGAATCTTAACTGATGATCGTGGGTTCAAACCCGGGCAAGCGCCACTGAATTTTCATGTGCTTAATTTGTGATTATAATTCATCTCGTGCTTGACGGTGAAGGAAAACATCGTGAGGAAACCTGCATGTGTCTAATTTCATTGAAATTATGCCACATGTGTATTCTACCAACCCGCATTGGAGCAGCGTGGTGGAATAAGCTACAAACCTTCTCCTCAAAAGGGAGAGGAGGCCTTAGCCCAGCAGTGGGCTAAAAAGCCCTGTTCCAACTTTCTCTCTCTTCGGGATGTGTGCCGGAGGCTTGGAGAAGACCTAATGTGCAAGCGGTTCCCAAAAAAGGGAATCGGTCTGACCCGGCAAATTATCGGCCAATAGCTATCACCTCAGTACTTTGTAAGGTGATGGAACGGATTTTAAACAACCAACTGATCCATTACCTAGAAGATCACTGTCTAATTAATGATCGTCAGTACGGGTTTCGACCAAAACGTCCACAGGTGATCTTCTAGCGTACGTAACGCACCTCTGGGGTGAAGCTATCGACAAGCATGGAGAATCGTTGGCTGTCAGCCTCGATATCTCCAAGGCTTTCGACAGGGTCTGGCACAGAAGTCTTCTCTCCAAGCTACCGGCATATGGTCTGCCTGCCAGCTATGCACCTAGATTGCCAGCTTCCTACACAAGCGTAGCCTTCGTGTTTTAGTAGATGGTTGCGCTTCACAATTCTATGTAGTGAATGCTGGCGTCCCCCAGGGATCTGTGCTATCTCCCACACTCTTTCTTTTGCATATCAATGATATGCTCTCTCTTGGGAACATACATTGCTATGCAGATGATAGTACAGTGCATGGTGGATACCACGGACGCGCAGTGGCTGGGCGGGCGGAAACTGAGGAGAGGCGGGAAAATCTTGTTATTGAACTCGATAGGACATTAGAGCTCATCGCCAAATGGGGTTCTGATAATCTTGTTGAGTTTAATGCCAAGAAAACACAGGTGTGCGCTCTCACAGCGAAAAAGTCACCATTTTACCCTCATCCCTCCCTCTGTGGCACTCCGCTGATGATACAAAGCAAAATCGCCATGCTGGGGATGGACGTTCGCTGCGACCTTAGTCCAAGGGATTACATCGAGGCTATTATAAAAACAGCTTCACGAAAACTCGGAGTTCTGAACAAGGTGCGGCGTTTTTTCACGCCACAACAACTGTGCCTGTTATACAAAACACAGGTACGGTCTTGCGTTGAATATTGCTCGCACCTTTGGGATGGCTCCGCTAAGTACCTAATGGAGGCCTTGGACCGGTTGCAGCGACGTGCAGTACGCATTATTGGCGACGTAAAGGTCACAAACACCCTTGAACCTTTACAATTGCGTCGCGAGATAGCAGCACTGAGCGCTTTCTATCGTCTGTATCACGGCGAGTGCTCTGAGGAATTATTCTCTCTAATTCCTGCTTCCCTCTTCCTTCTTAAGTCCACGCGAGCTGGTTCTCGATGTCACCGCCTAACTGTGACATCAATTCCATCGCGCACAAAGAAATTTGGCAACTCCTTTCTTTGTCGCACTTCCAAAAAATGGAATTCCTTACCAGCTCACGTGTTCCCCCCTCCTCTTACAACCCGGGTTCCTTCAAACGAGGCGTGAAGAGGCATCTTGCGGGCCGGCAAGGCGGGGACGGCTAGTACAGAACATTCTTCCCGACTGTACTGGCCGTCGTTGCGTTTGGACTCTACTACCACTTACCATCAGGTGGAGTAGAGTCATTTGCCATCCCGGGGCATATAAAAAAAAAGTGGGACATTAACAGGCTGTTACTGTTACTGTTACTGTAACAAATAAAGCAAAACATTTTGAAATACAAATGAAATGTAATGCTAAATAACACAAAATCTTAGTCTTTTCTAAAATCCAAAAACTTTTCATTGGCCTCATCTGAGGTTAAGTTAAAACTTAGGCCCTCAGAATCTGTAGCATTATAAACTAGCCAAACCTACGGTGAAGTAACAAGAAATTCAGTGAGTGAGCCAGTAAATATCTTAGATTCTACGGTTAGCAGCTCGTTGATGGTGTAAAAAGTGCAAATTGCTTACAGTATCAGTGACTAAAGGCGATACCTACCATCTATTTATTAGGAAGGATGATTTGCTCATCTGCCTTCCTAAAATAAATAAGTAAAAAAAAGTTACTAAATAAATAATACAACATAGTTTCATTGTTCAAAAATCATTCCCAATTTAAATTGCTAGAAAGAATTACAATAGTTGTTGTAATTGTTTTGAGTCAGAGTCAGCCTGCATAGACAAGGTACTCCTGCGTATGATTTTAGTCTAATTGTATTATTTCGTTTACATATTGTTCTAAATAAATGAGTTTATCTATATATCTAAGCAATTAATCCAACAAGATTAATACCAATGTTTCATACGGTGTTCTTGAACTCGCTAAACCATACAATACGTTACAAGCGTTCCAAACGAACCGAGAAGTAATGGGGGCATTAATCTGGCGTGTTTTCGTTTTGTTTTTTACATTCATTATTGATCATATTTAATTGGTCGTTTTGTTCAATCTGTTCATTATTTGTTTTTTATGTATTATTGTAATATATTCTCCTCAGTTTGAACATATATTGAATATTGTAACGAATAGCGATTCTATGTAAATTGATGAAAATGAAATTGGTTAAATTTTTTAAGTAAATGAGAAGATCTTGAATTTTATACCGATTGACACAAAATTTTGGGATCTGATTATGATGATGACGACTGATCATGATGATATCATCTTGACCAATATCTGCCACTTCATCCATTCCAAAGAACTGCGCATAACATATTATAGTACTGAAATGTGAACGGAACTTAGCCACTAGACGAACGAGGCGGAAGTTTTGGGACTTAAAAGAAACAGCCTTCGAATGTCGTTTGGGCTTTTTTTAAATGTATAGGCTAACGCTTGACTGTTATTATACCTGATTGAAAGTTAGATATAGTCTAAGATGGAGCGCGCTTGCCTAGAAGATGCCTATTCACTCTAGACTTGAAGGTACCCCAATTGTAGGTGGTGAGGAAAACGGAGGTCGGGACAGTATTCCAGACCTTGGCGGTGCGTATGAGATCTCACTTGGGCTGTATATAGAGTCAGAAGCTATTCCGGTATGATGTACTGTTTGACCTTATTGAGGATGCCAAGTTTTTTGCTTGCAAGCTCGGTTTCATGGGTATAGATGGGTATAGATACATTTTGGAGAGTCGGAGTCAGGTGCAATGGACTTCTCTTGGCGGTGAACAAACACGCTTGAGTCTTGGTAGGATTAAATTTGACTTCTTTATCATCGCCCCAATTCGATACCTCTTCCAATGTCGAATTGATGCTTTCTACCAAGGCCTCCCTGTACTCACGAGTTTCTGTTGCACTAGCTGTTGTCTGCGTACCCAAAGATACGTACGTACGTACCGGGTTTCAGTAGATCTTTTATATGCAGCAAGAAGAGTGTAGCGGAGAGAATTGATCCCTGAAAGGCTTCCTCACTATTTTTGGTACTTATTCTAACACGCTGTTCTATTGCAGGTTGGCGGATACTAAATAGGTTCCCTCACAATGTTTTCCATAGCCTAGCACGAGATGAATTATAAATAAAAATTAAGCTCACAAAAATTCAGTGATGCTTGTCTGGGTTTGAACCCGCGATTAATGGTTAAGATTCACGCGTTTTAATTACTGGTCCATTATCACCAACCATCTCTGCTCTTAAATATGTGAAAAAACAGATAAATGCAGAAATAGTACTGAGTTTTATTACGGAACTGAAAAATATATCTCCCTAAGATTTGCGGAGATCAAACGACAATATTGTTCTATATATAGCTTACCAACACATACGATATATTTCATTTCCAGATTTGAGGAAAAAGTTTCTGGCATAATGCCGAAAGAAAAATTGCGAGGAAAATAGCCGTAACTTGCTTTTGTTTACTTTAAGATAATAATATAATTATATAATACCGACTGAATATTTGAATCGACCTAAATTGAGTATACATTTTCTAAGAGTACAGATGGCATATTCTTTAAAAAAAAAAGCAAAAATTAAAGTAACGCCTAAGAAAAGATCCACTTCTGGGCTAATGACATTTCCTCTTAGGAGATGGCTTGAATCTTATCAAATATGTACATTCATGAATGCACATTACACAAAAAATAAGCCATAAGAGACATTTTTTTCTCCACAAAATGTTTAGACCGTACTCTTAGTTTAGGAGCTTCACTAAAACTTGTGCTCGTGGCTCTTTTCAGGGAATGTAAAAGGAACATCGTTTCCTTGCACTCCTCGCTAGTATGTACCCTAGCGTGCGGCTGTTCCGAAAACCATTCTTCAAGGCTATCTGAAACAGAATACGAGAGGATCCCACATCACGCGTCCATGATCCTGCAAGGGATATTTCAGGGTTAATATAAGAGGAAGCCATTGACGTTGTAGGGGATGAGTACTCATTGTTATTGTACACCTAATATTGTAAGAAAAGTTGTGAGTTATGAGGTGCCTATAAAAAAAAGGAAGTGCAAATTCATCATGAATACCGAAAAATACACGATTATATATTATATACATTATATGTGTATAAGGTATCTTTGCATTATTCCACAAAGAAAATTACTTCTTTGTAAAAATGATCACGCAACAGTTGGAAGATTTTCAATATTTATTGCAGAAACCGAAGTATATTCGGCTACAAGGGTCGAGCTCAGATGGCAATCGTTCTTTATAAAACTTCTATATCTTCATATTCACATTAGAGGAAAAAATCCTGGCATAATGCCGGGAAAATATTGCGAGGATAGTCGTAATTTGATTTTGTTTATGTTAAGATAATGTACTGAAGCAGCTCATGAATAACGGCTTCGCCTAATTTCCTAAAGGCGCCGGCTATTTCAATATATTTTCCTTTTTTTAAGTATAAGTTTAAATAACGTTTTTTGAAGAATATATCATTATAATAATACTTTCGGAAGGTCTTGATGTTTATTATTTTTATTTATTATTTAGTAATTCTAATAGAGATACATTATCGTAACAAAATAAATCAAAGTAATACTAATTTAAGAAAATTTCATGTATTTTTTATGGTATAAATAAATTAAATTTAGAACAATAAATTGTATTGGGTCAGCGCCAAATATTGGTATAAAATTGAATTGAAAAGTGTGTTGGCGTAGACCCGTAATGGCTTGTTGGATCTTTATTTCAAAGGCCTATAAACACAAGCCATGGGAAGACATTTAGACCCACCCATACTAACATAGATGGCACTATTGATAACGAGATGGCCCAGTGGGTAGAACTCGTGAATGTTAACCGGCGATTGCTAGTTCAAACCCGGGCATACACCAATGAGTTTTCATTTACTTTATCTTAATATATATAATTTGTCTGTACGTGTGATTGTCACCTAACTCCTCCTAAGCGGCTGGACCGATTTAGATAAAATGTTGTGTGTATATTTCAATGGGTTGAAAGCTATGCTAATATGATAATGGCTAAACCTAGAGCTAAACTAGGGACCTTGACTGGGCGCCTTGGACACTGGCGAGCCCCACATACCTCCTCACTGTTCCCGTGGGGGAAAAGCGTAAGGCGTTTTTCCAGCGTTAAAAAAAGGGTTCCTAGAGCTTAAAAACACAATTGGACCCCATAGATGACGCCGGTGTCGGTATATCACTAAATGAAAAAATGTCTACATGACGTCTGCCGTGACCGTTAGTTATGTTTATAATTCAACTCTGTTCAGCTATGAAAAATATCGTGAGGATGCACATAATGGATGAAATTCTGGCCGAATCTCAAGAGAAGAAGGGATCTTAGCCCATAAGTGGGATTTTTACAAACTGTTACTGTTAATATGGATAAACAAACATACGGTGCTGATATCTAAACATTGAATATTATAGAAGCAACATTTGTTCTATTCATAATAGATCAATAATGCGTGTTGCTAAGCAGGATTAGTGAGCCAGTGTGTTATTAGAGTTAAGATAATATCTTAGGCCGTACAGTTAGCAATACATTTAAAAGCTGCAATGTGACTAATACTGACTTTGTCAAACTAGTTTTAGGCACTAATTACTTTATTAATCAAGTGTTCTGTCTGAATGGTTGTCTTATTGATATTAATAGATATAATAAACTATATATTTTTATGGGTGCAATGAAGATAAAAATTAAATGCAGCATTTATCTGTGTAACGTTTTGCAAAAATAAGTTTTTAAAATTAATTTAGCAATTCATTGAAAATTTATTTATTCTTACTTCTTATCAAATTAATTATTTCTCTTACTTTATTATAGAATTAATTTGCTTTAAAGAAGAAGGGTTGAAATTTGCTTCAACCCTTCTTCTTAGTAGAACAGATAGGTAGTATTTGTAACAATAAATATAGATTTTATTATACAATATTTTATTATACACATTTTATTATACAATATTAGCACGAGATTAATTATAAACACAAAGTAATCACGTAAAAATCGATTTATTTTTACAGATAAGATTAAATAAATGTATATTTTTTTACTAACTAATTATATTTTTATACTAATTATTACTGTTTCATTGAAGATTTAATTAAAATTTAACAACCGACAGCCTCTTAGTACTTACTTTTCCCAATTTTTATACGTACCACTACGAGAATTGAAATCTGTGTTAACTATTTAAAAGGATTATCCGTGACTAGCTTTTTTCATTACTAACTAACCATTGCAATACCACTTTCCATTTTTCACCGTTGAATTTTTAAGAAAGCACTCAAAAAGATATGCCACATTCAAGAACGGGAATGTAGGCCATAGATATTATAAAGAAACAAAGTGTTTATGTAGCGAAATAACGCTGCACTTTTAAATTTATTTAGAAATATTAAATATAAGAATAATATAATCATAAGGGAATGTTGGATTAACGTGTTTATTTAAAGAAAATTTATTTGTTATTTGTGCAAACGGGTGACTTTTTTTCAATTTTCAAATTTAAAAAAGTCCCGCCCGATACCCGGCGCAGAGCTGCCCAAAACACAGCGAATTAGGTAATATTTCTTCAAAAATAATATACATTTGATTTGACAAAAAACTAATGCATTTTTTGTATTCTTTTTGGTTTCGGCTCTACATTATTTAAAAATACAGGTAATTACTACTACTTCAATCAATCAATCAATAGCCAATCGTTGTCCACTGCTGAATATAGGCCTCTGCCAAGGTGCACCAAAGCTCCCTGTCCTCCGCCTTCCGCATCCAGTTGGTACCCGCCACCTTCTTAATTCCGATTCACGGTCTCCACTCTAGGACTCGTCTGCTCCAACGGCCATCGGTCCTACGACATACGTGACCAGCCCACTGCCACTTCAGCCTGCTAATTTTGCAAGTTATGTCGGTGACTCCGGTTCTTTTCCGGATAATCTCATTTCTGATCTTATCCTTCAAAGATACTCCGAGCATATCTCGCTCCATAGCACGCTGAGTGACTTTGAATTTGTGGACTAGTCCCGCAGTTAGTGTCCACGTTTCGGCACCGTATGTCATGGCAGGTAAGACGCATTGGTTGAAGACTTTCGTCTTCAAACATTGCGGTATAGACGACTTGAGGACTTGACGAAGGTTGCCAAATGCTATCCATCCCAAGCGAATTCTTCGATCGGCTTCCTTCTCGAAGTTGTTCCTACCGACTTGTATTATCTGTCCTAGGTAGGTATATTCACTAACAACTTCGAGAGGTTTCCCTTCGACGTATATCGGTCCCGGCACGACATGCCTATTGAACATGACCTTGGTCTTGTCCAAGTTTATACCGAGACCGACACACCGGGAAGACTCGCCTAGGCTACGCAGCATTTCGGTGAGTTGTTCCAGCGACTCTGCTATGATGACGATATCGTCGGCAATCGAAGGTGTGAGATGTACTCGCCCTTTACATTGACTCTATACCCAGTCCAATCCAGCGTCTTGAAAATGTCTTCCAACGCTGGATTGGACTGGGTATGGACTACAAAATGAAATGGTGAAACTACAAAAAAAAAAAAAATTATACTAAATTATTATAAAAATGTATTCATTAAAATTAATCTACTCCTACTACTAATTGGTGTATTTAACACACAACATAATAATTTGAGTCAGCAACGTTTGTAATAGAAACGTTGAATTCAAAAAGTTATTCTCACTTTTAAAGAGTCGTAAATCACATTAATAATTTAAATCACTGTTCAAATCATGATCGCGTGGAATGACAAGAATGCTCGAAGCAGTCTTCCATTGATTCGGAATTCCGATTCTCCGGGCGAAAACTAACCGATACTCCTGTCACTGGTAGAAGCAAAGCGATTTATTTATTAGTTGCAGGAAGATTAAATATTGTATAGCAGTCAGGTTATTAGTCATATCCTGCTTCCGTAGTTACTTTGGCAAATTGGAAATACTGTAATCTTATATATGAATTTTGGTATACTTGTTGGAGATTAATGTTCTTAGACATTATTTGACCGATCACCGTGATATATTTTCACGGAGAAGAGTGTTACAATCGCATTGTAACACATTAATTTCTATCAATGATCAACTATGACTATATCATAGAATAGAATACCTTTTCTTGTTGGTAGAGCTTGTCGTAACCCCGTCTGGGAAAGTACCACCTATTCATTACTTATTGTACCGCGAAACAGAAATATTTAGTATTGTTGTGTTTTAGTTTGAAGGGTGAGTGAGCCAATGTACAGACACAAGGGACATAAAATCTTAGTTCCCAAAGTTGGTGGTGCAAAGGCGATGTACGGAATGATTAATATTTCTTACATCGCCAATGTCTATGACGATAGTGATTTAACAGGTGAAAAGTCTGCCAACTGACATTAAATAAAAAAAACTTACTACATAGTTAAATAAGATTCGTTGAAAAACCGACGTCGTTACAACGAATAAACTGCAGCGTCTGCTGTGACTTAACTATAAATACAATTTCACTAACACATCGTAAATCGTGACTTTGGTAAATATTCAAATATAGAAAACTGTTGTTAATTTAATATTATGGAACCTAGAGCCATGAAAATAAAGTTGAAAATCGTAGAACAAAACGTAGTCGTAAATATGAGCGATCGTATGTGGTAATGGATCGCTGTGAAAGCGAAACATGAGAAATATTCAAGTTAGAATAGAATTTGTGAAGAAATTTCGTGAATAAGGGAATTTTATAAAAGGAAATATGTAAGCGTTGCCAGTTATTCAGATGTGTCATTGATAATAAATTAAAAATTGTACTTCATTTAAACTGAGCCTTGGGGTAATCGTATATGATAAGAATGCCACCCAAACCGATCCCCTCTCCAGTAATCCACCACCTGGGTAATCAGAATCTTTGAAGTAACTTTTTCTTGTTTGTAGAGCTTGTAGAGTGGTACCTTGTTTAAAATTGGTCAGGGGAAAATCATTCTCAAATAAGTATGTATGTATGTTTGTTATACAATTATAATACAAGTTCCCAAGTTTGGTAGTGCATTGACAATGTAATGGATGGTTAATATTTCTCACAATGTCAATGATTATGGGTGGTGGTGACCTCTTTCCATCAGGCAGCCCATTCGACAATCCACCAAGCGATTTTAAATTAATAAAAAGGTTATAAAACATATATTAAGTGAAGGCCGTGATTTAGAGCCGTGCTTACAATATTCATAAAAGAAAAAAGCGGTGGTAAAGGAAGCACGCAAATGTTTCATTGGTTAACCAGAATATATTTACAAAACCAACAAGTTCAGTTGAGGGAAATTTTGGAAAAATATTTGTGTTCATATTTAAATTCTGTTCTACAATATTGTTTTACGAATTATATATTTTTATCATATTGTATACTTTGGATCATTAAACAAGTCGAGTGATACAATAATAAAATCCATTACAAAATACATTAAAGCTATGATCGTGATATTACGCTATGACGAATACGTAAGTCGGCACTCGGTGTAATTGTCTCAGTATAGAAGATTTTAGGGACGCGCCCTAGAGACTGAGATACGTTTATTCATTTAACCACCGTTGCTACAGTTCGTGAAAGCACTCAAAATAATTGTCCACAAATTGGGAAAATCAACAAAATTGAGGAGGCTCTCGTGAGATTCGAGGCAGGCCATATATGTGATTGAGAAGCGTTCTTTTTCTGTTTTTATTATGTAAGTGTTGTTTATTTTTGTTATTTCGGGTAAATCAGAAATAGCTTCTGTCAAATAATACGCTGTATATTATTGATGTAAACAACAATAATGCGTTAAGTCTATTACTTATCGTTATTACTTCTTTCATATTTCATTCGTTGTTATAATAGAAATGTGACCTGATGCAGAATATTATATATACAATGCACTTGCCCATGTGTTCCACTAGCATCTTTATACAGGATTTTCTTGGAGATATTATTACTTGATATGGCCGCCTCTTGGAAGCTTTTATTTTACTATTATAGTATCAAGTTTTTTTTCTGTTTTATATATTTCATTGTTTGTGTGTACAATAAAGGTATTTATTAATATTACTAAGTAGACTCGAGTAATAGTTTTTTATATATTTGATTATATGAATTATTCGTATATAATTAAAATTCATAGATTGTTATGCTCGTAAGAATTTACGTCAGACTGCTGGGCAAAAGTTTAATCTTAAAGTCATATCATCACGCTGTTGTATGTATGTTTAGTGTATTAATTCCAACAAATATTAATTTTACAATCAATAATTTTAAGAAAATTTGAATGAAAGTACTGAAGTTGCAGCACCATGACAGTTTTATTTATTTAATTCCTTATGTTGAAAATATAATTTTTCTTTTAAATTATTTGTTTATTTCCACTTTTATTAATTTAATTTGAGTGTAATGTGATTCAATTGTATTGTTTCAAATGCCTGTGATGGTGTATCATACTGTTCTAGCCTATTATGGTAATTTCCGATGTTAATTTTGTGATTATGCCGTAGGTGTTTTTATATCAAAAAATAAATAAATATGTCGGAATATTATCCGGTACATGAAAATACGTCACTGGATTATAATATGTGATTTAGGTTTAATTTTGACGTCGCTTTATTGGGTCGGCTAATCTCAGTATAGCCTATTATCGAAGAAGCAAAGATAAATGCGATTTGATATTGTAATAGTTTGTAGCACAAACAGTTCTTGATTAGTATATAATAATAAATAATAATAATATCCTTGGACATTATTCACACACAGCCATCTGATCCCAAACTAAGCAAAGCCTGTACTATGGATACCAGACAACTGATATACTTTTCTTTTCTTTTGTAAATACATACTAATATAGATAATTACACCCAGGACAAACTGACATGTTCATGCACACAAATGTCTGTCCTGGGTGGGAATCAAACCAAGAACCTTCAGCGTGAAAGGCAATTATCTACCAACCACGCCAACCGGCCCGTCAATACTTTTTTTGTAATAGAACACTATCCCAATTTACTATATATATCCTTTGTAATTTTACTTCCAAAGCTCCTATGATAACTTCGCTGACATTTAAAAGGTTTTTACGAATCCGTAATGAACATATACAAGATTTCGACCAATGATATCACGTCAATTTAATGTCAAAGTCGTTTATTTGTCTTTCATATGTTAAGGTATTGGCCAGAATATTTGATAGCAATATTTTGTTATAAATAAATTACACTGAATATTATAATGTATTCGTAGTACATTCAGTAAATAAACGTAAATAGTTTGTATTAATTTTATTACCAAAATAATTCATTGTTTGAGTTAGTTACATATTTTGAAATTGAAAATGATTTTAATTATTATTAAACTATCAGCAAAATTTGCCAAGCATTACATAATATATATTAACATTATAAATTACGAAAACTCATAATTGTAATGATTATAATTCACGTTCACACAAAATCTATGAACAACAAAACCTATGGTGGTTACCCTCAAGTGGCCCGTTTACACGACCTATATATATATTAAAAAAAATATGTGAAAATCGAATTAAAATCGCTGTGTTGTTTAGAAGACTTAAGGGAATAAAACGACTGATGCAAAGAGCGTCGTCTTTATTATTTTATGTTCAACATGAACATATTACATAATATAATATAGTTTTTTTTTTCTTTTTTAAAAAAAAAAAAAAAAAACTTGTCGATTCAGTATATATTGTTTATATTATGTTCTTTTTGATAGTATACTTAAAGCGTTTTAATTCCGTAAGATTTTTATTTTAATGTCCGGCCTTATTTCAAGATAAATAAAATTTAATTAAACGGTATCGTTATCGTGAAACCAAATCAAACTTTGTGTTGTTAATAACGTCAAGCCAAATTTTATGTACAAAACAAATCAAGCGAAACTGAATCCCATTCGAGCACATACATTAAAAGTTGGATCACTAACTTGATTTACGCGAACAATTTAAGCATTATTCACTCAGACAAAAAAAAAAGTGTTTCGCGAATATCTACGATAATTGTAAAGTATATAGAAAATGTCCGTTGCGTGATTATATAATGACTAGACTATACCTCGAATAGGCATTTAAGGGGAAGATAAAAGACCCCCTCTTGAAGTCAGGGTGGCGACCTAGAAACTTTAGAGATGCATTTTTGCATTCCGTGCACCTTTCAGTCATTTATTGCGTTCATTAAATGTTTTATTATTCTCTTTAATGCCTTGTTTTGCGTATAATTAGAACCGTGCCTAGTTCTAGGCGGTAATGAAATCTTAATGGCACTATTAAATGTGTTGGATGCATTTGTTAAGTATTTCAAGGTTTGTTTATGTTTTAACGTGTAATATCGATGGGAAATCGTTCCTGTATAGAAGGCTGAATCCTTTTGTTTTGATTACCTTATCTGTGATGACACAATCAATTACCAGCAATTAACAGTCTGATTGCATTTGGTGGTAGCTTTGTGCGAGTCATCAATACTTGGTATTGGTTGCGTTCCGATTTGATTAGCATCCGAGCTGACTTAGATGATTAGTGAAATTTAAAGTGATGTTAAAAATAAATAGTAATAAGATTTTATTCATTATCATTATTGTTATATCATATTTGTTCATAATATATGAAATGTGACCGTTTTAAAAAATAATTTAAGTTCTTTATTCGCTCGAAGTTGTTTTCTTACTTCAATATCTCTCGCTCTAATTAGTGATTAGTCGAGCGCTGACGTTGAAATAATTTAGCTTGTTGTTCACTCAAACGAATGGGGAGGCGTTTGTGGCGATTGAAAATTTGTTTATGGAGACGCTCCAAATCAAATCAAATGTATTTATTCAAAGAAGCTTTACAATAAAGCGTTTTTGAATAGTCACTATTTTAATTCAATCACCGATTCGGAAAGCAGACTAGTGAAAAGAAACTCCAATCAGTTAATCTAGTAGGACTAAAGTCAGGACAATTTGACTAGATTCTGGCATCGGTTTCGCCCGCGTGTAACGGGAGAGAGTAGATGTTAGATGTTTATCTGCTAAGACAGGGTATAAGCTATATCTATTCCAAATTACATGAAAATCCGTTTAGTATTAAAAAAATACTAAACTATCTATCCATTCTTCGGATCTATTCATTCTCACAAATTTTCATATTCATAATTTTAGTAGCCAGTGTGACCACAGGGACAAAAACCATTATATCATGGTTCGAAAGTTCGTTGGCGTTCGTTGGTAGTATAAGGAATGGTTAATATTTCTTACAGAAATGATAGGTGATGATCACGACTTAGCATCAGGCGGTTTATCTATCTATCCATATATCTATATGAAAAAAGACGGTTCAAGTGACGGATTAATAATTTATATTCCAGTAATTCAATTTATGTGCCCTGTATTGAAATCAACGAATACGAACAGTACAAGGCAAACAGATATTTTACCTACCCCGTAACAGCCTGTGAATATCCCACTGCTGGGCTAAAGGCCTCCTCTCTCTTTTTGAGCTTGAAGGTTTGGAGCTTATTCCACCACGCTGCTCCAATGCGGTTTGGTGGAATATACATGTGACAGAATTTCAGTGAAATTAGAAACATGCAGGTTTCTTCGCGATCTTTTCCTTCACCTTCAAGCGCGAGATAATTCATCTCATAATAAACACAAATTAAGCACATGAAAATCAGTGGTGCTTACCCGGGCTTGAACCCACGATCATCGGTTAAGATTCCCGTGTTCTAACCACTGGGTCATCTCGGCATTTTACCTAAAGTTAATTAAAAAATATTTTATGTAATGACATAGCTCAATACATTTATAAAGTAAAACATCTGTGCGCCAACAGATGAGACCTTGGGGGACAGACTCGTATCGCCACGAAGGGAAACGGCATGTCGCTCTCTTATGCCGTTATGGCCCTTATTCAACGCCGCTCTCTACTCCCGTACGTAGAACGTACGTAGCGCGTAAACTACAAGTATAAATCGTTGCTATATATTATTACATTAATATATTTTTATAAAAAATATATATTTATTGATGTGTATCATTATAGCGCTCAGTCCACAGTGAGTAAGTAAGTTTAACATAACTGTAAGTGTAACATTAACTGAGTTCGAGCGTCAGAGGACGTCAGCGTATTTGTTTTATTGTACTTACAATTAAAGCGTTAATGTGTGCGTGAGATCGGTACATGTTACAACACACAACAATTCTTTCGAATTGGCATTCTCCTTTTTTTTAATTATCGATACATACTCTTATGTATTTATTACTTAGTTTAATTCATTAAAAATTATTTAAATAACTCTAAATTTCTATGTAAAATTAAATAATAAAAATTAATTAATTAAAATTAAATATCATCTAACATGACTAATGGTAATTTTTTTATAGCTATGTATTGATATTGATTAATTGTAAATAATTCGTAAAAGAGCACCAAAATACTGAGCCTCTTTCCGGTTTTTCTCAGAAGATTTAAATTTAAATAATCCTGTACAATGATTCAAAAGTATAAAAGCCTTCTTGGATAAAGTTTGTCTTGATTTAATTTGTCGCTTGTTATTTTTTCTAATAGCAGAGTGGAAGTAAACAGCTGATAAAGCAATTGCTGAATTGGAAGCGATTTGAATTGTCTTAACAAATTTTCAATGAAATTAAAGCAACAATAGTCGATTCATAAAGCTTCCTTGCAACTTTTATTGATTTAAATCGTATTCAATTATTTATTATAAAACTGTATGCGCAGAATGGAGGCGATTATAAAATGTCAGGGAAAAAAATCAATAAAGCGGATTGATAGCACCATTAATCTTTCACATTCCGCCATCTTGGTTACCAATATTTAATCAATTTTAATTGAACCATCAGAACGTATTGATACGATTTCGTTCTCTTTTTTTGTTTGTCAACCAATATTGGACAAATCGTTGGATTCGAATCGATATTAAGATATTTTAATACGATATTTAAAAAAAACAATATTTTATTTAAAGTTTATAAATAAGCTACCAAGGTGTTATAAGGGAACTAATGAAGAGAAAATCACGCGATTGTTCATGCAGCTTGATAACATCGTGTTGAACGCTTAATACAAATTGTTGCTAGTTTAATATAATTACCCACGACGAGGCCATTTTAGCAACTCAATATCCCATAAGATAAAATCGTTTTTTATTTGTTTTATTAATTATAACTATATTATTTAATTGATGGAAAGGATTAACTTGCTGGTTCTTATTGAATTTTTTACTAGTTCTGCTACGTATGATCTACATTTAAAAGTGGTAGTTTTATATTTAATATAATATCGTAAAATGAAGATACAAATGTATTTCTAAGATACTACTTGAATTATGTGTATTTTAATTTTTTTTTTGTTTGTTCCATATTATCAATTCAAATCATTTAATGCGGTTAAATATAATAATGTAAATTATGTATTAATCTGTTTTTTTTTTATGTAATGGCGATATGAAACTCTCTTATATTGTCATGCCTTCTCTGCCTTCGCGATGTACTCCCTTGCCTCTCCTAATGTTTATATACGTTACACCTTCGTTGCTTTATATGTACTAATATTAGAAATGTGAAATTATATCTGTTGGTCTGTTACGCTTTAAAGGCTAATCCATAGAACTGATTGTGATGAAATTTGATATGGGGCGAGAGTGATACCCAAAGTTCGAGGCTGAAGCCGCGGGAAAACACTAGTAGTTCATAATAATAATAATGATATATTTATTAAAATAACGAAACTCTGTTTTATTTATTCATTGGTTTTTTTCAATAGATTGAGATTGATTCCTTTAATGCTTGCCATTAGCGCGTTCAACTATACAAACTTTTCCGGGCTATTATAAACATATTGGTCATGCGTTGAATAGATTATGTTTGGAGTCCAAATTATTGTTTTGTTTCGATGTAGGTGTGACGAAGGAAGCAATCGAGAAATACCTACACACGCACACACTCGAGAAATACATCTACACACACATCATTGTAAACATAAATAATTGAATTCTAAGCACTTCGACACGCGGGTATTTATCACTGCCTCGTTGGTTTATTGGCTAGATATAAAGCTGGCAGAAACCAAGGCCTGAGTTCAAGTTCAACCGGTAGTCTGGAAGGTGGAAGTATGTACACTCCTGTGCCTCGGTAAGCACGTAAAGTCTGGTCCTACACCTGAACTTTTTCTGGTCCTGTTGGACTTACCGTCACATCGGATTCGGGAATAAAGAGTGCACCTGTGTTCGCGCACACGCTTGTGCACTATAATAATATACCCTGTACTGGCTTGACTCTTTAGATTGGCGGCCGTGACCAAAATCGGTCATGAGGACTGCAATGATAAATATAGTAAAGATTTTGTTACGTATGCAACAAAAGTAAATTGGCTTAGGATAAACAATATTTTAAATAGCCGAGATGGCCCAGTGGTAAGAACGCGGGAATCCTAACCGATGATCGTAGGTTCAAACCCGGGCAAGCACCACTGAATTTTCATGTGCTTAATTTGCGATTATAATTCATCTCGTGCTTTACGGTGAAGGAAAACATCGTGAGGAAACCTGCATGTGTCTAATTTCACTGAAATTCTGCCACATGTGTATTCCACCAACCCGAATTGGAGCAGCGTGGTGGAATAAGCTACAAACCTTCTCCTCAAAAAGAGGAGAGGAAGCCTTTAGCCCAGCAGTGGGACATTCGCAGGCTGTTACGGATTACGGAAACAATATTTCGTAACAAAGTTTTTTTTCCAATATATATAATATTATTTTTATATCATAATAATGGTATCTTCACAGTATTTATTGTCCGTATTGATTTTCGACATTATTATAAAATATATATTTCGTTTTGTTTCGCTCCGTTGACTCCGGTAACAATATTAGTTTTATAACAAACATCGAGACCAGAATCTTTGGAAAAATTGAAGCTCTTGTTTAAGTATACTTAGACAAAGAAAACTTTGAGTACCTTTCAAGTCCAGAGGATGCTCTGGGTTGTATTGAAACGTGCCAATATGGAGTCTCCGAGCTATTGATGCGGGAACTTGAGTGTAAGAATGTTCCTCGCATCATAGCACATGCATTTATAAAGAATCGATAATATAGCTATAAATATAAGGTCTACTATTCTGTAAGAACTGACTTCATTACTCATCCATTAAATGTTGACCACTTATGGTGACATACCATTTTGATGCATGTATTCTTGAAATGTTATAATTATAAAGGTCAAAGTCGCATATCACTTTCTGACATTTCACGGCCGATTTCTGTGGTGAGTTTCGAGTTTTTTCTTACAGATACACAACACATATAAATAATACATATAATATACATATTGTATTATTTATATGTGTTTGTATGAAGAATTATAAAATAAAACAAAATATTATAATGAAAAATCGACTAATCCTTAACTTATATAGTTTGGGTAATATCATTCACATTTATCTTTTTATATGTCACATACGACCTCTTTATGGATATTTTATTACTCTTATTTATTTTTGATTGAAATTTTATGTTATTCATACAATATCTTTCTCATTCATAGAGTATTAATATCTATGAGCAATGGTTGCTCATTTGCCAGTCTGCCTAATTTTTAAATAAAAAAATCAAGAATAATAAAATTCGCATGTAATATAATACTTCAGGTTCAACAGCAAAAACGTCAGCAACTTTAAACATTGCAGTGCTATTATTTAAGAACCCTTGAACTAAAATGTTGACTATTGATTAAAGGTGATAAGCAATTTCGATTCGTGTGGGCAGTAAAATAAGGAGGTAGTTATTTTAATCAGTCTGAATGTATTCGAAAATAACAAAAAAATAAAAACTATCAAGACGGTCTCAGTGAAGTTATCTCGTCTCACTTTAATATATTAACACAATAATCAAAACAAACTTGACTTACATAATTTTGATTGTGAAGTATTACATAAAACACATCACTATGACGTATACATATGCAAAATACCACTCATCAAGAGATCTTCTAAACTACCCGCTCGATTAACTTGAAATTTGTCACAAGTTACTCCTTCCCCGACGTAGACGCTCACTGAGGACGGATTTTACGCAAATCCTATCAAAAATACATTTTCTACTTATCTACCCGTGAGAAGCCAGGACGATACATATATAAATATTTAAAAACATCGTTACCTATGAGGGTGCACAGCTTTATAATAAATTTCCGTCTACTTTAAGACGTGTCAGCTCATTTAACGTATTTGAAACTAATCTATCGGAACATAGTATTCAAAATTTAATTTAAAAGTAAATATATATATATATATATATTACTTTAATTTATTATTCTATGTAAGTGGCGTTGTGTCTTTTATGGAAAATAAAGATCGTTAAACCTACTTATTCATCCTTGAACACTTGATGACGTCATAATTGTGACTGTATCTGTAATCGAATAATAGATCTTGATACGTCGCATTTATCATCACCATTTTGAGTTGGCAAATTGTTATTGAATACGGTTAAATCAATATCCCGTTAACAGTCGACAAACACAAATATAATTGGGGAAAAGTATTACGTATATATACATACATGCTTGCGTACAATAATTGTTATTTATCGAAGCGTATGACACTGAGCGTTGACTATGTTCAAAAATGGCATACACAGGTAGTGTTAACATACATTCTATATTGTAGTTTAAATAAATTATAATATAGTTTATTTTTAAGGCCAAGATGGCGGGTTCAAACCCGGACAAGCACCACTGAATTTTCAAGTGTTTAATTTGTGTTTATAATTCATGTCGTGCTTGACGGTGCAGGATAACATCTTGAGAAAACCTGCATGTGTCTAATTTCATTGAAATTCTGCCTCATATGTATTCTACCAACCCGCATTGGAGCAGCGTGGTGGAATAAGCTACAAACTTTCTCCTTAAAAAAAGGGCGAGGAGGCCTTAGCCCAACAGTGGGACATTAACAGGCTGTTACTGTATTTTTAATAGAACTATTTTTCTCTATTTAATCCCTTAATTTTACATATGATAAATATATTTTTCAAGCACTTGAAGACTTGACTTATCTTTTAAAAATTCAAATACGTGAACGCTTCGCTTCCCCCTCTACACTTCGCGCTATTATGGCTTAACCACAAATACCCAGAACCTGCATGTGACTCACAATAAATTGTTTCACGAACAATTCATATCTTTCAACCAACGCGACGGTCACAGATTGTCACGAACTGTCTCTCAAACCAATCGACTGCTTTTGTATCGAGTAGTTCTCGATATTCTATTTCTAAATCTAACAATGAATTATAAAATCAAATGTTGAATTTGGCTTTGCCTATACAAATGTGCCTTCTTCTCTTATGTTAAAAATAAGGTTTTTCGGTTTCACCTCCGAAACCGAGACGAATTTGAAATTTATGGTTATTGAAAGCATTTATAATCAAAGAAAATCATAATTATAAATTAGCTTATTAATTTTATATTATTATTATTTTCTATCTATTATTTTATATCTATATATATAATCTTCAAAACTATCTGTCCGGTTGACTTAAAATTTGTCTCCGACGGAGACGCACACTAAGAACGGATTTTACGCAAATCTTATCCAAAGTTTTACTGGTGGTAGGGCTTTGTGCAAGCTCGACTGGGTAGGTACCACCCATTCATCTACCGCAAAACAGCAGTACTTGGTAATATCGTGTTCCGGTTTGAGTGTGAGAGAGTCAGGCAGCCAGCCAGTAATTACAGGCACAAGGGACATAATGTCTTAGTTCCCAAGGTTGGTGGCCCATTGGCGATGTAAGCGATGGTTAACATTTCTTACAATGCCATTGTCTATGGGCGTTAGTGACCACTTACCGTCATGTGGCCCTCCTCCAATTCTATAACAAAATACAATTTTCTTATTATCTATAGTGATAATATATAGCGACAAAGTATATAGTATACGCGTAATCGCAGAATAGTAAAAAGAGCCAGCGGGAAGGGCATGACGTCTTAAGAGAGCGGCAGCTCATAGCCGTCTGTTATATGACCAATCCTCAATACTTCCAATTCTACTACTGTGTTCTGGCTTCAACGAAATTTAGCCAGTGTAATACTAACCATATATAATAAAGTATATAACATTATGGATTCCATGTTTATGGTTAAGGTGAAATAAGGTGGGATTATATCTCTTGCATTTTTAGTGTCTGTGTGCGAATAATTACATATTACCAGGAAAAAAAATTACTACTAAAATATTAAAACAGGTTGTAAGCATTACTAAGCCTGACACACACAGTGATAATGGTTATAATACAACAGGATAATTTACAATGACCTTGACTATACAAATTAACCGTCTTGCCTTATGTCACATGCGTCCTAAATCGTGAATGCCATAATTAACAAGCTGATTATTTGAATGCTTAAAAAAAGCAATATAAAAATCGAATCAGCATTTAAGAAAATATATTTTCGAACATTCACATTTGTGTAGCACCAGCTTAATATAAATAGTCTGTAGTGTGTATTAGACCTAAATGTTCTGTTTCAAATTGATTCCGCCTCTCGAGGGGCTCAATCAAGCGATTCAATTACAGGACGGTTAAGGCATGCCGTCTCTGTTTCAA
Source organism: Nymphalis io (assembly GCF_905147045.1). Classification (NCBI taxonomy): domain Eukaryota; kingdom Metazoa; phylum Arthropoda; class Insecta; order Lepidoptera; family Nymphalidae; genus Nymphalis; species Nymphalis io. The sequence continues at coordinate 10,880,807 of NC_065902.1, forward strand.
TCGAGCTTGGATTGAATAAGTTGGATCGGGAATTTGATTTTTAATTTACAATCGAGAAATGAGATAAAGTGATGAAAAGACATGATTTTTTTTTTCATTTGTTATAATTATCGCTGTTTTCTATGTTTTTATTTGTGATCAAAACTGTTTTGTTGTTTTATATGTAATGATACCGTTAAAACGTGATTGCGATTAAGTTTGAAAAGAAATATCTAAAATAATCTGCATTTTTTTTTACTCTTCTTCTGCCTAGCGTTTTCCCGGCCTAGTAACGCCAGGGTCCGCTTTCCTGCATCTACGCCTCCACTTTGCCCGATCTAAAGCGTCCTCCTTAGTGAGATCGTGCTCTCTCATATCGTCCCGTACAACATCGAGCCAGCGCTTCTTGGGCCTGCCGCGAGATCCAGGGCCTTCGACAACAAAGTCCAGGCATCGGTTCCCGACATAGTCTGGTGGTCTGCGGCTAATGTGGCCAAACGCAGACGGCTTTCCTGCAACTTATCCGTTACATCGCAAACGCCAAGGCTACCACGTCTACTCTATTTAAAATAAATTATTACTGTCAGAATTATTCATTGGAATATATTCTTGTCATTCGTGTGTTTTTAAGCCTATAAGTACAATCTAAGGTTGTACAAAAAGTTAAGAGGAGGTATTTATTTAGGAGGTATCTTTTACTTGATTGGTAAATTAGATAATTAATTATAGGTCTTATAGGTCTTAAATATAATTATTTATATATATATATATATAAATAATTATATTTAAGACCCAAGATGACCCAGTGGTTAAAACTCGTGAATCTTAACCGATGATTACGGGTTCAAACCCAGGCGAGTATCACTGATTTTTGTGTTTATCAAATCTCGTGTTCGGCGGTAAAGAATTTTTTCGATTAATTGTACATGGGTCGGATGACAATCTGTAACATGTGTCAACCCACCAGCGTGGTGGAATGATCTCCAAGCCTTTTCCTCCAAAAAGGATGTGCCTTAGCTACAGGCTATTGAGATATTTACAGTCATTGAGATATTCACAGGCTATATACATATGATCATTAAAAAGAATAAAGTAATTTTACAGATAATAAAATACCATGAAATATCTTCCATATCTATGTAACATGAAACAATAACGTTACGATGAGAAACGTTTCGGCTCATTACACAGAATACGTCAACGTCTGATTGTCGTTAGCTGGTTCTAATTTTATGACGCATTAGTGACGTTTGACTTGGCATAATAACGGTAGATGTTTCGTTTCCCGAAAATCGAGCTGAATTCGGTTGATTGGCTCTTGATTTTCAATTTATTGATCAAAATAGTAGTATTTACATGATAAATTTGTGTAAATGACATATGGCTATCATAGTTAACTTAATATTATAAACCAAGTCTCCTCGTTTGTCTGTTTGTACGCAATAAACTCAAAAACTATCAAGTGCTTTATCATACGTTTTTCACCAATGGATGGAGTGATTCATGAAGAAGGTTCAGGTGATTAATTAAAGTTTTAAATGTGTAACTTGGCTGAAATATGATGATGATTGTTGAAGGTGTCGGAAAATATCGTGCTGACTGATTGACAACCAAAAAAATTATAATAAGTATTACGATATAAAAGTTTTATTAAGATTCTTATTTTATCCGTGTGAAACTGGAAACGGTAACTAGTTTTATATCATTGATAGTAAATTGGCAAACGAGCAAAGGGAACGTATGATTGGTCACTTTTGCTTTTAGTCGGTGACATTGTAACCTTTGATCTCAATTATGGTGTGAATATATTTTGTGTGTGTAATTCCACATTATATTTATATTAACGAGGGCTTTGTTTGATCGAAAACATAAATTTTATTGGATAAAAAAAGTTACAAAATGTCATTATCATTTATTCAAAAATAATCTTTCGTTTAATTTTTTAACGATAAAGCGTTGCGGTTATTGCATTTTATTTTGGTCAAAAATCGCATGTCACATCAATATATATATATAATTTGTCAATGTTTTGTATTTATAATTACATTGGCTCACTGTTCAAGCCAAAATCTAGCAATACAAAGAGCTATTTGGCGGTGAATAATTCATGGTACTTTTTATTAAAGTATAGGTAGGTGAACGTGTATATGGGTCACCTGATGGTAAGTGGTCACTATCGCCCATAGACATTGGAATTGAAAGAAATGTTAACCATCGCTTACATCGCCAATGCGCCACCAACTTGGAAACTAAGATGTTATGGCCATTGTGCCTGTAATTACACTGGCTCACTCACCCTTCAAACCGGAATACAACAATACCAAGTACTTCTGTTTTGCGGTAGAATATCTGATGTGTGGGTGATACCCACCCAGATGAGCTTGCACATAGCCATACCACCGGTAAATGATTGATATTCTTGTAGCTGTATATTCCTGAGTCATAGCACATCTTTGGAATTAAAAGTACCTCCTGGGTATTTCTTTGTTTTATTGAAACCCTCATACTCGGGTGAATGTCGGGTACGGGTGAGGGTCGGGTACCTTATGTCCTTTTCCCTCGTATTGTCTCTGAGAACGTGTAAATGAAATAAAATGATGTTCGATTGAGTCTATTAAACATTTATAAAATTAGAAAGGATTTTAAACAATTACAAAATTTGTAAAAAATCCCGCTGAATTTGTTTTGGCTTCCCAGATCACGTTCATAATGTTTCTAGATTGAATAAATTAATTTGGGTAAAATTTCCTCAAGAGCCTGTAAAAAGACAAGTCAATCAAGTTATCTAGTAAATAAAATTGTCGTTTAAAAATATACTCTACCCGTATTCAATTAAAGTCAATTTTAAATTACCCTTATCTGAAATTGCGTTATATAAATTAAAAGAAAATGCATGACATAGAAATGTTATTTAAAAGGAAAAATAATAAAAATTCTAGTATAAAAATATACAAAAGTCCGCGAGGACGTCGAGCGCCTTATCATGTCACAATAAAAGGCCAAGAGCGTATCTAAATTTTTCTATCGACTTTGTTAGCTTCTTGATTTATCATATAAATGTACGTAGTTCTCTTTATATGGTACTACAAATATGCCTCCAAGGCCTTACGTATCATATCATAGTGGTGTATCGGATTCCATGTTATCGATATCCAACAAATATCGACCACAATGTGTTGTTAGTATTTCGTTTTTCTTTGTTATATATTGTAGAAAAGTAAACATCTAACTGTTTGTCTAAGACGTTTTTGCGGAGATTGTTTAGAACTTATTCACCCTCGCTGATCCAATGCGAATATTTAGTGGTACTTTGAATATGCAAAATTAGGTTAAGTCATGTGTTCTGAACGCTTACTTTTTTAAGTCGGCTAAAAAAAACTTAAACATTGTCTTTAATAATGACGAGTGAAATATTAGTAGGATAGCGAGCCAAATCGCATTCGTAACATTTATATTTTATTTGGTATAGAATACGGAAGAAAATTAAATATCATCACCAACAGTTACAATGCAGTCTAGCTTCACCCGTCTAAAGTCTTACATATAGAAACAATTTAATTCTAGTATCTTAGTATAAAGAAATAAAAATATACTTCAAGATAAGTCACTGATGACATTTAAATTGCAAACCCCAATTATGTCCCAGCCACCATCTCGCTTGGCATTATTATGAATTCTGCTTCGTCACTAACGAAATTGGAATTTTTAAGTAGTTCAGCTCTCATGAACCTTTTATTAGATTGTTGTTGATGTAAGACAATATGTCTATATCTATTCTTAATTATAAAGCTGAAAAGTTTGTTTGTTTGAATATTTAGCTCATTGCGTCTTAGGACTTAACAATCAGATATGAAACAATATTTAATGAACACAGGGTTTAGTTGTCAATAATACAATCCTTTTTATCGTTATTTACAATGTTATAATGTATTTACATTTGATATTTGACAAATACATTAACTTAGTTTTTTTTAAATATCAGTATTTTTGAGTCGATGTGATAAAAATTCTTCAATGAAATTCAATCTTACAATATATAAGGCAAATAAAACCTTCACTAACATACGTAAATAAACACATACCTATCGTTTTTAGAACAATGATTAAAAAATTTGGACACAACATAATTTTTAATACGAAGCAAAAAAATTCTTTTATGTGATATTAAATATGAGTTTAGAGGCATAACACTTTATAAATAGGTAGCCAGTCTTATCTACGTTGAAATATTTACAAATGCGGTTACCGTGAGGAAAAAAAGGTTCACATTTGTTTTGAATACGATGTTACAATGACAATGCGTAGTATATAAAAAATATCTTTGTCCGTGTTTTCAACACGTTTTATTTATTAAATGGTTGTCCTTTAGTAACGGTGGGAATCGGGGAATGTTTTATTTTCATTGTCCATAGGTTAGAGGTTTTTTCAACAAGACGGTACTGTCATTTTGTAAATTGTACTCGTAATGTACATTTTAAAAATGCTAACGTCCTTTAATAACGTTTATTTGGGTTTCGTATTCCAATGCTATTTAAAAAAGCCGAGATTACCTAGTGATTAGAACGCGTGAATCCTAACCGATGATCGTGGGTTCGAACCCGGGCAAGCACCACTGTTTTTTCATGTGATTAATTTGTGTTTATAATATATCTCGTGCTTGACGTTGAAGAAAAACTACGTGAGGAAACCTGCATATATCTAATTTCATGAAAATGAAAATGAAATTTTGCTATTTAAGTATTCCACAAAACCGCATTAGAGCAGCGTGGTAGAATAAGCTCCAAATATTTTCCAAAAAAAAGGAGAGGAGGCCTTTGCCCAGCAGTGGGACATTCACAGGCTGTTACTTTACTTTCCAATTCAAGATCTTTTATCCCGACTGCCTAAAAAAGAGTATAATGATTTCAGGGTTAATGTATGTGAGTTTCTTTATTCCACCATAGCTTTAAAATCCTTGAACATATTTGGATGTATGGAACATCATTAGAATTCTTACATCAACCCGAGTTACACAGGTTACAAACTGTCTTTTTTACTTTTTAGTTTGTTTTTTGACAGGTCAGGCGTGTTTTTTAATTTTTGTCAACGTTTTAATTATTTAGTAAATCCTTCAATAGTTCATCAGTTCGGATAAAAACCAATGTAAATAGGATTATACTTCTTTATTTTCAATTAATACATTTCATGATTATGTTGAAAACTAATTAATACATTTCGGTACTTTTACTTGGAGGTAGGGCTATCTCGTCTGGGACATATTCTACCGTTAAACAGTAATATTTAGTATTGTTGCGTTCTGATTTGAAGGGTGAGGGAGCCTGTGTAACTACAGGAACAAGGTACATTTGACAGCACGCACATGATATAATTAGGTTTAGTTAGTTTTATATTATAATCATTTTCACCCGTGGATGAGGGATGGGAGGTGTTGGGCTCCTTTTTTATCCCTGATAACGTATATGCGAAATTCCATAATAATGTGTTGAGTAGTTAGACGTGAAAGCGTTACAAACGAACATATAAACAAATTCATTTCCGTATTTTTTATATTACTTAAGCTTATATTAGTTAATTAGTTAAACTTTTTTATAATTGTATTGTAAATTTTTGTAACAATCATTTTTTTATCTCTTTCTGGCTTGTATCTACGCTAGTTGAACGAAAAATATTCTGTCAATGCCGCGTATAAAAGTGATGTCACATATGAGATTAATCGGTTTAAAATTGATGTCGAGTATAAATAAAAGTACATCTTTATATTTCTTGTTCATCTGTATTATTTACGTCATATTTAAAGTTGCTCAGATTATTAATTCAAGGGTTCATTATGAACTATAAAGTTTTCAATCACGTAACACCGTTCGAACCATTATTTAATTATAACATAAGAATATACGCAGTTTTGAGTTTAAGTTACCTCACTTATAATAGTTTCTAAGTGCGCCGGATATGAGCTTGAGAAGTACTATTAGACTCAACTTAGAACCTTGGAACTTTGCTTAATTAGGTTCCTTAACTTAAAGCTGGAAATCGAGAAAATTTAATTCAATTTTAGTTATATCATATATTCATTTTATTACGCAAATTTCTTTTAATTTAAAATTTTATCGTCTGTTGAGTGGATTTCATAATATTATGATAGGCTGTAATAGAAATAATTTTATAGTTTTAACTCGTTTAAATTCCAAGAACCCAAGAGTCCCACTTCTAGGCCTAGGCCTGCTTGACTGTGGGTCAGTGGATACTGGATAGACATGTTGGCCGATGTTACTTGACACATGTCGGTTTCTTTTAGATGAAATTTAGTAATGCTTGCCTGGGTTTGGATCCGCACGTATTCAATTCATAAAATGCACTCAACTAAGACATCTCGGCTCATCTGTATCTAAACCCATTTCGAATTTCCACTCTCTATATACGAGTATATAATATATTTTATGTGAAACATTTCAAATAATTATTACTTAAGATAACAGTTGTAAAAGAAAGTCTGGTAGTTATTTAACGACTTCTTTACGAATAAATGTTTATTGGAATTGTAGATACTTAATTTTATTGCTTTTATCTCGACGATAATATCTTAAAGTTTTCGGACGGTGATACAAAGTTTATTACGTATCATTTATTATAATATTTGACATTAAAAAAATATATAATATCTTTTATTTATATTTGAATATAGAAATAGTGTTCTAAATTAAAATAACTAAGTAAACTTTTTTCAAGTAAGCACTTACAAGTACGTTTAAATCATTTGGTTAATTTTAATGTAAAGCTATCACTGTCAAATCAGCAAGAAACTGAGTAAATATTTATGATATCTTTTAAATAAAATAAAGTACACAGGGTAGAAAAACCTCTTTGTGTCAGAAATATCTTACTCAAAAATTTACATTTAATAACATTGTTCTCAAATTCGACCTTAACTTAGATTATCATCACGCTAAAAGAGGTTTTATTTAAATTTATTGTATTCAACTTAGTTGTGACTGCTGCGTTAGTTTAGTGGCTAGATACAGTGCCGCAGTTCTCAGGACCTGCGCTTAACCCCCAGGTACGGCTGACAAAATATGATTGTGTTTTCCTATCCAAAAATTCTTAGCAGCAGCCCGGAGTCAGGAAGTTGAATGTTAAATGCACGTAAAGCCGTTAGTGCCCGAGCTCTTTCTTGTCGTTTCGTTACATCTGATTATTAGCGAGGCAATAGAGATTATATCCACTTTTACATCCCTATATATAGTCAGTCTGTTGTCACTGAAGAATGCAACTAATAATACAACAGTGACATTAGATAGTTCAGTCACTAACGAGATTGAGGTTATTCATAGTCTGAAATATTAAGTACTTTCTAGGCGTTAATAAGAAATAAATATCTCCATAATGATTTAGCGTACGAATAAAAAATACGCCCAGAGTCTGTAAATTATATCCAGGATCTATCAATCGAATATTTTAAGTTAGTTAGTCAAAAAACTCTTTGTCACAAAGTATGTCTCGCTAACAAAGTTACGAGTAAGTAGCATAAGCCACTAATAAATAGTTTACACAATATAAAATATTTTACTTCAGTCTCTTAATGGTCTATTCACATAAACCAGTTTGCTGGATATAAAACATATTTTATGAATGGCGTTGAGAATACACGACCAATTTAACCTTCAGAACCTCAACAATGTAAGTGATATACGACCTAATCATATGTATACGTTCACATGAACAATCAATAGTTACATTACGGGGTTGTTTACTTGATCCTTCGAGCAGGATTTGACCTTGAATTATATATTTTTTTAATTTGTTTGGAATTAAAACCTTCTTTTGTTTTTTTTTTGAAGAGGATGGATGGATCGATGGGTAGATCATGAAAAATAAGATATATTTATTTGTTGGTGATAAAAAAATAGCTTGGCTGTATGGTGACACCACCAAACAATACTTAGTATTACTGTGTTCTGGTTACAAGGAGGAATGAGCCAGTGTAATTAGTACAGGGACAAGGGAAATAACTTTTTAAATCCCAAGGTTGGTGACTTACTAGAGTAAAGAGTAGTAAATATATATAGTCATACTATAGTCCATTTGCCAGTCTGCCTACATATATAAAATTTAAAAAAAAAGTTAGCTGACAAGCTGGTACGGAACTAACCTGGCTGAACAGTAAATATTTTAAGTATTTTTTTAATTTATGTCTCGGGAAAATAAATAACACCGAGAGAAAGAAGCTGTTAAATAAAATTAAACATTTAAATTTAGAACTCTTTCTATTTTAAATTTAGAAAACATTCAAAAGATAAGTTTGTATAAATTATAATGTCAGTTTTATATCCGGAAATAAGCTTACAAAGACAAATAGAGCTAACATATTTTTATATAATAAGAATATTACACAATTGAAACTCTATTTTGATAGAAAGGAAGATAATTCAGATTCAAGTCCATAATCTTTAGTAAAGATCCGCGTATTCTAAGCAATTTGAATGTAGGAACTACGAACTACTGAGCTTCGTAATAGTTTTCATAATATTATAAAGTTTTCTGGGTGAACATTTTCTACACAAAATACATAATATTACAAGTATGTCAGGTTAATTTATAGAATTCATTTATTTTTTTAAATGATTTGCATTTGTTTTAAATAAATTTACTTTTAAAGCTAAATGTTATAAATAAAATACATTTTTAGCAAAATGTTTTTTAGTATGTTGTACTATGTGTTCCGTACTTCGTGTCGTTTGTCTGTGTCCGCGGAATGATGATCTCAAATCCACGAGACGGGAAAGGAATGGCTTTAGATCTTAACATGAAATTGTTTGCAATAGTGATAACATTTGTTTAAGATAACTCGGTACAGAGGTTCAAGTTCGGTTTTCATCTTGTGCTTAAAATTGGTAGAAGACCAGTTAGAATATCTTTTAGACTTTTTCTTCAAAATGAGAGCATGCCTTAGCCCAGGGGGGCATTTATAGGCTGTCGCTTTTTATTTACTATAAATGATACAACTTGGTTCAAACTTAGGAGATCAAGATGCATAATTTGTAATTTTACTGGTGGTATGGCTTTGTGCAAACTCGTCTGGGTAGGTACCACCCGCTCATCAGATCTCATCTATCGCACAACAGCAGTATGTGGTATTGTTGTGTTCCGGTTTGAAGTTGAGCCAGTGTAATTACAGGCACATGTAACATAGCATCGTAGATCACAAGGTTGGTGGAGCATTGACGATGTGAGCGATGATTAAAATTTCTTACAATGCCTATGGGCTTTGGTGACCACTTACCATCAGGTTGCCCATATGCTCGTCCGTCTACCTATTCAATAAAAAAAACCTGCTCAGTGCACAGACATACATAGAAATGTAGGGAATGGTTATAATTTTTTACATAGCTAATGATTATGGGTGGTGGCGACTACTTACCATCAGGTGGCCCAGTTGACAGTTTGCCTACCTATTTCATAAAATGTCATCTTTTCAATTGTATTCCTCATCATAGTCAGACATAAAGATGATTACTACTTTTTAAGCACATTTTAAAATTTAGCTATTGTTGGAAAAAAGTGTTATTAAAAATGAAACTCTAGTGATTAAAGATTAAATAAGATTTTTCTTTGATTCGCCTTAAGATATTTTTCTATTCACAAAATTGCTTTATTGCAATTTAGCTAATGTAAAAGCATTAATTCATCAGACTGCTTCTACCAACCCGCATTGGAGCAGCGTGGTGGAATAAGCTCCAAACCTTCTCCTCAAAAAGAGGAGAGGAGGCCTTTAGCCCATCAGTGGGACATTCACAGGCTGTTATATAAAAGCATTAATTACAAATCTGTTCTTCAGTATGTGATTGTTAAACACAGAAAACACGAAAACTATTAGACTAAAATATTTTACACACACATGTAAGTTGTATATATTCTACTAAAGAGAACAAATGAAGGACTACAAAGGGAAGCGATAGCAATCGTGTAGCGGCTACAAGCAAGCGACGGCGATCGACATAGGTCTCACGTCAAAGCGCTGCAGATTGACTGTTGAGGCTTAAGCCGATGGAGTGGTAAAAAGATGCCCGAGCGCATAAGGCCGAAACAATAGGCGGTCGATATGAAAATATGTTATTATGTATGAAATAACATATTAATATCCCTATAACATATTAAGAAAGAAAAGTCTGTCGGTCTGTCTATTTGAATAAACTCAAAAATGAAATGAACTGATTTTCGTACGTTTTTGTATAACAACGAACGGAGTAATTAATGAGAAAGGTATAGGTGTATAATTCATTAATGTTTTGTATAAATTGATTCGTATATTACGATAATTGTTGAAGATGTCGGTAAAAATTGTAATATATAACTATTGTTTTTTATTATCCCTTATAAAGTATACATACCAAATTCTAGGTATGTATTAATGTATTTCATAACTATTTTGAAGTAAAGTTCTCGTATCTGACTGTGCACTGATTTCTTTTACTGAATGATAATGATTTTTCGTGCTTATTACGAATTGAATGTATTATAAGTACATAAGTGTTGTTTAAATATATACTTATTTATAATTCAGAAATTTTACAACATGCTTCAAGTATGTGGCGATTTAATTTCCACTCACGTTTCGTAGCATAAACAATTGTTATTAGCGTCGACTATACCCTTTGAGTTAAAATTCTCTTTTGTGAATATAATCTAATTTTTGTCAGAAAATTATAGTATATAATTCTTACATAAATTCATTTATAAATAATTAATGTCATTTTAAGTTCCCCAATTGCCACGAATTACATAATCACGAAACATAATTATGAGTTAAAATGTACCGTATTTATATTTTAACTTTGCCGCTCTGAGTTCAGCTTATTCAGTAATTTCTTATACATAGTTATTTAAATGAAAAATAATTTATTAAACATGTCATTTCGACAATAGGTACAGAAACTGTATGAAATATATTCAATCGAAAGTAAAGCATATATTGTAATATAATAAATGACATATATTGTACGAGTTAAAAAGCAAATCGCCAGTGAAAGAAAAATAATGAATAAGAATTAAATTTCAATAACATAATTATATGGTTATTTATTTCTTATATAAGTTTATATGTATGTATGTATAAGTGTATATGTATATATATGTATGTAGGTTGGTATATTACATATTTGTATTAAGCTCAATAAATTTTATGTATAAGTTGTTCGCATACTATGCCCGATTATAGATCCTGGCTAAAAAGAAACATAAACATTTCTCTTTACAGAGATTGCCTGGAAGAGATCACTGTAAGTGATAAGGCCGCCTTTGCATAGTATATGTTCTTCTTTTATGTTACTAAATGTTTGTAAAGTGTGTGCAATAAAGGATTAATAAATAAATAAAATAATTTAGTGTACAGCGGGTAATCGTGTTCAAAAAATCGAAATTCTTCTTTGCAAGGGGAAGTTTAATATTATATAATAATGATTTACGTCCTTACTTATAAACGTTGCTTAGCGACTGTTTAGTTAAATACCGGTTTTATTCTTTCTGCCATTATTGTCTTTCAAAAGAAGAGGACACAGCATAATTGAACTAATCAGTTACTGACATACTCATAAATTTCGTTCAGCGGGTGGTTAGTTAACCAATGCTGTCTTTTTCTTTCAAATGTCAAATGAATAATGTTAGAAAGAGTAATATATAAGTGTTTAGCTAAACAACCGTTAAGCAACATTTATAATTAAGACGTTACATGTTGTAAATAATTATGTTGAAGTGTGTGTTGTGCAATTCCACCAACCCGCATCAGAGCAGCGTTGTGGAATAAGCTCCAAAAACCTTCTTCTTAGAAAGGTGGACATTCACAGGCTGTTACAGTGTGTTGTGAAAAAAAAACAAATCCCACGTGTGTGTGACAACTGATGCTTATAAAGAATTAAATCGCGAGTGAAGCTATAGTCAGACACTAGTACATTGATTAGTACTCTCGTAACTAGCGTGAGCGTTTATATTAATTAGCCTATGGATTTCAACTGATCCATTAATATGTAGTGGAATATTTTACCAACCGTGAAACGTGGTTTGCCCAACCACGTCTAAAACAAGAAAAGTTATGCATTTACCTTGTATGTTCTTGTATTTGATTTTAAGTAAGGACAGTTTATTAGAAGAGCAACTGGATTATAAAAATAAAATTTGTCACAAAAAAACTGTGTGAGATTAATAGCTCATTCTTCTTTGTGGTAGGACTTTATGCAAGCTCGTCCGAATTACTCAGTACATAGTCTGCCGTCCAACAACAATAATAGTAGTGTTGTGTGGAAGGGGTTAAAAAGCGATTGTACCTACAGGCACGAGGGATATAAAATATTAGTTCCCAAGGTTGGTGGCACATTGGCAATGTGAGGAATGTTTAATATTTCTTACATTGCCAATGTTTATGGGCGGTGATGTCTACTTACCTCTGCTCATCTGCCAAACATGTACGGCCTACTTCAAACCGGTCCATAACAATACTAAAAACTACTGTTGCGGTAGAATATCTGATAGTGGCCACGTAATTTAACCTATACCCAGTCGAGCTTGCACAAAGCAGAACCAAAAAGTAAAAGTTTCTTTGGTTGGTGTCATAGTTGTACTCACGCTATTATTTGACTTTTTCTGGTATAGTAACATTAATATAGGTGGCGAGCGAATCAGATACTATGTTTCAAAAAAATTGAAGAGATATTTAAATTCAAATTAATTTATTCAATATATACACTTACTTATTAAAAATCGAAGTAAATCATCATCGAATATATTACACTCGGAAACAAAATCCTAACCAGAGAAAAACCAGCTAATCGAGGTTTATTGTTTCAAAACTTTGTAATTGTTTACAAGTTTCAATAACACAAAATTATCTGGAAAGCGATCGTTTTATTACAAGTGTGTGCTATCAACCATGAACTCGCTCATTGTATAATAACCTTTTGCAACCAAACGATCCATTACAATTTGCATTGCATACTGGGCGATAATTTCTCATTAATATCGATGATTGAAATTTCATTTTGTAACTTAGAATTTTAAAAGTAAGGTATTTTATGGTGTATTTAATTATTATATTTTAAAGTATAAACAAATGGAAAACTGATAAAAATGTATAAAAGATTATATTTATTATTTATCTGTTGATTATAAATTAAATTGACATATTTAGGGCGCCTTCAGTATCTATATGAATATATACATTTAGATAGTTAGGTTTTTTTATAGAAAAGCAAGATGGACGAACATTTGAGCCACCTGATGATAAATCACCAACGCCCATAGACATTGACATCGTAAGAAATGTTAACCATCGCTTATATTGTCAATGCGCCACCAACCTTGGGAATTAAGATTAACATCTTGTCCCTTGTGCCTGTAATTTCACTGGCTCACTCACCCTTCAAACCGGAACACAACAATACCAAGTACCGCTGTTTTGCGGTAGAATATCTGATGAGTGGGTGGTACCTACCTAGACGAGCTTGCACAAATCACTACCACCAGTAAATATTTAAGTTTTTGTTTTAGTAGCGATCATTACCTATTACAAAGGACTATTTAGAACTAGTTAAACTTTTATTCATCAAACTAATATTAAGGAGAAAAGTTTTGTCCGTATTTTTTATTTGCATTGATTGCGCATCATATATAATGTGGAATTAACTGACTCGCTGGTCTAGTGGTTAATATAAGTAAATCCCGAAGTTCAAATTCTAATTCGAGTCACTAAAAGATTACTGTTTTTTTTCGGTCAATAAATTCACAGTAGTAGGAGCCAAGTCTAGAAATTGGTAGTATTTGCTTACCCGCGCCAAAAACAAACAACAACGGCTAAGGCTTTCTTCAAAGATGTTTTAACTCGCTATTCGAATGCAGGTCGTCGTATGTGTATACATGTTATTGACTGCCTCGTTCGTTTAGTGCGTTGATGTAAGGCAGTAGAGCCAGAGGTCGGAGGAAGTTTATTGAAATTAGTTTTATGCAGCAAAAGTCTAAATAAATGAATATAAATATTTTTTCGAATCAAAAATAAAATATTTCAATATGAAAAATACTATCAAATAATAATAAATATAAATTCCCAGGTCGGGCCATTAAAAAGTTATTATGTTTTATTTTTCTGTCAGAAAATTCTTAGTAGCATCCCCGAGTCTGGAAGTTGGAAGTGTGAACACTCCCATACCTTGGAAAGCACGTAAAGCCGTTGGTCCTGTGCCTGAACTCTTTCCGATCGTGTCTGATTGCCGTTCCATCGGATTATAAGAGTGAGGAAGAGAGTGCATCTGTGTGCGTAGTTGGCTAATCTCTCTTGAGATTGGCAGCCGTGGCCGAAATCGGTCTGTATGTGCTACAGACCGATATCATACATGTTTAAGATTCATTTAACACATGCAGGTTTCACTATATTTTTAAATTTGGAAATGGAAGATTATTGAAACACAATTTATGCGCATGAAAACTCATTGGGGCTTGCCTTGCCTTGCATGTTTTCGAAGCACCGATCCATCGCAGCACATTATTTATTTATCAAATAGGAAGCCAACGTTATATATTTAGAAAAACATTAATTATGCCTTGTAAAACATTTTATAACGAAATTAAAAGAAAGATACTAAATATTCATATATTTTTGTTTTTTGTTCTTTTAATATAGATAGGCGGATGAGCATACCCACCTGATGATAAATGGTCACCAACGCCCATAGGCATTGTAAGAAATGTTAACCATCGCTTACACCGCCAATGCGCCACCAACCTTGGGAACTAAGATGTTATGTCCCTCGTGCCTGTAATTATACTGGCTCACTCACAATTACAATACTACTAAGTACTGCGGTTTTGCGGTAGAATATCTGATAAGTGGGTGGTACCTACCCAGATAAGCTTGCACAAAGCCCTAAAAAGCCTACCAGTAAATATAAAGTGTATTATAATGTAAATTTGAATCTATACTTTAGTAATGTGTAAACAAGTAACAGTAACAGCCTGTAAATATAGAAGAAAGAAGAAGTAAAAACAACTGAGAAGTAATTCAATTCAACTAAATTACATAAGTAAGGTAGCCGAATTTTATGGAAAATGTAATAAAATAAACGTAGTTTTCCTAATTTTCTCATAGCATTTAAATATCGAATAAAAAAAAATTCAAGGTTGGAATTACAGTTTAATTGAAAAAGTAGCATTTAGATAATAATTTTGAAAGATATGTAGGTACACAATAACTTTAGGGCTATTTTGTAAAAAAACAAACTCGAAACTCATCATAGGAAACGGTCGTGAAATGTCAGAATATGATATGCGATATTGGCCATAATAATTAAAACATTTCAAGAATACACGCATCAAAAACAACAGTATACTACCGTAAGTCGGTTGTCCATATTTCACGGGTCAATAATGAAAGTGAGTTCTTACAGAATCACTTCTGACATTACGTATTGCATAGTATCCAACGAATAAAAATTAATGTATCCAAAGATACGACACGTAAATTATAATGTTGATGAGGCATGGAATGATTCTCTCAAAAATATATGTGTATATGTGATTGGCTGACAAAAAATACGAATTTGATTCCATTTAATATTTTAAACGACACAAATAATCCAGTTCAATCTGAAAATTGAAAAATAAATAACCAATTTACTGGTTAGTGTAAAATATTATTAAATTTGAATAAACAAAAACAAAGAAATAGTATTCGTCCAATTACGAGGCGTCCGAATCAACAAATTCCGTGACAGTATAGATTACCATAAAAAATAATATGAATAAGTAAAAAAGGACTTTCGAAGAAACATCAAACGAAAGAAACAAAGGTTGTATTCAACTTATTAGGCTTTCGAAAGATTCAATAATATTTTCGCCTGCAAAATTACTAGTTTTTTCTTGACATTTGTTATTGTAAAGTAAAAAAAAATAGTCTAAACTTAACATTTTAAACAATTTACTGGCTCACTTTAAACTAGAACACCACGATATTAAATATTGCTGTTTGACAATAGAATGTATAATGAGTGGGTGGTACCTACCCAGACTTCGACAAAGTCCTACCACCAAGTTAAATGTGAATGTTAAAAATGTGATTCGTAATAAAACTTATTCGATTACAAATAAGTTTAGATAGTTTGATGTTATTCAGAACACGTCGTGTATGCTAAGTTGACGCGAAGTTTTGTACTTACGGAATTCGTTCTAGTTGTTAAAGAAATAACTTAGTAACATTTTAACTTCGATGCGGAACCTTAGTATTACTGCACAACACACATTTATATAAATAAGATAAATAATCATTTAGGTTAAATTTTTTTTGGCAAATTTAAATACATATTTTTTTATTAAATAGGTAGGAAGGCTGGCAGATAGGCCAGCTCATGGTAAGTGGTTACCACCGCCGATAGACATTGGCGATTATAAGTAATATTAACCTTTCCGTATCCAATTGTTCAAACCAAATTCGGGTACTGAGATGTTATATCCACTACACTGCCTCACTAACCCTTCAAACCAAAACAAAACAATACAATTTTTTTCTGTTTGACGGTAGAATATTTAAGGAGTGAGTGGTACCCACCCAACAAAGTTTAACCACCAAAAAATTAATATCAAGGTGATTTTCACGTTTACAGTTAATGAGATTCTTTGTTTTTAATGTGAATTTATACGTCGCAAATTCAAATGGATTGCCATCTAAATGGCCGCCATTGTTGTCCAATTTGTTAATTTTATTAAATCAATCAGTGCGCACGTCCGGCGCTGGCGCTGTTCTGAGAGCAAGAGAACAAGAGACAAGTGTGTCACTCGACAAACGATTATACGCACTACTGACAGATACACCATTATATTTTTAAACTTCCATCAGTCGGCGGCATAATAAAATTGGTGCCGGTCTTATATTTCTACAATTTGACGTCTGACAACCGAACAGTAATCCATAAGTGTTGCTATTCTAATAAAATAAGTGACGTCATAAATTGATTATCTCTAACATATATGTATACACATTTAAACGATATGTTGAGAAATGAATTTAGAAATAATTATGGATTCATAGGATTTCTTGTAAAGCTGTTCTTTTTTATTCTTAATTTGTGTAATATGTTTTTTTTTGTAATATGTTTCTCTTAAAAAATCAAATAAAGACCGAGTCTGATCTTTGTACGAGAGGCTTATAAATAACAAAAATGGAACATTGCCTTACATCGTATATCTATATACAAGTTTAATAATGTGGAAAAAAGTTCATTTTAAACGATATTATAATAATAATTGTTACAAAAATAAGTGCTATAAATCAGTGAAAAGTATATGACAAAAATGAACGTAACTATAACTTATACTCGTAAGTCTATTATATATATAAGCTGGTCCCGCGTATTCGTCCGCCTGAACGTTGGTTTTATTATGACGTATTGAAAAAAAACAATGTATTAAATTATTAAACAATGTACAAACTGTTTCTACTCGTAACTCGTAACAGCCTGTGAATGTCCCACTGCTGGGCTAAGGCCTCATCCCTTTTTGAAGAAAAGGTTTGGAGCTTATTCCACCACGCTGCTCCAAAGCGGGTTGGTGGAATACATATTTCACAAAATTTCGGTGAAATAAGACATGCAGGTTTCCTCACGATGTTTTCCTTCACCGTAAAGCACGAGAATAATTATAATCACAAATTAAGCCTACGATCATCGGTTAAGATTCACGCGTTCTTACCACTGGGCCATCTCCGCTCCTTGCCGTTCTACTGCTTTATTATATAATATATATATGTGTGTATAATATTATTATAATATATTCTACAAACTTTGGGATGTGGGTGAACAGTTAAATAGTTGACCAGTTGATATTTAAAATTCTATGTACATTTATTTTAAGTTATTCAACACGTTTAAATAAACAAATTTATATTTCTGATTCAAGTTTACTGGAAAAGCTGTCCTTTTGTAAGTAGAGATTAAAAATCAGAGGAGCCTTTTACGATTCAGGGAGGCGGCTGAGCCTCAAACGAGGATTGAACAAAGTTTTGAATAGGATTTGTAAAGCATTTACCTTAATTAATGCAATTTAACTCACAAACGATATCTTAGAGTTAGCTTTTTATCTTTTCCCATTAAATTTTATGATAATAATAAATTAATGTGACAATTTCATTTATATTAATTTTCACCCAGTGGTCGAAATTCGAAATAAAAATTTTTGAAAATTTTATCAAAACATAAATACATATTTATTTATAATACAGATATATACGGGCAGATGGGCAACCTGATGGTAAGTGGTCACCACCCATTGAAATTGGCACCATTTGAAATATTTACCATAACTTAAATCACCAATGCGCTTCCTTTAAGAAATAAGATATTTTGTATCTACGAGCTTTCACGAAGCTCTAACATAAAGTGAAAACGTGTTCTAATCGTACGATACGTGTAAGTCTATATGATTAGAAAACGTGAATTTTAACCGAAGATAGTGGATGCACACCCTGACAAGCTATACTGATTTTCATTTACTTAATTTGTTCTTATTTATTCGAGATCCATGGTAGAAAATATTGTGAGACCTGCATTTGTCGGATGAAAATCTGTCACATCCTGTATCGACTAGAAGAAGCAAGAAGACCTCGAGAGGAGAGGAGGCCTTATCAGCAGCGGGTCAGGCTGTTATTATTTCTTAAATAATATAATAGGAAAACAATTCTTCACAAATTGAAACTATGCCGTCAATTTTTTTCCAAGACTGTTAGATTCCTAAATTCTTATAATAATAATACACCAATGCAATATTGACCTCTACCGCTAATAGCTTATATGAGTATAAGCTTACACTTAAGGTCAAACCAGTCAGTTCAGTCGAATGACTGCCTCAGCCTTCTCTGACATCTGGGATCTAGGAGTATATTTATAGTTCAGACATGGCTAGCGTCAAGCCAATATGTGGCCTTTGTTTTATTTTTCTCATCTTTGTCGCTGTAAAGTTAGATATATTTTGTTCCCGTAGCTTTTATATGATCGCATTCAGATATTAATAATTAATATATAAGTACACTAGCTATTTATCACGGCTCTGCACGTAAGAATACAAAACAATAAGAAATACTTTTTTAAATTAAGAATCAAATTGTTGTTACACTGTTGCTCGAATTGTTTAAAATTTGTTCAATGATAATCATAGTAATCGATTAGTCGTATCGTTGAAACTGTTGTCATTAGTGCCCTTAGGTGATGATTGAATGCTTAAGTGACGCTCATTAACAAAAACTGTCAAACTTGGAACAAAGTGATTCACGCTTATTAAATAATTTTTGCAAGCTCCAAAACCTACTCCTCAAAAAGGAGAAGAGGCTTTGGCCCAGAAGTGGGACATTCACACTGCTGGGCCTGGCCTGGCCTGGTATTTCGTACTAACTAGTGCTAAAATATAGTGATAAAACCTGGATGTAACGGATGATATCTTACCACATTGGAATCTACCAAACAGCTTGATGGAATAAACTCTAAACATTCTAATGAAGGGTAGTATATTACTCTTTTGTTTTTGATTAAACTAACTATTCAAAAATGTATCCGTTTATATATATGTATATGGGCCACCTGATGTCAAGTGATCACCAATGCACAAGACAAAGAATAGACATTCGTTAAGTTTATTTCATTCATTCGTTAAATATTGACCATTCCTTGCATCACCAATACGCCACCAACCTTGGGAACTAAGATGTGCCTTTAGTTGCACTGGCTTACTTAACAATACTTAGAATTGCAATTAAATAAATATAGATCATTGCTTAAATCAAAATCTGTCAAAAGAAGAAGTTAAGATTTTTTTTTTTTTTATAGAATGGGAAGGCGGACGAGCATATGGGCCACCTGATGGTAAGTGGTCACCAACGCTCTTAGACATTAGCATTGTAAGAAATGTCAACCATCGCTTACATATCCAATGCGCCACCAACCTTGGGAACTAAGATTTTATGTCCCTTGTGCCTGTAATTACACTGGCTCACTCACCCTTCAAACCGGAACACAACAATATCAAGTATTGCTGTTTTGCGGTAGAATATCTGATGAGTGGGTGGTACCTACCCAGACGAGCTTGCACAAAGCCCTACCACCAGTTAATATACCACCAGATAACCCTTGTATCTTTAATTAAGCTGGTTTACTCACCCTTAGAACCGGAACTTACTATATTCTCGTTTCGTAGAATTAATGAGTTGGTGATACAATCCAATCGCCCTTACACAAAGCATTATATATATAGCGTTATATATATCACACTATGTGGCGATAGTTGAAACAGAAAAAAGTTGTGGTTCATTTTTGTTCTACCCACAGTATCAACTATTTGATATATTTGGAATCACAATAATTTTCTGTAACAACAATTGTTTTTAATAACAAACAACCTATATTGTAATATGTTAATTATTGTATCACGTGTGAAAATTACGTCGAAAGTTTATACACATAGCTTGGTATACATTAACAAACACACCAAACACACAAACATCATCATTTGTTAACGTTAAAAAATAAAAATATAATCATTATAATTTCATTTTCAGAATTTGACTACGAAATGATGTGTTATGGAGACGTAATATTAAATAATGAATATACACAAGAATAGGAGAGAACTTCAGGATGCTTAATTAAAAAAATATATAGTTAGAAATATCTTCCGAAGGGGTGTGGTCTAGCGGCTCGACTTGATCATGTGATGGTCATCATGGTGGCTGGCTTTACAAACTTCAGCTTGGACTCTCGGTTATAGGGTGTTGGATATCTCATAAATAATACTTTAGTTGCTCAGTCTTGATTCCTTTGTTCTATTTTTGTGTCTTAATTGTAAATCTCGACATACGTACACTTTATTTTTGTATAGTTGTTTTGATTTATCACTTTAAAAAACCTATTCCATCCTGATTCCTAAAAATATATATAACTTCTTCTGTACCGGGATTTAAGAGAAGAATTCGATTGTCTTATATTACTATTACTAGACTAACAAGATTGTTGCAATAAAAAGGTAAGAAAACAACAATCCCATGAAACGTAAATTTTTATCGTCCCATTAGCCAGTACGGACTCAAACGAGCGTGAAGTTATTATACATTCTCTGTACAATGTTACCTCCACGATACGTTCCAGTTTGTAATTTCAACTCGCCCCAGCCGCTTATTGGCGCATATAGCTTCAGTTATCTCGTGAGTACGCTCGTAACTCGAATAGGGATAACGGAGTATAGCCCCTAGGCTATGTAAGTGCAATGAAAGTTTCTGATACATGGCCATATTTTTTTAGTTGCGCTAACATGCAAATTGGCTACCTGAAAGTAAGTCCAACCAATAGACTGGCATTTTTTTTTATTTTTTTTTTTATATGTCCGGGATGGCAAATGACTCTACTCCACCTGATGGTAAGTGGTAGTAGATTCCAAACGCGACGACGACGGCCAGTACAGTCGGGAAGAATGTTCTGTACTAGCCGTCCCCGCCTTGCCGGCCCGCAAGATTCCTCTTCACGCCTCGTTTGAAGGCACCCGGGTTGTAAGATGAGGGGAACACGTGAGCTGGTAAGGAATTCCATTTTTTGGTAGTGCGACAAAGAAAGGAGTTGCTAAATTTCTTTGTGCACGATGGAATTGATGAAAAATTGGATTGAATTGCATTGCAAGAATAACAAAAATATCCTTTTATATTTTCAAGTAAGGAATCTAAGATACCATTTATACATAATGCATAGCAATAGTATATTGATATTTAGTGATAGACTTAGATATATAGTGATATTTCTGGTAGGACTTTGTGTATGCTTGTCTGGGTAGATACCACCCACTCATCGGATATTCTACCGCAAAACAGCAGTACTTAGTATTGTTGTCTTCCGGTTTAAATGTTGAGTGAGCCAGCGTAATTACAGGCACAAGGGACATAACATATTAGTTCTCAAGGTTGATAGCGCATTGGCGATGTAAGCGATGGTTAACATTGCTCGTCCCCTACCTATTCCATAAAAAAAGACTTAATGATGAGTGGAAGGAACCCAAACAGGCGAGAGCAAGGCTTTATGTAAAGTTGATTGTTGTTGATTGGTTGTCAAAAATCAATTCCGTAATAACAGGAGATGCGACGTTACGTTAGTTTAAGAGTAAATTTATCCGTTTCAATGTCTCAAGCTATCGAGCAAATTATATATGATTTTTTTCTGGCAAATTTCGTGACTAATATTAGCAAAACGTGGCTATTAGTAGCAATTCTCAATGAATACTAGCCGACATAAAATAATAACATCTGTTGATGCGATCTGGCATTCAAATCCGGGATAGGCCATGCAGTCATCATCATCATCATCATCATTTGTAATTCAATCAACTGCTGGACATAGACCAAGGTGCGCCAAAGCAGGTTTTCCATCTTTCACATCCAATCGGGTCCCGCATTCTTCACCTTATAATGTAACCATTTGATCAACGACCAAGTAAATCAGTAAGATAGTAAAATGTTGATATAATAAACGCCACTAATTTTGTTATTGCTGTCACAGCTACATCACAATTTATCTCCAAGTTAAGCGTTATTAAACTACCTTATAATGTACGAGCATTTCGACTGACAATAACCACACACGCACAATAACGCTCCGTTTAATTACGCACTCACACATTATCATCAAATTACTAACACGACGCAAAACGTTTACTTTATATGTGTGTTACCCACACTAAAACATTGTGTTGTCTTTTTAAATACAAAGTAGAAATAATAGTCTAGACAAAAGCGTCCGTGGCGCGTCGTCGCCAGTTAAATGGTAGTGTGCAAAAGATTTTTAGTGTATTTTTGAAATAATATTTCTTAAAAAATTAAACGAACGTTATTATAAAATTATCTGTATAATAACTTTACGGATTGCGTCATATTATTTTCTACTATTTAAAATTATAAATATAATAATAAGTAAATATAAATTAGCAGGCGTCCGATAATGTTCTATTGGAGGACAAAGGCAAAAAAATAGCAAACACTACTCTGTTTTTTAGATATATATATAATCAGTCAGTATTTCCAGAAGATTTCAGATTGAGGTTGTATATGTCAGGTGTTTTTCTTTATCACAATCCTTACCAAAATCTTTCGATTAAAATTCACGCACAAGCCAAGCTTGATTCTAAATTATACAATATATCATGACTATGAGTGACATAAGCCAGTGTAAGAAACAATATATTCAAAAAAATTTAAAATTAATATTTTAGTTTTATGTAAGATTCATCTTACGGAAACATATAATCATAACTTCTCGCGTGATTGAGTACATATGTGTATTTTATGCAGATTTTATGAAGAATGATCACACGTATAAACGCTGAGGCGAGGCACTTTTTTTCTTCCCACGAGTCATGGTTTATTGGACATAAAATAGTAGGTAGGTAGCAAATAGGTAGTTATAGAATTATTTTTATTTTAAATCTCCAATTTTAATAAATTGTATACTAATTAAAACTGATAATAATATTTATTTAAATAACAAGACTCATATACAAAATTACAAAAAAAACCACTATAACGTATTGTAATCTTTTTATTTTCGTTGTATTATTGGTATTTTAATGTTAAATATAATAATAATATTACATACATAAGTGTTATTTATTACATAAGTGAAGCGTTGACATACATTATACAGCTTATGTAGAGCCTTAACCTAACCTCAATTGTAATGTTGTCTTCAACAACAACAACAATAACAGCCTGTTAATGTCCCACTGCTGGGCTAAGGCCTCCTCTCCCATTTGAGGAAAAGGTTTGTAGCTTATTCCACCATGCTGCTACAATGCGGGTTGGTAGAATTTCAATGAAATTAGACACATGTAGGTTTCCTCACGATGTTTTCCTTCACCGTCAAACACGAGATGAATTATATTCACAAATTAAGCACAAGAAAATTCAGTGGTGCTTGCCTTGGTTCGAGATTCACACGTTCTAACCACTAGGCCATCTCGGCTCATCTCTCTCTCATTGTCTTCATAATTTTACTAATTAAGAAATTAAAAATGAAAGTTTACAAAATCGAGGAAATAACTAAAGTTTACCGAATTACGACTTCAGCCATTAAGAAAAATATAGAAACTAAAAACCATGTCGAGCGAAAACACAAAATTTAATGTTGACAGACTTGCGGGTGAATTTAAATAGCCTCACGGTTTCTCTCACGGTTAATCTGGCTGGCATCTCAGACTGATGACGTATATAAAATCAATCTACAAACAATGTACTTTTATTTGGAGAATTTATTTGGACTATGACTATACCATTTTCCCGATAACCGAGATAGCGCAGTGGTAAGAACGCGTGAATCTTAACCGACGATCGTGGGTTCAAACCCGGGCAAGCACCGCTGAATTTTCATGTGTTTAATTTGTGATTATAATTCATCTCGTGCTTTACGGTGAAGGTAAACATCGTGAGGAAACCTGCATGTGTTTAATTTCAATGAAACACTGCCACATGTGTATTCCAACAACCCGCATTGGAATAGCGTGGTGGAATAAGGTCCAAACCTTCTCCTCTAAAAAAGGAGAGGAGGCCTTTAGCCCAGCAGTGGGACATTCACAGGCTGTTACGGTATTACGGAATACCATTTTGATTAAACTTCAATAAATAATCAAGCTCGTATTATGTATGATGATGATGTCCAGAAGGACTTAGTTAGAAGACTTATTTCGGCCACGGCAGCCAATCTCAAGAAAAAATAGCCAACTGTGCAGGATATTATAGTACATAAGTGTGTGCAAACACGGGTGCAGTCTCTAATCTCTTATTCATTTAATACGATGACGAAGGGGACCGACACGACTGGAAAGAGTTCAGATGGAGAACCAACGGCCTTCCGAGGTATGTATTCTCAATTTAAACTACTCGCATTGCCATTCAGTCATATAATATAACAAAGCTATTAGAAAATCGCATACAATATACAAATTAAAGGTTTTTTTTATTCCGATTTTAATAAGCTTATAATACAAGATAGTTTTACACCTTAAATGATATTATATTTATTTTTCCATCTAAAAGGTCACTTCTGCGTTCGACAAACTATAAAGCAGATTATTTGGCTGAATGCAGTTCGAAAAACAAATTAATTGGCCAGTTGTGCAATGGCCTTAGACCTAAGTTGTACAACATTCCTTAGTCTATATCAGTTACTATTGTTTAGAAGTTTTTATATATATTTGTGCGTGGTTTTGATGTTTAAAGTCCAAGAACGGTATCTGAACTTAGATATGTTTCGAGAAAGTCTAGATCATGTGAAAATAGTTTTTTCTTTTTTGTTATCTAATTGACGTATTATTTTCAACACTAACTGTTTATATTTCTGGATCTTTATCCATTTTTGTAAGTAAAACTATTATTGTTAGGAGAAATTTAGTGATATAGTCATTAGAGTATCATTTGTATTGTTTGTTTGTCATTTAATTTGTATCATTGTCGTTATTTATAAGCTATGTTACTTATATTAGTTTTTTTTTGGTGTTGTTTTATATTTTTTTCTCTCCTGGACAACACAAAGGTATTGCATCATGCAGCCATCTGATATGTAAACTTTTTAATTTTTTTATTGTTAAATTATGATGCATTTTTATTGTAATACATATTTATATGATTTTCAGCAACGAAGTATATGCGCTACGCATACAATGCAGACAGTGTGAGATCAAAGAGAGTCATGCGTTGACGGCAAGGCTTACGAGTCGTTTTAATCCCCATGGCACGTCACTAGAAGATTCACACCAACAACCCCCTTTTAAAAAAACTAACTCCTGTCTTCCTCACCTTTCAAGAATTTTATTATTTTTTATAAAATAACTCACTTTCAAAGCTTAATTAGGGGTGGCCTGTAACTTAGGGTGGTACAGTAGCCACTAACTATATTTAATTATATTTATCACCTCTCGGATAATATATAAAATATAACTACATTTATTTAACCTTATATAAAGAAAAAGATCTGTATTATTCTATTAGTTGCAACATCTGTTCCATGAAAGAGCTTTTATCCAGACATTATGACGTCATTCATTGTCACATAAATAGCGTCGAGAACAATATTGTTCTTGTATTTATGTTGACCCGAAGGCATTCACAGGCTGTGATATGTTACAATAATTGATCTGTAGGTTTTTAAAAATAATTAGCGTCCGGGTGCAATCAAAGCCATTTTTTTAATTTAAGTATATCGTCTTCTTCATCATCAAATTCATTATTTATTATTTAAGTACAAATAATATTAAACTTTTTAAATATACGTACAAAAAAACATCAGAGTTTTTTTAACTATATTTAACTGTTTGTATTTTACACAGACAATACAAAGAGTTCAATAAAACTAATTTGTGTTATATGATTGTTTGTGTAATTTGTGCCTTGCTTTCTTTGACCTGCTTAGGTTGAGTTGGTTTGGTGGGGAATGCCTGTTGGCTTTATATCTTTTTTTTGTTTGCCTTTGAATAAGTTCTAAAAATATATTATAAATAAACAAATACTTTTTAATTGATTATAAGCAAAAAATTCATTCATCCATTATGAACTTCCTTGGGGTTCAAGGTTGCTTCCTATCGAATTTCATGACAATCGGTTAAGTTGTTTAGCCTTGAAAGCATAACAGACAGACATATTTACTTTCGCATTAATAATATTATGGATTTAATAAAAATGTTATTGAGTCAGTATCATTTTATTTTGTAATTTATTTGTTTTAGCTTATAATTTAAATATCAAGTATAATTCAAAAAGGCATTATGTGCTTTATAATGACAGCCGTTGGTGAAGCCGCGGGTTTTTCTAGTTGTTACTAAATTACTGAAACAATATTTACCCTATTTTTATTGTTAAGCGACAATTGCTCAATGGCACATGGCTTATCTATGTAAAAGTAGCATGTTTGATCTGATCTGACCTCGGGCTATTTTCATACCGATTTCTGTATACACCTTTTAGCCTTAACTGGAAGGGAATATACGAATATTAGTAATTCGTGGAAGGTATTGCTAGTGTACACTTGAAACTTTCGGTGCGGTAAACTATAGTATCCATTTTCTATATTGTACTAAAGTTTTAACCCAGGCACCGAAAAGTGAAACTGTCGAAATATTGGGGAAATGAAAAAAATTTCTTTATATTTTATTATAATCGTATATTATTAATTATTATTAATAGATTTATTGCTTTTCCTGGTGATGGGAATGTTAGTTAGTTTTTTTCGTACAGTATTGGATTTGCTATTAAACGAGGAAATGATGCTAGCATTCTTGCCATGAGACCACATTGTTGCATATTGAGCAGCAGCCATTTTTAATGTTCATTAGTATTATTTTAAGGTAGGCGGTCAGGCAAATTTGCTAGCTGATGATACCTGGTCACCGATGTCCATATATTATATCGGCACTGTAAGTACTATTACACTTCCTTATATTGCCAACACACCTTTTAAATATCAAAATAAAAATAATATAAAATTATCTGTTTATATGTTAACGATATGTATAATATATTTAACTTCAAGTTCAGTATAGGTATACAAGTAGAGTTATGTAAATTTTTATACAAATTTAGTAATATACGAAAAACTGATGGTAAATTATAAAACCAAATACAACCCATGAGGTCCTTTGAGCCGCCCATAAGGTGAGGTGATGTAATTTTGACCGATTTCAGCTAAATGTGTACGCGCTGGAGCAATGGAAATACACACACGTCACGGTTATGTCTAGCATTGCCAAATTTGAAACTATGTGCTACCACTGAAATAAGAACACAATGATATTTCATTGGTCCGACTTGACTTGAACACAAGGGATCATAGTCTTATTAACTAGCCTCTGGACCAACGGTTTAGTCAATAACCCATGTGAAATTTAGGTGTATCGCAACTTTGGAAATCTGCATAAAGTTCTAACGACTTGTACTGTGAAATTCGAAGTGCAATAATTCTTGGTATGGACGGAAAGGATTAATTGTTCGAAATTGGCAGAATTGTAGAGACAAATTATTGCAAGGTTGAACCGGAATTGCTATTGACTGGAATTTGGAACTATATTTCATAGTGGATCGGGTATGACGGTTCGTTCTCCAAAATTTATTGCTAGAGACACTAAAAAGTTCCAGTCAAGATGTTTTAGGCAATTGGCGAGAAGAACTATTTGATTTGATTTAAATTTAAGTTAATTGGTTAATATGGCTAAGGGTTAAGTGCAAGCTTGTCTGGGTAAGTATCACCTACTCATCAAATATTCTACCGCAAAACAGCAGTATTTGGTATTGTTGTATTACGGATTGAAGGGCGAATGAGCTAGTGTAGTACAGGGACAAGGGACATAATATCTTAGTTCCCAGGGTTGGGGGCGCATTGGCGATGTAAGCGATGGTCGACAATACTTTTAATGGCAATGTCTATGGGTGGTGGTGATTACTTACCATGAGGTGGCCCATTTACAAGTCCGAGTACCGAGTTTATAGAATATATAAAAAAACAGCCATTCATTCCGATTTGAATTTTTTGCGTTAGATAGTTCATTTACTGAGAGGAATTTAAGACTATAACTTCACGCCACGACCTACATACCAGAGGCGGTGCAGTAACGTTTAAAGTGGGTGAAACTGCATAGAGCAGCTAATTTATATAATAAAGCTGGAAAGTTTATATGGCTGAATTCGATAATCTCAAGAGCTATCAGTCCGGTTTGAAAAATATATTTGCGTAAGATAGCCCATTTATTGAAGAAGGTTATAGGCCATATAATAAGGATTTATATGGTATAAATATAATGATAACTTCACAATAAGGATTTAAATATCGAAGCAGCAGTGCTAAGCCTTTACTGGTGCTACGGCTTTGTGTAAGCTCGTCTGGGTAGGTACCACCCATTCATCAGATATTCAACCTCCAAACAGAAATACTTAGTTTACACAACAAACAGCAATACAACAGCAATAAAATAAAATGCTTGTAAAAGCACAGGTTGTGATTGCATATCATGAAATTGAATTTCGGAGAAATTGTCAAAATGATAACGTTAATACAAGGGAAACAAAAACAATCTTATTACTCTTGTTCAGTGTCTTTCGCTGGGTTTTGTTAGGACTCTGTATTTCAATTTATAAGTTTTAGTTTTTTCTTTGGAATTGAACAAATTAAGGTTAATTTAAAATGAATTTAACGTAATATCAACACGTAATTATCTCTATGCTAGGCAAAGATATTTTTGGCTATGATGGAGACATTTGGAACAATATTTCATCACACTACTCCAGTGCGAGTTGTATGGCAATATTTTACATATACTGAGTTCCTCATATTTTATTAATAATTTTATTCACCACCGATCATGGTGTGAATTACAAACACAAATTAAATACCAATAAGTGCAGTGGCACAAATCTGGATTTCAACCCGTATTCATAACCACTAGATGATTACACCACATACATATTATTTAGTATTTCAATGTTTCAAATATTTATTTTATCATTAAAAACTCAAAAGAATAAAAACATAAATTAAAACATGTATTCAAGACCTCACAATGTACTGGAATTCAGCATTAAAGACAATATTATCCAACGTTGATTTTCAGTCCGTTGAATCGTGTCCTTGTGGATGTTTCCCAGGGGCTTCAGGGCGAACGTTAATCCTAGTTCTAATTGTTGCTACATGTATAGTTATATACAGAAAGTCGGCCCCAGTTGTTCAAACTTTTAATAATAGTCATTAAACTTTAGTATGAAAATTGATAACATGAAGTGATTTACTGGTTCATCTTTTTCTGATGAAGACACGAAGCCGTTAGTCAACTATTTAATAGCAGTTGAGTAACTTAATGCACCATAAACCATAATGTGATTTAAGTCGTGCTCCTTTGCGTCTGAAATAACATTCGCTTACTTAGAAAATTATTGCGTAATAGAGCAATGCAAAAGATTGTTGATAGAATACTTGGCTAACTGAACTTATTTTGATGATCTTGGAGTTACGAAACAGATAAATATCACTTTAGCTAAAACAAGTACTTCTACAAGACTGAATGATATATAAAAAGAAAAATAATAGATTACATCATTAACATATTCAGTCATATTTATCAGCCATTTATTTAGTATTTTATACACAATTTGGTACTTAAGGCTCACCACCTTCTTAACGTCAGCTTTCTTAAGAAGTTTATTTCCTGAAGGCGTAGTTTCCTGCCCATTTTTCTGTCAAGAAATTGTCGATAGTAATAGTTGTCTGGAGTTTGGAACTTAATTGTCTTAGAGTACCGTGCTTCGAAAAGTACGTATAGCTGTTGGTCTTGGACTTGCTATCACATCTAATGAGATTTTTTATTTGCGGAGAAACTCGTACATTATAACAATATTTCCTCCTCAGTTACGTCAATTCTCTTTTGAGAATCACAACATGTTGCTATTAAAAGAAGTCGGCTTTCATCCGCCTTAACAGACTTTCAGGCATTTGTTTCTACTCGTAATTTATGATGATTAAGTAAATGTTCAAAACAATAATGATTAATATAAAATCAGTAAACAAAATATCTGTAGAAATATTCAAATGGCATTTTCGAACTAAGTTAGATATTTGACATTCATAACCGCTTACTAATAAGAACCGAATTGAATAAATGTTTTCTGATTTCGAATACCGAATTATCGATTCGGAATAAATTGGATCTACGCTATGAAGTTTGCATGGATGTTAAAGGTAAATAGTGCTGTAAATAGTACTCAGTGATTTCTATGTCAGTTTGAGAATCTATTATTTGATGAGATAGATTTATTAAATGAATAAAGTAAAGATTTCATTCGAAAGTACAAATTTATAGTTATAGTTTTTATTTTAAAGTAAACATTATTTTTATTTTTTTTTAAGTTTTCCGTACGTGTGGATCCTGGTAATATACCTATATCATCATTTTTAGTACTTTAGCATGACAGCCTACAATCAGGTCGATTATCTTCAACGAAAAGTGTTATAACAACATTAATAAGGTGTAACTCTTGAACTTTCGTTTTTTAATAAACTCTCGAAGACTGTTATTAAGAAAAATGACTTAATTTTGTTCCGTCAGAAGTAAAGTTTACTCAACTATACATATAAAGTTATACAGTTCCGATGTTGTTTGACCTCTTACTTGTTTTGTGTTTGATATTTTAGTACGCGACCGTGTTTCTGTTCCGAGCATATTTAAACAGTTTAACTTATCATTTACAAGGGTTGTTAATAAAGGATATATTGTTCTGTTTATTCGGATATTTGCATTTCATAACTAACTAGCTATCCGTCCTGAATATAAACGGATAAATTTGAAATTCTTAGATACAAGTTACATATATCATAATAACATCATTCTTGCCAGTTTCACTTGCAAAACGATTAGTTGCAGCTTTATATAAAACAAAAGAAAGTGACTACAAAATTATGATATTAGTTATATAATTATATAGTTCTATAATTCTATATAAATCATTGTGGGTAATCTTCGGTAGTTGGCTGTAATTGACTCAAATTCATCACAGTATGATTTGAATACTCGTATTTATATATATATATATATATATATATATAAATTTTATACCTTTCACTATTTTGGATTACATAACTTAGATCATGTCCATGATTCGACAATGAGAAACCTATTAAATCTTGCTTACTTTTTATCCTCTTGTTAAATAATTTTACTCCGCTATACCTAAAATACAATCTCCAAATTCGCATGAGAAATTAATGCGTGTTTTAAGCTACTTAATATTTTCAGGTCTAGTTTTATTAACCGAGTCATTTAGCAATAGCTGTTCGCCTTTGGAATAAATTAATTATTTATCAGAATCCTAATAATTTTCTTTTAATAATTAAACACATATCGTGTTTGTTTTTTTTAGGGAAGTATATAATGAGATGCCTTTTCTAATATTAAGTATTTATTATTAAGTAATACAAAAAGCAAACAAAGTTAAATTTTTTGACATAGTTAAGCAAGTAAGAAAATAGTCCTAGTGTCATTATAACAGACTAAAAAAGTGTTTATATGTAAAGTCCTATTTTTTTACACGTTACGGAGACTACTCCCAACAAAATAATAAAAGGCTCGTCTTTTGGTAAATATATTTTTTTATTATACGATGTGTCATAAAAAAATTAAACAAAAAATAGATGCTGTTAATATTGAGGTAACGAAACCAATGTGGAATTAATTTATCGCGAGGTAAAAGGAAGGAAAGAAGGGAGTTGTAAAAATTCTTAAAATTTTTAAGGTTATAAGATTTATTTACGTCCGTAATCCGTAACCGCATGTGAATGTCCCACTACTGGGCTGAAGGCCTCCTATCCCCTTTTTGAGGAGAAGGCTTGGAGCTTATTTCACCACGCTGTTCCAGTGCGGGTTGGTGGAATACACGTGTGGCAGAATTTCAGTGAAATTAGACACATGCAGGTTTCCTCACGATGTTTTCCTTCACTGTCAAGCACGAGATGAATTATAATCACAAATTAAGCACATGAAAATTCAGTCGTGCTTGCTCGGGTTTTAATCTACGATCATCGGTCTTAACCGAATTTTAATTCACGCGTTCTTACCACTGGGCCATCTCGGCTTTATTTACGTACTCATAAAAAATGTTTTAAAGACGATAAATAAATAATTAATAGTATATATCAAATCATTCGTCGTGGTTCCAGTATATGAAATGTGATGAACTAACTAAATACATGGCTTAAAATTTCAAAGAGACTTTTATCATTATGTATCAATTCATGGGCTAGTCGTGTAATGTTACATGCTTATAATGAATATATTTGAACAAAAAATGATTAAATAATAGTGTTGAACTTTAAAAAGTCCAAATAAATTCAGGGCGGAAATGTATATGTTATTGAAATAAACATTGATATTTTGAATTTATTATGCTGAACAAACTAAAGCAGGTTTTCAAAATTATTCTCATTTACATGAATGTATAAAAATTATTCAAATATTATTTCAGCGGACAGTTTTTAAACAATCTTAATTTAGAACAGTTTGAATTAAGCACGGCTTGAAAATGCGTCGCTTAAAACTAAATTCTCCACAGACTGTAAAAACGCATGTTTTATTACATTAATGTAATGCTTCGAGAATCGTTGCTTATAAATCAAAACTTATCTACACTATCGCATAATAAAGCATTAAATATTTTGTTTATTACGATAAATTTGAATAAGTTTGAAAACTAATTTGTATTTGTTTTTCTGATATTCTTCCAAGTAGGTCGATAGCTTAACTTTATATTACTTACTACAGATTTATATTTAAATATATATTATTGACTGGGAGGAGAAAATTTTATGATAATCGGTTGTGTAGTTAATAATATAATAATAATATTCTGGGACATTTTTCACATACGGCCATCTGATCCCAAATTAAGCTTGTATAAAGCTTGTGCTATGGAAACCAGACAACTGATATACTACATATACTACTTTTCTTTTGTAAATACATACTTATATAGAAAATTACACCCAGACTCAGGACAAACAGACATGTTCATGAACACAAATGTCTGTCCTAGGTGGGAATCGAACACACAACCTTCGGCGTGAAAAGGCAAGTATTTACCAACCACGCCAACCGGCTCGTCAAAGTTAAAATGTAAAAGCAAAACAAACTCACCAATGCATTTGTAATATTAGTAAGAATGATTAAATAATAATGCATATATAATATGAAGAAATATAGGAAAAAAGAATATTAATCAAATATCTAATCATTTTTTTAAATATAAGTAGAATTTATTTTTTCTTTCTGGAAATTTCAACCTTCGGAACCAACCCCGTGGACAGCCGGAGACCAAAGTGGAAAATGAAGAATTAAAGGCTATCTTGGAAGCGGATCCATCACAAAGCTCTTCAGAGATAGCTGCAGGCTTCGGGGTAAGTGATAAAACTGTATTGATCCACTTGAAGCAAATCGGGTAAGTAAAAACACTTGAACCTCATGAATTGAGCGAATCGAACTTGCAAACACTCGTCGACTGCTGTGTTACTTTGCTCAACCGACACAATAATGAAGGGATTTTAAATCGAATAATTACTTGTGATAAAAGTGGATACTGTACGATAATCGGAAGCACTCGTCGCAATGGCTGAACCCTGGAGACCCAGGCAAATTCTGCCCTAAACGAAAATTGAGTCAGAAAAAGTTACTTGTGAGTGTTTGGTGGACTAGCGCCGGTATCGTTCATTACAGCTTTCTATAATCTGGCCAAACGATTACGGCAGATATCTATTGTCAGCAACTGTAAACCATGAAGGAAGAATTAGCTGCTAAACAACCGAGATTGGTCAATCGCTCTAGGCCACTGCTGCTTCACGACAACGCAAGACCACACACTGCACAACAAACAACAACTAAGTTAGATGAGCTACAATTGGAATGTCTGCGACATCCACCGTACTCCCCGGACCTTGCTCCAACAGATTATCATTTTTTCCGGAAATTGGACAACTTCTTACAAAGGAAAAAAATCAACTCCGATGCGGCAGTCCAAACCGCCTTCAAAGAGTTCATTGATTCTCGCCCCCATGGTTTTTTTAGTAAAGGAATCAATGAACTACCTATGAGATGGCAAAAGTGCATAGATAACAACGGTGCATACTTTGATTAATTAAATATATTTTACAAAAAAAAATGCTTTATATTCCACCCGTACAAAACGCCAATTTCATATGTAAACACCTAATAAATCTCAAGGTCTTGGAACTGACTGATTGGGTCGTCATTAGACTCAGAAGGTAATCAATAATAATAATAATGTTCTTCAGACCGATTTCGGCTACGGCGGCCAATCTCAAGAGAGATTAGCCAACTGCGCCGAAGATATTATAGTGCACAAGCACAGGTGCACTCTCTATTCCCTAACTCTCATAATCCGATGGGACGACAATCCGACATGACCGGAAGAATTTCAGGACCAATGCTTTTACGCGCTTTCCGAGGCACGGGAGTGTACACACTTTCAATTTCCAGACTCCTGGCTGCTACTGAGAATTTTCTGACACAAAAACCCAATAACTTTTTTACTGGCCCGACCCGGGAATTGAACCTAGGACCTCCGAGTCTGCGGCCTTACATGTAGCCACTGGACCAACGAGGTAGTTGTGCAGTTGCAAGTAATCAATATAGATCATACAAAACTGGCAATTTCATAGATTTTAAAGTAACTCGTACTAATAAACAAAGTGCATAATATGAATCGCGTTCTGGCTATGTTTGCGCGAGCTGAATGCCCACATTGCCAATATTGACATGAACGTAAAATATTTTTCATTGGTTTATTTTTATTTTCTGCCCTAAAATATTCTGGTTTTATATTCCATCATCAGTCAATATGACATTATTGGCAAAGTCAAACGTCCATAAATGTCTGGTTTCTCTTATTAAGAAGAAAAAAAATACGTCATTCTCTTCCACTGCAGGTTTATGTATGTTCATAATATTTAATTTGTTTTTAAATTAAACATATTATCTTAAGAAGTGCTTAAGAAGCTAATTAACTAATACAAAGAAAGTTTTCAAAATAAATGAAACAGATCACTTAAAATAAGATCATGATCACCTTCACGACCATCATCACCATTATCACCATCGTCAAGATTGATCATGACTTGAGCTTCGCAATAAGAATTTGTAGTAATATGTTTGGTTTGAACAATTCGTATTTTTATGTGCTAAAATTTAAATAATGATTAAAAGGGTATACGCCTTGCATATTTCGAGAACAAATTATATAGACGCTTAACTTAACTACTACTTTTAAAGTACCTCATTAAGTTCTCAATAATATTAGATTTAGTATTTTCTTCTTAAACGAAGCATAAAAAAAAGCTCATCAATCATTTTAAGTCGGTTAGCTTATCATCAAAATAGCGGTTAATAATGTTTAAAATAGATTTACTTAATATATTACTTTAAATTCCTGTTGTTGTTTTTATAAATTTAGTTTAATTTATATTTATAGTTTACGTGATAATCTGTTAATGTTAATTGGTATTGTATATATCAAACATTGTTTATGTGTGTATTATTGTGTAATTTGTAAATTGTTATTGTGCTTACTAAATAAATAAATAAGCATAAACAAATAGATGGATAAATTATGTATCTCTAAAGGCATGTATTTGGTGTTGATAGTGTGAGCAGAAAGAAATATTAACCATCCCTTCCATCGCCAATGCGCCACCAACCTTGGGAACTAAGATGTTATGTCCCTAATGGCTGTAGTTACACAATATTTGTTCATATAATATATAAGATAGCTTAGCTTTGAAATCATCAAAATTAATATTAGTTTGCATTAGTAAATGTAAGCCGAGATGGCCTAGTGGCAAGAACGCGTGAATCTTAACCGATGATCGTGGGTTCAAACCCGGGCAAGCACCACTGAATTTTCATGTGCTTAATTTGTGTTTATAATTCATCTCGTGCTTAACGGTGAAGGAAAACATCGTGAGGAAACCTGCATGTGTCTAATTTCATTGAAATTCTGTCACATGTGTATTCTACCAACCCGCATTGGAGCAGCGTGGTGGAATAAGCTCCAAACCTTCTCCTCAAAAGGGAGAGGAGGCCTTAGCCCAGCAGTGGGACATTAACAGGCTGTTACTGTTACTGTTACTGCATTAGTATAGTTAAGTTTGTACTTTATGTCTTACTTATATGCTTACATAAGAACATGAAATTCAAGATTGTCTTGAGACTATGAAGCTACAGAAATAACTTATATTGTATTAATATTGTATTGACTGCCTCGTTGGTCTAGTAGCTATACGTAAGACCGCAGACTCGGAGGTCTTGGTTTCAATTCCCAGGTCGGGCCAATAAAATAAGTTATTGGGTTTTCTGTTAGAAAATTCTCAGTAGCAGCCCGGAGCCTGGAAGTTGGAAGTGTGTACACTCTCGTACCTTGGAAAGCACATTAAGCCATTGGTTCTAAGCCTAAACTCTTTCCGGTCGTGTCGGATTGCCGTCCCATAGGATTATGAGAGTTAAGGAATAAAGAGTGCACCTGTATTTGTGGACACACTTGTACACTATAATATCTCCTGCGCAGTTGGCTAATCTCTGGATCTTGAGATTGGCCGCCGTGGCCCAAATCGGTCTGGAGGATATTATTATTTTATATTATTGTAATAATATTATACACTAAAAACCTTCTTGTGTAATACTTATATATGTATGTATTTTTGTTAAGTTGTTATTTTTATTAGTGTTACATCGAAGTTATATATGCTTTATTTATAGTTAATATTAGTTTGTCATTTTTAATATCATTGTTTTATGATTGTATCAGCTGATTGCGGGCCACGGAACAATAGCTAGCATAACTTTATATACCATATTTTAGAACGAACTTTGTTTTTTTTTTGTTTGCTTTTATATTTTAAACCAGTTTGTATTTAATTATGTTTGGTACATATTTGTTACTTATATCATTTTAAATGTTTATTTTATTTTTTAAAACTGATTAAATCGATATTTTTTATCTGTGTTTTTATGTCAAACTTGTATGTTCAACTAACAACTTTTATAATAAAATGTACTACGATTCAATACACAGTACAGTACATTTGGTATTGAATTTATTATGTAATCTATTCGCTTCCTCGCTAATACATGTTAATGATTGTATTGATCGTGTTTATATAATGAGATAAATTATATCAACCGACGCTTAATTATTTAGAAACCATTTATAGCAAAGCCCGTTCTGAATAACCGTTTAAGTACTAAGCGTTAACTGTTACAGAGAGATTGAGTGTATAAAATTGTCGGAAAGACTAATAAAATAAAGGATTAAACCGGCTTCCGATGTCCCGATTTAAAATGCTACATGACACCTAAAAATGGGTTCCCATTAAAAAAATCCGCGTGACTCCTTAATTACAACGGCTATCGTACCCTGATCTTTAATTACATTAATTAATGGACCTCCAATGAGAATCTGACGGACTTTTATTTATGACCATACCGTTTTGGACATTGAATTTTTTAAAATTAATTCTTTGAAAGTAGTAGTTTTTATTTAGTATTAAAAAGATCTTTATAATAAATATACGAATAACAGCCTGTGAATGTCCCACTGCTGGACTAAGGCCTCCTCCCCCTTTTTGAGAAGAAGGTTTTGGAGTTTATTCCACCATGTGGAATACACATGTGGCTGAATTTTAGTGAACACATGCAGGTTTCCTTACGATGTTTTCCTTTACCGTCAAGCACGAGATGAATTATAATCATAAATTAAGCACATGAAAATTCAGTGGTGCTTGCCCACCCAATTCAGTGGGTTTGAACCCACGATCATCGGCTTAGATTCACGCGCTCTTACCACTGGGTCATCTCGGCTAAAATATACATATATTAATTATAAACATCACTGCTACTATAGTAAAAATTTATGTCCCAGGTTCAAATTCCGGGTCAGGCCATAAAAAAAAAATAACGACGCATCTATTTCTTAGTTTATTCATTTAGTTATAATAATAGGTATATTATAATATATACATCTATATCTATACGAAAATTATAATCAGGTAAAGTTTGTGAGGTTGTAGGGGTCTCTGGATTTACTTAACCGATTTTGAAAATTCTTTTTCCAATAGAAAGCCACATCATTTGTGAGTGTCATAGGCATATATTAAACCGAAAAATGAAAAGAATTTTTCGTAGTAGTGGGATTTGCAAAGTAACTCAGAGAAAAAACGGTCGAACGAAAACGTTTCTTACGAACGCTGCCTTAACGATGAGAGATATATGATTGTGTTCAGAGACAGAGAAAAGTCAGCGACAGCATATGTATAACTTTTATAAATATAAAGTCACAAAAAGTAGTTTTTTATATTGAAAAAATAATTTAATTAGGTCATGTTTATTGGTCATATTATCAACAATTATAAATTCTTACCAAAATAAGTAAACTTATCGTCTCAAGTGTTTAAAACAAAATACTTTTTCCTTTTACTGCATATAATTTGGACTAAAGGTATATATATAAAAGGAGATAATATGACATGGGTATGGATCTGCGACCGTGTCGTAATGAATTGAGTTATATTTCTATTAGACTTAGAGTTTATTTTGTTCATTTACAACACGTCAATCTATTTAAAAATTAATTTGCTTTATTACCAAGAAATTTTTATTTAAATAAAATTCATTTTTTACATATTGTTTTTTGGTTGCATAGTTTAA
Organism: Nymphalis io; assembly: GCF_905147045.1. Taxonomy (NCBI): domain Eukaryota; kingdom Metazoa; phylum Arthropoda; class Insecta; order Lepidoptera; family Nymphalidae; genus Nymphalis; species Nymphalis io. Next base: position 10,920,071 of record NC_065902.1, read on the forward strand.
GTGATAATTTAAAATATCAAATACGCGCAACAATATCACTAATGTTCGGCCACTCGATCACAAGTAAAAATGCTTACCGCCTAACGAAGCGGGCACGGGTCAGCTAGTATTAAATAATTCTGTTTATTTAGATGACAAAACACGAGAATACTGAAAACGCTGATTTGAATTCTTGCAAGCGGGAACAAGAGCTAGCAAACTTACAAAATGGGATGCTGAAGACTGAGTTAAGAGAGGGGCTTAAGTTTGAAATACCCTGTTATTAACCGGAGAGAGTGTCTGAGAAGTAAGCAAGATGACTTCAGAGAGTTCAGTGTTTATTAATGAAAAGACGTAATTATTTGACAAGCCGGTTGGCGTGGTTGGTAGAACACTTGCCTTTCACGCCGAAGGTTGTGGGTTCGATTCCCACCCAGGACAGACATCTGTGTGCATGAACATGTCTGTTTGTCCCGAGTCTGGGTGTAATTATATATATATATCAGTTGTCTGGTTTCCATAGCACAAGCTTTGTACAAGCTTAATTTGGGATCAGATGACCGTGTGTGAAAAAATGTCCCAGGTTATTATTATATTATTATTATTAATTGTACCTTTTACGAGTTATTTATCACTAGAGTTTTATCCGCGGTGCTCTCGTCGTGATTCAGAATTGCCAACCAATATCCTCAAAAACGGAAGATTTTCATATAAACTTTCATCTTTATCAATATGTCCTAATACTCTTATCATCATTATTTAATTTATCCTTAATTTAAATAATACTTATATATTAACTAATTTATTTATTCTCATACAGTTATTAAAATAACAATTTAATTTCTAGCGATTTATTGTTATTTTACACTCATATATACATATATATATAAAATATGTATTATATAAGTATATAATTATGAAATAATATACTATGTTAAAAAATGCACCAAAAATAAATACGAACGGATATATCCATTGACTAGATTCGAATATATGGTTTGATATTGAATCTATAAAAAAAATTAAACCATACGATACGTAATTTTAACCGTATTATAAAATAGAATTATTAGGTCCTTCCATATGAATTGGCGTTTTGTAAGGGAGGAATATAAAGTAAATTTTTTTTTGTAAAATATATTTAATTAATCAAAGTATGCATCGTTGTTATCTAGGCGCTTTGCCATCTCATAGGTAGTTCATTGATCTCTTTACTAAAAAACCATGGGGGCGAGTATCAATAAATTCTTTGAAGGCGGTTTGGACTGCCGCATCGAAGTTGAATTTTTTTTCCTTATAAAAAAATGTCCAATTTCCGGAAAAAATGGTAATCTGTTGGAGTAAGGTCCGGGGAGTACGGTGAACGTCGCAGACATTCCAATTGTAGTTCATCTAACTTAGTGGTTGTTTGTTGTGCAGTGTGTGGTCTTGCGTTGTCGTGAAGCAGCAGTGGCTTAGAGCGATTGACCAAACTCGGTTGTTTAGCAGCTAGTTCTTCCTTCATGGTTTGCAGTTCTGACAATAGATATCTGCCGTAATCGTTTGGCCAGATTTTTGAAAGCTGTAGTGAACGACACAGGCCCTAGTCCACCAAACACTCACAAGTAACTTTTTCTGAGTTAATTTTCATTTAGGGCAGGATTTGGCTGGGTCTCCAGGGTTCAGCCATTGCGACGAGCACTTCCGATTATCGTACAGTATCCACTTTTCATCACAAGTAATGATTCGATTTAAAGTTCCTTCATTATTGTGTCGGTTGAGCAAAGTAACACAGCAGTCGAAGAGTGTTTGCAAGTTCGATTCACTCAATTCAATCATCGTTCAAATTTTTTACTTTCTCGATTTGGTTCTAGTGGAATAATATAGTTTTATCACTTACCACGAAGCCTGCAGCTATCTCTGAAGTGCTTTGTGATGGATCCGCTTCCACGATAGCCTTTAATTCTTCATTTTCCACTTTGGTCTCCGGCCGTCCACGGAGTTAGTTCTAAAGGTTGAAATTTCCAGAACGAAAACGTTGAAACCAAAAACGTACCGTGCTTTCTTTTGCGACACCAGCGGCATACACATCATTAATCCTTCGAGCTGTTTTTGCAGCACTGGTGCCACGGTAGAACTAGTAGAACGGTACTACTAGTATATTTACAGATATTTCATGTTTTCCATTGTGCGGTAATACGCTTATTACCGCCAAAGAAAAAAATAATGAGGAAAAAACAAATGAATGACTGTTTTGAAAACTTAAATGTACAGCTAAATGAATTTATAAATTTGAATTTGGAATTCTTAACCAAAGAGGAGATATTTCAGATCAAAATGATCAGTATGACAAAACGTTTATTTCACATGTAATTATATTAATTACATGTGAAATAAGCGTTTACCTGACCTGTAAAAATTTGTAGGAAACAGATCATCTTTATTTGCACACATAAAATACTACACAAAATCGCAAATCAAAAACATTGATGAAATGCAAAGTGATCACTATCTCTTTTTTAATTGATCGAAAGCGTCCTCTTATAATATAGTTATTCAAGCTCCTAGCTATCGACAGTAAATAAATTAAAAAAAATACTTATATATTAACAATTGTAGGTATGCATCAGCACAATTTTTTGTTGTGTACCTCGCTATTTCTCTAAGAAATTATTTGTTTGAAGCATTAATAATGGAATCTTTTATAGGTTTTCTAAATGGGTCGGTTATATTTGACAAATGTTTTTAATAATGGCTTTCGACAAAGGCAAAGAGAAAAGCTTATGGAAAGTGATTGAGCACGTCTAAATCCGTACCGTCAAAAAACAATACCGAGTGTTATATCGAGTACAATACCGAGTGTATACAAAAAATACATTACATCTTAGTTCCTAAGAATGTTGGCGCATTGGCGATGTAAGCGGTGGTTAACATTTCTTACAATGCCAACGTCTGTGAGCGGTGGTGACCACGTACCAGTAGGTAGCCTATATGCTCGTCCTACCTATACTATAAAAAAGAGATACATTATTAAATATTAAATGTTTGTAACTGTATCTCGGAAATAAGAAGTGTCACGTACCCTTCTCTCATTTCTGTAATTCTGACAAAGTATATGAACAATGTAATAGTTAGCGGCCAAGATGTGAAATGATAATAATTCAGTATCTGGTTGAACTTGAATGTTGCTATGTAATTGGTAGCTCCTGTCGAATGCATTTCAATTATGGTCAATAACAATGGCTATACCTCTACGAACAATATCTATATATAAAATAAGCAAGTGTTTGCAGAGATGCACTCTCTATTTCCTTACTCTTATAGTCTGATTTAAGCTGACAATCCAATACGACCTAAAAAAGATTAGGCGAAACGCATAAATGGCTTTATGATCTTTCCTAGGCGTCAGTATAACGCTGCCAACATCCCAACTCCGAATTGCTACTGAATTTCTTAACGGATAAACCAATAACTTCGACTCACCGCTAGTTACACCTATCCTCATTAACAGTAGATTTAAAGTTAGGAAATAATTAATGAGTTTGCTTAATTTCTATTTAAAATTCATGGTTTGTTACGCAAACGGCGTAAACTCCGTCGGTTCATTCTTTCGGAACAATGTTGCGGAGTAAATTTTAATGCGCGTGTAACCTCGAATCCTTTGAGAAGTAGCGGATTAGGTTTCTTATTGGGATCTCATTCATATCTCATTGGGATGATAATGGATTATTAATTACTTGAAAGAATAGAGATGCGTGTTTTAGGAATAAATATATTTTTGAGTAAACTTAATCAGAAGCTATCAGAAACGGCACTTATCTTTTTATAGAATTAATCCTATGAAAAACACATATGTATATAACAAATTTTAAGATTTGCATGTAGCTTAAAGTATATTATAGAATAGATTATACGAAAAACATATGTTTCACCTTTCTTTTTTCTATGAATACATTTTTATAGTATAGGTAGGCGTACTAGCATATGAGCCACCTGATGGTAAGTGGTCACCAACACCCATAGACATTGACATTGTAAGAAATGTTAACCATCGCTTACTTCACCAATGCGCCATTAACCTTGGGAACTAAGATGGTACGAGTATGTCCCTTGTGCCGGTAATTAAACTAGCTCACTCACTTGGTATTGTTGTGTTCTTGTTTGAAAGGCGAGTGAGCCAGTGTGATTATAGGCAAAAGATACATAACATCTTAGTTCCCTAGGTTGGTGGCGCATTGGCGATGTAAGCGATGTACATTTCTTACAATGCCAATGTCTATAAGCGTTGGTGACCACTTACCATCAGGTGGCCTATATGCTCGTCCGCTTACATATATTATGAAAAAAAGAGATATATTAAGTAACAGAGTATTAGGCTTTACTAATAAGATTATTTTTTATAACTTATTGAAGTCTGCTTTGTGACAACACAAGTAAAAATGAAATTCTCAATCCCACTAATACATAGCCTCAATGAATTAATGTACAACTGGCGAAGACAATTTTATATAAAGCATTTTAAAAGCTGTAAGGGAATCAACAGAAAAATATCGATTTTGTCTGGAGTTATTATTTTCATTATAAAAAGATGACAATTAATATAATTAAAACAATAGAAGGTGGACCGGTAAATGGACAATCTGATAGTAATGATGGTCACCACCGCCCATAGACTTTGGTTCTATAAGAAATATTAACCATTCGTTACACCGTCAATGCGCCACAAACCTTGGGAAGAAAGAAATTATGTCACTTGTGTCTGCAGTTACAGTGGCTTCTTCAAACCGGGACACAACAGTACGAAGTATTACTGGTTGGCGGTAGAATATTTAATGAGTGGATGGCACTAAGTCATTAAGTGTGAGATTAAGTAAAGTATATGCTAAATATGTTTATGCAACACAAGCTTAACTCCTGCAAACCCGATGTGATTTTTCATCATCGACTAAGATTAATCATAAAAATCAATTTAGTGCTTGAAAAACTCAAAGTACCGAAAACCTTTAAGACCTTTTTTGTCCATTCAAATGTCTCCTTTATTTCTGAACTGGCTGGTTTTAAAACGTTTACTGAATATTTTAGAAAAATATATCAAAAACTATTTATTTTATACATAAGCCATTCAATTTATTTTTTTATAATTCGAACGTTTGATTTAGAAGGGAATTAAATTGTGATGATTTTTTTTAATAATATTACAATTTACTCCTACGACAGGAAATATTTGGTAAAACTAGAACAAGTTAAATAAAAGATTAAGTTAAATCTTCTATATACGTCCTAAACTAAACAAACCCGTCATCTTCGTATTAAATTTTCCAATTACACGAACTCAAGATATATTTATCTAGAGCTCAAAAAACATTCAAAGCTGTATTCACTTTAATTATTCATATTATAACTTAAAATATTTGTTAATATAGTAATAATTTTACTTTATATGTTACTTCTGAATTAATTTAAGCAATGACAAAAAAATCACCTATGTTTAAAATTACAAAATTCCAAATGAGATCTAAATTTCTTTAGAACAAATTCCAATAAATGGAATTAAATTACATGTTTCTTGCTGTGTACTTATGAACTAAGTGTGAACTTACTAGTGGCAACTCGGCTTTTGTACAATTTAATTCATATTATAATATATGTAATAATTACAGTTTCTTAACATAATAAAACCCAAAAAGCAACTAATTAGCTTTGTAAAAATGATTATCCCTATATTTTAATTAATTATTTAATAAGAAAATATAATAAATGAGAATTTGTTATACATATCGTAGAAGTAAATACAAATCCCGAAGGCAATGAAACATTTAACGACTTTTTTGAGGTATTTTTGTTAGATTAATTTGGTTTCATGTTCGTTCATTATTCTATTGTACGTAATACGAACTATTTCTACATTTTATTATTTTTTTATATTTTGTATCAGTGCTTCATTTATTTATTTCAAAACTAATTGATTCTATCAAATATTAAAACAGTGTAAAATAATACTTTTTTATTATGAAAAGTTTTTTTTTTCAAAAATCGAAACATTGTTTCCAATGTTAATTCGATATTTTTTTTTTCAATCTGTTGAAAAGCAAGCTATATCGAAGAAATTGTTTATTTTTCTAAGTCAAATTCTAGATTATAAAAATATATTAATTGTATAAAAAAGTGTACGTTACCTGGCCGCTATATTTTCAGTGCCGTTCCAGATCTCTGGTAATCATTTTGTCATTACGATTCGTATCATGCAATCATAATAAAGTTACCCCATATCTTTGATGTACCACATCATAAGCTATATTACGAATCACAACACTTATCACGATAAATAAATAATTCAAATGTTTAGTGTCAGAGAAAAAAAAAATAAAACGACGTTTTATTTTTTTTGGTTTTTAATTAAAACCAAAAAATGTTCCGTTTAAAATAAATTCAAATTTCGAATGTTATTCGTATTATATGAGTGCGGATGGAAACGTGCGCTTAGTACAACGGACAAGGTTAGACTGAGCCACTGAGGGGTGAACCGTGGCGCGCGCAAAACTGTTGATTTCGCCTTTGCAGACTCCGTTGAGCTAGTGCGAAAAATTAGGCACGGTCTTTGTGCATTGTCCTTTTTCCGAATGTGTGATGTTTGCTTCCCACTCTAATGTGGCAGGGATACTCTAGCGTCCGTATAATTGGTTTACCAGTGCAATTAAAACACTTCCTATTTGTCACTCATTGGATTATATTGGTGAGTATATAATATTTTTCGAAAGATAACATTTTGGATTTATTTATAATTTTTTTTTTTGGCTTTGTTTTTTTTTTATAAGAGTTAATAAAGCAATTAATAATTATTATATTGTTCGCATATGACCATATTACCAGCGATATTTACCAGCAATTTTGAATTATTTTAAAAGATATATTAAATTTAAGTTACTTTATTAATCTTACTACTATTAAAAATGTGAAAGCTTATATGTTTGTTACTCAATCACGCGAAAATGTCTGAACGGATTAGGGTGTAATTTGAAATAGAAATAGCTTATGTCCTGACTTAACACATAGATTAACTGTCCGCACCCCTTACAAGCGGGTAAAGCCGCGGGCGGGCTTAGTCATGTATTACGAGTATGTATATATCACAGTCTTATAAAATCTGAAAAGAAATTCATGAAAACTAACTCCACGCTTTTTATCATATTTTTTGTAGCATTGTGTATAAAATTGAAAAACATAAATAGTATACTTATGTACGCATTGTACGGTGAATTTAATATGAAATTTTGTTTTATAATGTTATGAATAATAGCAGTAATTTACCGCTAAGTTCAGTCAGTGACTTCGCCCGAGTGAATTGTGGGAATAGGGTTGAATATAATTCATATGAAGAAATAGTTTGTTGTTTATTATAAAACACTTGCATTTTTCATTGCTTTTGATATTATTTCTATGTAATTTGAAGAAAAATTTTAATTTTTGGCATTTAAGAAATAAATAAAGAGACTACTTCGCACCCACAGTTTTGCCTGCGTTATGGGAGAGGTATTAGATTGCCTATGAGCATAGATATAAGCTTTCTATTGTGTGATTGAGTAATAGACATACAAACAAACAAACTTTCACATTTATAATATTAGCAGCATGATGATATTGATTAAACTTGATTACATTATCACCAGAATCAAAAGTGTTTTCCAATTCAATTGCTTTTGTGCGCCGTTAATTATGGCATCAGTAAAAATTGAATCAATTTATTAATTCTTCTATAATGCGTGTACAATATATATATACTGCTGACTGAATGACAAATCATGAGATCTCCGAAATTATAAGTCCGATTGACTTGTAATTTAGCACAGTTTTGCTACGTAGACTTTGAGTCTAGTCCTACCGAAAATATATTTTTTATCATCCAAAATTTGTAACTTAAGTTAACAATTAAATTAAAAAATTAAAGGGACAACTTTGTCTGAATTTCACCAGTACGAAGTCGGAACGTGGTGTTAGTTTTATAATGACAGTTAATTGGAAGGAAGATTTTCAGATAAAATCATAAAGTTTTACTAAAACTAGCTCATTTTGTTTTGAAACATTTTATATAGTATTTGTGACACAGTTTATTTCTAATAATTTTATACACGATGATTATGCGATGGCTCCGTTGCTAGAACACACGAGTCTTAGGATAGCGAGCTCACGTTGCAGAAGAGTAATACCTCCCGCCTCGCTTAAATAAAATTTATGTTAATGCAAAATATCATGTAATAAATAAATTTGGACAATGATGACGTTCGCCTGATTGAGTCTTGTCATGGGGGTCATTTTTAAGCGAGACTAGCCAGCTGCACTGGATGTAGAATACAGCGCAAATGTGTACGAAATTACAAATGGAACCGGAAGTTTATTTGCAAGACCGACAGCTTTACGGTTAATAAAACCAAGACGGCAGTGTGGATACTGCCAATATTCACTCTGTGTTCCTTCTGAGAATTTCTTAACGAAAAATCTAATAACAATTTTATTTGTACCTATGTGGCTTGCGGCTTTATAAGCTAACGAGGGAGTTGGTTATGGACAATAGCATGTGTTATACATTGAATGTGTTAAGTCAGCTTATAACGGTTTTTGAAATGATTAATTTAAATAACGAACACGTTTAATGACCAATGAAAAGTCAGAATAGTCTGGTATCGTTATTTCAAAACCCTGACATCGGGTTTCTTAACAAAGGCTAAGCGTGGAATGATTTAACCCTAAATTATGAATTCTAAAGCAATGCGAGTAAATCCATCTTTCTAAAATTAAGAATTAACAGTATATAATATGTATTTAACTGAACATGTCTCTTTGTCCTGAGTCTGGATGTAATTATCTTTATAAGTATGTATTTACAAAAAAAATAAAATAGTATATGTAATATATCAGTTGTCTGGTTTGCCATAGTACAAGCTTTGTACAAGCTTAATTTGGGATCAGATGACTGTGTGTGATAAATGTCCCAGGATATTATTATTATTATTTTTTAAAAATTTGATAATTTTTTTAAATGTTTGCCTGGGATATTATCATTTGTTCGTGTTTTTTTAGTTTCATAAAAATCGGTTTGTTACACACAATATGATAGGATTTCATCTCCATCGTTTGGTAACAGCTTGTGAATATCCCACGGCTAGGCTAAGGCCTCGTCTCCCTTTTTGAAGAGAAGATTTAGAGCTTTTGCCACAACGCTGCTCCGATGCGGGTTGGTGGATATCTATCGTTAAAATAAATATTAACAAAAAAGAAAGATAATTTAAAAATAAGAATACAACAACTAAACAAAGATACCGTAGGTATTAATAAGTAATCAAATAACTAATGACAATCTTCATGCTAATTATATAAAGGCCGTTACATTTCCAGAGCGAACGAAATAAATTGTATTTTTTATTAGTTTAATTATGCCGACTTACGCTTATGAGGTGCTTCAGGGCACACAACTCCTAATTCCATACCCCATGCCCATCGATGTTAATCCTAACATTGATTTAGGCACTTCTGCAAGCCGACCAGTTTTTTTTTTCAATAATCATACCAACGTTTCACATCCGTCGGCGGTTCAGTGAAAACCACCTTTTTATTGACATTTTTTATATTTTTTATAGTATAAGTAGGCGGACGAGCATGGGCCACCTGATGGTAAGTGGTTACCAACGCCAGTAGACATAGGCGTTGTAAGAAATGTTAACCGTCTCTTACATCGCAAATACACTACCAACGAACTTTCACTCACCCTTCAAACCGGAACACAACAATACGAAGTACTGCTGTTTTGCGGTAGAATATCTGATGAGTGGGTGGTACCTACCCAGATGTGCTTGAACAAAACCCTACAGTACAGTTGCAGCGTTAAAGAAGGGCAAACCATAATTCTCTTGCTTGAATAATATCAGTGGTTATATATGCATATGTATATTAGCATTATATAGCCCATCAGCTTTAATATATAGTATAATTTTATTAATGTATAATATTAGCAAATGTTATAAGTAATATTTATTCTAATTGTATTTGAACACGCAAGCTCGATATATTTCTTAGCTTTTTTTGGTTTATTGTTATTTTATTAGTATTTCATTTTAAATTTATTTAAAAATCGAATTTCATCGCATCATTGTTTTTCGAGATTATCGTTATATACGTAACGTAAAATATCTAGATTTTATTATAGACGCTCATAATGTATCATGGTAATATAATTTTATGATCATTTTTGTATGTATTTTATGTCTGAAAATTTTAAGGTTGTCTTGACATCCGTACTGATTTTTGTATAACATAATGATTAAAAGAAAACAGCATGCATACGTATGCTATTGAACGTGATGAGTGTTCGTTAATTTTAGCCGATGATTCTGAGTTCAAATCCATTAAATAATCACAATATTATATATCATAATAGTATTTCGTGGTAAGGGACCGCATCGTGAGGAAACCTGCATATGGCGTATGAAAACGTGTATGCGCCAACCTGCTTTGGTTTAGCGTTGCTGAGTAAACTCCAAACCTTCTCTCCCTTTGTGGTACAATTACATACTGTAGACATATTTATTGTTAATTGAAAGACTATATAATTTAGTAAAGGTTTTTTTTTTATTTAAAAAAACGTAAGAAGTCAGGTTGGTGGCAAATCTCTCTATATCTCTAATGAGCTAATGTTCCAACAACCTTGGGAACTAAGAAGTGGTGGTTGGTGGCGCACTGGCGATGTAAGCGATGGTCAATATTTCTTACAATGTCTATGGGTGTTGCTGACCACTTACATTTAGGTGGCCCATATGCTCGTCTGTCTACCCATACTATAAAAAAAGTTATGTCGCTTGTACCTCAACCTTCAAACGTCATTGGCTCACTCAACTTCAAACGCGATAATATGTGATATGTAAGGGGTGGCTGCACAAAGCCCTACCACGAAGTATGTGTTATTTGTATTTTGTGGTTGTTATACTTTTGAATGTTGGTAGATGCAACTACCTCTCGATGTTATAATAGAATATTTCATTACATCGCGTCTTTGTCTATTGTTTTCTTTAATGGCCACGTCTTGCAAGATGTGCTCAGATTTCAGATTTCAATATATATCATGAAGACACGAGTTACTCCAGAAATATATTTAATTTAATAGAAGTGTAATATTTAATAATTAGAGTGAGAAACATCATAAAAACCATTGGAATCCTATCTCACATTCTAGTAGTTAGGTTTAGGTTGCTTACAAGGTCCTGGATTCAAATCCTGTGTCGTGCCTTTAAAAAGTTTTTCTGCCTATAAATACTCTTAAGCAACACGAAAAACTCGTTAGTCCAGCGTTTGAATTGTGTCCAAACATGGCGGATTGCCAAGCTATCGGATTATGAGGAATAGCATATGCATTTATGGTTGCGCACACACTCGAGCACTTAATTTTTTCTTGACTGATTGGCTATTGGTTCTGCTTATAATGGTTACCGATTGAAATCGCACACGAAGATCTAATATTATCACATATAATTGTGTATTTATAATTCATCTCTTAACACAGGCATCCGACACAGAGTCCAGATTCTCTCTTTAAAATATAAAGTCATTTATGTGTTCAAATTGTCACTCCATTCTGTCAATATTATAAATAAAGAATGTTTATCTGCTTCAGCTTTTAGTCTTTTAGAAGTTCTTTCTTTTCATTAGACGTTAGGATTATACGTTCCAGGGATCATCTCGTTTGTTTGAACCATAGAAAATCCTTTATAAGGTGCATTTTTCTTGCGTGCATTGGAATATCGACAGTAATCAATTGAAATTGAAAAATAAATAAATGAAATTCAATTATTCACGTCAAAAATATTTTAATAAAAAAAAAATCTGTATTTGAATTATATTTTTCAAAATTCAAAAAATAAATATTTAACATAACTAGAGAACATCGTTCTAATATCTAGGATCAGAATACAATGCGCTAATTGCCTCGTTGTCAAACCGTAGCTCCACATTCCAAAATATTCTATTTTTTTCTCAATAGCAATGTTTGTGGTAGCCAAAGCCTAATCCTAATCTATTGATTTTAAAATCGAATCTAAGAAGATGAAGTTTTATGCTAAATTAGTAAGTTATTCTTCGATAGTAGAAGCTTTTATTATTCTTAGTAATACAAATGGAAATACATGTTGTATATTTTATATCATGTAAAAGATTTTTTAGAGGATTTTTTTTTATCACAACAACACGATTATTGCCCGAGCAAGTATTGCCGCGATGGGTGTTGGTCCAATGGAGACGGCTGTTGAACTAATGCCGGGGGAAACTGTATTGACCTGCCGGACAGGGAGACCCGAAAAAACGGCTGTTCCGCTGGCCGCCCGTGGCACAGTACAGGGGCCCGAGCATGCCTAACCAGCTCGCGAGGCTGCCCTACCAGGCCACGCAAAATCTCGGGGTGGACCGTCGTGCCGGTTGGTGACCGGAAGGTGGGGTCCCGGCGGCCACTTCGGTTCGGGGGCCCTTCCGTGCGGCGGGTCAGTGTATTTTTCCTTTTGGCAACCACTTGGGGAAACACGCCTCCACACTTTGCCTATCCCTATCGTGGCAATACGTCGCTCGCTTCACGTCTCTTTTCCATTTTTTTTTCCAAATGGTAGCGCAACAAAACAGGAATAACGGTCGTACAGCGGTGCACACCCCCACCATACCCTCGCTGTTTGAGGTCGAGTTTCTCTAACATCTGTGGACTCCACGCTAACCTCAACGCTGTCCACCACCATCTCGAAACAGCACGGCCAGCAATGTTATTTCTCACGGAGACACAAATACTCATTCCTGCCGATACCAGCTACCTTAATTATCCCGGCTACACGCTTGAAGAATCCTTCAAAGCGAAAGCCGGAGTATGCTTGTTAGTCAGGACGGATGTTTGCTGTCACCGACTGCGCTGCTTGAAGAACCCCTCCTTCTCCATGTTGGTGGTACGTGTGGACCTGGTTCGTCGTCGTCAACTGGTTGATCAGCCCACCAGGATACCAGACATTGATGGGCAAGCACCTTCTCTACTGGACCTTCTGCTGACTTCTCACCCGGTGGAATATCAGGTTGTGGTTCAGGCTCCTCTTGGCTCTTCGGATCACGGCCTTATATCTAGCAGAGTGCCACAGGCCAAGCTGCCGCCACTAGCGGTATACAAACGTCGCGTTTGGTACTATAAGTCGGCAGATTGGGACGGTATGCGCGATTACTATGCGTCGGTCCCTTGGAAAGAACGTTGCTTCAGTGGGAATGACCCGACAGCTAGTGCCACTGCTGTTGCTGGCGAGATCATGTTGGGAATGGAATACTACATTCCTAGCTCAGATCTCGTCAGTAGGGGTACGCGTAACTGTTGGTTCACTCGTGAATGTACCGATGCTGTATCATCTAAGCAGGCGGCATATCGCAAGTGGATCAACGGCTGCATTAGCGGGGCCATCTAACATTGACTCACTGAAAGCAAACTACAATAAAAATTCCAAGTCCTGTAGAAAGGCATACACGAGAGCGGATGCACAGCGCATTGTACAGATTGGTCATGATCTTGTTTCGCATCCTAGGGGCTCCCGTAGCTTCTGGCCTCTGACCAAGTCTGTGCAAAACAATTTCTGCCAACCTTCGCTACCACCGCTCAGAAATCCGGACGGATCGCTAGCTTACAGTCCGCAAGAGCAAGCTGATCTCCTGGCTAAACTCTTTGCCGATAATTCCGTCATCGATGATTGTAGTGCGCTGCCACCTACAATACCTTCATATGGCCATACGATGCCTGACATCAAAATCAGGCAACGTAATGTGCGTGCGGAGCTGCAATCACTTGATGTACGCAAAGCTAGCGGTCCCGATGGAATACCAGCCATAGTGCTGAAGAAGTGCGCAGCGGAGCTGTCTCCTGTGTTAACGCGCCTGTTCCAACTATCTCTCTCTTCGGGATGTGTGCCGGAGGCTTGGAGAAGAGCTAATGTACAAGCGGTTCCCAAAAAAGGGGATTGGTCTGACCCGGCAAATTATCGGCCAATAGCTATCACCTCAGTACTTTGTAAGGTGATGGAACGGATTTTAAACAACCAACTGATCCATTACCTAGAAGATCACTGTCTAATTAATGATCGTCAGTACGGGTTTCGACCAAAACGGTCCACAGGTGATCTTCTAGCGTACGTAACAAACCTCGGGGGTGAAGCTATCGACAAGCATGGAGAATCGTTGGCTGTCAGCCTTGATATCTCCAAGGCTTTCGACAGGGTCTGGCACAGAAGTCTTCTCTCCAAGCTGACGGCATATGGTCTACCTGCTCAGCTATGCACCTGGATTGCCAACTTGCTACACAAGCGTAGCCTTCGTGTTTTAGTTGATGGTTGCGCTTCACAATTCTATGTAGTGAATGCTGGGGTCCCCTAGGGATCTGTGCTATCTCCCACGCTCTTTCTTTTGCATATCAATTATATACTCTCTCTTGGGAACATACATTGCTATGCAGACGATAGTACAGTGCATGGTGGATACCACGGACGCGCAGTGGCTGGGCGGGCGGAAATTGAGGAGAGGCGGAAGGATCTTGTCATTGAACTCGATAGGACATTAGAGCTCATCGCCAAATGGGGCTCTGATAATCTTGTTGAGTTTAATGCCAAGAAAACACAGGTTCGTGCTCACACGGCGAAAAAGTCAACATTTTCCCCTCTTCCCTCCCTCTGTGGTACTCCGCTGGTGATGCAAAGCAAAATCGCCATGCTTGGGATTGACGTTTGCTGCGACCTTAGTCCAAGGGATTACATCGAGGCTGTTATAAAAACAGCTTCACGGAAACTCGGAGTTCTGAACAAGGTGCTGCGTTTTTTCACGCCACAACAACTGTGCCTGCTGTACAAAACACAGGTACGGTCTTGCGTGGAATATTGCTCGCACCTTTGGGATGGCTCCGCTGAGTATCTACTGGAGGCCTTGGACCGGTTGCAGCGACGTGCAGTACGCATTATTGGCGACGTAAAGATCACAAACACCCTTGAACCTTTACAATTGCATCATGAGATAGCAGCACTGAGCGCTTTCTATCGATTGTATCACGGCGAGTACTCTTAGGAATTATTCTCTCTAATTCCTGCTTCCCCCTTCCTTCGTAAGTCCACGCGAGCTGGTTCTCGATGTCACCGCCTAACTGTGATATCAATTCCATAGCGAACAAAGAAATTTGGCAACTCCTTTCTTTGTCGCACTTCCAAAAAATGGAGTTCCTTACCAGCTCACGTGTTCCCCTCCTCTTACAACCCGGGTTTCTTCAAACGAGGCGTGAAGAGGCATCTTGCGGGCCGGCAAGGCGAAGGCGACTAGTGCAGAACGTTTTTCCCGTCTGTACTGGCCGTCGTTGCGTTTGGACTCTACTACCACTTACCATCAGGTGGAGTAGAGTCATTTGCACTCCCGGCGAATATAAAAAAAATAAAACGATATAGTAAATATAATTTTTAACAAAACCTATGAACACGAAAGGACAACCTGAGCTCTGCAAAGGATTTAGGTTTAACTCATTTCGCACGTTTAGTTTCAACTAAGTGTTGTTCCAGGATAAATTAACTTTAGTTATTAACTAAAATGAGTTTCGTCCGTCCACTGTGATGTATGAACTAAAATCTACAAATATAATACAATTATAAAGGAATTATGTTTTGCCAAGATTAATTTACGAGAATAATTATTTCGCTAAATATATTGCACAAAAGTTTTTAAAAGATATTAAAGATAAAATATATTACAGATAAATATATATAATATAAAAAAGTCTTTGTTTTTTCTTGTGAGCACCAGTTAAGTATTACACTTTAAACTTGTATTGGAATTCTTACTAAAATGATTTTGATTAAGCTCAGTATGAAACTTTCTTAGCTTACTTGGTTTTGTGCCAGTCCGTCTATGTACGACCAATTTATCACATATTACTTACTGGTGGTAGGGCTTTGTGCAAGCTCGTCTGGGTAGGTACCACCCACTCATCAGATATTCTACCGCAAAACAGCAGTAATTGATATTGTTGTGTTCTGGTTTGTAGGGTGAGTGAGCCAGTGTGATTACAGGCACAAGGGACATAAAATCTTAGTTCCCAAGGTTGGTGACGCATTGGCTATGTAAGCGATGGTTGACATTTCTTACAATGCCAATGTCTAAGGGCGTTTGGTGACCACTAACTATCAGATGGCCCATATGCTCGTCCGCCGTCCTATTCTATAAAAGAAAAATATATTCTATCGCCAAACAGCAGTATTTACTAATGTTGGGTTCTATTTGTAGAGTGAGTGGGATATTTTAACTACAAGGGATATAACAAGTTGGTGGCGCTTTGGCGATTTAAGCGATGGTTAATATTTCTTACAATACTAATGTCTATTGTCTATTGTCTAATGGGCGGTGGTGACCACCTTACCATCAGATGGCCCATTAGCTCGACCGCCTACCTATTATAAAAAAAACTTGTTATCCAATATTTATCTGATATTTAGGGCCATTTTGTTATAATCCCAAATCCTTAAATGAATCATTCATGGCCTTCCGGATGATGATTATATGTTTATGCGTGTATGTGATATTAGGGTCCTTAATGTGTGTGTGACGTTCAAACATAAAACGTCTTGTTTATACAGGGGCGCGCTGGAGCAAGAAATTACTTTATAAATTGTTATTTTGATTTTATCACGCGAAAACGTTGAGTGCCATTAACAAATTGGTTTGCTCTTCTGCTTAAGATAATTCAATACGTTTACTAATTTTACGAAGTGAGGACATGATTACGCTAAATATTGTTTAACAAATATAAATGTCCCACAGGACTAAGACCTTTCTTTTGAGAAGCACGCCTGTTTAAGTGTTGAGTTAATTCCAATACGCTACTTCAATACGGATACATATGTGACAGATTTTCAACAGATGCGGACGAAATCATTCGAATTTTAAAAACGGAATTCTGCTACATGAATATACTTTTTTTTGTTAGACTGTGAAAACGAGCAGGAGGCTCACCTGATGGAAAGTGACTACCACCGCCCATGGACATCTGCAACACCCAAGGGCTTGCAGGTGCGTTGCCAGCCCTTGAGAAATAAATCTTATGTGGAGAAAATATATATTTTTTACTTTAACCAAATGGGAGTAAAACCAACAAGCCAACATGGCTCAGTGCATATAAGACATGGAATGCATTGATCGCAAGTTATAATCCAGATTTACCGCTAATTTTTCTTTCTACTCAAACAAAAAAAATTTTACTTTAAGAATGACCACACAAAATGACCCGTGATCACACCACTCGTGACCCGTTATCACACAACCAGTGACCTTCCGGTATTATATTATGTGTTTCAATCCGCTAAACTATCTCGACTCTAAAAACAATAAAAATACTAAACTAATGTGGACATAAGGGAGCTCGGTGAAGTAATTCCGCATCAAACGAAAGATTAAACGAAAAAGCGAGATGAAAGAAAAGGTGACGAACAATGAACGATATACACAGCATATAAAATCTAAAAGCTACATCACACATATTTTTTTTGTTTTTGTTTTGTTCATTGTTCAAAGCTAATACACAAGTGATAGTTTGGTAGAAAAACTGCTCTTAATACAACGTTCAAATTGAACAATCCAAGACTTGGTAGCCACGTTTATCATTTGTAATGTAAATTATATTGAAGCAAAGCGCTTCAAACGCGCTTTGAACGCGAGACTTTAAAAAAATATTCGCGTAACATAAAAACTTACATCAAACGAGAGTTTATGTTAGTTTTTATGTTACGCGATGTATTAAATTAATATGATTTTTTTGAATTAAAAAAGAATTGAAAATAATATATCTACAAAATTTTTTTGCGTCAGGAACATAATGCTCTAACGTTACATAAAGCCCCGTTACACTTAAATCCAACCAATAAATTGAGGATTAAAAGGAATGATCGACCTTCTAACATATAGCATATCTAACATATATAACATACACTATTAAATCGCATATCCTAACTAATATTATAAATGCTAAGGTGAGTGTGTGTATTCGTTTGTTTTTGTCTAATGCTTTCACGTCTTAACCACTCAACACGCCTGACACGCGGGTGAATCCGCTGGCGAAAACCAATAAATATTCAACTTAAAGAACAGTTGATTCTGTTTGTATTAAGGCTGTCTTTAGTTTGTGTTTCGAAAATATTACGGGCGGTATCGAGCAAGCATTTTCAAACGTATATGAAGGTAATATAGATTCTCCTTGACACCGAACATCCTCGATTTTCTATTAAACCCTGTTGTGTGTTGAAACATATATATTTGAATCATATACATTAGTTTTATATAGATCTTATGCAATTTCTTTTTTTTAATAAGAATAGAATGAAGTCTATAAAATTACAAATTGAAATATCATAATGATGTTTGACTTAAATGTATTTTATTTTAATTATGTATAAATAATCATAACTGATTGAATATTTCATAAAAGTGTTAATATTTAGTACTTAGTTGGATAAAGAATTAAAGTAAAAACCACCAAAAGAAATTTGGCAACTCCTTTCTTTGTCGCACTTCCAAAAAATGGAATTCCTTACCAGCTCACGTGTTCCCCTCCTCTTACAACCCGGGATCCTTCAAACGAGGCGTGAAGAGGCATCTTGCGGGCCGGCAAGGCGAAGGCGGCTAGTGCAGAACGTTTTTCCCGTCTGTACTGGCCGTCGTCGCGTTTGGACTCTACTACCACTTACCATCAGGTGGAGTAGAGTCATTTGCCCTCCCGGCGAATATAAAAAAAAAAAAGTATTTTTATTATGCGAAAATTTTTTGTTTTTTATGCTGACTGTACCATTTTCTATCAAATCAGTAAATACCAATCATTAAATATACAATCGTTCTAAAATGCATCAACCGTGCTAACAAAATTGAAAACAATGTTCGTTATTTAAAAAAAAGAAATTTGTATGGGCATATTTAAAACGAAATTAAAAACCTGGAAAGGAAGCAATGTGCTAATGACGTATATACCGTAATTCCTATTAATTGACCTCATAAAACGCAGACCCCATTTCAAAGTTGCACAATGGCCCTCCCCGTAGTCTGAGGTGACAGGCGAAAATGTAATTTCTCGTTTTGACCGCCTTTTTTGTTAGTACACTCGCAAGCCTGTTACATATAAATAAAATGAATGATTTAGGCGTTTCACAGTAATATGCTGCATATTACGTAATATACATATATATATTATATTTCTTAAGCTTGCACTAAAGCTTTGAATGTTAAATCTAAGAAACTCTCTTTGCTCTCATATAAACGTACCATCATCAGCTAATTGTTATCTACTGGATATGAGCCTCTCCAAGATGCGCTAACGCTCCCAGTTTTCCATCTTCCGCATCATCATCATTCAGGTACCAAATCTTTAAGTCATCGATCCACATCGCTGGTGGGTACTCTATGCTGTGTATACAGAGGCTCTGTTTTGATGAAAAATAATTACCAATAGGAGCTTAGTTTAGTGGGAATGGCGTTCTATGCTTATGTTTATTATTCTTTGTTTATATTTAGACGTTCATTCTATTTAACATTTATTTAATTTCATAAATTATATAGGTAGCAGCAGTAAGCAGCAGTAACAGTCTATGAATGTCCCACTGCTGGGCTAAGGCCTCCTCTCTACTCTCTCTCTTTCTAAGTTTGAAGCTTATTCCACCACGCTGCTCCAATACGGATCGGTGGAATAAATATGTGGCAAAATTTCAGTGAAATTTGACACATGCAGGTTTCCTCACGATGTTTTCCTTCACCGTCAAGCACGAGATGAATTATATAGGTTTAATTTTCTTTAATGTAAACGTAATTCATTAGTTATTTAAATATGTTACTTAATATTTTTATTCTACAAATACAACTTGTTGAAATATCTTTCAGATAACTTATATAAACCAAAATATAGAGATGAGCTTTTATTTTTGGATCATAGTACTTTGTAATTTTTATTTTAAAATATATTGAAAAAAATGTACACTTTGTCGTGAAAGTTTATTATTATTGCATATTATTTCAAATAAGAAGGGGAAGGGGCGGCCCATTGTCTTTTACTACTTGTAGTTCAATTCAGAGAAGAGGATATAAGAGTATTTCTAATCAAAGGGAAAATGCTAGCAATCTTGTAAGAATTCCGCGCTGTCATTATTTGTATTGTAATTGGTTGTAACTGTTGCTTTCTATTTATTTACTCACGTTTTTTTTTTAAATATATTAAATAGTTATTCCAGGAATTTACTGGTGGGCTAAGGCCTCCTCTCCCTTTTTGAGGAGAAGGTTGGAGCTTATTCCACCACGCTGCTCCAATGTGGGTTGGTGTAATACACATGTAGCAGAATTTCACCGTCAAGCATGAGATGAATTATAATCACAAATTAAGCACATGAAAATTCAGTGTTGCTTGCCCAGGTTTGAACCCACGATCATCGGTTAAGATTCACGCGTTTTTAACACTGGGCCATCTCGACTTCTTTACCTGACACCTGACAATGCGTATGAAAAATTTCATAATGATCAGTTCAGTAGTTAAGACGTGAAAGCATAAGAAACAAGCAAATCACTTTTGCATTTATAATATTAGTAACAGTTTGTACGGATTTAAGCCAAATAAAACTGTACAATAAAGAGTCATAGTGTAAATGTGTTCGTGAGTCTCTGCGCGCGTGTGTATTTGAGTTTGTTTGTGAGTGCTCAGTTCATTTTTAACAGCATTTTTAAAATTATTGCACTACTATTACAAATGTATGTATGTAGCTACATAAAAAAAGATTGCGTGTAAAAGAGTACTTAAACATTACGTCAGACGCGTTGTATTACTTAAAATAAGTACATTTTATTTATTGTATGTATGTATTTTGTGTGACGTGCCGTATGAATGTTGAACACGATAAGCGTTGATTTTGCGACAAATCCGTGTCGTATTCGAAAATATTTCTACGCGCATTGTTTCAACAAATTCTCTGAACATAAAATGCAAGTATTGTATGAAATACTCTATTTTTTTCAAACGTAATTTTTTTGGCTCCGTTAAAGTAAGTTACTTCTTGTTTTAAATTGTATTTATTTATATATGTATTGAGTTATATTTAAGCCCGAATTTTCTGGAATTTTAAGTTAAAATTATTGAATATGTATATGTTTGTATAAACACTTAATGTTCCAATGCTGTGGCACAAGCATCTTCTCTGGTTTGGGAGATATGTAAAGGTTAATGTACCGACATTTTTGCATACAAAAGTTTGGTTTTTATTCAAAAATGCAAATAATTCGATGATACACGTGATATAAATAAAACTCTCTTTTGCGTTTTAAATTCAAATTTGACGTGGAATTATTTACTGTTATCGCATTCAAAGAACTTGTAAAGATCACACATTAAACAATAATCAGTTGATGTTTATAATAAACATTTTTTCAAAATATTAAATAATACTAATATCACAATAGGGAATAAAACACATTACCTAGTTGTCCGAACGTCTTATTCTCGTGGGACGAAATTGTTGTCCAGATTTTTATAAAATTTCCACGCTTTGTGGTCCCTAGAGTTCGATTTTGTGTTTTAAAAGCATGACGTATATAACTATTTATGTATGCTTGTGTACTCAATTACAGAGAAAATGCCGTACTTATTTTACTTAATATCTTTCATCTTGGACATTGAAGATATACAATATTAACTCTAATCATATGTCATTTAGATTTTAAGGACGTCAAATAGTAAGATTAAGTCTAAGTCTATGATAAATTTGATGCAACTTTTATAAGTAGCTAAGCACTAAAATAAATGTAAACATTCAGTTACGACTCATATGCAATATATTGGATGAAAGCGGGGTAAGTACGTTGCGTACTTAACGTACCTATCGTTATTTTCTGTATCTCTGAAATCATGTATGCAGAATAAAGATAATCGTTTGAGTATTTTAGACGTGAACGAATAACAAAGAAACTCTCTTACGCATTGATGATATTAGTAAGGATACCAAAACGTAAGTGACAGCATTAAGTATAAATTATATATATACAATGGGTCTTGGATCTTATACAAAACAAATAACTTTCATACTAATAATTACAAGAGTAAATATTATGTTAAATGAAGACACTCCTCTGACATCGATACATGCCTTTGAAAATTTGTATCAGCTGTTACGTCTCGTATTCCAAGTGCTTCAGAACAGCAGTTAAGAAAGGGATTATCTGCTGGTTGTTAGAAGTTGTCAATTTCCATCAGGTCGTAAAAACTATTAAAAAAAACAACTCCGTCAATCCCCAGGAATTGAGGTTGTTATGACCCTGGCAATTGTTATTATATCAGCTCATTGACCATTACAATAGAGCAACTCAAAGTATGCTTAATGGTAAACTGATGAGTGGATGGTACCCACTCAGGCAGGCATGCAGAACTACATCCAGTACAATAAACGCATTCACGTTGAAAGCACTCGATGTAATTATGTTAACCACATATTAGAACCAGTTAAATGAATGTTCACATCTAAGTAATTCACACAAAGACCTTTTCTAGTCCGCTCCACTGTAATTATAACTGGTTATTACCAGCTATAACTAGTTCGTGGACAATAGCAGACAGTCGGATTTTCTAGGCGACATCTTCAATGGTCCAAGTCATAAGATGACTAGAATTTATTGATTTAGATATAAGATAAAATTGTTAAACATTGCCCCTTTTTTGGTGCTATAAATAAAAATAATAAGAGTTATAATCTTTTTTAATTCCAAACGTGAAATAAAGAAGTAGATGATACATTAATTTTATTATCAGTACGAGACAGTTACTCATATTATTTCTAGAGATTGTTACTTTAAATGATAAAAGTTAATATGTATAGGCAAATGTATAAATTGGTTTTGGCGAAGCTTAGATTATTAGTTACATATAAAAATCAGCCTAAAGGAAAGTAAGAACAAGCCAGTACAAATTGTTTTTTTCAAACGAATTTTATTTGCTACAGCTTAATATTATCATGTACTGTTGTATTAAAAAAATAATAATTCATATCAATTAATACGGAATTATTTGATTGTAACATCGTTCTAAATTCAATTTTTATATGAAATTATAATTTGATAATTAGGTTACAGGCAACTTTTTCATAGGGAAGGCTCGTAATTCTTTGTGTTATGAAGTGACCTAGTTAGGTGTTCACGGTCACATTATTTTGTCATAATATCGTGTTATTGCTAGAACTTAAATATAAAAATAATTTTTTTTTAAACGAAATATGTATTAATTTTTTTATACATAAATTTAAAACTGAATTCAATTATTTTTTGAATCAAACTTAGTCCCAAATTTATATTTCTATCTAATTCACATAAATCAAAATATATACTCATGTTATATATATATATATATATATATATATATATATGTTATATATATATATATATATATATATATATATATATATATATATATATATATTATATTTGTGTATATTTTTATTTCATTTAATATTATGGAAATATTTATAATATAGTTTTTCATTTGTTTACGCAGCATCAACAAATTTTATTCAAACATTGGCTCTAGGAAGCCTAAAAGTTTTTTTTTTTTTCAAATTAGTTTGAAAGCTAGAATTTCAGCAATAAATATTTGTCTGTTGTAAAGTTGATTTTCCGCTGTATTCCTCAAATGTATTCCATAGAGTAATTGCACGCCGTCCAGTGTCCGGCGGTGCGAACGCGTTTGTAATAGTCGTGAATTGAGTTGGAAAATTGATATTTTTCGGCTTTAATATACACATACAGATAATAGACGATATGTTTTATACAACGTAATGTTTTTATTTAATCGATTTACTTAAAGGGCATAGTCCAAATTCGCATAAGAACATATAACTTATGCCATAATTCTTTGCTTATTTCATGTCCTTCACGCATATAACTAGAATTCAACGGATATCTTATATAATAAAAAAAGAAATAGGCGTTTTATTGATATCAAGCTGTTTTCTCCAATTGTCAAAAATATACAAAACCCTACATAAATACTGGATCCGTACGTTAAGAGAAAAAGTTCAAGCTCATAAAGCAATGAGCAATACTACCCATGGTGCATCCATTTTGTAAATACAATATTTACTTTGTTAAATCATAATATAATGTTAATGGGCATATCAACATTGGCAATAACATTAGTTGGCCCATATGCTTGTTGTTACATATACTATAAAATAAAATAAACCTTGTTTATTGATAAGTTGTGTTTTAACTCAGCTTGTGTTTCAGAGGGTAGGATCAGCTAGAGGATACGTTAGAGGGTACGGTTCAGTAGTACAAGACCAATTTTAAAATCTCAGCTTAAGAAATTGTGTGCCAAATAAAATAAAATTATAAGTCGCTTGAACAGCGTTGACTTAGAGAATATAATCTCAAAATAGAATAAATTTTTGGTAGTAGATAAACTCTTAGAAGAGTCGTTTGTTTTTATATTATTATATTATTATTATATAATTAATTTTCAAGTATATATAGAAGTGTTTTAGTATTGAATAATAAGTAATATATGACTGTTGATCCTAAGGCGAACTTAGGTCGTTGAACCATGTTATATAATATACTAAATTCTTGTTATGCTGGTTGGTTGGAACTGGCTTAATAAAAATATTTTTTATTACTACGACTTTATTATTACGACCATGTGCTAAAAGCTTCCATGCTTGAGTGAAAAGCTCCAGACCATAACTACTCGAACTACGAGCGGAGTTTATAGGAACCCTGGTTGCTTTCCTGAGTGAAAACGGACTCATCTCGACCATCAGATAATAAAATTTATTATTGTTTTAAATGCACTTGCGAGATTTGATTCACACTTAGGTTAAGCTAAATAAATTCTTGTAAAATACGTATAGTTACTATAGAGCTTTTACTATTAAAATTTTCATAATGTTTTTATATAAAAATGTTGCAGCCTTGGCTACTCTTTAAAATAAGTCCGTAATATAAAAGATATGTTTAAGGTAAAATATACAAAGCACATTTCTAGTCGGACGATTTTACGTTTTTTCATTTTAGTCTCGCTTGCACTTTTTTCTAACATGCTGAGTAAACTGTGAGGATAACTTTTGTCGGATAAAATTCTACCATATGTGTATAAACATGAGTTCAAATTCCAATAAGAGTTTCACTTGAGGAAAAATTTGTGCAGTTAAAGCAGTGAGACATTTACGAGCTGTTACTGTAGTTTACAGTAAGCGACAATGGTGACCAAATCTTATTCTTAATAAGAAGAATATAAAATTAGTCCACTAAATAACACGCAGTGTATCAATTGGTATATTTATTTCAGAATATCTTCTGAGATATGTAATGTTTGGGATAATATTCCTTATCTTTGTCAAAATTTACACTTAAAAAACCAACTTTTATCTATTTTATTTAAAAACAACCTTTAGTTAAAGCGCCGAGTGGACAAGAGAATAGAACACAGGCCCAAATCGCTCATAAATTTGAAACAATTGCTATCCCTTCGGCTTCAATTATAGCCTATATTGTAAAAACTTTTGTTCAAATCGAGTCCTAATAATTTACGTGTTTTACTTGGAAAGGTTTTCAAAAGTGAACCGTTATGGACCAGTGATTAGACATCGAGAATTTTAATTGATGGTTCGTAGGTCCGTTCCGTAAAATAGTACCGTATTTTCATGTGCTTAATTTGTGGTTATAATTCATCTCATAGTCGGCAGCTTTGGAGCAACGTTATAGAGTAAGCTTCATCTTTCTCCTTCTCTTTTACCTTCTCAAAAAGGAGAGGAGAGATAAGAGCAGAAAATTCAGTGGTTTTTGCCTACCGGGTTTGAACGTACGATGATCGGTTATGATTTACGCGTTCTTACCACTGGGCCATCTCATGCTTATAACTTATTTAAGCAACTTTAATGAAATTTTGAGTCTTAGTAAATTGAACGTTATTTTTTAGAAATCCAGTTCTTAATAAGATAAACTTATTCCACATAATTTTTATAGTAGGTATCTTACATTTCATTATAAGCGTTCCTCGTATAATCGTACAATCAATTACTTATTATTGTTAATTTCTTTTATTAAATTTGAATCGTCATTCAAAAAGAGGAATATATTCCCCCGCTTCAGATAGATTTACAACACTTTTTAAATAAAAAACACAACTTTTAGTAGACTTTTTGTTCATTTTGAATAGAGAAATCATTCATGTTATTTTTAATTTTTTTATGCAGGATTAAATTGAATGAAAAGCTAAAAATATTTTATGGTGCAGTTTTTAATTTTATGACAAATTATTTTACTGGTGGTAGGGCTTTGTGCAAGCTCGTCTGGGTAGGTACCACCCACTCATCAGATATTCTACCGCAAAACAGCAATACTTGATATTGTTGTGTTCCGGTTTGAAGGGTGAGTGAGCCAGTGTAATTACAGGCACAAGGGACATAAAATCTTAGTTCCCAAGGTTGGTGGCGCATTGGCTGTAAGCGATGGTTGACATTTCTTACAATGCCAATGTCTAAGGGCGTTTGGTGACCACTTACCATCAGGTGGCCCATATGCTCGTCCAAGGTGGACCTATACTATAAAAAAAAATAAGCCTGCATTCACACTAAATACGAAACAAAAAAGAAAAAGACGCGTTCTTAGCTCGATTTTAAGAATGTATGAAAGAAAAAAAAAGTATTTCAAAGTATCAGGCAATTTTTCGGTCCAACAAATTAAAAAAAAAAGGACGTTACGTAACAGAAATGAAACAAACCAAGCTCCTCAAACAGTGGATTTGAATCAATATGAAACCTAAAAGCGTTTCACGCTTAGGAGCGAATGAATTTTTCTTTTTCAATTCGGCTCCGAGAGAATTAGGTGCGCGGAATCTCAACTTATCCCCGTTTCAGATGTAAAAGGCTTTGTTGAAGCGCTTCGAGCGCTGTATCGAGTCGCTGGATTTATGGCCTGCTGTAGCTCTGTGAAACGACTGACGAACTACATCCTGTAATGCAGTACCAGCCTTATAAGGCATTATCATACCACATCTGGTATGCAAATATTTATATATTACTATAAGCTCAACTCTATACTAGTTAGTGGACGAATATTATAAGCAATTTATTTAGCCCAAGTGATATTTTGTCTACGGATATTTTTTATGTTATGGGCCGACTGGTAAACGGGCCTCCTGTTGGTAAGTGATCACCTTGTGATGGTAAGTGACTTTTCAAAACAAGATGACAGATAAACCTTCAAGAAAAGTGTCTACTCATTCCTTAAATACCAGCAACGTACTTGCAAGCCCACCGGTGGTGCAGGTGTCCATGGGCGATGGTTGTAACTTTTCATCAGGTGAGTATCGCCTTTATATATGTATGTTAAGCCCAGTAGCTAGAACCTCAACCTTTAACGAAGGTTGTGAAGCCCTGACAAGCTCCACGGAGTTTTTAAGTGCAAATAGAAACTAATACTGTTATAGAAAATAGAAAACATGTTGTACATAATAACTTTGTAAAACACAAGAAAGGGAACGGGACTGTTACTCCTTAATTTTATAACCTAGCGAGGAGTACAGTGCTACACCCTCCTGATTGGAAACAACCCAAATTATAATATTCAACTACTATTTTCAATCTCTATTATGAATAAAGATATACTATTATTATTATATTTTCAAGGAAACAACGCGAGGGTGTTTGCCTATGTCAGATGATATTCTGCCACATAATTATTCTGCGTTGGATAGGCGTGATGGAATTATATTATGCAAAACCCTATCCTTAAGAGGAGAGACGGGCTTTGCCCATCAAGGGCTCATTTAATATGTGAATGCTCGTCTAAGAGTCGTTATTCGTATGAAATAGTTTCTTACTCAGATTTATCTAACGTCCTGTAGCTGGCAGACGACCTCACTTCAAAGTCTTTCAAAGGTCACGCTTTCAGATAAAGCTATTTTTCAATTCAAGGTCATCCTAAATTTTAAAATTAGAATTTATCTTATACATCAAGAGAGTATGTACAATAAAACATTGTAATTTCGTTTAGTATGCTAATTATAAAATATATAATAATTGTTCGCACATATTTTTTTTAAAATATGAAATACATATCTGACACCGATTGTATACAGTACACAAAAATTATAGAAATGCTATACGTTGCCTATGTGTGAGCTTAAATATTATGTATATGTGTTTAAACGTAAATGTACGTCAAAATCAAAATAATTTTAAAACTTTAACAATACATTAACCAAAAAAACAGTAACAGTATTCAAGAAAATTGAATGATGAGGATATAATTAAAAAACACTACAGTAATACAATTCGCTGTTGGCCATTTAATTTTCATTTAAATGTCCGCGGTAAATTCGCCATTTTATTTTTAATTAGCATGCAATGCGTTTTATTTCATTCGTATATTGATGAAGGATGTATCGGACGAGCGAGTATGAGCATGGCAGAAATGCCATGAATATACTATGCAATTATTATTTATTTATCATGTTGATAATGTTTACATAATCGATATCGACCATGGTGGTTATTTTATAGAGAGACTTGCCAACTAACGCAGTTTTTTTTATATTATAGGTAGACGGACGAGTCACCAACGCCCATAGACATTAGCATTGTAAGAAATGTTAACCGCTTACTTCGCCAATGCGCCAATTATTAAAACTATTTTTGCTATGTAGTGTTAAGTATCTCATTTGTCATATGTACTATATAAGTCATCGAAAGATAACAAATAAAATAAACTTTATTTTCTTTTTAATTTCTTCTTCTATGACGGCCATTAAAATAGCGTGAAATAATTATGACCGAGAATGGGTGAAACGAAATAAAAACAACACAGTCTGCATTATTTGACTGAAATATTCTCATGATTAATAAATTTTTTATATTTTATCATACACATGTATAGCAATAGGCAAGTGACAAAGATATTCTTGTTTTAGGTGAAGGACGAAATAGGCAAACGATTGTTTTCTTTTTTAGTCTGACAATGGCAGAGATCGTATAGATTCTTACTAGTCGCTGCGAATGGTCAGTTTCCAATCGGGTTTTTTGCGTGCCGATTTATTTTTATTTCAAACATTGTGAGGAAAGGGTTTTTTTGATAAAATAAAACAATGACACCCCAAGTGGAGTGACGTAGTTAAATGTCCATAACTGTTCTTTGTTTTTCACTCCTCTGTGAAAGAAGAGTGAGAAAGTCTTTGTCCAGCAGTGGGACGTTATTGTACACACTATTATAATACCACTATATGAAATAAGTGTCTATTTTAATGAAACCTTAAATACAAAAAGTTAGCTTATGATTAGATATAATAAATATATAAAATATATATACACATATATAAAAGCTGATAACGTTTCCCCGCTACAATGACGGGAGGAGATATTAAAATAAAAACACATTTTTTGCAACCAATTTATTAGCGTCCATTTCAAGTATATCAATTTTAAAGAGAATTCCTATCAGACTAATAGCACACGGAACACTTCTCACCCGCAGCGGTGAATGAAAACAAATGAAAAATAAATAAACATTTTATTTTCTCTCACAAGTTGAGTCTCTTTGAAGTGTGAAACCGCTTGTATCAAAATTATTCGCTCTTCCGTACCTAGAAATTACAGAATTTTGAAACTAATTAATGTATATTATTTGTATCCAATGAAGAAATATATAAATATGTTTTAATAAAAATCTGACCTCCATGAAATCTGACCTCCATGAAACCTCATCAAAAGAAACTACATTCTCGTAAATAATTCATTTATAGTTTATAGGAAAAAAATATTGAGAGCAGATGACGTAAGATTAACAGTACATCCTAATAATACGTAATAATTAGTTACTATAAACTACATTGGTATTTTTGAGAAATGGAAAAATACAAAAAAAAAATTCAATACTCATGTACTCCTCTGGATATAAATTCCAGTTTTTTTTTTGTAAATTATTTTGTAAAGTCAAACAATTTATAATGCGGATAAAACGCGCTGCTGGCGCTAAATATCCGTCGAGACATATGGTTTTAGATAAAATGCTAGCCCTGATATTGGTTATTTATTACGATACGACTCGGTGTATTCCTATATTACGGGAGATAGCAGCAGGCCACGAATAATTTAAATGCTTCGAAGTCTGCAGGTCCTGGGTGCAAATCTCGCGTGGTTACTACCGAGGAGTTTGGACTACAACCTAAAAATGGTTGATACAATCTGTAATGTAGATAAACTGGCTGAATACAAGCCAGAACTGATCAAAATACCACGAAGACCAAAACACTCATTTTTAACTAACAACACATTGCGAATCAATGAATAATATTTTCAGAAGCAGCTTAGAATTTGCAAGGTGGCTGTCATGCGTATGAACTATCCTCATTTGTGTCGAATTGTATCGAATATAATACATTTGCACTTGCCAACAATAATCAACATATGTGAATATACAATCGGATATGATTATAGGTTTTGTAAGTGTTGACGTCCGACCGATTTCGGCCATTTGGCAACTGCATGGGACATTATATTGCACAAGTGTGTGTGCAACACAGATGCAATCTTTATTGCCCCACTCTCATAATCCAATGGGACGGTAATCCGAGACATCTGGAAAGAGTTTACGCGCAGGACCTTACGTGCATTCCGAGGCACGGGAGATGTGTAGACCTCCAACTTCCTGACTCTCAATGAAAAACCCAATAACATTTTTACTCGCCAGACCTGGGGCTTGAACCCAGGACCTTGGAATCTGCTTATATCTAACCACTAAACCTACGAGGCAGCTTTTTCAATTTATAAAAACAAAAAAGGAATTTTAACTGCATAGCAGTGTGAGTGTGACGTCAAAAATAGGATAGCCACTCAGCTTATGTCGGCAACGTAGAAGCGGGCCGACGTTAGGCCCTCGATTTCCAAGGCTGATTTTAAGTGGTCGCCTTACAATATTTGAAGGCTACGAAAGACAGGGACAGCATAATAATTATATTATAAATAATAAAAACACACACAGGTACAGATGTAGTAAATGTATAAGTCTAGAACTTATTAAAGTAATATTGTTTTGATACATAGAACTTGGTGTTATTCTAGATGCTTTTATATGTCCTGTGAAACACACACACACACACACACACACACACACACACACTGTGCATATGTTGCTAATAATATAGAATTCGGTAACCCATTCTTGTATACATAGCGCAAATAAATAAAGTCTTATTGTGCACGTTTTTTTTTCAATAATATCATGAGATTTACTCGTATATTGTATTAAATAGAAGGACTTTCTAAGTAGTATTTAAAAAAAGATTTTCTTAATACATTTTTTGTATAAATTATTCATTTAATTATTAAATTACTTATATTATTATATATTGTAATTTATTAAAATAACGATATACGAGATACGAGAAAACCACAAAGGCTTGATCTCAAATACTACACCTAATTAATGATACTACACAAAAACTTCCGTCTTCAGAATTTTTTTTTGATAAACAATTAAATATTACAATGAGTTAAACACGAAATAGTTTTAATACTTATCCATTTTTTCCGTTTTTTACTCGTATATAGATAATTATATAATATATATAAATCTCTTTATACAGAAATAACAAAAAAAAAAAAACTAAGATAGCTGTAATAAAATCCTTGATGATATATTTTCGTTTAAGACCATTATTTTTAGGAACAAAATGTATTGACCGTGATAAATGGCTTATACGTGAAGGTAGCCCACCTCGTGTAATGGATTTCATTTTGATATTCAGGAAACCGGTACTATTGGCTTGCATATTGGCTTAACTTTAAATTTATACCACTAGCTACCGGTCTTGATATTACATTGGTAAAAGCGGCAAAACATATCTTTTACTATCATGTTTTTTTTTCTACAAATACCAATATGTAATACCAATATGTAAACAGCAATACTTGATATTGTTGTGTTCCGGTTTGAAGGGTGAGTGAGCCAGTGTAATTACAGGCACAAGGGACATAAAATCTTAGTTCCCAAGGTTGGTGGCGCATTGGATATGTAAGCGATGGTTGACATTTCTTACAATGCCAATGTCTAAGAGCGTTGGTGACCACTTACCATCAGGTGGCCCATATGCTCGTCCGCCTTCCTATTCTATAAAAAAAAAAAAAAATGTAAGTTAATAAAACTAAGTATTATTTGTTACGTTCTCAAGAAATTTGCAGTATTTCTGAAAGTACTAGTTTAAATTACAAAATTTACCATTTAGTTTGGTTTTATAAAAAAAAAAAAATTTTGATTCCATATTTAAAAACTAAAATTGATAATTATTTTTAAATTATTTTTAAAATATAATTTAAAAATCGACAAATGCTTAAGACAAAGTTTTCTTATTCAATTATTGTTTTGGTATTATAAAACCGTGGCCAGGTTTTTTTTTTTTGGATGGATAAATGGATGCGGACTGCCCAAGATCGGGATGGTTGGCGTTCTATGGGGGAGGCTTTCGTCCAGCAGTGGACGGCAAAAGGACATTATAAAATATGTTAAGGTCTTATTTAATTTTTTTTTATTAAAAACAAAAAATATATATTATGTTCAAAAGATAATATAGAAATCTACAAATGTATGATACAAAGTTTTCTTGTATCGTTTATTGTTTTGACAGAGTTCACGGGAAAAGTTCCCGGATCGACAATTTTCCCGACTCACGATAAGTCAAAGCATTTACAATACATAAACATACTTTTTAACCTACGTGTGTTTTGAAACTTTAACGTGTATAAAGCAAAAGTTCCATATCAATCGAATTCATTGCATGAATACGGTAAGAAAATACTTTTGTTTCGCTAGAGATTTTTTTTTTAAGCCTTTGGTGTAATTTTGAATTGTGTGGATTTTTGGTATTCTTAAAAGTGGCTGTATGTTATCATAATCTTAATTGGACTTTATAATCACAATTTATTCGTAAGCTGGTTTTCATCTTTTCACGGGTGTGAACTGAGTTCTTACTTCTATAACCATTCTGTAGTATCACTGGTATATATTTAAAAGAACATACAGAGAATATTTGAATGAAATCGTCAAAATTTTTCACTTCAACGAAGTATATAAATAATAATGTCCTCCAGACCAATTTCGGCCACGGCAGCCAATCTCAAGAGAGATTAGCCAACTACGCAGGATATATTATAGTGCACTAATATGTGCGCAAACACAACAGGTGAACTCTCTATTCCCTAACTCTCATAATCTGATGGGACGGCAATCCGACACGACCGGAAAGAGTTTAGACGCAGGACTAACGGCTTTACGTGCTTTCCGAGGCGCGGGAATGTACACACTTCCAATTGCCAGACCCCGGGCTGCTACTGAGAATTTTCTGACAGAAAAACCCAATAACTTTTTATTGGCTCAACCTGGGAATTGAACCCAGGACCTCCGGGTCTGTGGCCTTACATCAAGCCACTAGACCAACGAGGCAGTCAGACGCTATATATGACTTGGAATAAAATATAAGAAACGATTTAAAATTATTCATAATAAAAAAAAGTTTTATAGTCATACAAAAGTCAAAAATATCCTCTTTTCAATATTATTTCATTTTTTACCCGTGTGCATATAAATGATTATGACCTGAAATTGTTGTGGTATGTGGTTAAATGCCACTAGTCATAGCTATGATACTGAGGGACCACATTTCACAATGAATCCAGTATATCGTAATGACCATAGTTCATGATAATGGATGGCACTTGGCGGTGTGCATTCCAGATACATAATCAATCCATTTGTTTGTTGGAGCTTGCTATTGATTTAGGGCTTCGCTTGCTTTGAAAGAGTTTGTAAGAAATTTGGAAATAGAGTGATGTGATGAGAAATTTTATTTTAGCTATTATTATTATTTGATAAAACCTTCACAACAATAACGAGACTTAAATACGAAATTTGAAATAATATGTTATACGAAGATTGGGTAAATATTAATTATATATTATTATAATGGTCTTTAAAATGGAACCATAGAAATGTTACTCTACTTTTATGTAAAAGTTGTTGTTGTAATTGGCCTTCTAAAGTCGTGAAAGCTGCTTGATTGAAACAAAATTAATTTATCGTTTTACAAAAGTCATATCAAGTAAGATTAGTGTTTTTAAAAAGAAAAATACACAAAATTCGATTCACAATCGGCGTAGCTATTGATCATTGCGTAGCGTAGCGTAGATATTTATTACTTTCTTCTAAAGGTCACTTACATATTGAACCTGAGGTAGCTTTATTATAAAAATATTACTAATCATGGGCACTTATGAAACACTTCTTGCTAATAGGATTCTAGTTTAAGTCTATAGAAATTATATGGAAGACAAAATACAGTAAATTTCTCAAATTTTTCGTATCACGTAATTCAGTCACTTCAAATCCGATATACCTTGCTTTATAACGGTAGGTAGTTACATAAAAATCTTTTTTTTACACAGCTATTCATCCGGTGCGTCGAAGAGTCGTAAAATCTGCGTCTTATCCGCAATCCATTCGATTTATTAACTAGTCGAGTCCCTAGCGGTAATAAATTTGGTAATATAAAGATTCGCATTGAATTATATAGAGAAGTATACTTATGTATATCTTTTATATTAAAGTGCGGAAACTGCATGATATTTAAGAAGTAACTAAAACAAAAATTTAGAATTAGAAATAACATATGAGCAGTTTTTATATTATAGTATTTTTTAGTGCTCGTTTTGTTTGAATACTTGACTTATTTATTGTATATTATATTTATATTATATACTTGTAATTTTAGTGTTTATTTTAGTGTTTATTAATTTAATTTATTTCTTATATATGTGTAAATTAAAGTATAAAGTCATACGAGAAATGTTGCCAATATTTTGGACCCTTTTTTGATGAAGAATGATTGTATATATATACTCAATGATATCTTACATATAAAAAGAAGCAGATATGTTATTATATCGCGATTTGAAGACTCAAAAACATCCCAATTTGCATGTTTTATGACGTATTGCTATTAGTCGTTCATCAACATAACAGCGAGTGTCGACGTTAAAAAATAAAAATTCCGTCGTGTGAATACAGAAAGTGTAGCCAATAATGACGCTAAAATAAATAAAACACATCAACACATAAAGGAATTTTATACACACTATACCAGATATCGGCTGTCGTTTGTTTTGTTAGCGTATACAATTATCTATACTTTTTAAAATATTTTTATTTTACATTTCCGTGAGGGCAAATGACTCTACTCCACCTGATGGTAAGTGGTAGTAGATTCCAAACGCGACGACAGCCAGTGCAGTCGGGAAGAATGTTCTGCACTAGCCGCCCCCGCCTTGCCGGCCCGCAAGATGTCTCTTCACGCCTCTGGATCAATCTTCAATTATTTTTGAATATTTAAATAAAATTACTTAGTTTTAGTTAATCAATTATATATATCGGTGTCTGTATCCACAAATTCATTGACCACATATTCACGTGACCATTGATAATATAAAGATATATATTTTTAAATTTGAATTTAATGTATATTCTTATATTAAACTTCTGGACAGTTTGTATGGTTAAACTAAGATTTTTAGAAGCTGAGCAATCGTAAACTAATCGGGTAAGCGTAGAATGTTTGTTGCATACTAATGTTATAAAGAGGTGAGATTTGTTTGTTTTTCCGGGTTTTCGCAGATACTAAGTTAAAGGTTAAGACATTTGGTTTATTACGAACTCATATAAGCTATTTATTACGTTTATAAATTACGTTGTACATTTTGTCAAGAAGAAAAAAATGACTGTCCTGAGGATACACGAAAACTACGTATGAAAGATTTCTAGAAGCACATTGTACATTGGGACAAGTATGATCGATTTGATTGATTGAATGGCTATGCCACTAATAAATACGTGAATGTTTGTTAGTGGTATTTGTTAGTCGAAATCAGTATGGGTAGCTGGCATATTACAAAGCTATCTTATATTGTTGAACCCGTTATTCTCACAAACTCCTCGTCAGATTTTAATAATTGATATAGCTTCAATAGTCCGTTTATCGGGTATAATTATATTATATATAATAGGGTTATAATTCGCGCTATGATCCAATTGATCGCGTTGCGATGCAATTGTGATAATCATAAAGTGAAGTAATGTAATGTCTGTAAATGTCCCACTGCTGGGCTATAGTGACCATTCTCAAGAGAGACTACCCGTCTGTGTAGGAGATATTACAGTACACAAGTGCGTGCGTAAATATAACTGCATTATCATAATGATATGGCTATTCAGATACAGCCTGTTAATGTCCCACTGCTGGTCTAAGGCCTCCTGTCCCCTTTTTAGGAGAAGGTTTGGAACTCAACCGAATCAAATTCGACACGAACGAAAAGAGTTCAGGCAAGGTTTTATGTGCATCAACGTTATTTGTGTTTTCCTATACATACATACCCAACTATCAGAATCCAGAATGCTACTGAGAATTTTTCGACAGAAAAATCCAATAACATTTTAATGGTACACATGGAACAACACAAATAAAAAAAAAATAGTTATAAACTATATCTAAGTAATGTATGTAATAAGTATGATATTAAAAAATCACACGAAACTATTACTTCTCCAATAAAAAAACGGTCTCACAAGTTCACAAAATTGATATTCTCTTTTGAGAGTCATTTCATTAATGTGCACGTCACGCTACGATGGTGTCAAAAGACTTAACGTAAGTCCCCGTATGTTTTCAGAGTTTAATGTGGAAAATTTCTGCATATCGCATTCCAAATTCACCTTGACTTCCCATGGGTCGGCGTACGTCTACCAAAGTGTAGAGCATACTATTCTCAGATGGCTTACACTATGCGACGCTACAAAAGTCCACTCCAATGGTAGGAGTAAAGGTGCTCCTAGACAGCAATTATATAACGTTAGATAATAACAGGTACAGTAGCATGACAGGTTTTTAACAAATTGTAATAAAAAGTAAAATTATGAATTGTAAGTAAAGTTACACAACTAATTACAATCTGATACAACAAACTATAACTTTTGTTGTATATATAGGCAGGCCCAAACTGACGGTGACATAATGTTATATGATGTTATACAACGAGTTGAACCACTGTGGGAGCGTTAACATTCTTAACACGTTGTAGCAAATTGTTACACACTGTTATAAATTGTTATCGAGCTACACAATGTTTTATAAAGTTATGTAACTGTTGAGTGGGAGCATAATATTAACAACAACTTTGACCTTGAAATTAAAATTCGAGTTTAACAAGAGAAAAGTGTGACCGTTTGATGAATAAACAAGAAACGAATGATAAATTTTAATGTGATGGGAGTTGTATAGGATAATTGCTTACCAACAAATTTAAAGGAACATTGCAAGCAAATTATAAACAATACAGAAGGATAAATTAACTCATTTAAAAGCTTCGGCTTCGAATTTGGTCCAGTTTATTTTGAACAAGTTGATTTCATTTGAATTTGTTTGCTCATTTTATCCCCCCCTCCCTCCATATTGAGAATCTAAAGTATACGCTACTTATAACAATGGACTGGAGTGAAGTTACGGATGATTGTCGAAATTCATAGTTGATTGAATTTATAATTAAAGAAAACCAATTAATAAGTATTGAGTGAAATAAAAATAAAAAAGCCGAGATAGCCCTGTGGTAAGAACGCGTGAATCTTAACCGATGATCGTGGGTTCAAACCCGGGCAAGCACCACTGAATTTTCATGTGCTTAATTTGTGATTGTAATTCATCTCGTGCTTTACGGTGAAGGAAAACATCGTGAGGAAACCCGCATGTGTCTAATTTCACTGAAATTCTGCCACATGTGAATTCTACCAACCCGCATTGGAGCAGCGTGGTGGAATAAGCTCCAAACCTTCTCCTCAAAAAGAGGAGAGGAGGCCTTTAGCCCAGCAGTGGGACATTCACAGGCTGTTACGGTTACGGAGTGAAATAAATACAACTTTACAACAATGTGTACACTGATTGACTATATTATTTATTAATATATTATATAATGTAATATAACAAGAGTAAATACTAATTCTAAGTGTCATAATTATTTAAAGAAGAACACAACATGTACAAAAAACTCCACCTATATTTAAATAGCTGCTCACTAAGAAAAGATTATACGCAAAATATCCAAAATTTTACTGGTGGTATAAGGTACTAAGTACAAGCTCGTCTGGGTAGGTACCACCCACTCATCAGATATTCTAACACAAAACAGCAGTACTTGGGTATTGTTGTGTTCCGGTACCCTTCAGGTAAGTGAGCCAGTGTAAATACAGACACAAGGGACATACCATAAGGTCGGTGGTGCAATGGCGAAGTAAGCGATGGTTAACATTTCTTATAATGCCAATGTTTCTGGGCGTTGGTGACCTCGTATATATATATGCTCGTCCGCCTACCTATAACATAAAAAAACACCATCTACCCACGCGAACCCACGGTAGATAATTAGTATTGTATACGCACATACAAAAGAGAGGACATGACAGCTTAACAGGATATCTTGTTATTTTACTGTCACGGCATAAAAGCCTGTCTTAACCCTAAGAGGCGTCAAAAAATATTTTTTTATTCACAACAGAAAATTTACAAAAAATAACATAAAATCAATATTATCAATATCACATCACCGAATGATCCGAATTTATTTTCGATGATACAAATTTAAAAGCATCTGAGAGTGTTGTCGATACGCTATCTTTTCGAATGATTGATTGAACGAACGAATCCATAAACAAACATAATTTGTATACGTAAATAACGAAACAAACACTACATTTCAATCTTTCAATGGCGAAGCAATTTCAAATAAATCAGATTAACAATACAACGATTACATTTGCTGTCCGTTTGTTTATTCATCTGTCAAACTGTGCATATAAATCTATCAGCTAATCTGTTTCGCGTAGTTCCGTTAAGGTTGCTCGAATCAACTCGAATACGTTTTCAAGTAAGTCCTGTTCCGCTATGAGAATGATAATTCGAATTTTAAGCGATTTTGACGAGCCGGTTGCCGTGGTTGCCTTTCACGCCGAAGGTTGTTCGATTCCCACGCAGGACAGATATTTGTGTGCATGAACATGTTTGTTTGTCGTGAGTCTGGGTGTAATTATCTATATAATAATAATAAACAAAAATATTTTAGTCGTCATATTAAGAATTCTATTGTATTGTAGTGTTATACATCTTAAAATAAAAAAATATACAAATGTATAACTGTATCGCATCACATGTATTCAATTGCACTTTTTTTTAATTTTTCATTATACATTCTAGGGAATATAATGATTTTCTGATAAATAACAATTTAACGTAGCTTTAAAAATAAGTACAACAAGAAATAGGTTATCGTTTTTGCTTCTAAATCAAATTAGATTATTTAAATACAACTGTAATGAAAAACAAATATTATTGTTTAGTAAACAATTCTAATGAAAATTTATAATATTACTATAATATTATATACCGTACCGTAACAGCCTGTGAATATCCCACTACTGGGCTAAAGGCCTCCTCTCCTCTTTTTTGAGGAGAAGGTTTTGGAGCTTATTCCACCACGCTGCTCCAATGCGGGTTGGTGGAATACACATGTGGCAGAATTTCAGTGAAATTAGACACATGCAGGTTTCCTCACGATGTTTTCCTTCACCGTAAAGCACGAGATGAATTATAATCACAAATTAAGCACATGAAAATTCAGTGGTGCTTGCCCGGGTTTGAACCCACGATCATCGGTTAAGATTCACATGTTCTTACCACTGGGCCATCTCGGCTTATATTATATAAATTTATAATATTAGAAAACTAATAATAAAACATGTATTATTATTAAAACCATATCTAATCTACTGGTATTAATTCGAAGAGCAAATCTATAAATAGAGTTGGAAGTCTAATACAGTATCGCAAGAAAATGTACTTGTAAACAGAATTCACTTAAATATATTGTAGTTATGATTACACTTTATTCCACTGATAACTATGTTTCAAGTGTTTGTATTGAGTAACACAGTGTACAAAAAGCATATTAACTTCAATCAACGGATATATCATCTACGTATGGACGGTGAAGTGGTTTATAAATATTATTTTACTGGTGGTAGGGCTTTGTGCAAGCTCGTCTGGGTAGGTGCCACCCACTCATCAGATATTCTACCGCAAAACAGCAATGCTTGATATTGTTGTGTTCCGGTTTGAATGGTGAGTGAGCCAGTGTAATTACAGGCAGAAGGGACATAAAATCTTAGTTCCCAAGGTTGGTGGCGCATTGGCTATAAGCGATGGTTGACATTTCTTACAATGCCAATGTCTAAGGGCGTTTGGTGACCACTTACCATCAGGTGGCCCATATACGCGTCCACCTTCCTATTCTATAAAAAAAAAATGTATAAGGTGCTTTTGTACAGAGGGAATATCAACCGACCAAGGATGAGCCTATGTCTAAAAAAAAATATATTTTTTTTATATATTATTTTTTTATTATTTTATTTATTTAAGATTCACCAGTGGTAAATACATCAACACGTACAAAGGTATACAATTTTAATACAACTTAAAACTAAATGCATTACCTATTAAGGTGAATACCACTTGCAAAGATAAAGTTGGAGATGACAAACTTATAAATAATTAATTGTTAGTAAATCAAGGTTAAAAATGACAAGAATTAACAATAATAGTAAAATAAAAAATACAAATATAAACAAAATAAATTAGTTAGCTGACAATTTTGACAATATTTTTTTGTGAAACTTGTTTGATGAGTCTCCAAAAGGGTCTAAAACAGCACTGTGCTCATTCAAAATCCCACATAAGCGAGATACAGGTGAATTGCTTCCTAAAACAGTTTTGCGGAAAGGTCTTACTAATGGTGTAATTGGTTTACGTGGATATCTAATGGGAACATTCAATTTAATTTTTGATATCAGAAACGAGTTATCATAGTTGTTGTTAAGTGTTTTATAAAGAAATTTTAAATCCATCAAATCCCTCCGATCACTTAGTGAAAGAATTTTGAAAAATTCCAATCTTTTTTTGTAAGAAGGAAGTATTTTCCCTTTACCTAACGAGAAAGTAAGATGATAAAGAAAACGTTTCTGTATCCTCTCAAGTCTTAGGCAGTGTGTTATTAGAGGGATTTTCATAGCGATCATACTACATATATATACTTTATTCTATGCTATATACTGTTATATACTTATTATTCACGAAGTTTTAGTTATCTGAATTAGTAACAAAATAAAAGCGATTTATTTGCTGTTAATATTTTTATATAATATCCGACTTCGTAAAGTCAATACCTTTCTTCAGGGAGCGAGGTATTTTTTTCTTTGTCAATTGTTTATTTTTAACTGTATGATAAAAAGCGCGGTGTTATCAAGTTAGTAAAATAGACTAACAGTTGTGGCTGAACACTTCATTACTCACCTATGAAATATTGACAATGGTGATATGACTTATGGTGATATACTATTTTGATGCGTCGTATCAGCCCGTGAATGTCCCACTGACACTGACAGAAATTGACAATGTCATTAAGGGAAAATGACAATGAAAGACATTGATATAAGATTTTTGTTTCGTAATGTAGAAACAGTACAAGCAAGTATGTTTTTTTTAATTTAGCTGGAATACATGGTATTTTTATCACATCGAGGTCATAGGTCATACAGCCAGTCGATTTTATTTATATTAATTTATTGATTGATTTATTTATATTAATTTATCATGATAAGCTTATGTAAAAAATAAATTTCTTATTTATTAATAAACACGACATGGAACTCGCATTTGTTACAAATTTCATTCGTGATTAATAAATGTATCGCAGGTGGATGTTTTCCCATCGGAAGGAATGATGCATTAAAAATAATTTTTTTTCAACAACCATTTGCGGATTGAGATCGTGGGAGTGAAAAGACGAATATGAGGAAAAGTGCAAAGGAATCACTTGGAGTATTAATATGTTAGAAAAAAACACATTTACTGTTATTAATAGTATTAAAAGATTAATGAAAATTGAGTATTATTATTATTGATCGAATTTCGGAGACGGCCAATAATATAAAAAAGGGAAGAAGTTTTTATTTTATAGGTCGAACCCAAACGAACTTACACACAGCCCTATCACCAGTAAAAATCATTTAGATATTTTCGAATTGCTACTTAACTTTTAGATTATTCAATAATTTATCAACGACGAAGCGTTGTATCAAAACCATTTCTTTAAGTTTTCGTATTTAATAATATCAAATGCATTATAAGGATTCAATAAAGAGCCGAACTGTTTGTCCGTAACAAACCACCTCAGCCTAACACCCTAAAATAACTGTTCTGTATAATGAGACTATACAGTAACAGTAACAACCTGTTAATGTCCCACTGCTGGACTAAGGCCTACTTTCCCTTTTGAGGAGAAGGTTTGGAGCTTATTCCACCACGCTACTCTAATGCGGGTTGGTAGAATACACATGTGGCAGGATTTCAATGAAATAATAAACACATGCAGGTTTCCTCACGATGTTTTCCTGCACCATCAAGCAGGAGATGAATTATAAACACAAATTAAGCACATGAAAATTCAATGATGCTTGTCCGGGTTTGAACCCATGATCATCGGTTAAGATTCACGCGTTCGAACCACTAGGCCATCTCGGCTTTTATGATAATGAGACTACGTGATTTGATATTTGACATAAAGTAATAAAGTCGATATTGTAACAAAGGCGGCGAAAATATACTTTGACTCATTCATAATGAAATAGAATGAATAATTTATATTATATTCTTGAAATTCATACATTTATATTGGATTCATAGATTGTTTTACTGGACCATCTATATAGCATCCGGTATCACAGCGGATTTGGCTCAGTAGTATGAAAATATTGGGTAGAAATACGGTCATAGATTAATGTTTCACTTGCTTAATTTGTTATAAACAATCTCGTACTTGGCGATTATAAAAAACATTTTAAGGATGTTTTTGATATATATCACACCATCTTAAAGAAGGCCAATAAAATTACCAAAATACCAAGACAATGAAATTACCAAGCAGTATAACATAGTAGGTAGGTAGTAGAGATTTGTACAAGCCCTTCTGGGTAGGAACCAGTTACGATACCACTCGTATCACATATTCTCCTGCAAAACAGCAATACTTAGTATTGTTGTATTCTGATTAGAAGGTTGAGTGAGTCAGTGAAACTACAAGCCCAAGATAACATCTTAGTTCTCAAGGTTTGTAGTGCATTGGTGATGTAGGGAATGGTTAATATTTCTAACGGTGTCAATGTCTATGGGTGGATCAATTTATCATACGCGGCTCATTTGCCAGTCCACCAACATATATTATAAAAAGAAAGTAAAACGTTATCAAAGTAAGACTTAAAATAGATTTTAATATACAAGTATACAAAGTGATTTGCAACAGGTGGTCGATTTGTTTGTTTGCCTTAATCAAACGAACACGTAATAATATCGAACATTCACACTGACACACGCGTAAAAGAAATAAAAAATAATCTCGAAGGCTTTTACTTATATCGTGGAACATAATAATATCGGTTCAAGCGAAAATGACCCGTAATTCGATTAGAATAAGAGCGTTCTGTTATTTGGATCTTATTTTCTACGTTACACTGAATTATATTATTTATGTCATGTTATGATGCGTTTAAACGTATCGCTTAGATTGTTTTATTTTCAATCGAGTCAGTTATATTATCAGTCAGTTATGGTTATAATGGATTTTGAGTTCCATTTTCAAAACATCTTTCTAGTATAAAATAAGAATCTAGTATAAAAACCTTAACACGTGATTGAAATCGAATGATTGCTTTTATATTTTAAATTATAATTTATAAGGATAATGTGTATTATTTTGGTCTTACTTTTTTCTATTGATAACTATAAACCTTGTTAAAAGCTTTAAAATAAGAAAAATGGTAGACCAACAGAAGAGATTTTTTTTTTTATAGAATAGGAAGGCGTACGAGCATATGGGCTACCTAATGGTAAGTGATCACCAACGCCCATAGACATTGGCATTGTAAGAAATGTTAACCATCGCTTACATCACCAATGCGCCACCAACCTTGGGAACTAAGATATAATCTAAAAAATAATGTAATCTAAAGTACTCATCATAATTACAGGCACAAGGGATTGTGCCTGTAATTACGATGAGATGTAATGAACCGTTATGTATTTTATATATAGATAATATGTCATTAACAAATTTTAATATTTTCTATATTTCACAAGAGTTAGTATTTGTTGGTCTCAAAAAATGTGAAGAGACTGAAGGGATTAAGATATATATAAATATATAGTTAGGGAAACCATACAGTAGCGTTGTTAAAAAAGACGCGCTAATTGAAAACCACCGTTTCGTTGGTAAACAAAAAAAAAAAACAAAACACGGTGATTTGTTGAATTTGTTCAAATGGTTTATCTGGATTTTAAAGAGTAATTGAGTTAATTATTTACATCAATTTGTATGATTTGGTGTTCTATATTTAAAAGACCAATCCGAGGTTTTTTTTAAATCAGTTTTCCTTCTAGATGCTAAATATATATATTCAATAAAGTCAACTCGCACGAGTGCTCAATTGGATTTAAAGTGACGCTAATAACGCGATCGCGTGTGTTCTTATGTCATATCATACAACACAGAATAATGGCAGGCCTTTTGGGCAAAGGCTGACATTTATGGTAATACACATCTGTCCGTAACGAAACACTTAATTCGTTCGTCACATTTCTTGGATATTTTAAGATATTGTTTTGTTTTCGAATATCGTATGTATTTCAAAAAGGTTCTATGCTACCTTTTGATTTGTTATTCACTAGGTAGGTTTTATGCAAGCTTGGTAA
Source organism: Nymphalis io (assembly GCF_905147045.1). Taxonomy (NCBI): domain Eukaryota; kingdom Metazoa; phylum Arthropoda; class Insecta; order Lepidoptera; family Nymphalidae; genus Nymphalis; species Nymphalis io. Next base: position 10,965,000 of record NC_065902.1, read on the forward strand.
CTTCACTCATAAGATATTCTACCACCAAACCAATTAGTATAGTATTGTTGTGTTCAGGTTTACAGACACGGGCACCGTTTTATTTTCCAAGGTTGGTGACCGTGACGTAACTGGTACCCAATACTTAAGTTGTGGTGGGCTCAAAAAATAAATTACTTTCTTTTTTATTCTTCGAGAACACAAATAAACACTTATTAGTTTTAACAACAGAATGTATTTCAAAGGATTATATATACAATTCAAATTTCAATTGGCAATATTTAATATGAAAACAAGTGACGACGCGACATCGGATGAATGAATTATGTGGCAAATATTGTCTGGTGTATTTGACCTTAAAGGTCACCGACGTTAAGTAAAGGAGATATAGTCCAATAATTAAGCATTAGATTGTATGTGTTTTGTGTATCTTAATTTAATCAAACTTATTTTTAATATAAACAGTAGAGCCACTCTGTTAGAGTAAACTCGAAATTCACCACAGAAAACAGTCGTAAAATGTCAGAAAGTGATATGCGACATAGACCATAATGGTTATGACATTTCAAGATTACACGCATCAAAATAGAATATCAACGTAAGTCACTTATCAACATTTCACGGATGAGCAATTAAATACTCTACACTACTTATCTGGTCATGGAAAGATTTCCTGATTGCGGTGCAATCGCCGAATCCTGATCTAGAGTATTACTAGCCGGTCAGCCATAGGTGACCATAAATTGAGTCCAAAGAATAATAGAAAACCTTTGTCTTGAAGCGCAAGCTTCCCTCGTAACGGTGACTTACAAAAACAATCATTTCCTTTTGAATGTAATATAGTATTAAAGATAGCAATTCCCTTGCGACTGCGGAAGTTCGACGAGTTTTTGTAAATTTTTTTTTATTCAACGTCAAATCCCGGATATTGTGTCGGAATCTGGATTGTAGCAGTCGAACGTCTAACAACTATGATTATTTTTAAGGGATGACTATTTTCATCTCACTGGAAAAAAGTACTATGCGCTTCCACCACATAAAGTTTTATTTTATTAACGTTAATTGAACTGGTAAATGAGCCATTTGTTGAGTAAATGATCGCTAATGTATACGACATTGGAGCTGAAAGAAATGTTAAATCATTTCTTGCATCGCCAATGCGTCACCAAGGTTGGGAACTAAAATTTATGTTACATCAGAAACGACGTTATACACAGAGACACCAGGACGCCCACCGTGAAGGAGTTGTTCACAATGTTCGGAAGAGCGGACAATAGTGCGTGCGGGCACCTTCACAGCATTGCACCAGTGCATGCTCGACCATCTGAGGGTGTCCTCTACCTCGGAAACTCCTGCTATCGCCTGTCAACTGCCCTATCGCAGGCATCGAAGGCAGCGACGATCAGGACCACGAACGATAGGACGACAAGACCACCAACCAACCACCCGGATAAAACAATCTAAACACGGACTAAGTCAACAGCCACTGGGTCATTTAGACCTTGGCCTTTCGGGCTAAAATGAAGAGACACGGCAAGAGTACTTACCGGTGAGGATCAGCCCGGGTAAAGGAGGCAACCCTGAGGCCCGTACCCGGACTCAGTCAGTCATAAGAACCAGCTCTCTGCCTGTAATGACTCATATAATAACATTTTAATATATAGGACCAGTCATTATCTTATGAGTTGGTAAATGCATATTTTGCAGAATTTCATCTGACACATACAGGTTCCTTCGCGTTGGTTCCCTACATCGCCAAGAGCTATATTAGACATAAATTTAAGCATATGAAAACTCAGAGGCCTTTTCACAAGTGGAGTGGAGTGGACCACTTGGCTCATGTATGATACATTACAATATTACGGCGAGACTGTGGCGCCGTCATCGATTTGACTATTAAATTAACACGAGAGTGACAGCATACTTTTTGTTGTTATGTCACTCTAGCGGAACGTCAAACGAACAGCCATCGTTCGTTGTACGTTAGCCAGGTTGTACGTTATTTCCATTAGTTTTTATTTTGTGTGAATTATAATTATAAATGGATTTACCGTATGTCTCTACTGATACGCCGATTAATAAATATGTCAAACATATATAACATAATATCTTTGTATATTACATACTAAACTTACTCTATTTAAAGTGGTTTTTATGATCATAACAATATCATAAACTAAAATTCCTAATAATAATGCGAAGAATATAAAAAGTTTATCTCGTACATGAAAACTTTCACTACGTTACTTAAACGGAAATCGGTCGGATTTTACTCAATTCTTTTTCATTTTCACCATCCAGTCCGGATATTACACCGTCTTTTCTACGCTTAAATTTCTACACAAGTAATAGGATGAATATAACGAAGTTTGTGAAATTTTTAAACTAGAAATTCTTTAAAGTGATTCGCAAGTAACATGAATACGTCTACAAAATTTATGCTAAGCATTGGGTGACACTTGTGAAATATTGACACCAACGTACAATTTTGACGCGTGAACTCTTGAAATGTTATGACCATTATGGTCAATGTCGCTTGTCACTTTATTGCATTTCACGACCTTTTTCTAAGATGAGTTTTGAGTTGGTTCTTACAGAATAGCCCTACAGATATAAAGATTTAATATGTACAAGTGATGTATTAACGACGTGGAAAAATTTGAATAACTCAGCGACTTTTAGTAAAACAGTTCTATAAATGAGTCGCTAAAGGGTAAGTGTAACTGCTCAAAACGCGGCTTAGCCAGCGTGGGATTCAGTATGTGATGAAAATCCTTTAAAGTCTACCATTTTAATTTATATAATGTCTATTTCAATTGAAAGTAAGCGGTAGTTTAAAATAAGAAAATTTGTTAAACGAAACATGATATGTGTATGTCAAGTCTGGGTGTTTCTTTTTCGAACCGTTGGTAGTTTCGAATAAGACTATTAATAAGTAATTATAATGCTTCCATGTTGAAAAATGTATTCTGATTTTGATTTTTGGCTAAGAGTCACATTAACTTAAAACGAGGTAATTATTTTTAATTTACAGACAGACTAGAATTTTATTTAATGAAATAATGTCCTCCAGACCAATTTCGGTCACGGCGGCCAATCTCAAGAAAGATTAGCCAACTGTGCAAGAGATATTATAGTGCACAAGTGTGTGCGCAAACACATGTGCACTATCTATTCCCTAACTCTTATAATCCGATGGGACGGCAATCCGACACGACCGGAAAGATTTCAGGCGCAGGACCAACGGCTTTAAGCGATTTCCGAGGCATGAGAGTTTACACTTCCAACTTCCAGACTCTGGGCTGCTACCGAGAATTTTCTGACGAAAAAACCCAATAACTTTTTATTGGCCCGACCTGGAAATTGAACCCAGGACCTCCGGGTCTGTGGCCTTACATCAAGTCACTTGACCAACGAGGCAGTTATTTTTAAAGTAAATAATAAGCGTATACATTATAAACAATAAAAAAATATCAAAATGACTTTCGCCCTTCAATGTACAAGTGCCTTATAACTGAAGGCACAAGAACACTCTTTTAATATAACATAACAAAATAAACAGCCTTCAAGAGATAAGAAGTAAATGGGTCGGGATGCTCGTGTGGACGACAATGGACGCGAGGAAGTCGCCATTGTCAAGAATAGGCAGGATGGCAGCCTTTTTTAGACTTCCGCACCCAAATGGTTCTCAGTAGTTTCTTTTATGTTATCAAAGGAAAGCAAATAAACTATATGTTTTATATCGCGTCTTTAATGTTTTAAAGTTTATTATGTTGAGTTTAAGTGTTTGTTTGTATGTGTGTGTAAGTGAGATGTTTATAAATAAATAGATATTATAAATAAATTTATTGATCAATTAATGTCTTTATGCACGTTTAGTAAAGAATAGTTATTTAACGTTAATTTTATATATACAAATGAAAAAGTATTGGAACTATAAATTTGCTCTTGATAAGAAAACAATTGTTTCATGCGGCGGTCCAGCGTGTGACGTCACTTGACCTAGACGACACGGCCTGTACTCGTTTATCTACAAATTAATTGGTGTGCAGTTACTTGAGCGGCTCGTGTCGTGTTTTGTTTTACACCATGCTAAATATCATGGTCAGAATGACCGGCTATTTTTTTTGTTATTGATTAGGTACCAAATATTTAAACAAAGGTACTAAATCGGTCCCAAATGTGGGTAGTATTTTAAAGCTCTTCTGTCACTTTGTAGTTATTCACATTTCATTACCAAAAATACGTTTCGGTAAAAATATTAAATATGATTTAAAAATATTTACACATATATGAGTTAGGAACAACGTAAAGCTGTTGATCCGGCGCCTGTACTATTTCCGGTATATCTTAAATCTAGCGTTTAAATTAAAAAAAAAAAATTAATGTCGTATAATATAAAACTGTGTCGTCATAGTCATAAAAAGTAATCTGAGTTCGAGTATACATACTCGATATAACTTAGATTTTAATCATTATTTGCTTATGGTAATGGTAACAGCCTATAAATGTTCTATCGCTATCTATAAAACTTCCTCTCCCTTTTTGAGGAAAGCTTAGTGGTGGAAACCACGCTTTTCTAATCTGGGTTGGTGGAATTCATCATGCCACCGTGCCATATGTGGCAGAATTTCAGTAATATTACACAAGCAGGTTTCCCGTAAAGCACGAGATGAATTATAATCACAGATTAAGCACATGAAAATATAGTGGTGCTTGCCCAGGACGAACCCACGACCATCGGTTAAGATTCACGCGTTCTTACCACTTGGCCATCTTGGCTCGTTATTTACTTTATTCAATCGAAACTGCGATGGAACACTCATCATAAGGATGATTTTTTAGAAATGCATATATATATATACATGTATATATACAATAGCATATATATATATATATATATATATATATATATATATATAAGTATTGCTATTTTATAAGAATACACTTCATACAGAATAATAACTTATTATAAGTCTTAATAGAAATGTATACATTAATATGTTGTGACAGATTTGTGTGAATGAATATGTCTGTTTGTCCTGAGTCTGGGTATAATTATCTTTATAAGTATGTATTTACAAAAGAAAAGTATTATTTGTAGTATATCAGTTGTCTGGTTTCCATAGTACAAGCTCTGCTTAGTTTGGGATCAGAAGCCGTGTGAGAATAATTTCCCAGGATATTATTATTATTATTAATGAATCATTTAAAATGTATACAATTGCTTTATGGTAGTTTGAGTAAATAGTGATGACATAGTAAGTTGTCAGTTTTATCGGATTGTTATTTATGTTATCGTAGTCGAAGGAATATCGTCGATACAAGCGCTTTTCTATTGATAAGAAAAAATAGCGAAGGATTCGGGTAACGTTGTAAATACGGGTGGCTGGTTGCTTTCAAGCAGGAATATCGCTTGATCGGAATTGGATCACAATATAAAAACCCGTGCGAATTCGAAGTAATAAAACTTTTGTACCCTTCTCTATAATTATTTTATTTTATTTCGAATGATCGATAATGTAATTCATATATATACTGTTAACATACTATGTATGTCGGAATATATTTTTAATTATATAAAAGTATGTAACGGATGAAAGTAAATATTTACAACAGAATTGTATAAGTTTTTCTACCAACTTAAAATTCTATAACGTTATGTAGGTAAGTTCAGGGTAAAGGTCTATTTGATATAGGTAGGCTTTCTGCCTACCTATATCAAATAGAAAAAAAAACATGAGGATTATATAGGAATATATATATTTCTAATGTGTTTAATTGACTGGTGGTAGAGCTTTGTGCAAGCTTGTCTGCGTAGGAACTACCCACTGATCAGATATTCTACCGCTTCTGTATTCCGGTTTCCGAACTTACTTACTTACTTCGAAATTTATATTCGAACGAAATTACACGCACAAAGGACATAACATCTTAGTTCCCAAGGTTGGTGGCGCATTGGTGATGTAAGTGATGGTTAACATTTCATAAAATGCCAATGTCTACGGGCGTTGGTGACCACTTACGCAAAAAATATATGTAAATATCATTATTTGAATTAGGTTAATAGATGAATATGTGATACATTAGCTTACAAATCCTTTAGAATTATGAAAATAGTAATAAATACTATATGACATTATTTATAATATAATATTATGTTATATTATAGATATTTGTAATTTTATATATCGTATACAAAATAATACATTATGATGCTTATTTTAATGATTAAATAAATGCTTAACTTGCATTTTATTTTGCGGTCGAATATAGTAAAAACAACCGAGTGTGTAATAATCTCTTTTCGAGTTATGAATATTATATATATATATATAAAAGTCAATTGCATTGGTTCAGAGTGAACGCTGAAGAATGAGATATCGCTGAATAATGAAGATGAAGAAAGCCTGACGTGCTTTGCAATTCCCTTTAACATTCTTTCAGGTTAAATCAATAGTTTATATTATATTTAATATAAAAGTATTTGTAAGATATATAAATATATCATGCAAAGCTAAACGAACGCACAATTATTTTAGTTTTCTTTAATATCAATGTCAAAAATCTTTATTCAATATAGAAGTGTAATGCTTACTTATTGATTGTCATAACCACCGGTTCGGAAATAGGCAACTCATACCCGTAAAGAATCGGCGAATAAATGTCATCGAGATTTTTTATCTAATATTTTAGAATGATAGCTAATTAACATTATTATTTATATTTTTTATTTCAAGTTTATTTATACGAGTCGATATGGCCTAGTGGTTAGAACGCGAGAATCTTAACCGATGATCATGGGTTCAGCACGGACAAGCACCATTGAATTTTTATGTGCTTGATTTGTGTTTATATTCATCTCGTGCTTGACGGTGAAAGAAAATATCGCGAGAAAACCTTTATGTGTCTAATTTCACTGAAATTCTAGCACATGTGTATCTCCAAGCTCCTAACCTTCTGCGCTATGCAAACCTTCTCCCTCCGCCACAGTCGCTGGAACTAGCGGGGTTCTCAGTACCCTAGTAATCTCCCTAGAGAATGGAGGCCTAGACAGGCCGCCCGTCAGAGCGTCGTGGTGATGGCGCCTAAGATATCGGCGAGCCCCACATAGCCCCCCACTGTTCCCGTGTGGGAAACGTATAATGAGTTTTTCCAGCGACAAAAAAAAAGCTCCAAACCTTCTCCTCAAAAAAGGAGAGGAGACCTTAGCCCAGCAGTGGGACATACACAGACTGTTACTTTTTTTAATTTGAAATGGTCTAGTTTCATACCCAAATACGCTTACGTTTAACAATCACACATAATTTTACTTATATCTACTAACATAGTTTTTAAGCTTGTAACTAACACTATGGATATTTATCTATAAATAAACGTTTATTACAGTTTCAGATGGAACGTGATAACACAAATACATGATCACAATTTCACTAAAACAGTTCAAGTGAAAACGTTTTAATTACACTAATCACAGTATGTATATATTTATGTACGTCAAACGTTAACGTCCGTCAATCCTTAATTTTATATGAGCCCATCCATTTAGTTCCATTAGGAGGTTCTTGGGTGAAATTTAATCACCCACTCACGATATTCCTTTTGTTTTGCGATCTATTTAGGACCTTGAGTACATACGTCTACTGGACATCTATGGAAGTCACTAAAATTCTAACATTTCTTCTAATAATTACCTAATTTGTATCCTCTTGTAATAATAACACTTCGTAGCAATTTGCCACTCAAAACATCATTACATCAGACGTGTGTCGTTATTTGAATCATTCGGTGTTCGGCTCTCTTAGCAGTTACTGGTTTCTGACAATCAAGCCACATATCATAATTAAATACAATTGATAAATAATTATTTATCACCAAGTGAATTCAACGAATAAATTCAAACAATAATCTTATATCGAGTTATTGATTAAAGTTTCCTTAACATGTGATTTAAATTAATGTTAAAGCTTATATAAAATCGTTTCGTGTGCCACACAATCGTTGTTGGAAAAGTTTCGATATAAGACTAATTTCGCTGTTGATTCGCTCGGACGCTTTCATTCTTTTACATTCCCGGTACCGTTTCACTTTGTCTTATGCTATTTTATGTGTAGATTGCTCTTTTAAAGTTCTTTTTACGTTATACGGCTTCAATATTTTGATTCGACGTTTATACGAGAATAGTCTGACATTACATAATTTATATTTTACACTAATATTTAATATACACAATCGATAGATCTTTCGTCTTCTTCATAGCTGATTCAAATTGAAATGTATATTAAAAAGACGAAGCTAAACGACCTCAAAATGGCGGCGATTACTCCTTCGCCGCGCGCGATACGTCACAGTTCAGTTCTCAACGTAACTAATTCTTGGATCCTTTACTATCGTGTGGTGTGTATATTTCGGGTGTAAATGATGGGTATGCAGCTGCAATACTAAACTGTATCATCTGATTTCGTTATCATTACTTTTGAATTAACTCCTGCATTTACAGTCGTAAAAAGCAGTTTTGTAAATGAACTCTAATAATTATCAAATTTATAGAAGTAAAAAAAAACATTGTCGAATTAAAGCATGCAATTTAGTGTTAAAAAAATCAATTTAATTATTATAAATATAAGTAGATATTTTGGTTGTAGTGAATTGAAATACAGTGTGGGTAAATATATTATATGAAAATAATATATGTAATTTATATGTATAATACTGTTCCTTTCTATAATTACTTAAAATAAGTCTGTTATTCCTGAAAGAATAAGTCCGAATATCTAATTTAAAATACATAAAACCATTATTATCACAAAGCATTCTCTGGTACTTCACATCGGAAGGTCAATGACTTTTTTTCCATTTCGCTGCCACTTAAGAAGAAACACAAATTGAACGCTGCAACAAATGTTATCCTTGCTCGGAGTTGCGGTTAAAGATCATAGAACAGAGGGAATTGGAAATAGCGCCTGTTAATGATTACTTTTATTTTTTAGATTATATTTATGCTCGCGATTGATAAGTAGTTTCCTCAAGACTTACTCGTGAAGACACTGCCTCTTGGGAACAATTTCTTCATCTTCACACACACAGCCAAGGGATAGGTGGATAGGGTATTGGGAGTATATAGAAGTATAAAGTATAGCTGACTTTGAAACACGGCATTCATTTAAACACGTCGCCGCGGCCCATACGAGAAGAGATGTACGTTATACGTCAAAGTCAAAATCAAATCATGAATAAAAAATTACGTTCCAATCCACGCATTAACCTAATTATACTATAATATTATTTATCGTAATAAATGCCAGTGGAAGAATTTGGAAGTAATTCAGTATTTGTCACCTGCTTTAACCATAATATTTAAAAGATGTTATATATCTTAAGAGAATCATAAATAATCTCTATTTTTTATCATATTAATAATTTTATTATAATTATGTATGACTTTCGTATTCTTTTATCCTGATCAGGGCTTAATATATTCGATAAATAGATTGAACTCTCTATAAGAGTTTATATAAAGTTTGACATTACTTCATAATATTTATTACTTCATAATTATTAAATAATATTTTTAAGAGGGGATACATTAAATAGATATTGTAGCCGACTAACTCCAACATTAGTTAATAAAGAAGCGGCCTACATTTCTAAACAAAAACTTACTTTAAAAACGTGTGAATCGGAAAGGCGTAAAGTTTGGCGGTTCGTGTGGACAAAGAATGGACTTATGTACATGTTATATACATGTTATATATGTATATATGTAATATGACTGTATACACATCCAGGTATGGTAAAATGGAAGAAGGAATTGGCTCTCTTAAGTTTAAACGAATTCATTTTAATTAATGTCAACCCATTAATATTTGTATATATATCACAGGATTAACATCCTATAAATGTGGGCTAAGGGCCAAGGCTTTATTTTATGTTTGTAGGAGAAGGCTTACGGAACTTATTCCACAATCCCGAATTTAGGTTGGCAAATACACAATATATTGAATTCAATTCAACAATGCAGGCTTCCTTACGTCGAGCATGAGATGAATTATAAACACATATCTTTTAATAATGAAAATTCCCGCAACTTCGATTGAGATTCATGAGTTGCCAATGGGGCATCTCGGTAGTTTTATGTCTTGTTTAACTTTGTTTCTTAGTACCTACATTTTTATCGAATTTGGCATATCTCTGACGTTGCTCTCTACACTTGTATGCCAAATATATTGTTTGTTTCATCTTAATATATTGTTATAATAAATAAATGTTTTTTTGACAAAAATATTTTTTTAATTATTTTACTCAAAATTTTTTTAGAACAATCTATTTAGATATTCCAATTACAAAGTGGAGGTTGCTCTGAAGCGTTGTTATGCTAAACGCATCATTTATATAATATTAACTGTTATGCGCTTGCCACATTGCAATAACGGTTATTACTCCTTGCGTAATCCCTTGTATATATTTGCTTCATGTACTCATGAACCTTAGATAATTGAAACGTTATTTATTATACTACCTTTATATGTATATGTAATTATATTATGTGTAATAATAATAGCTAGCTTATAAATACACAGATCTCGAAGAACTGAATTAATTTTTTTTTATATGCGCCGGGAGGGCAAATGACTACTCCACCTGATGGTAAGTGGTAGTAGAGTCCAAACGCGACGACGGCCAGTACAGTCGGGAAGAATGTTCTGTACTAGCCGTCCCCGCCTTGCCAGCCCGCAAGATGCCTCTTCACGCCTCGTTTAAAAGAACCCGGGTTGTAAGAGGAGGGGAACACGTGAGCCGGTAAGGAATTCCATTCTTGATACCCAATCAGCAATCATTTCAATTATTTATAGCTCGAGCGAGATTCACAGATGACTGAAGAAGAAGAAAATAGACATATACTTATCAAATCAGCGTGTCTTAAAATGTTTGTTTCGTCGAATAATTCAAAGAAGGAAAACAACTTAAACTGCAAATAATATTGATAAAGCTGATACTTTACAAAATTCTAAGACCTGTACCGTGTGTGTGTGATGTCTTCGTTTATGCAAAATTTTAATGTAAACATGAATAAACCATTTCACATATTATTAAGTCTTTGTACAAAAATCCACTTACCCACCAATTTACCCGTCCACTTATTCACCCATTTACTTATCCAACTATCCACTAATACACTCATCTCACTATATACCGTATAAATAACAACAAAGAGCCACACTGATTCTAAAATGTTCATGTAACAGTCATTCGAAATGGTTTCGATAGATTCCATTCAAACGTTGTACTATGATTATTACGGTCGATTCAGCCCCGGTCAATTGTTCACATTGCTCTCCAGTTCATTGGTATGCATATATCGTCTCGAATGTTCGACGCATGGAGGTTTCCTAACGATGTTTTCCTTTATCAAGTACTTGGTGAATTGTGAACACTAATTAGGCAATTGAAAAAGAGATTTTCGCTCCAACTTCGAACGTGTAATTAAGGTTTGAACACACTTGTGCGATTAAGCGAAGCGGAAGGATGAGAACACAAAATCATCTGTTAGGCTGCGTCAACACATGCGAGATCGAGCAAATGCTTAACGTTTTATTTTACCCAACATGGAGTTAAAATATTATAATACGATATTTCGTATCTACCTCTTCATAACTTGACTATTTTTTTCTACTCGGGTGTGCTAAGCATAATACATCTTATCGGGATAGCCAAATCTTATATACTATTTTTTACAGTGAAATAAGATATGATTACAAATTAGTTTTTCGGTAACGACTACACATAATATTCCAGGTCAGTAAATGGTAAAAAACACTAGAGATATAAAAAAATAAAATTAAGTCAGTTTACGACTAAGAAACGATACCTCTATTGCGAATATTAGATCAAATGAACGTTCCGTTCTATGTATCATTGTTTTCATTAATTTATTTAATTGTATTAATTAAAAGATTAGATTTTGTATAGATATTGTATACTAGAGTCAAATAAAGAAATTTTAAAATTGTTCCCTATTAAAAGATTAAAATTATTTATAAAACGAATAAAATATTTCCATTCACTCAAATACCTATATTTGTTTATTCTGCTGTTGTAGAAATATTTTAAATCTCCGACCATGTTGAAATGTTGAAGCTTGATTAAGAGATGGGTGAATGTCATAGCATTGGTCAATGTCGACGTTATTTAGCAAATCAGCGAACCCAAAAAAAGCTGTCTTTAACATATTTTTTAACTTTCCTAGTTGAACAAGTCTGGCGTTATCTTTATAGTACATTCGGCATGCGGTTGCTTTACATTGCATCGTTCCTTTTTCAAGTGCAGGTGTTCGATTAATCACGAAACCATATACAGAGTGAGTTAATTCCATATCAAGTAGTCAAAAAGTCAAGCAAACGAAATATCTTCATAATATTTGCAAAATGAAGACCTATGTAATAACCATACCTGCCTTGACTTAAATAAAGAAATATATTTGAAAGAACCGTATTGTGTGCTGCCCACCGTCATTTCATTGTTCATTATGTATTATGCTCTGGCTTAACTGAGTACAACTTAAAAGAATTCATGCAGAACATTGTGGTTTTTTTAAAATGTCTAGTTCATTTATTTGTGAGTATTTTACTGGAATTTTGATGAGATTTCTTGTTGTTCAGTTGATGTAATAATTGTCTAATGTTGAGTTTGAAGTATCGTGATAAAACTGTATATGTAATTTTCTTATATATATTTTTTGAAACTTTTTGATTAAGTTTATTGGAATTACTTGGTACGGCTTACTACTATGCTAAACAGTACTACTTAGTATCATTGTGTACTGGTTTAAGCATGAGTGAGCCAGTGTAATACAGGTACAAGGGAAATAACTTCGTAAATGCCAAAATTGGTGACGCATTGGCGATATAAGGAATGGTTAATTTTTTTACAGCATTAATGTCTATGGGCAGTGGAGACTACTTACATGTGGCCTATTTGTCAGTATGCTTACAAAAAAAATGTATATATAGTTGACCATCAACGACATTTAATTATATTGTTTTATAATAGTAATATAAAAAGGTGAGTTTTGCTTGCAGCGGATGCATGTGAAAACGATCCCGCCACCTCTCTGAAGCGTATCGAAGGATACCATTAAAAGGTATATAAGATTCCATCATAAACCTGTCTCCCAGCTCGGATGTTCTTAAAATAAAAATACATACATTATTATAAAATAATAGGAATACATATATACGCTTAAATACAGGAAATGGAATTCGATATATATTTTGAATTAATTACAAGATAATTTCAAGTAGATATTTATGTTGAATCCATGATTAATACAGTGGATAACTTGAAAATATAAATAAAGAGGCAGTAAATGTCCCAATGCTGGCTTAAGCTTTCTTTCTTTTTGGAGGAGAAGGTTTGATATTATTTCACCAGTCTGCTCTTATGCGGTTTGGTTAATACACGTGACAAATTTTCCGCTACACGAAGGTCGTCTCACGACGATTTATTTTACCGCGGAGCATATATATATTGTATTGTACTTACAGGCACTTGAAGTCAGTGGTGCTTACCCTGGTTTGATCTCGAAATTATAGTCTTAGAATCTCTTCTTCCACTGGGCTATCACATCACAGCACCAGAAAATGTAACTGAAGCTATTAATCATGAGTTGTGGCAGATGACGATGACAACAATTTATTAACATATGACTTAAATTTTAACACCCTTTTAAATTAGTACCTTAAAACTTTAATTAAACATTCATTTTGTATTGGCTTTAAATTTTGCATTGGCACATAAGTTTCATTATACGCTAATGCGTTCAAGAATGGAAGGAACTTACTCTATTTATATGCAAATACATTCCAATGCACGTCGTTTCAATATAACACACACAGGTGTACCAAATGTGGTTGAATAAATAATATCGTTGTGTACATTTTTAAATAAACTAAAATTGGAGTAAAGTTTTAGATGACATTTGACCAATTTTTGCTTACTCGGGTTCGGGTCCCCTGTAGCTAGGGGGCCCCGTATGTTTGATACGGTTGATACGGCGGTAGCTACGCCCCTGTAGCAGTACTAAGTATTTAGAGATAGAACTTGTGATAAATGTTTCATCCATGCGGCCTCCAAACAATAAATGTAAATATTAAACAAAAGAATATTTTAAAATAAAGCAATTATATTATGGGTCAATAAATAAGACTCATTTAATACCGGGAATCGGAAAAGTCCCCAAGGAATAGTCCAAAATTTAAATTTACATGTCGTCGGAAAATTCTCCCGCATGATATAAAATAGCTTGTTATGAAATGTAATAAAGATATTAAGCTAATATTAAATTATAATTAATAAAATAATATTTTGTAGCATTCTTAATACAATAGAATAATAGACATCACAAGCCAATTTCGACATTTCTGACGAAATAAAATTTTCTTCCATTTCTGGAACGGGAAAGCAGCCTCGTCGGAAGTATTTTAAGTTTATGCGCATGTAAAAGAAAACTGTATTCCGAAATTGCTTTATTTTTTCAAATATCTTACGTTGATTTAATCTAATCAGAACTTTATTGTCATTGAAATAGGAATCATAATCGTTTAAAAGTACTAGGCCATTTTGTAATGATATCTTTGCTGTAGTAAAACAGTGAATTTTCGTACTTCTTTTTTTATTTTGTAGTAGTTTATGAGTAAATTGTTAGCTTATTATTAACATAAGATAAGTTTAGTAGATACTCGCTTAGGCGGATAATATAAAAACAGTCGTTTTACAAGTTTTAACGTATTACTTCACCTGTTAGTATGTCTAAAATAGTATAACATAATATTCAGCTAGCTCAAATTAAGCTCCATTATTTAGTTGGACTAAATAATGGAGCTTAATTTTTATATATGTATTTTAGGCTTTGCCAGCCTAAAATACTTATCGGTATTTGTATGTAATTGCCACCATGTAAAAGTTCCTGTATTGTTTGTATTTTAAATACACGGGTATTTAAAATACATACGGGGGATTTAAAAATAATAATAATAGTAGGATTGGAGGTATCACCAGCTACATTACGTAAATCTGTGATAGCTTTTAATTCAAATAAAGATTTAAATTTATTTTATCATACTATTCACTAATTTATATTTATATCAAAATTCAGTTATTTATTTTGTTATTTAATTAAATATGTTTTTGTTGTTTTTTGTTTTTCGTCAATTAGAGATTAATTTTTTTAATGTTAAGTAATTAGACTATAATTGATATATATTTTGTTACAATATTTTTATAAATGCAATCAATTTTTTCCTAATATATAACGTTGGCTTTCTATTTGATAAAATAAAATAAATGAATAAAGTTCTTCGGTATTTAATAGCATTGACGTGCTTATTGGTAACCAAAAAATAATTTATGTGATCCATGATGTGGATAAAAAGGTTAATTTCAACCGACGACCGTGGTAATGAATCCAGGCTAGTCCAATGAGTTTATAATAATACATTTCGTGCTCGTGTAGAGGAAATATCGTGAGAAAATCTACACGTGACGGATAACATTTTGCCTTATGTTTATATCAATCTGTACTGCAGTAGCGATTCTTTTATTATTTTATCCATATAAAGGTACCACCTTAGTCTAGATAGCTTTAGCGCTTTTCCCTGAGGATAGTTCCCGAGCTACGAGCGAAGCACAGCACGGGAGGAGCCTCTCCGTTCCGTGCCAAGGAAGGCCATCACAGACCCACATAATCAGGTCCCCACTGCGTGAAAAAAAGAAAGGCTAGCGTTGGCGTTAGCGCTAGCTAAGGTTGCACCTTTATACTGATAGTCATGTTAGCGATAGGATAGGAATCGTTAGGTTAACAAAACGCCATAATTATTTGATGGCACAATGATTTTTTTAAATTCTATAGCAAGGTGTCATTATATGTGCGTAAAACCTTTTTGTATATTAATGGTGTAAGACTTAAGGAATGGTGATATTTTCTTCAATGCCATGTGTATAGGTAGTGGTAGGGGGAGACCACTTACCATCAGGTGACTCATTTGCCGGTCTGTATTTCTATTTTAAATAAAAAACTTAATTTTAAGTTTTAAAGTTCATCCAAGAAATTCGACTTTCATTTACGAAATCTTTCTTCTCAGTTAAATTAACGGCTACCTCATTAAATGAAGAATGGCTTTCCACGCTAACGAGATATATTGTATTATGGCAGCCCTTTAAATAATTATTTAAAAGAAAAGCTAAATCTAATTGAATGTGGGATCTTTGATCACTCATTACTATTACTACATACTATAAAAAGAAATCTTTAGCCGCGTCGTCTATCTGTCTGTTTGACCACGATAAACTCAAAAACTTTCGAATGAATTTTTATTTGGTTTTTACCAATAGACGGAGTGGTTCATAAGGAATGTTTAAATATATAATATAATTAGATGCTTAATGGTTTTGGATACATTTGGTAAAATATGACGATGATTGTTGAAGAAGTCGGTAAAAATCATGCCAACTGGGAGCTATACTGGTGTGCATCGCGTATATATATACAGTAACAGGCTGTGAATGTGCCACTGCTGGGCTAAGGCCTCCTCTCCCTTTTTGAGGAGAAGGTTTTGGAGCTTATTCCAACAAGCTGCTCCGATGCGGGTTGGTGGAATACATATGTGGCAGAATTTCAGTGAAAATCGACACATGCAGGTTTCCTCACGATGTTTTCCTTCACAGTCAAGCACGAGATGAATTATAATAACAAATTAAGCAGATTAAAAGTCAGTGTCGCTTGCCCGGGTTTGAACCCACGATCATTGGTTAAGAATAACGCGTTCTTACCACTGGGCCATCTGTGCGTATATACATAAATTACGTTTTTATGTAGACTTTTATTCTAACCGCGCAAAGCCCAGCAGGGTAGCCAGTTTATAAAAAAGGAGGAAATTTTTGAACTACGTCAAACTTTATAAATTAGTACTTCAACAATTTGTATGTTGGCGAGAAATCAAGCCACATGCAAAAACATTCGTAACAAGGAATGACGAAAAAGTCAAATATTTTTTCAATCACTGTCTTAAGACGCCGCTGCCTTAAGTATACTATGTAAGAGCCAGCAAATGATGAAATTCAGAGGAATGTGCTTCGATAGCACTGTATTGTGCCCTTCATGCGCACAAAAGATTTTTTTTTGAAATTCAAAATTCGTCATTTCTTTAACGCTTAAGGTTATTGACCTTTCTAATATTATAAATGCAAATACAAGTTTATTTGTTACGCTTTAACCTCCTTACTACTGAATCGATCATCATGAAATTTTTCATTCCAATTGTTAGGGTTAAAAAAGGCCCTCACACGCGAGTGAATCCGTGAGTAGTAACATAATTATAAGCTTATATAAGCAAACTTAAAAGTACACCAATAGTATACCACCACATATGCTGTTTGGCTATCGCGATTCTTGAATTTTTATTATTTTCATTATATTTGTTTATCATATATAAATTTCATATTGCAATATAAATTGCAAAACTTTATATATATATCATTGAAACTTAATATATTATTGTGTTCGTTTTATGGTTACACGGTTTTAATACAAATGTATTTTATGCAAGAAAAGCGGGCTGTTGGGTAAAACGTTTCGCTCTCCACAATTTAGATCATTTACGACTAAGTTTGTTGCACGTAATGAGTTGTGAGCTTTCACACTAAGCCGCCGCCTAGAATTTAAGTTGAGAACACACTGAACACCATATAATTTTAGTCAATATAATAATTATCTGTTTATGAAATAAAAACAACTTCAAATAAAATTCGAGAATATAAAAAACGTTAAGTATATATATCCAACTAAACATATTTCACAACTTTTAAAATATAACAAAACTTATATATTTTATATTATATAAAAAAAATAATTGTTTTTGTTTTTTTATTTTATATAATAGGTAATCGGACGCGCATATGAGCCACCTGATGGTAAGTGGTCGTCAACGCCCATTGAGATTGGCATTATAAGAAATGTTAACCATCGCTTACATCGCCAATGCATCACTAACGTCACAAACACCCTCGAGCCTTTACAATTGCGACGAGAGATAGCAGCGCTAAGCGCTTTCTATCGACTGTATCACGGTGAGTGCTCTGAGGAATTATTCTCTCTAATTCCTGCTTCCCCCTTGATATCACCGCCTAACTGTGACATAATTCCATCGCGCACGAAGAAATTTGGCAACTCCTTTCTTTGTCGCACTTCTAAAAAATTGAATTCTTTACCAGCTCACGTGTTCCCTTCCCTTACAACCCGGGTTCCTTCAAACGAGGCGTGAAGAGGCATCTTGTCTTCCCGACTGTACTGGCCGTCATCGCGTTTGGACTGTACTACCACTTACCATCAGGTTGAGTAGAATCATTTGCCCTCCCAGCAAATATAATTATAAAAAGAGGAGTAAAAATCTTATATTCCTTCATTGACTAGTTAGGGTCGGTGACCTTGTAAGATTAAAGGTAAATTGAGTTTTAAAGTAAAGAAATAAAAAGAGGAGAAAAAAGCAGGCAGGCAGTATTACTCAGTGTGGCTAAATCCTAAGTTACTGCTCAATTATAGCTCGCTCAACTGTCTTGAAGGCTGCATCCATTCCAGTTTTATTGCAGCAATGACATGAATCTGTCAGTATATTAAATACTAGTTTCCGCCCACGTTGTAAGATCCTTCTCTGTATTCCTGCTAAAGTGTATGCAAAATTTCATGATGATCGGTTGAGCAATTAAGACGTGAAAATTGTTTGTTAAACAAGAAAATAAGCAAACTATCTATTGCATTTATAATATTAGTGCGGATTGTATGTTTCTTTTGTAATAAATAATTTAAAAGATACTCCAATAATTGTCCAATTTGATAGTCTTAAAACTCAAGCATTTTAAATTTTAATATCTTTAAATTGTTACTTAGTATATAAGACAAATTGACTTATTACGAGTATATATTTTTGGTAAAAGGCAGGCTTATCCATATGACTTGTATTATGAGATTAGTAACCATCTCAGACCAGAGAAATAATGTTAAGGGCCGGAGCCACCGCGTAAACGTTAAAAACGTTGTAAATATTCGTCAATCATTCCAAATTACGTCATTGTTCCGCTTGCAGTTGAAACACTTAAATCTTGGTGTTATTGTTTAAATACTTTTATTGTAAGTATTACACCTAGTCTAACTGCCTCTAGTGATGTGAGGGTTGTTTCATTTTGCGCCTATAGGATCGGAATTGCAATACAAATGGAAATTTGACTAGTATTCTAGCTGGCATGCCGCATGATTGAATTCAAGCACATGCCTCGTAAATAATTAAAAAAACAATAAACGACTTTTGACCGCTCCCTACATTAAAAATAATTTAGGCTTGTGTTATTTTATGCAACCGATAAGGTTTGTAATTTAAATTATACGAAACGTCGTTATTTATGGCGCTGTATGAGCACAAATGGGCGATAACTTGAACAACATATTGCTGAAAGATATTAACGGACGTTATATTTTAGTTTGTTTAGTCGTTTTTTTGATTGGATTTGTCAAAGAAACGATAATCTGATAGACGTCAATAGTAATATTAATGTCATCCGGAGATATTAGCCAACTGCGCAGAACATATTATAGTGCACAAGTGTGTGTCGCAAACACATGTGCACACTCTATTCGCTCACTCTCATATGGGATGGGACGGCAAATGCGATACGACTGAAAAGAGTTCAGGTGTAGGACCACCGTATTTACTAGCTTTTCACGGCACTGGAGTGTATATATTTCCAATTTGCACTCTGGGCAGCTATTGAAAAAAAAATAATATAAAAGCCCAATAAGCTTTTATAGGTCCGACCTGGGACTTAAACCCAGGACCCCGGGATCTGCGTCAGATTCTTGGTTGTGTATTGATAGTGAAAAGTAAAAAACAAAGTACGTAACATTTTTTAGTAAAGTTCCTATTTAATGCAAATGTATGATCAGAGGCAACGCCAAAGCAATAAATTTCTTGTTTAATTTATTACTGCGATTATGTGACGATACATGGGCATTATTTCATGAAGGGTAACTTACTACTAAATTTTGTCTATGATTTAGATTTGAGCTTAACGAGTATTTAAAAAAAAATCTGTTGGCTGAATATATATACATGATAAAATATATTTCTAATTAATTCAGCTAGATGGCGTTCATTTAGTTTTAGGCGTTCCTAAATCCATGTGTGTACGACGTTTTAAACTAAATAAGCGAACTGAGGAGAGCTTGTGTATTAGCATCGTTTTGATTTAATTATATAACAGTAATAGTAACAGCCTGTAAATATCCCATTGCTGGGCTCCTCTCCGTTTTTGAGGAGAAGATTTGGAGCTTATTTCACCAAGCTACTCCGATGCAGGTTGGTGGAATACACAGGTGGCAGAATTTCAGTGAAGGTTGACACATGCAGGTTTCCTCACAATGTTTTCTGTCACTGTCAAGCACGAGATGAATTATAATAACTAATAATAACAAAATAATAACTAATGGTTTCCCTTCAAAACGTATAAATCTTTCGACTTTTAATTATATACTAATATGTAACAAAAAACCTTGTCTTTCTATATAGAGATGGATTCTTAACCTTTTTTTTAAAGTATATCATATATATTACAAATTACAAGAGAATATAATATTATTTTAAATAAAAAATTAAAATGATTTTTTCTACATATGTATAGTTGCAATGCTTTATCTTCTTTTTTCAAATATCAAATTACTGGTAACAGAAAGTGATAAATCGAAGTATTTCATTTTTCATATATTTTTTTTAATAAGGCTTTGTACGAATACACCCTGTTTATGTGTAACACGATTCTATTGACCCCATAAATTATTATTTAAATCAATCCGTGTAATTCGAAACGAGAACGAAATTTATGGCCTTGTGTAGTTAAATATTCGATAATTTATTCGTAATCCAATGTTTTGTTTACATTGATGGTTCTTGTAGGATCTAAATTGATTATTAATTTATGACAATTTCAAATTCATAATAAAAAGTATTAGAAAAATTCCAATAAGTATTTATTTTTTATTTTTCTATTTTCAAGATCACATATTTATTGCCTTTCGAATATTTGTTTTTATGGTAGATGTTAATTTAGTTTGTGCGATTGTAACTCAAACCACAAATTGTTGAATCGATATGACTCGTTTAATTGGGACTATGCATTATTTGTATTGGACGAAAATCGACTTAATTTGATTTATAACCTCTGACGGAAAAAGAGTGTTATAAGCTTAACATGAGCATTTGTGTGTCCGTCTCAGGCATCGAATTCCAAGCAAACGAACTGATTTTGATGCAGTTTTCCTGTTTGAAACCTGATGTGAGCTGTAAATTATGAAGATCTGTTCAGGAGATCATCGTCTCATTTCTTACTTGACAAAAGTCTTACCAACTTTTACAGGTCTAATTGATTTGTACTACAATATAACTTGGTACTTATATAAGGTTGAAAGGACCAACTAACACATATGATTATTTCTTTATCTAATTTTTTGTTTGTGTCGGGGCTTATTCAAATTTTTAAATGAAATATTAGTTTTTTATTCATTCTGCTACATATAAAAAAAAATTAACCTACGGGTGATAGGTAGTGATTTAGTAGTATTTTGGCACAAATATATCATTCGTATCAGTAAACGTTACGTCACGGACCACCAGTCCGCAACTGGTCGGGAAGCCCGGATTCATCAGCAATTTATCTTTAACCACGAGATACATCGAATTTCCATTCATTTGGGCTGCACCTGACGCTGGCTGAGTCCTTAATTAAGCGTACCTCAAACCGATTGATAGGCAGTTAACATTAATTGCACCATATAAAGATATAATAACTTATAGACACAAGATAAAAATCGTCCTGGTAGATTTCGGTGATGGTGATCATTCTCAAAAACAACCAACTACACAGGATATATTACAATACCCCTGTATAAAACATAAGAGCATTCTAAAGACTATAGCAGATGTGGTAAACTCCATCTATTCTACTCACATAATCTTCAAACCTTAGAGCTGATAGTGGATTTTTTTTTACACAAAAACCTCGTGACATTTTATTGATCAACTTTTGGTTTGAACTCATGATTTCGAGATTTGCCTTATGACCAATGAGTATCAAATACGAAGTATTCAAAGTAAACAATTACATAGTAAATAGAGTACCGCAAGGCTAAGCATTCTCTGCATGCGATATTATAGAATGCAACTAATTTCGCAAACACTGGTATTCTCTATTTATTCTAAATTGCACCGATGGGACGCGCGTTATTAAGCGCAGAACTAACAATGCCAACTTCATTCTGACTTGTTTGAAAGCCGAATAACATTGACCCGACCCGGAATTTTAACCCAGAACATCGGAATCTGATCTAAAATTTTAATATTAATAATTAGATTCAATCTGACGATGATATTCGATCGTTATGTAAATTTTCTCTCACCCATTATTTTTGGTTTAGAAATAATATATATATATATATGTTATACAATATACTATAATTTTATTTTTGACTGCCTCGTTGGTCTTGTGGCTTGATGTAAGGTCGCAGATCAGGAGGTCTTGGGTTCAATTCCCAGGTCGGGCCGATAAAAAGTAATTGGGTTTTTCTGTCAGAAAATTCTCAGTAGCAGCCCGGAGTCTGGAAGCTGGAAGTATGTACACTCCCGTGCCTCGTAAAGCACATAAAGCCGTTGGTCCTGCTCGTGAACTCTTTCCGGTCGTGTCGGATTGCCATCCTATCGGATTATGAGAGTTAGGGAATAGAGAGTGCACTTGTGTTTGCGCATACACTTGTGCACTGTAATATATCCTCCGTAGTTGGCTAATCTCTCTTGAGATTGGTCGCCGTGGTCGAAATCGGTCTGGAGGACATTATTATTATATAATTTAATTGCTTAAATATATACTTTTATTTATAATACACCCAGCGAAAGGCAGGGTCACTGGCATTGGCGCCAACGGTGCAGTCAAGTTATTTAAAAATACACACTAGTATGTATTTAAAAAAAAGTATAGTACATTAAACCTATAATATTCTCAATATTACATAGACAAATAAGCAATGAAAGAATTATAAGAATCTAAGACTTACAACAAATGCACCTGAGTCTTAAGAAAACATAATATTAAATATAAAAAAATAACATTTTATGTTTGAAATTCTATTCAACACAACATCAAACTTTGTGTTATAAATTTAAAAGTACTCACTGCACCTTTTGTTTTCTATTTATACGAAACAAACTTCGAAAGATTGTTTAAAAGTTGCAAAATATAACAAAATATTTTCTCTGATGTAGTATAAAAATGATATATTGTTTCAATATTTTCCGGTATAGAATAAATTTCTACAAATTCGCGTGAGTAAAAGATGTTTTTAATTCGACTACCTGGGGAGGATGGTTATCCTGCTTAATATAATGAGTAGTTCATGAATAACCGGTACGTTTGGAAGCAAGGCTCAAACGAGAGGTATATTCCATTCAAGTCCACGTGTCACAACAACAGCAATACTTAGTATTGTTGTGTTCCGTTTAGAAAGATGACTGAGCCAATGAAACAGACACAAGGGACATAACATCTTGTTTCCTAAGGTCGATAACGCGTTGGCAATGTAAGGAATGATTGTTATATAATTATTATATATAAGAAATATATTATAGCGCCGATGTGTATGAGTTGGTCTTGAGCCTGAACTCTTACCGTTATTTTCGGTCGGTTTTGCCATCGCATGGGATTAGGACATGGTAGTTACTTGCGCTTGCAAACACTTATGGGTTATAAGTTTTTTTTTTACTGTAAATATTAACACTTATACTATGTCTTTTCTTTTTTTTTCATGCTTCGTATTATAAAATTGTAATTCTATGTGGCCTTACTTTAGTAATGAGTAATAACTGTACAACCATTTCTGTAACGCTGTTAATTACAAGTAAAAATACATAAATAAATAATTTGTGTTGCGCAACGATGGTCTACATTTAATTAATTTCATTTACATTTTTATTACAAATTAGCGAATATAGTATATGATAAAATAGTATTTATTTAGCTATTTTTCTTAAACATGGAGAATAATTTAAGGAAAAAAAAGCATTTTATCACAGAAAAAATTGATATTTAGGCATTCAAGAGGCGTATAAAATACTCAGAAACAGCCGACTATTCATCATTATTCCGAGGAATTAACTTAAAGTGAGTTATAAATCTAATTTAGGCATATTAAAGCGGTCTCAAGACTTATAAATCTTTGCTCCTTTACTTTGATACTTGCGAACATTTCAGACCACTGAAAATTTTCATAGTGCTTTAAACATGGTCTTATTATTTATGATTCTCGTTGTTAACAGTTTTTATGATGTTTTTATTTTTATTTTTTTTCCAATGAACATAGCGTATGTTGTATACGTAACTCTAAGTTGGAGACATGACATTCGATATGTAAATAAAAGATGAGGCATCAAGCCGATATGGCCCTGTGGTAAGAACGCGTGAATCTTAACCGATGATCGTGGGTTCAAACCCGGGCAAGCACCACTGAATTTTCATGTGCTTAATTTGTGATTATAATTCATCTCGTGCTTTACGGTGAAGGAAAACATCGTGAGGAAACCTGCATGTGTCTAATTTCACTGAAATTCTGCCACATGTGAATTCTACCAACCCGCATTGGAGCAGCGTGGTGGAATAAGCTCCAAACCTTCTCCTCAAAAAGAGGAGAGGAGGCCTTTAGCCCAGCAGTGGGACATTCACAGGCTGTTACGGTTACGGCATCATTGAAAGGTGGCCAAAGTTGCTACAAGAGTTTGTCTACCGTCAGTCATGAATACTTTGTAATACTTGGAGTCTTCCGCTACCACTGCCATCTGTGGTATTCTTTTATAAAGTAAAAATTATAAAAGAATACATATTTTATATCATAACCTGAGATTATTTGCAAGTTAAATAAGAAAAAAAAATCCTTAATTATTGTCGGATATAATAAAAATACATTACAACTTCTTTTTTTAAGTCGGACAAAAATACAATTAGATAAATACAAGTCGCAATAATTTAACCACAAAAGTATTTTACACGAAGCAAAAACTTTTCTTGCAACAAATCTCAGAACATTATCCCTTAAGGGTCTAAGATAAGACATATAAGAAATATATTGGGATGACCATAATGTCTTAGTAACGACTATGAATAACGCACCAGATAACACCAATAGCCAAACTTTTAGGCTCTATAAATTGAATGGTAATAGTAATTTGAACGTAGAACGCTACGGATACGAAAGTCCTATGTAACGTTGAATGACGTTTGATTTCAAGGTCTAAAATTATAAATTATTAATAATATAAATTATTTTGAAACTCACAGCAGAAAACGATTATGAAATGTCAGAAAATGATATGCGACATTGACCATAATAATTATAATATTTCATGAATACTCGTATTAAAATATACCACCATAAGTCGGTTGTAAGAATTTCACGGGTGAGTTTTGAAGTGAGTTCTTAAAGAATAGCACTGCTGGACAATTATAATTGTATCGTTTTGATTACTAAAGTGCTTAATATATATGTGGTATTTAGCAATTATTAACTAGGAGTAATTTTATCAAATATGTGTAGTTATATATTTTTGATATTATGAAGTTTATTTATTTATTTATTAACAACAAAATCTAAATTTTTATTTTTATTATTGACACCCATGAGCTTTGTCAGCTTGTTTGTGTACTTTTTTAATTTTTTTATTATAGAATAGGAAGGCGAATATATGGGCCACTTTTGGTAAGTGGTCACCAACGCCCATAGACATTGGCATTGTAAGAAATGTTGACCATCGCTTACATCACCAATGCGCCACCATCCTTGGAAACTAAGATGTTTTGTCCCTTGTGCCTGTAATTACACTGGCTCACCCTTCAAACCGGAACAGAACAATAGCAAGTTGCTGTTTTGCGGTATATCTGATGATGATGTACTACTTATATTAACAAACATAAACTCTAGACAAACTAATAAATATAATTAAAACACACACATCAAACCTAATAAAAATAAAAAACAAAGTAAAACAAAATAATATACAGGTGAGCTTTTTACTAAATAAACCAAAACAAAGCTTTTTTTAATATTGTATAGTTGCTTTGTAAAAAACGAATACACGTTCTCTCTAAAATGAAATTAATATAAATTACATATATTTCAATACAGTAATATGATAATTCCCGTGTAGTAAAGAGCCCTTATAAGCCTACTTGAATAAAGAATAATTTGATTTGATTTAATTTGAATATGTCATGGAAATCATCAAATATTGTTCCCGAAAAACCAAATACAAAGGTCATTATAAAAGTTCATATAAGCCATTCTCTTTAAAAATAATATAAAACTTTATCAGCCCAAAATGTTAAAAAATAAAACCCTACCAAGTATTCGAGACTGTTTTACGACAAGATGTAACAATTCCAAGAAAACATGTTTCGCCGTCGACTCATTTGCGAACGTTATTATATTAAAGATATAAAACGCGAACTCCGCAAACTAGGTTAATAAACTTCAAATTGTGTTTTTCTTTACAAAATCAACACAGCTGTGAGACAACAGCGTCATTAAGAGATAACATCTTGAACATAATGGTAAATAGTGTAATAGTCTGTAAAGCACATGAGGGCAAGGATTAAAGAAAAATCAAATGCTGGTTAAAGGATTTATGTGCACGGGCCTGTAACAAATGTACTTCCTGGCTCCGGGTTGTTAAAAGGAAATTCTGGACAAAAATTGAAAAATGATCTATAAATATTGTTTTGACTCGGGATTTGACGCCCCCTGAAAAGATGGAGTAGGTACAACTGATTTTTAGTACATATTCTGGTGCACTTTACACCGGTGAGACCCATTGGTGTGAAGTGAGAGTCCCACTTAATGTGGCAGGAATGCTAAATGCGTTTTTCCAGCTAGATAAAAAATCTAGGATTGAAACTAGACTAGTGACGTATTATTGAATTTGTCTTGCTTCAACTGGTGGTAGAGATTTGTGATAGGTTGTCTGGGTAGGTACCACCCACTCATCAGATATTCTACCGAAAAACAGCAGTACTTGTTATTGTCGTGTTCCGATTTGAAGGGTGAGTGAGTCAGTGCATTACAGGCACAAGGGACATAACATCTTAGTTCCCAAGGTTGGTGGCGCATTGGCGATGTAAGCGATGGTAAATATTTCTTACAATTCCAATGTCTATGGGCGTTGGTGACCAATTACCATCAGGTGGCCCATATGCTCATCCGCCTTACTATTCTATTAAAAAAAAGCAAAAACTGTTATTTTTCCCAGATTTTAATGCTTTTTGTATAGTGATTTCCTAACACAACAATATATTATTGATTAAATTAATATACATATGTGTTAAATTAATCACATACACTACTATTAATGTCCATTAGAAACAAATCGTTTGAACAAGGATTAAATAAAAAGTGTGCAACTTAATTATATTTTAAGCCATCAAGCGAAATATAGGTACAACAACATTTTTTACTTACTATTTTATAAAAAAAACAATATAACCGTACTTTAATTACAGCTTTATTTCATAAAAAAGTATTATGAAATTATACAAGAGTTAGTCGAAAGTGTGCACATGTTTCTAAGTTTTTTGTTTTCAATGGTTTGAAATTCGTGTTCCAATTTGAAAAGTTTCGCGATAATCGGATATTATTATTAGAGTTTTTCTTTCGATTATTACTTTCCTCGTTCACTTAATAGAGTTAAGCCATTTTGATAAAGTAAGGAAATTTCACGGATAATTATCCTGATATTGTATAGCGACTGGAAATTTTCTTTGTTGCAGCTGTCCCATTTCGTCACACGGGTGTAGCCACAGCTTGACAGAGGATTAAGTTTTCGCAGTTATGCTTCATAGCGTATGTGTTTCCTTAAAGGAAGTTTTAATGCAATTAACTTTTACCATTTTTTATATATATTTTTACCACATAAAATCGTGTTTGGTTAACTTTCAGTGAATACCAAATGGCTTTAAATAGTATGTACGATCGTCCATACGATTTCAAATCATGTCAGATCTGCCTGTCTGGCCTTTCTTTCAACATTGCTCCATGCCTAATTTCATCCAAATCGGTGTAGTGATTTAGCCGTGAAAGCTTAACATGGATGGATGGACTTTCGCATTTATAATATTAGTCTTTATTATACATATATATATAGGAGGAAATATAATTCCTTTTAATAATTTTAATAAGACGAAACATTAATAACAATACTAGCAAAGATATAGAAAATCGATTTACAAAGAACGCCTACCTATTCAATAAATAAATATATATATATATATTTTATTTGTATTGAATAGGTAGGCGGGCAAGCATATAGGCCACCTGATGGTAAGTGGTCACCAACGCCCTTAGACATTGACGTTGTAAAAAATGACAACCATCAATACCAAGTACTCACATTTTACTGTAGAATATCTGATTAGTGGGTGGTACCTATCCAGACGAGCTTACACAAAGCCCGTTAAATTATATTTCAAGATTTGAATACTACGTCCACCCACAGCTTCGCCAGCGTATGAGGGGTTGTCTGGGTCAGGTATACGGTAAAAATTAATGTCCTTTTCTGATAACGTGTATGCAATATTTCACGATGATCAGTTGTGTAGTTTAGCCATGATAGCTTAACAAGCAAACAAATAAAGAACACACAAAACTAGTCGGATACATGTCGATACAATTTCAGAGGCTTTAAATCCGTGTTGGTCAAATATAAGTTACATTGTTCTACTCAATTTGTCAATAGCCCGGATTTATTAAGTTAGTGCTTTTATAGTATAGTAAGCACGTAGTGCCTCCTTAAGTCGTTGGCTTGCTCCTGATCTCTCGTCGGTTGTGACGGATTATGGTTTCATTGGATAATGAGAGAGAGAATAGAGATTGGTTTGACATATAAATTTATGTGCGACATATCCTAAGTTAGGTAACCTATCTTGAAAGTGGCCGCTTCGTGATGATTTTCTTAATAAAGTAAAACCTTAAATATTTCACTACTGGGCTAAAGCCTCCTCTCCATTTGAAGTGAAGGTTGGGAGCATATTCCTCCACGCTGCTCCAATTGGTTTACACATGTGACAGATTTTTATCAACCACATGCAAGTTTCCTTCACCACTGGTTACGAAATGTATTATAAGCACAAATTAAGCATATAAAAATTCATTATTACTTGCCCGGGCACGAACCTAAAATATTCAGTTAAAATGTCGGTGTTCTAACCACAGAGCCGTCTCTTTTCCTACTAAATTCCATTTTTATTAGTTAACCTTAAAAGTTTTATTTTAATTAGAACGATAAATATATTTCTTTTACAAAGTACAATATTATAATATTCATTTAATAACTAAGCTCACATAAAAAATAATATTTCTATGAATGTATTGGTAACAATATTGTAGTCTCAAATAATATTTGTTGTTTTCTCGCTTCCATTCATTGCGCTCGTTGTGAGCTCGATATTATTGGTAAAGAACATACAACTGAGCTTAGGTGATAACAACACTATTGTTAAAACTTTTCAGACATAACGCGCTTAAAACGTTTACTTATTTGTACTAGTAATAAAAAAAAATAGTTACGATTTTCTTTTTACTGTATTACGTAGCTGTATAATGAGCAATCTAAGGTATAAATGGTCACCAACGCCGTTATTATGTCTTACGAAGCCAATCTCATTGATATATTAACCATTACTAATATTGCTAAAGTGCCACCAATTTTGTGAAAGATACTATGTCCCTTGTGACTGAGTTACACTGCCTCAATCACCCTTTCAATCGGAACACAACAATAACAAGTATTGCTGTTTAACGGTAGAATTATAAATAAGTGATATAGTGAATAAGCTCCAAACCTTCTCCTCAAAAGGGAGAGGAGGCCTTAGCCCAGCATTGGGACATTAACAGGCTGTTACTGTTACCCAGACAGGCCTATAATATCTTCAAGTCTAGAGTGAATAGGCATCTTCTAGGCAAGCGCGCTCCATCTTAGACTGTATCAACACTTTCCATCAGGTGCGATAACAGTCAAGCGCTAGCTTATATACATAAAAAAAAAAAAAAAAAAAACAGTATTACCATTGCTGGATGGATTCAAAAAATAACTGCTAATGTATTCAGATAGCTCTAAATTGAGGATACAATATTACTAATAAGATTTAACTTAATTAAATATGTTTTAATTTTTATTTTGTAATAAAGACAGCGTTTTATGATATTCGTCTGATAACAGCTTCATATAAAATGGACCACTGCAATATTTTCATACGAACAAGTACGGTTGCGATAATTCCTGATCACAAACAGTAGAACACATCTGGTATGTCTAAACTATATCTGAACTTTGGTATTAGGTTGAATAGTTTTCTAGAAGTTTCTTTGCGGCCGATGTTGGGAATTGTTTTCGGCGTTTTGTTAATGAGATCTGGCCGTTCGAGACAGATATCGGGAAACTTTGTTTTGCAAGCTTAACTTTGCGTCGAGGATCTGTATTCACTAATTTATTGATGATTGTTAAATTTGTTGATCGTTATCTTCTGTTGTATTATCTACTTGATTTTTTCTCTGAAATCATATAAAGAGAATTCACATTAAGAGTTATTTACTTTGACAATAGGTTAGAGTGGATAATTCTGAATTGGAGTTATGAGTACCCATGTAAGAAAAGGTGATTTTGACCTTTAGTTAAAGTTTTCATAAAGATATATTTTGTCTAGTTATATTTGCAAAGTATGTTATGTTGTGTTGTATGTTATATGTAAGGGTTTTATTTCTATGTAAACGTATAATCGCAACGAAAAACGTCGCATCTCCTCAGATGGATCAATATAAAGCTCCACCATTCGAAACATAACCATTGTTTAGCGGAAAATCACCAAAAACAATCAAAGTTTCTTTTTTATATAACAAAGGGTAGGTCAGACATGCAAATGGGCAATTCTTTTTATAATATAGGTTAGCACTTGACTGTTATTACGCCTGATGGGAAGTGAAGATACAATCTAAGGTGGAGCGCACTTGCCTAGAAGATACCTATTCACTCTTGACTTGAAGGTCAATAATGTAGGTGGTGGGGAAAACGGAGGTCGGGGTATTCCAGACCTTAGCGGTGCTTATTAGAAACAAGGATGCAATTCGTTTCGTAAGTGTCTTAGATACGTAAACTATGTATGGGTGCAGATCTTATGGTAAGTGGTCACTAACAAAAATCAACAGACATTGGAAAAGCAAAATAAAAATATTAAAACATTCCTTGCATATCCAATGCGCTGGCTCACTCACTCTTTAAACCTGAACACAACAATACTAAGTATTGCTGTTTGGAGGAAGAATATAGGATGAGTGGATTGTACCTACCCAGACGGGCTTGTACAAAGCGCTACCAGCAAGTAAACATCACGTCGTTACAACTATGTCGAGGTTTTAGCGAGAATTTTTCTATGTTTATCGTTTTCATAGAATGATCTCGTAGCTCTTCGTAGCACAACGTAGCACAATAATTGTTACTCTTTTTTATTCGAAAACACTACATTAATATCATACGACAAATTAACAGTAATACAAACAAACGCTGCCTTGTAAAATATGTTAGTTAAACGCCTGTTCACAGCGAAGGTCTAGATTTCATCTCACCATGTTCTGTGGTTCAAGTGAGATGAGAATTGTAAAATATTTCTTTTAATATTAAATATTTTCAGTTTATTCATAATTATAGCATCGTTTCTAGAGAATATAACATAATATGGATTTTATACATTAAATATCGGATTTTAACCATGTAAACGATTTTTTTTATATATGTTTACTGAGTATTCACGAGTTTGGCAAATAATATATTAAGAAGTTTAATTATAATATTTCTTCCCTTGTTGCTTGCCGTTTTAGCTAATATCGATTCTCAATTTAATCGCAATCTTAAGCGTAAACATAATATATTCAAAACGTAATAAGATGGTATCGTATTGTAATAAATATCGATTAATATGCATAGAATATGATCCCTGACCTTTTTTTGAAAATAGAACGTTGTTTATATATTTTATTTTATGTGATTGGCTTTAGCTACAGAAAAAACGACCGTGAACGTAATTTAAAAAATGAAGGTTTTCATCTATTTTCGCTGGCTATTCAAAGACAGCTTATCCAATTTGTAGCCATTTGTGGAAGTAGACGTCTATCTACAATTCATCTTTGCATAATATTTAGGGAAAACATGTAGAAAAATGCTGATACCAAGTTGCATGTCATTTCCGTTCCCTTATTTCATTTATAATTAAACGCTAATGCGTGAGTGTAGATAATATTTATTTTCAATTTATCTCTAAGTCTAATGTCATTATTTACTTCCTTCTTGCGTATGTCATCACAACTCACACAATCCATCTTTTTTTTCGGGCTTCCTCATACCTTATACCCATTTATATTAAGGGCGCCTTCAAATTTGCCACACAGTGACGTGCCGCGATAGTGCGGCTGCAGTGCTGTGGTAGTGCTACTTAGAAAATCTATAAAAAAATAAAAAAACAAGTGAATGCAGCGCTACACTCGCGCTGCCGTGCATCAGTTCATCGATTGACTAGTTATCGTAAAACACCATAAGATACTCGAACCTAGCGACAGCATCGCGGGTGCAGCGCTGCAGCTGCGCTGCTTCAGCGCGGAATTCTGCGGCAAATTTTAAGGCGCCCTAATGCTTAGAGATTAGGTTTAGACCTCTATTTTATCGAACGAGTTCTAAAACCATAAAAACCAACTTATCATCAGGTGGAGTGGAGTCATTTACTTTCCCGGTTTTTATATAAAAAAATAAAAAAAAATATATAAAAACTCTCTACTTTCTGAACTCCGATTATTTTTAAAATCGAAAGCCGACGTATAAAATTGTAAGTGTAATGACGTGGTTTTGAAATAAATAATGTTTTCTATAACTTAGACCAGTAGCTTAAGGGCAGATTTCATTGCACGCCCGCCTTCAGGCCGTGAATAATTCATTTCGAGCGCGTTCTCCGCTGAATAAACATGAAACTGCCAAGTCTTAAACAGTAAGTTATTTTTACCTTTCAGCGGTATAACTAAATGGTCTACCATATATTTAATAGGTTACCAGTGAATGTTGGGGTCACAAAACGTGGGAAAGTTTTAATGGACGGAGAAAATTTAATTAAGCATCCCTAAGGAACGTAGATTCCATTTAGACGAAACCGAGATCATGGAACCCTATAACTGCTAAACATTAATACTGTGGATTGCAATATTTTGATTTCGAATGCAACATTGAGCGAGTTAGGGTGATTACAAAAATTATGAGTAAAAATTAATTACATTTACTTTGAAATGAAGTTAAATAAAGAAAATACACTTATTAAAGTATCTGTGATCACTTATCCTCGAATGGCCTTTTTGCTTGTCTGGTTATCAGTTAAAAATAATATAAAATTAAAATAATAAGTGATTTATTGAGTCGAATCTTAAAACGTTGATTTATATTATTGGTACTCAAATCTCTTTGGACTAGCTAAGCTGGATAAGTCTGTAGATGTGGACCTTGAAATGGCACAATCAAATTTTATTGAGTTTTTTTCTACTGAGAAATTAATCTAAAAAGAAAACATGTAAGAGCTTATTCCTTGCTACTGAACTTTATCCATTGTAATATTGTGTCATGCGCAATTGGCTAGATAAGTAGGACATCATCAGTTAAAAGCGGGAAGTCAATCCTCCGGCAAAATCGTCAAAGCGTCAATACCACAACAGCTAACGTGTCATCTAGCGATATAAAATTCGCAGGATTGATTCGAACCCCTCGAACCATTGTCTTATTTTATATATTATAGGTAGGTGGACGAGCATATGGACCACCTAATGGTAAGTAGTCACCGATGTCCTTACATTGGCATTGTAAGAAATGTTAACCATAACTTACATTGCCAATGCGCCACCAAGCTGTTATGCCCCTTGTGTAATTACACTGGCTCACACATACTTCAAACCGAAACACAACAATACCAACTGCTGTTTTGCGGTTGAATATCTGACGTGTGGGTATTACCTACCCAGACGAGCTTGCACAATTACCACCAGTAAAAAGTCGTCCCCATAAGCACAAGTTTTATTCTCAATTTAAGGGGTAAATAAGAATATCAGTTATTCCATCAAAAAGGAAATTGCTATTGTAATATATAATATTGCTATTATATAATAAAAAAAAACATTTCCAAGGAAAACCAAAAAGTCCTATTCATGCAGTGTCATACGCTGAACCCAAATTAATGAGATAAGAGAAAATTTAATTTAAAATGTACAAGTATTATCTCTACAGTAATGAAACAACCGTTTATACCGCAAATAAATATAGTATAAATAAAAGATAATTTGAGGATAAGCATTACGGGTTCACGGTAAATACTCATAACTGGTTCGTTAATGGCTCTGCATTTATCAACGAGATTAATAAATTCGTTTATTTCGTTAGATCTCATTTCTCCCTGTATTATTATGCCTTATTAATTACGAAATGAGCGTGTAATTTTGTTTCTTTGGATTTATCGCGTGGATAAATATAAATTGTGTTGTAGTATTATTATTGTTCGATTATAGAGTTAATATATATATGAAGTATGTAATTAGAGTTTGAATTCGAAATTTTGGGCATTTCAATGGAAAATAAAATTTATGTGAGTACGTTATTACCGATAATTTGAGTAGTCGGTTTAGTTGACATTTAACAATATTCGTTTAAGTTTAAAAATATCGTTGTTTTGATAAATATAATAATACTATGTAAAAAACAGTATTTTCTACACAAGATACATTCAATATATTAATTTTAACCAGATAAGTTTTTCTAAAAAGATTGTTTTTAATAACAAATGGATGGTTATTTACGATTAGTTTAAATATAGACTTAGGTATTTTGTAATATGAGGATTCGCTTTATCCGGAAAATCAGACTTTAAAAAAAAATAACAAATATATATTTCGTTGTACATCATGCACTTATATACAATTTAATAGGAAAATATTTTGGCAAGAGACAACCAAACGCGAAATATTGGTCGGGGAATGTTATTATTGAATTATCGACTTAATAACTTTAGGGTTTAGGTTTAAAATAACTACAACAATATTTTTTGTAATAAAATTAAAAGTTATCTGAGAATTTGATGATATGAACGGTCATCGATTTTGTTAATAAACATTAATTAAGATAATAAATTCAGTTGAATTTGACGACTACATATATTAATTTTAGATTCATTTATTGACACCGAAAACATTTCAACGCGTAATAATATATTGTTAACGATATGATTTAAGTAAACAAACTCCTATATTAAAAACAAGTAATTTGTTTTTTTTATTTACAGCTTTAAGGTAGGTCGATTGTTAATGTTTTTTTATAGCGGCTGATCAGCAAGTAAGTCTTGATACTGTCTTTAAAAATCCCTTGAGGAGTTTTGATACTTTTTTACTATACTGGATACATATGGCAATATTTATTTTAACGGACGAGATGAGTCATATATATAAGTTCATGAAAACTCAGATGTAGTAGTCTGGCTTTGAACCCGCAATTATATTTTCATTTTTGTTTGTCTGTCTGTTTATCCTTAAAACGAGTAAACCTTGCAAATGCGAATCAAAGGATTAATATTGTAAATATTCCAAGGAGTCGTTTAGTTTTTATTTTATCAAAATCAGTTAAATCTATCAAAACTTAAAACAACTAAGGCATAGTAGTATATATATATTAGAGTAACATCCTGTTAATGTCCCACTGCTGGGCTAAGGCCTCCTCTCTCTTTTCAGGAGAAGGTATATATTACATATAACATAAATTTAACGTTGGAAGTGTGTTCACTCCCGTGCCTCGGAAAGCACGTAAAGCCGTTGGTCCTGGACCTGAATTCTTTACAGTCGTGCCGGATTGCCTAATGATGAAATGTAACTGGTATAAATAGTATATTTTGCCGAAAACTAGGAATGTGAAACTATGATTAATTAATATAATAAATTGTGTGTATATTTGTATTTTGAATTCGCATATTACGTCATCGGCTGCCACCGTCAAATGATGACATAGATCAAAATTAGTTTCAATTAATTAATCTGATTTTAATCAGAGTTTTAAGAAACTGGAGTTTAAGCTTGTAATTGTAAGAACTCTGCATGAAAATTTAAATTATAATAATCATTTATTGATTATATAATTAAAAAAAAATTATAGGTATTGAATACGTATTTAAATAAAAATGTAACACGTAACATAAATATAGGGATAGTATTAAGTAATTACAGTCAAGTGAAAATTTAATCTGAAAAGTCAAGACTTCTTGTACAATTCGTTTTTCCCGATCGCATTTCTTTTCCTTCGGGAAGTGTTTACTTATCTTCTTTATTAGCCCTCTTAATGGGACCCTCCTTGATGCCTGAGAGGCTCTGGCGTGATTGACTGAATGTATTGTCTCTAGGAATGTGGTTTATTTACCAATTTTTTCATAAAAAATATATTTCTACCGCGATAATGTAGGTACGTAATTTAACCTTTACATACAAGAATTAACACTTTTAAACCCAATAGTTTTTTAAATCGATCGATGAGCTGATTTCTTTTTCAGAAGGAGTAATCATTTCTTGCAACAAACAGGAAGTATTGGTAAAAGAGGAGCGTGATTTTTGTCGAGATAGTTAAAACTAATACCACTACATGAATGAACTTAAATTATATAACGATACGAAGTAAATGAATCGCGTTGATTCTCATACGTGAAGCTGTACGTCTAAGTACGTCTTTACAAACTTTACCAACAATTTTGACAGTCAATAAGAAACTGTAAATGTTCTATATTTAATAAATATTTGACGTTGACTTATATAATATAATATTATATAATATTCTATATTTAATAATATCACATGCCGGTCACATGCGGATGTGAATATTCGAAATTGATATTGAAATCATTTATATTTGAAACAAACAAACAATGAATATAAATAAACTAATAAAATAAATAACTAATTCAGTTGGGGAATAGAGAGTGCACCTGTGCTTGCGCACACACTTGTGCACTATAATATGTCCTGCGCAGTTGGCTAATCTCTCTTGAGATTGGTCACCGTGGCCAAAATCGGGCCGGAGGAGGACCTTACGATTACGTGTAATTGTTTTTTATTTTTTATTGCCGTGGAGTACCGGCTTAGAATAGTACTCCGCCAATCTCATCCCGTGGGTGTCGTAAGAGGCGACTGAGGGACGGGGAAAAGGGGGGATGGGCAGCAGCGTCCCCCCTCCCATAAACATCTTACCCCCCTACTGTGCTCGCCAACACGCCTGCCCAGCGCGGCGAGTATGGGCAAACCCCTCCCTTAATGGCAGATGCGCCCAAAAAAAGGCCCCCAGTTACCGGCAAGCCCGCTAGGCCCGACCAAGGTAGCGGTCGCGGTATCGGCAGGGCAGGGGGTGCTAAGAATCACCAGTTCACGGCAGCCTACCGTATAAAACGACTGCACATGGCGAAGTATAATGGACGCTCGATGAGGCTGGACCATCACCTCGCCGAATTAGAAGTAGAGTTAAGTCATATAAACTGGCATATACTGGGGTTATCTGAAGTCCGAAGACAGGGGGAGGACACGATAACTCTAGAGTCCGGTAACTTACTCCACTTCCGCGAAGGTGATAACCTCTCCCAGGGTGGTGTCGGTTTTCTAGTCAAAAAGGATCTCATTAGCAGCATTGTGGAAATCAGTAGTGTGTCGAACCGGGTAGCGTACCTTGTCCTAAAACTTTCCGACAGATACTCCCTGAAGGTCGTACAGGTATATGCGCCAACTTCGACATACTCTGATGATGTGGTCGCAGCGATGTACGAGGACATCGCAAAGGCCCTCAACGACACCTCGAAGGCCCACTACAATGTTGTTATGGGAGACTTTAATGCTAAAGTGGGAGTACAAGATAGCGGTGATTCGAAAGTCGGACCTTACGGCTTGGGCTGCAGAATTCACAGGGGGCAAATACTGGTAAACTTTCTCGAAGCGCAGTGGCTTTTTTTGATGAATTCTTTCTTTCTAAAGAAGCCTCAGAGGAGGTGGACCTGGCGAAGCCCCGATAACGTGACAAGGAACGAGATAGACTTTATCATTTCGAATAAAAGGCACATATTTAGAGATGTTTTAGTGATCAACAGGTTTAATACCGGAAGTGATCACCGCTTGGTTCGAGGCACTCTAAATATCTACTTAAAAGCCGAAAGATCGAGAATGATGAGGTCTACTCTCCGACCTACCATGCTCCAAGCTGCTCAAGGCTCCGAAAAGTTCCAAATGGAACTTCAAAATCAATTCACCGCGTTGGAAACCATAAGCAGCATTGATGAGAGAACCGACACGCTGGTCAAAATACTGCAAAACACATCCCGCAAGTGTTTTCCGCCACAGAGAAGAGACAACGCACCAAAACTCTCTGCTGAGACACTCGAGCTCATGAGAAAACGACGAGAACTGCCATCGTTTTTGTCAGATAAGGCCTTAAATCGAATAATAAAAACGCTGACTCGACGCGATCTCCGACGCTCCAATACCCGTGCCATCAAGGCTGCGATTGAGCAAAATCGGGGATCGAAAGTGTTCGCTCGCAAGTTTGGGAGGCCGCGTCTGACAAAACTTAAAACTGAAAATGGTGGGGTCGTTACCTCTAGGCCTGAGATTGTCGGAGAAGTAGAGAGGTTTTATGGGCAGTTGTTCTCTTCAAGATCGGATAAACCCGTGGGAATCAGTATTGATGACCAGCGCGCCCCTCTTATGCGCCATTACTCCGAGGAGCTCCCGGTCGTTGACCAAGGAGAGATTAGGGCGGCTCTAGAATAGCTTAAAAACAACAAAGCTCCGGGAGATGACGGAATCACAACAGAGTTGCTTAAGGCAGGCGGGACTCCGGTCCTGAAAGAGCTAGCAAGCCTCTTTAATTCCGTCATCCAACATGGCAAGACCCCGGAAACGTGGAGGGGGAGTGAGGTGGTACTGTTTTTCAAGAAAGGTGATAAAACCCTCTTGAAAAACTACAGACCAATCTCTCTCCTAAGTCACGTGTATAAGCTGTTCTCAAGAGTCGTCACGAACCGTCTCGCCAGACGACTTGACGAGTTCCAGCCCCCAGAGCAAGCCAGCTTTCGATCAGGCTACAGCACCGTGGACCACATCCATACTGTTCGGCAGATTGTGCAGAAGACCGAAAAGTACAATCAGCCGCTGTATATGGCATTTGTGGACTACGAGAAAGCCTTCGACTCCATCGAAACCTGGGCAGTGCTCGATTCATTGCAGAGATGTCATATCGATTGGAGATATATCGAGGTACTGAGATGTCTGTACAACGCCGCTACAATGACTGTCCACATCCAGGACTGTAAGACGAAGGCGATCCAACTGCGCAGAGGGGTGAGACAGGGGGATGTAATATCCCCGAAACTGTTCACCAACGCGTTGGAAGACGTTTTCAAAACGCTGGATTGGACTAGGTATGGAGTCAATGTAAACGGCGTGTACATCTCACACCTTCGATTTGCTGACGATATCGTCATCATAGCAGAGTCGCTGGAACAACTCACCGAAATGCTGCGTAGCCTAGGCGAGTCTTCCCGGTGTGTCGGTCTCGGTATGAACTTGGACAAGACCAAGGTCATGTTCAATAGGCATGCCGTTCCGGGACCGATATACGTCGAGGGGAAACCTCTCGAAGTTGTTAGTGAATATACCTACCTAGGACCGATAATACAAGTCGGTAGGAACAACTTCGAGAAGGAAGGCGATCGAAGAATTCGCTTGGGATGGGCAGCATTTGGCAACCTTCGACAAGTCCTCAAGTCGTCTATACCGCAATGTTTGAAGACGAAAGTCTTCAACCAATGCGTCTTACCTGCCATGACATACGGTGCCGAAACGTGGACACTAACTGCGGGACTAGTCCACAAATTCAAAGTCGCCCAGCGTGCTATGAAGCGAGCTATGCTCGGAGTATCTTTGAAGGATAAGATCAGAAATGAGATTATCCGGAAAAGAACCGGAGTCACCGACATAGCTTGCAAAATTAGCAGGCTGAAGTGGCAGTGGGCTGGTCACGTATGTCGTAGGACCGATGGCCGTTGGAGCAGACGAGTCCTAGAGTGGAGACCGCGAATCGGCAAGCGCAGCGTAGGACGCTCTCCGGCCAGGT
Organism: Nymphalis io; assembly: GCF_905147045.1. Taxonomy (NCBI): domain Eukaryota; kingdom Metazoa; phylum Arthropoda; class Insecta; order Lepidoptera; family Nymphalidae; genus Nymphalis; species Nymphalis io. The sequence continues at coordinate 11,005,310 of NC_065902.1, forward strand.
GGACCGACGACCTTAAGAAGGTGGCGGGCACCAACTGGATGCGGAAGGCGGAGGACAGGGAGCTTTGGCGCACCTTGGGAGAGGCCTATGTTCAGCAGTGGACAACGATTGGCTGTTGATTGATTGATTGATTTGTTTTTTATTTAGATGGCCAGGATCGCGATCTTAATACAATAGGCAAGTGTTCAAAGTGCACTACTAACTACAGAAATGAACGCTACTATTACTATACTACAAAGTGCAGAAATGAACGTTATAAAGAAATTTGCTGTTGTTGGAAAAAACAGTGATACCCTAATTAAAAACTTAAATATATGATACATTCCGAAAAATGGCAATTACCTTGTATGTATATGTAGTGTATTATTTGAATATAATTCAAATTGAATACAATTGAAATATTCTGAGAATTTCTTGACAAATACAATTGATATAATCTATAATAATAACATAAAAAATTATGATGAATCATAAAATATTTTTTGTTGTTTGTAATTTATAATATATTTTTTAAATATTTTATTTATTTATTACATCATTTATTATTTAATTTTGTTTGGTAACGCATGGTTCAAATTTTACGCGAAATTGCTTACATCAATCTTGATTTTAATATCATTTAGAGTGTTGTGGTACCGCTTGCCACACGTCAGCTTGCACCAATTTAGGAAATCGTAAGCTTTTGTTTTGCTGAAAATTGCCAAATATATTTAGTAGCTTTCGTATTTAGTCTTTTTTATACACATATCAAGTTATCGTGTGATCTGTTTAATTTGATAATGTTGTTCGGAATGGTACACGAACCATTCCAAACAACATTATCAAATTAAACAGTGATTCGTTTGGTTTGACTATCACACTTATCACTAAATTACTTTATAATTTATATGTGATCATTTTTTTTCATTATATTGTGTTATAATTTTACACGAATTTTATTCCCTTTATTTCGCTATTGACGTATTATTTATTGGCGCGCCTTGGTGGTAAGACCGATTCGGGTGCCGTGACGATAAACGGCAGGACGCCCTTTTATGCCGTCATGTCCTGTTATGCGGACGTGGCTATTTCGTTTCTATATATTTTTATAATAATAAAAAAAAAAACTTTATTTTGGTGTAAAATTTTGACATTTGCCAGGAGCTACATTTGTTATTTTAATTAACGTTACGCTATTATTTTAGCTCTTAAAGTAAAGTTTTATTACTATTTTTAATTTAATAAGTAAGTTACCTAGTGAAATGGGTTTGTGTTGTTACTTAATACAAATATCACACTCAACATTAAATTACTCTACACCTTTGATATTATGAAAATTGATTAGTAACAGCCTGTGAATGTTCCACTGCTGTGATAAGGCCTCCTCTCCTTTTTTTGACGAGAAGGTTTGGATCTTATTCGACCACGCTGCTCCATAGCGGATTGGTGGAATATACATGAGGCAGAATTTCAATGAAATTAGACACATGCAGGCTTACTCACGATGTTTTCCTTCACCGTCAAGCACAAGTTGAATTATAAAGACAAATCAAGCACATGAAAATTTATTGGTGCTTGCCACCGGTTAAGATTAAGATTCACACGTTATAACCACTGGGCCATCTTTAAAAATGGGCTTCATTAATAAAATTGATTGCCTTTCATTAATTACTTTCGAATTCGTTTGTTTACTTAGAATTGTATAGATTACGTAAACTTAAACAATTGTATACAGTATTAAATTGTGTACTTATCGTGAGATCATAAGTACACGCTTACCAATAAACAAACGTATCAAGTTTATATTATTTAAGTTTTCATTATATAAATACTAAGATTCTGGGCCAGCGGTTGGTAATGGAGGATATTAATCAAAAAGTTTAAGTCCGGGGAAGCAATACTGAGCTATCATGTGTTTAAAATTCATCTCGTGCTCGACAGTCTAGGCAATCATTGTAAGGGAAACTGCATGTGTCGGGATATGTGTCAGTGCCTCACCCGTATTCGAGTAACTGAGAAACTTCTTCTCTATAGCAAAGGACTTTAATTTTATATGACGGACAGGTGGTTATGTCTCTAATTTTTCCCTTCTGCAAATTCATTTCTTAATGTGTCATGTAATATTATTTATTGAAATGTATCTTTGCTTATAAGTTCTTATATGGTAAGTATTATTAGCACTTTAAAATGAAGTCATTTGTTAAAGTTGGTCTGAAGCGTTCTTTATGAAATTTTTAGTAAAATTAATTTTGTTCAGAAGAAAAACTCGAATGAAATATTTTCTTTTCAACGCAGAATATATATTTTTATATCTGATTAAAAGTTTTAATGGATTATACTCTCTTCGAAATTTAGATTAAAATAATATTTTTACATTTATTTTTATTTAATGAACTTAATTATATATATAACTCTAACTTATGTACTACTTATGTATAGAGCTTAGTCTTGCCGTAACTTGTCTGTGTCTGCACCTAAGTTTACGAGTTTGGAATTTGAATTTTCTTAAGCCATTCTTATTTTCTTTAATCTTTATCTATACTGAAATTAACTTTAATGTGCTCTGTCACCATTTTCTTTTTTTATAAAATTTTATTCATAATTATTTATAGTGTTGCCACTTTTAAAAAAAAACTATTTTGAAATTATTCTAATTCAATATTCAATTAGGTTGAATCTAAAATCTTGTTCGAAAATCGTTCCATGTAACAAAAGAATATAATTTTTAAATTTTTAAAAATCTTTAAATTTACGTTTAGCTTTCAATGGAATCTTTCAGTCAGGTCACGTTCCAGTTTCGTATAAAAGAGCGACACACGAACTGATCGGGTTTTTATTTATCACGACGTTGAATACAAAAGCCTTATCGGGAGCATTGTAGTGTCATATGTTGCCTTTATTTGGTGCAATTTAAATACAACGATACGAGATTCGAACGATAAATTGTCGTACACGTTATTAATAATGATTATATATTTTAACAAAAAAACTTCAAATTGGGCTTTTTAAAAATAGAACACCAAGTCATACATTAATGTAAATAACTCACTCAATTACTCAAAAGTCTAAATAATATATTTGAATAAATTTACAAAATCACAAGTCGCGCCAATAATTAATTAATTACTTTACTTTATACTTTTATTGTACAAAACAAAGAAATAAAACTTTACCTTTCTGTCCACTAACAAAATGGCGGTATTAAATTAGCGCGAGTCTTTTTTTTTAAACGCTGTTGTTGTATGGATCAAGGAATCTCCAAAATTTATTATAATAGGATATCTTAAAATCTGCATCAGTTAAGTAATAAAAGTTAAGTCAATAAAATTATATTCAAAACGTTTTTAGCAGACATAACATATTACTCAATATAATACTATGTCTATATGAAAAGGCGTCATTGTTGATTTTTAGGCAAAAAATATTATAATAATTTAATATTGTGCTTTATTAAATAACTTAGTTAATTAATTGGTTAAAGAGTACTGCCACTGAGTTTAGGTGGTTAACATTTTTAAAAAAATATTGTAGACGGTCAATTTTAACTTTTAATTAATAATAAAATAATGTTCGGATTTTGGTAGGTTAATTTAACGCCATAGTACACGTAGTTTAGGCACTAATTGTCTATTAGAGAATACGTTTAAAAATATCCCAAGTTGGCTTACGTAATTGACGACTGGAAATGAAATCACTTATATATTAAATTCTTCAAACTTTATTTCGAGGTCAATGAACTTAATTGTTTTACGTCATATCGTATCGACTGCGGTAATGATGAATGATCGAAATATATAAAAGTATTTGACACGAAAAATAATTTAATATGTTAGTTGTATTTATTAAACATACATTGTAAGTTCAACTTAAGCGTTTTTATATGTAATAAATTTTTAACGTAAAGACAGAGACCCACAATTCATTAAAGAATTAAAATGTTGTACTAATAATGATACAATTTTTTTTCGTTTTAACGTCCATTTCATTTGATGAACGCATGCTAATTGTCAAAAGGGTCGCAATTTTTTTTTATAAACAATTTTCTAACATTTTCACGTACATTTTTTCTCCTTCGATGTGAGAACATTTTTATTTTAGGGTGTTTTAGACGTGAAACATTTCAGATTAAGTAGGGACCCTTGTAGCGAGATTTTTAATTTTAACCCCTGAGGGAGTTTGTTTCGTTATTTCGAGTAATTACTAAATTTTAAACGCAAATACCTAAATTTTGTCGTAATTTCATCTAAAGTAGTTTACGTTGGAGGAAGAATAGGCAAGTTTTATCGTTAAGGTCCATCAATGAATATTATAATTAAGAAAATGCGTAAACTTCTAGGAATCGAACAGGTCCACTTACATAATGCAATTAAAAATGTACTTATGTAACTAAATATAATATAATCCATAATATTAGGTAAATATATATTTTCCGAAAAATCATTCGTAAGGAAGTCGTTTCACTTCATTTCACTTTAAGGGATGTTGTATGTTCGTGACAGAATTTATTCAAAAGAGGGAATAAAAGTAAAAACCATTTGTTCTAAGTCGAGGGGCGACAAATGGAAACCGAGACCATAGATTTACCAGTTCGTTGTCTATCACTTGACAAATTACCTGACTTAGGGAGCGTACACGTATATTAGATGTATGTGGTTATATGTTAAGGAAGTAATTGTATGTATATATTATTATAAATGTTAATTTCAGTCTTAATTAGTTTTTTTTTTAAATAAGTTATTCATATTATGGTGGTTTGACTGCCTTGCTGGTCCTAGTGGAGGTCCTGGGTTTAAATTCTAGGTCAATAAAAAGTTATTGAGTCTTACTCAACAACGACAACGATTGTCAATCGCAGTTTCAAAGTTGAAAGTGTGTACACACCCGTATCTCGGAAAGCATGTAAAATCTGCAGTGTTTGGGCACACACTTGTGCACATATGTCCTGTGCAGTTGGCTAATCTCACTTGAGATATACCGCCGTAGCTGAAATCAGTCAGGAAGATATCATCATTATCATGCTATGATAAAAATATTCATGCAAGTTCCATTAATAAGTCCACTTAATCAAATTCGAACATAACCAGGTAAAATAAATCAAATTAATTATACTAAAATACATAAAGCAAATTATAATCTTACAAAGAAAGGAATCTTTAAAGAGCTGTACAAATAGGCGATCTTATTTGCTAAAAAGTAATTTATACCAGACATCCTAAGGAATAAAGCTTATAAGCAAATATGAATAAGCGTCAATAGCGCAATGGTTTACCGTCTAGGGATGTAAAAATCGTTAGTGTAATTGGGTTACTGTTCAATCCACTTCTAACTCAAGCTTCACGCTTAATTGTTGGGGTAAATAGGAATATCGGTTGTTCTTAAAAACAGGCAATGCAATATATAAAATATATAATATTATGTTGTAGCAAAGTATATAATAATACATGTATAAAAAAACATGAAAATTATTCACAATAATATTATGATAATTTAAACTGAAATGTACATATATAAAAATCATTATTACTAGGGTTATATCAATGTTAAATACATTATATTGTTATTCAACAGAGTACCTTAGTTTGGGCTGGGCGGGATTCGGGAGGTTGCGTCATATTTTTGAATCGCCGATCCCACAGTCGCTTAAGCCCAGGGTCTTTAATCAGTGCGTCCTACCTGTAATGACTTACGGTGCTGAAACGTGGACACTCACCGTAGGACTAGTCCACAAATTTAAGGTTGCTCAACGAGCAATGGAACGCACGATGCTTGGAGTTTCTCTGGCAGATAGAATCCGAAATGAAGACATTCGCCAGAGAACAAAAGTCACCGACAACGCGTGTAGAATTAGCTTGCTGAACTGGAAGTGGGCCGGTCATGTAATCCAGGCGCATTGATGGCCGATGGAGCCGACACGTGTTAGAGTTGAGACCACGTTTAGGCAAACGTAGTGTAGAACGCCCTGTGACAAGGTGGACCGACGATTTAAAAAAGGTGGCAGGCACGGGATGGATGCGGACTGCCCAAGATCGGGATGGTCTTCCATCGATTTACTTCCTCGTTACTGATACGCACCCCTGGGAATTAAACCCAAGACCTCCGGGTCTGCAACCTTACATCAATCCACTAGACCAACGAGGCAGTCGGGCAACTGTACGACAATATGGAACATAGAAAAGTATTTTTCTTTTTATAAATGATTTATTTTAGATCGAAGCGATTGATAATTTCATGATTGATTGGGATGAACATAATCCTTGAGAGTATTGTGAGGGCGTTGGATCCTTCTCCGTTACCGTGTCACTGGTGCCACATCTAAATATTGCAGTTCTTAAGCTGCCATTTATCTAAAATCTGTTACAACTCACCAATTTAAAAAAAAAAGGTTGGCGGTAAATGGACACCATTTACAGACATTGGGCTCTGCAATATATATCCTAAGAACACTCACTTGTGCCTTAACATTGTATTGCTATTTAGCGGCAGAATAAGAGTGGGTGGTACCTGGTGACTTGCACAAAGTCCTAGCACCAGGTAAACCTTCTTCCACTTATGTGATGACATCACGAATATTAAATTTCAAATTGTCTTGTCAAATAAAATATACGTATAGAAACAAAACAACTCAAATTAAGTCTATCGAATATTCTCTAAACGCTTTGTTATTTAGCAACGGAACACTAAAAACGTGCCGCGTCTCCTCCTTAATTGGACGGGGGGGTTTCATTACATAACTCAGATGTGGCGGTGGGCCCAAGAATTTGTCGTTACTCGCAATTTAGATAGAGTATTGAGCTTGGGAATTAAATAATAAATAAGGGTGAATTTGTATTGAATTGTCTTTATTAAAATCTATTAGGATATCTCTGACACGTTCAAGATTAATTTGTTTTAATTAAATAAACATAATAAAACATTTTGGTAATAAAACCGTTATAAACCGGTAAACAAAAACTTTATAATAAAAAAACGCAACTGTGTTTTTTTCACTTATAAGTGCGTTTTCTGAAATTTTTAATCGGATTTATTATTTTTAATTATTTCAGTGTTTATACAGAGTAGTATAGGCTAAAACTGTTTTAATTATTGAAATTTAAGTTAGCTTATAAAGTTAATATTAAGGAAGTGTTGTTTTAGTTCAAGTTAATTACTTAGAAAACAATCATAGTGAATAGTAGTCTAACTTCCTTCAACTACTTAACTTATACATCTCACTGCAGGCCCTACGTATTATATATATATATATATATATATATATATAGATGTGTGTATAGTAAATACGATTTTCGATTTTATTAAAAGCAATATTAACAATGCCCGTTTAAAGGAAAATACTAATATTTATATTTAAACCTTCAATTAAGTGTAAAGCTCGTGTTATGACGACAATAACTCAGGGTTAGAATCGAAGCTATGACATTTATATCGCTATACGGACCGTAAACTATAGCGCTATTGACGCTTCAAAATCAAATTAGTATATTTTACAATAATCCCCGTCAACATATTATACCTTACGGTTCAATTATTTTTATCTTAATCGTCTTTTGAGACATCGCTGAAGTGAACAAGTACTCTCTCTCGGATATGAAAGAGTGTACTTGTCCAAATTGTAAAGAATTAACGGTTATTCCGTATTTTAATTAAGCGCTTAAAATGTATATATAGTATCGACTGCCTCGTTGGTCTATAATTGGATAGGTATAAAGTCACATATCTAGAAGTTCTGTTTTCAAAACATAGATCGGGTTCTCAGTAGCCGCCCGGAGTCTGGAAATCGGAAGATTTTGCCTCGGAAAGCATGTAAAACCGTTGGTCCTGCGCTTAAACTCTTTCTGGTCGTGTCAGACTATGACAAAGTCTTTGGGCTATGATATACTTTACATCAGGTGACTGACTTATTAGTCCGCCTTTTTTTACGCTGAAAAAACGCCTTACTCGTTTCCCACACGGGAACAGTGGGGCTCGCCGGTGTCCAAGACGCCGAGTGCGCCCCAAACATCGGAATACCCACTAAAAAACCAGCGGTACCCTTTCCGTCTTAACGAGGAGCGCCACGGGATCGCTTTCGCATGCTACCGTGGCGCTAAACTTATTAGTCCGCCTGCCTAACACAATAAAAAAAAATGTATTATAAAGTGAAATTGCTTGAGGTGTTTATATAATATAAACAGTAAAAAATGCCCCCCACATTAAAAAGTAACGTTAATAGCAAAACTAATGTTAAACAAAACCGTTACAAATAGCATTACAAACGTTTTATACTGTAGTCGGATAAAACAATCTACATGAATTAAGCTTAAGTTATGAAAGGGCTAAGACAGTAGTCACCCTTGAATCAGTTAAGATATATTTGTTAGTTTATTAAGTAAAAGGGTCTGGGTGACGCTCGACCTCGTATATATTAAAACTTGGTATTTGTCTGACTGTTTGTAATATTATAAGAGAATTATTGCCAGGAACCGTTGTCAAGTAATAATTTCGCTTAATAATTACGAAATATATCTTACGCGAGTTTATTGGACAGTTTTAAACGGGTATTAATTAAAATGTATTTGATTTTAAATTGAATGGCCCGGTGGTTAGAACAATGACTTAACCGAGGAATGTGCGTTCAAATCCGGAGCAAGCATCCAATTTTATGTACGTCATTTTTTTTTAATATTCACGTCTTCTAACCACTGGGTTGCACTTTAATTTTATTTGACATTAAATATCTAAAAAGAATGTATGCCGAATTTTATAAATGTAATCTAGGAAAAAAAAGGAAATTGTACATAAATCCGAGTTATAGCGTCACATTATAATCAACGACCATCAAGTAAAAAAAATAAAAAACAAAATATTCTTTTTTTTAAATATAATAAGGCCCGTGATTTATTACGCAAAGGACAATTTAATTGTAAATTGCATCTTAACGTTTGTTTGTAATAAATGTGCAAAATTAATTTCATAATTAGAATTTGGAATCAAGCACTCGGTGATCGAGCAACAGATTCATATTTAATTTATTCGATATAATTCTGTAAACATTTTTAAAATCTTTAAGGAGAGAATATTTGAATTTAAAAATAGAACAACTGTAAACATTATAGCAAAAATGTTTATTTATAAAAAAACTAGCTCCGCGTGCGTTTCCGTTTTTCTTTATCCAAAACGTGAAAGCGTAACAAATAAACAAACTATTTTTGCATTAGTTAGTAATAACTATATACTGAGCTAATTTTCTTTTACTTTTTAAGCAATAAATGAATTTCCAACAATTTCCTTCACTATAATCTCAACCTTAAATAATAATAACCTATGAAAGTACTATTCTCTCCAAGTACTAAGTAAGCTTAAGCACTACTTCCGCGTTTCACCACTGTCACATAATCCGACCGCTTTTAAGTGTCTACTTAGCTCTTGCATAGCGGAGAACACTTTGATGAATAAAAAAGGCCTTTTAATAAAGCTTTTATGTCCATGAAGTAATTTGTATAAGATTTAAAAATTTACTTGCGTATATTTTTTTAATTTTTTTTTGTTGATCAAAAATATTGGTAAACTATAATTATGCTCTATATAACCCTTTTTTTTTGGTGTCGCTGGAAAAACTTATTTACGCATTACCCCCATTTGTTTCATGGGGACAATATAGGCAAGCGATCCCATGAGGCATCGACCGTTGGCCAAGTTCTTCGGGCCTCCAATTCCTTGGGTATTCCCAGGGTGCACCTATATAGCCACTAGTATTACTCAATTGTAAAATCTATTCCACGAATTTCTTAATATCTTAATCCATAATATAATTATTACCGAAATCAATCAGAAGGATTTGATACTTTACTAGTTCTTATAATAAATGATTCCATACAGAGTTTTCTTGTAACCGTATTAAGTCAGTATCAACGGGGTTACATTGGACCTTATCAATAACTCAGGACCCGCGGGAAATCAGACTCGCGACAAGCTTAATCAAACGAAAATAGGTGAAAAGGTGAACCTTAAATTGGAGATGAGAAAAATATATTTTTTAAATAAATCTTCACAATATGTTATATATCAAATTTTTAACCGTGAAGCTAATTTCTATACACAAAATGTTATGTTATTGAAATAATTGCTTCATTCCAATAAGCTATTTATATGTAAACGAAGAATGTAATAGATTCTTTAAATGTATATTAGTGTGGCTGATTGCTGCTATTAACAATTGAATTGTTTTCTAATTTAAAATAGGCAGGCAGACTGGTTAATAGCCCCCACTGTCACTAAAAACTTTTATTGTAGAATATTAAAGCCATTTAAGCGAAGATCTAAACAATATTATTTTCATTATGATTTTTGGCTATTAAAATTCCTAATCGGGGTCATTATGATTGCAGGTAGCGTTCAAGGGGTTTACCGTAATTCGTTTTTAAACGACTTGCCCAAGACATTGGTTTTCTTATCAAAATTGTCGAAAGTACTTTAAAGGTGAAAGTTTCTAACTTGTTATCAGCTTAATGAATTTACGATAAATACAAAGTTCGTTCATATATTTCGGTAGATGACTATAAAAAAAAAGGATTATATTAAAGTTTTTAAATTTCAAATAAAATATTTTAGTAGCAATATTAGCTGTTTAATATTACTAGGTCTTGCTACCTCTAGTCAATCTGAATATTGTTACTATATACAGTAGAGATATTTTGTAAGAACAAAGTCGAAACTCATCGCAGAAAACGGTCGTAAAATGTCAGAAAGCGATATGAGAGCCATAATAATTATAACATTTCATGAATACACGAAATAGAATAATTGTAAAGTATAATAGGAAATTGAGCCTAAGCATCTACCTTCAACGGCACCAACCAGCTTACGTAAAATGGGCCCAGTACGTGTCTTCGGTCATCCAGTTGATGAAGGAACTAGAGAGTGCGTCCATTATAAATATCATAATAGAACTTACGGAGAATATTGATTACAGTTTTTATTTTCATGAGAGCGCGTAAAATATCGACCGGTCAGTTCATATATCGATGACAAGAGAACAGTTTAACGCATGTGGCGCTGTAGTCCCGCGTTTAACTAATAGAAACGGTTAAACGTCACGTCACATCAAACTCATTTCAAAAAATAAAGGAAAATCTAAATAAATCTTATTACTAAAGATTGTGTTATCTTAATAATATCGTGATACGAATGTCAACATTTTTCGTTTTTACCGGTATTTTTATTGACTAATTTGAACAAAAACAGTTTTTGTTTTTAAGATATATAGATTTAACTATAATACTTTCACACAACTTAACTTATAAGCGTTTCTGAACTCTGTAAGCTTTAGCTCGTGGATGGAAATCATTGACTAATTTCCTATACAAGATTAGACCACATCTAATAACAACAAGTACAGGTTTTTAAACTCTAGTGCTGCAATCTGATATTAATTATATTATATATATAGCGCTTGTAAACATAGTTCAATTGTTGTACGAGAAAAAATTCTATTATGAAACGTTAATTATGTTTTATGTAAGACATTTGAATGCTATTTCCATTCAACACGCATAGCTAGTAAAAATCGTTGCTTAATGTCAATCAACTTTCACTGATACGTCGAACCAGTCTAAAGTTTGGTTTTATAGCCGAGATGGCCTTGTAAGAACGCGTCAATCTTAGCCGATGATCGTGCACCACCACCACAGATTTTTTCATGTGCTTAATTTGTGATTTAATAATTCATCTCGTGCTTGACGGTGAAGGAAAACATCGTGAGGAAACCTGCATGTGTCTAATTTCATTGAAATTCTGCCACATATGTATTTCACCAACCCCATTGGAGCAGTGTGGTGGAACAAGCTCCAAATCTTCTTCTCAAAAAGGGAGACGATGCCTTAGTCCAGCAGTGGGACATTACCAGGTTGTTAGTATACTGTTATCCGTTCAAAATAACTCAATTCATACACTTACGAAAATATAATCACCGCCCACTCTTGCGAAAATATAATATTTGCCGCTCTTAGGCTATCAATAAATTTTCCAAGCATGAAGTCTTGAAGTGATTGATGCCTAGCTTTTTAAAATACAGTCTTCGTGAATATTGAGTCCGGGATGGATTAATGATTATGGATTGGTAGCTATGTTATTTCACTATTAATCATTTGTGGATATTAACTCCTTAGTAATAATAATAATATTTTGGGACATTATTCACACACGGTCATCTGATCCCAAACTAAACAGAGCTTGTGCTATGGAAACCACACAACTGATATTACTACATATAATACTTTTATTTTATAAATACATTCTTATATAGATAATTACACCCAAACTCAGGACAAACAGACATGTTCATGCACACATCTGTCCTGGGTGGGAATCGAACCCACAACCATCGGCGTGAAAGGCCCGTCAATATGAATCGATTTGCGAATATCCAGAACAGCTTTATGATAAAAACAATTAACAGTGATCTTATTTAATAAAATATAAATTGTACGGGGACTTATTTATAATGAGCAATATATACAGGTATTTAATGATTTATTTATCTTTATTATAATTAACTTATGTAAGTAAATTAATGTATTTATAGCTTAACGGACGTTAAAGTTAATCAGATTTTTCTTTAAATATTCAAAATCGGAAGACACATCATCTAACTAATCGCAATCTAAACAAAATTTTGTGTTCGCTTCTAAATTGATGTAAAATACATAAAATTATACTTTAAAGTAATGAGAATGGAATGAAATTACTGGTGGTAGAGCTTTGTGCAAGCTCGTCTGGGTAGGTACCAACCACTCATCAGATATTCTACCGCAAAACAGCAGTACTTGGTATTTTTGTGTTCCGGTTTGAAGGGCGAGTGAGCCAGTGTAATTACAGGCACAAGGGATATAGCATCTTAGTTCCCAAGGTTGGTGGCGCATTGGTGATGTAAGCGATGGTTAACTTTTCTTACAATGCCAATGTGTATGAGCGTTGGTGACCACTTGCCATCAGATGGCCTATAAAAAAAGAATAGTAAATAAATATTCTTAATAAAATTGTATTTCAAATGTATATATTTTTTTTAATTTTTACGGAGAATTTATACAATAAAAATATAAAAGAAAACTAAAATAAATTTAAACTATACAGACATAATATTTCAAGTTACAGCAAAAATCGCACGGAAATTATTTTAGTGTATTTCCAATTCACATAAAATTTCCGAAAAATATAAAATTTCCATAAGACATAATTCTCGTGTCGGTTGCCATTTTTTCCAACCTTTACTATAACATTAGATACATCAGTAACAAGGATGTCGTTTTTGTACAATGTGAAAGAATCTCCTAATATGAGCAGACCCTTGTAACTAATAATGAAATAAGAGGCGACCGTCAATTTATCATTCTGAGCTTCCATTACTTGGCAAGATCTTTCATTATACGCGGTCCGTTGTCAAATATTGAGTTTTTAAACAAATTTATTAGCTACGTGACTTTGAATCGAGTTTCTTTTGTTGTATAGTGAATTGTGGATTTTTAAATTGTAATGAGTTTTGTTATTAGTTTAGTATTATTGAAACAGGCCTCGATGAATATTTAATTTATAATTTTGAAATTTTGAAATTAATCATTGTAGTTTTAAATTATTTATCATCAGGCAGCATTGTAGCGTAAGCTTAGTGGTTTCGATAGATATTCCAGCGCGCTCAGCGCCCGCGAGTCTTTTATACTCCCACCCATTTCTATGGAGGTAACTCGTACATGCATTATTACAGCAAAACAGATATATATATGTATATTAAAATTCCCCAGGAGTAATTACATCAATACAATATAAAGAAAAACAAAAACAACATAGCTTAAAACAGATGCAAACAGCTTAAATGCATTACCTATTAAGGAGTATACCTCATGCAACAAAAACGAGATAAAAAGGAGATTACTTTATAAAGTTTAGTAAATTTACATGTTTTAACATATTATGAAAACTTATAAGTTACAGAAAAAATAAACAATAAAATAAATAAGGAAAAAAAAGGTTGCAAAAAAAAATATAAGTATGAAAGCTTTCCATAAGTTTTTTTTTTCTTTTAAATATATAAGCTAGCGCTTGACTGTTATCACACCTGATGGAAAGTGATGATACAGTCTAAGATGGAGCGCGCTTGCCTAGAAAATGCCTATTCACTCTAGACTTGAAGGTACCCATATTGTAGGTGGTGGGAAAAACGGAGGTCGGGAGGGTATTCCAGATCTTAGCGGTGCGTATCAGGAACGAGGAAGTAAATCGTTTCGTACGTGTCTTAGATACATCAACAACGTACGGGTGCAGATCTTTTCGATGCCTCGCAGTTCTATGGTAAAAAGGTGACGGAGGAACCAAATTAAATAGTTCCTGGGTACACTCTCCGAAATATATTCTGTAGAAAACCGACAGACGGGCAACGTAAAGTTACAAGTAAAGAGTTAAAGAGTTATATAGTCAGTCGCATTAAATAAAAAAAATTACAAAAATACAACATACAAATGGGAATGGAATGCCTTTCTTTGAATTTGGTCATAAATTGATTTAAATTTTTAGAAGATATTGATAAATAAAACACCATTTGTCATTAACAAATATTATTTATTTAAACTTGAAAGCCATACAAAATGTACTTATTAACGTCAATATATTTAATCTGTTACAAATACATTAAATAGATAACACATTATGCCTTTAACATTAAATAAAAAGCTGATTATACATAAAATTATATATTTCAAATAATTATATATCGAAAAACATTTGTTTTATTTAAATAAATATAATTTTTGGCAATAGATTTTGGCGTAATACTATGTGATTAAATCTGACTAGAAAGTATTATTACACTAATAATATTCGTTTAAAATAATTATTTATAACGATTTTAAAATCGATTTTCATACCACAGTACAGTCAGATAGGAGTTAAAAATGAAATTAAAAAAAATTGATTAACATAAATGCTAGTTTTGAATTCTATTTCTAAATTTTTAGTAACTAAATTTGCAAATCTTAGTGAAAATTATTCGCAAACAAATTATCGAGAATTGATCTATAAATGCTACCATATCGTTTCAAATTGTTAATTAATTTAATTTAATTACAATTTCACAATAAATTAGTGAGTTTTCATCATTATCATTGGTTTAACTTTACTGAATTTTTCGATTCTATTTATTTAACACATAATATTATATAGATTAGAGTTTTTTTTTAAATTACAAAATCTATGTAAATTCCTTAAGAAAATTTATAAAATACATAAAACAATGAAATGGAAGCGGGAAATATGAATGAACAGAGATGAGATATAAACAAAATCGAACGACACTTGTTTTTTTTATACATAACTGTCAAAGGACTTAATGTCTGTGCATGCAATATGTCTTATTATTTTTTTATATTATAATATAATAATTGACATTTTAATTCGAGTTCAATGACGGGGTGAACTTATGTACATTATATTCAATTAATATTTCAGTTTTTGTTCGTTGATGTTGACTTCAGCAAGCCTGAAAAAAAAGTGAAATATAAACAAAATTATCAAAACTGTTTTAAAACATTGACTACTTTTAGAATGTTCAGATTTTTTTTACTTTTATTGTATTTATAACTTCACAGTCGGTGCCTTTAGTGAATATCATCGTTACTTAGTATCAATCCTATTGTGTCTGCATATTTTATTACCAGGCAGCATCACAAGTTTTAGGATTAGAATAGATGTAAAAAAGGTATTCATATTATGCAATATACTCGTACATATATGATTTTACACGTAGTACTCTAGATGACTTTTGCATAAAATATTAACATTTATTTTTAGTGTGTACTCATTTTAATATATTCATCAGAGGCTTAAGTTTAGTTTAAATGCTTTTTGGTTCATGCATTTTAAATTTGGCCTCCAAAGCCAACTTTCAATCTAAACTTTGTATGAGTGTGTAAATATATTTTAACTAACAAAATGATGGTACAAATTGTTAAAGTCCCTATGTAATACATAAAGTAAAATATTATTGATGAAATATTGACTGTTTTTTTTTTTGTTGTAATGGTATTTGTATTTATATACGCATTTCGGATCAACATGTTATATTGAACAAATTATACTAAATGTGCTTAATACTATTGTAGTTACCATCGTATATATTGTTTGTGGCACGTATTAATTGATTGAAATATATTAATAATAATAATTAAAGTCCCACTGCAAGGCTAAGGGTTCCTAAATGAAGAAGGCTTCAAGCTTTCGATTTCGACCACGGTGGTTAAGAGAGATTAGCCAACTGCACAGGACATATTATAGTGAAATAGTGTGTGCGCAAACACAGGTGCAATCTCTATTTCCTAGCTCTCATAATCCGATGGAAGGCAATCCGACACGACCCGAAAGAGTTCATGTGCAGGACCAACGGCTTTGCGATTTTTCTGAGGCACGGAAGTATACACACTTCCAACTTCCAGACCCCGAGCTGCTACTGAGAGTTTTCTGACAGAAAAACCCAATAACTTTTTACTGGCCAGAACTGGGAATTGAACCGACGAACTCCGGGTCAGCGAACTTATATCTAACTACTAGACCAACGAGGCAGTCTACTCCAATGGCGGTGGATAAACTTGTGACAAAATTTCATCCGAACAGGTTTTCTCACGATATTTTCCTTCGTCGCTGAGCACGAGATGAATTAAAAACACATTAAAACTTGAAGGTGTGGCTTCTTTTTTATTTTCTAATTACTTGGCATCACGGTTCATCATATACTGGATCTTATACCGAACAATACAATATTACAAAGATTGTAGTAACACTAACAGTAACAGCCTGTTAATGTCCCACTGCTGGGCTAAGACCTCCTCACCCTTTTTGAGGAGAAGGTTATAGCTTATTCCACCACGCTGCTCCAATGCGGGTTGGTAGAATACACATGAGACATAATTTCAATGAAATTAGACGCATGCAGGTTTCCTCACGATGTTTTCCTTCACCGTCAAGCACGAGATGAATTATAATTAAAAATTAAGCACATGAAAATTCAGTGGTGCTTGCCCGGGTTTGAACCCATGATCATCGGTTAAGATTCACGCGTTCTAACCACTCAGGCCATCTCGTCTTTTATTTTTCAAAGATTGTAACATTAAGAATAAAAATTAACTTAATTAATGCAATAGAATTAAGCAAATTTTACAGTACAAAATCTGCTCTTATTATTATTTATGAAATATACTAAAGCTATATAATTATATTCATCAGTTGAATAAAATATTGAAATAATAATAATAATATCCTAAGGGATTATTCACACACGGCCATCTGATCCCAAACTAAGCAGAGCTTGTACTATGGAAACAAGACAACTGTTATTCTACATATATTACTTTCTTTTGTAAATACATACTTATATACCTATATAAGTGTGATAAGATAATTACACCCACACTCAGGATAAACACAATTTGTTAAAATTTAAAAGTTATTCAAACGTTAACTTCATACCTTTAAAAAACCTGTACACGGTGATTCTCTCGATCGCATACGATAATGTTGCCACCTGACATAACAGCGATACCCTCGAGACCCTTGAACTCTCCATCTCCAGATCCCCAAGACCCGAAAGCCCTGAGGAAGGTTCCATCAGGATGGAAGATCTGGATCCTGTTGTTGCCAGAGTCAGCGACCACGATGTAACCTTGGTCATCAACGGCAACACCCCTGGTGATGATAAAATTCAGCGTTAACATTTAAAATAAATAACAACAGAATATGATACAGATTTTGTTGTTATTCCAATGAGTATCATTATTCTAATCACACTTTTTTTGATTTAATCTCAATACAGAATTATTATCATTAGCTTAACTTTTAATTAATTTTATGCAAAGCTTGAAAATTGCTTATTTGATGATGTTTTTAGTAATAAAAAGTTGGAGGCAAGTTCCATCTTGTAATATAAATATATGGAAAGAGACGATCTTAAATATTTGAATGAATATTATTTTAGTCTTCATCGTTGAAAACTTCTCCGTTTACAGTGTAGTTAAGAGGACAATATCGTCCGGTCGTAAAACTAAAGGGGATCTATTAAATATACTCGGTAAATGGGTCACGTTTTGGGGTCATGCTCTCATACCATTTTCACGAAGTTGGTCAAGGTGTCCGTTATAAAATGTTTGTCTTTACAATTATTTAATATTATGGCATAAAATCAACTTGATCTCCAAATCACTGGTGGTAGAGCTTTGTGCAAGCTCGTCTGGGTAGGTACCACCCACTCATCAGATATTCTACCGCAAAACAGCAGTACTTATTATTGTTGTGTTCCGGTTTGAAGGGTGAGTGAGCCAGTGTAATTACAGGCACAAGGGACATAAAATCTTATTTCCCAAGGTTGGTGGAGCATTGGCTATGTAAGCTATGGTTGACATTTCTTACAATGCCAATGTCTAAGGGCGTTTGGTGATCACTTACCATCAGGTGGCCCATATGCTCGTCCGTCTTCCTATTTTATAAAAAAAAAATCACGTTGGAGACAAGGGTAGTTTCGAATATCTATTGATTGTAATAATTATTATAACTTTGCCTATTAATAAATTAAAATATATTTTTTCATAAAGTGAAAACGTGATATGTGTGTAGATAATACAGAGATAATATAAAGTGTAGTATTAGTTGACTTCCATACAGGAAACATTAATTGAATTGTCTATTTATTATTTACGGTAAAATCTACATTTCTAATAACTTCTAATAAGTTGCTTTGTATTTTATGAGAACCTGTAAAATTCACGAAACTTATAAAACTTTAAATTATTATTTAAAGTTTTATAATTATATATTATATTTTACAAAAAAAAAATTACATTTTTTTTTTGTAAAATTTAGACAAATATTTAATAAACTTCTCAGTAAACGAAATTCAATTTTTTTTTAAATTTGATTAACCCTTTTATTTTAATATATCGAACCTGAAAAGGTAGTATAGATAGATATTGGCTATATAAATAGTGGTTAGAAGCTCAATAGGAAGAATATGGGCAGAGGATGAATATATAATTATATGTATATAATTATATAAATTATTTAATACATTTTTAAATTTACCGTTATCGACAAAACTAATACCGATTAAAATAAGAACCTCGTTTCAAATAACTTCTGACAACTATATTATGTATTATTAATAAAAAAATATGGACAAGAATAAATAAAGTATTTCTACAATATAAAACTGCAGCAGAGCAAAGATCGATTTGTCTTCGTACTCAAATTTTTGTATAATTCGATGTAAATGTATTTATTGGAAATCTTAAACAATTTTAGAGTACTACAAATTACGAACGTCTAAACAGAAAATTGACCCGTAGACATATTTTAAAGGTCACATTGAACTATGAAATATTAGAAATTCCAACTAATCTTATGTCCATAATTAATTTAGAGAAGGCATTGTGAACGGTATGTAAAACAAAGGATATTAATATCGATTACTCGTTAGCAAGATACCAATCAAGAGATAGGTTACAATATACCTCAGAAACTATAATCCTATTACGTTCCCTTACGATCCTGTTTAAGAACTCTCCAGTGGTTGTTTAATGAAACTTCATTCTAGTGTGGTGATAAGTGCTTGATAGATATTTATGGCATTTATCAGATCGTTGTTATTCTATTGTTTGACCAAAATTTTGAGGATAGTTGAATTTATAGCGAAGAAATAGTGAATTTGAAAATGGAAATCTAGTTATATTGCGATGTAAGATCCTTGAAAAATTTATCCATGAAATAGTATCCATATTAAATATAATCATCGTGTGTTATTAAGGACAACTTACCTCGGGAACTTAAACTGTCCGTCTTCAGAGCCTTCTTCACCAAATGAAGAAAGAACTCGTCCATTCACATCGAAGACTTGGATCCTGTGATTATTGGAGTCGGATACCAGCACGCGGTTAGTGCTGGATACCGCTATATAATGAGGATGCTCTAGCTGTCCAAGCTTAGATCCAAAGCTTCCGAATTTACCCACAAACGTGCCATCGGATTGGAATACCTGGTCGAAAGAATAAATTATTATTTTAATAATTTCATTACGCCATAATGTGCAATACATTCTGATATTTAACACAAATATACATTTTTTTGCGTATAGGTATTGAATGAATTCCTTTTTGAATCCCTTAGCATCACATTACTGTCACCTTAAAAGCAACATAACCACTGCAAAGCCGGCAAAGGTTTCCTTTCCGCCAATAGAAGATAAGCCAATTCCTACACCCAATAAAGCAAGATTTTCTTTAACAAATTGTCGTAAAATTGTCAGAGACATCATACCTCGGCATATTCACTTCACTGAGATAAATTTGAAATCATTTTAAGAACTTAAAAAGCTCACCTTATAAATCAGTTTATTAAAATTTTAAATGGCATAGTTTGAATAGGATTTAAAATACTGGGTGAAATCGTAAAGAAAATGTAATCAATAAATTTTAAAGTAAAAAATTAAATTTGCAAATACTTATAATATATATATAATATACTTGAATCTAACCTGTACTCTATGGTTTTCCTTGTCACACACGTATATGAATCCGAGAGCGTCTGTGGTAATTCCCCATGGGTAGTTGAATTTTCCATCACCGGTACCCTGGCTGCCGAAGGATCTTAGGAAGCGACCGGCGGGATCAAATACCTGATGACAAAATTGAAATTCAATAAAGTTCTTTAAACAGATACAAAACACGAAATAAGCGTTTGAAAATTATGAAGGTTTATTGTTCTTATAAAACTTTTAGAAAGCATGAATTTAATGGAAAAGGCTTAAATGTAAACATAATATTTTTGTCTGTTGTGGTTTAACAATTTTCATTGTGAAAAATTATATTCGCTAAATGGTGGCCTTTAAATTAAAATCGGAAATTTTCATCTTCAAATCAAGTATCAGACACAGTATACAAACAAAGTTGGATGTAAGCATTTCACAAATATTATCACTGATGATTAAGGACTTGTATTAATAATTTTAAATATCGTTGTATTTTTTTTATAATATTATTGTTATTGTTGTATGATTGCTTATTTATTTTATACAAGATAAAAACGTTCATGTAGCTTACTAGCAATTTCTTAGTATGTTCAATTTATGTATTTATACACACATATATGCATATATATTATAAACCGAAAACTAAAATAACAACAGAGATTAAAATAGTATGTACATACTAAATCATAAATCATAATGTAGTTTAAATAAATATCATTATCATTTTTAGTTTCAGTATATCCATTGGTTTAAGATACTAACGAGGTGGTCCTGGCTGGTCCATGTTTCAAAAACACAATAAAAATTTCGATTTATTGGGTGATGATAGAGCTTCCCTACTACATTACTGAGTGAAAAAGAGAAAACATTATACAGTTCTATCAAAAAAATATCGATGATATTGACCTAAAAAACGGGATTCTTAGAAATTTATTTGTATTGAGATTATCACTATTTCAAATGATTAGAAAACCATTGTATGTAATATTATATTTTTTTAAAATATAATTAAACCCCTCTTATAAATGTTTCAGGTCTATAGTGATTACTTATTAACACAATTGACACTCTCCTCAAAAGGGAGAGGAGGCCTTAGCCCAGCAGTGGGACATTAACAGGCTGTTACTGTTACAATTGACTGATCGCACAGTTAAATTACTGATGAAAATAAGAGAAAAATCAATGTGTTTATCGATATACACAGCATTTATCAATAAGGTTTTTAATGTTTAAATATATTTAATGACACATGAAAATTGTGGAAGCAATTGAAGGTGAATCTAAACGAATGAATAGATCCATAATTAAATTCAAATTATTTGATAAAATGTTAAGCTGGCCATAAATACTAACCTAATTGCAACATATTATCGTGAAAAGCGATTTTGAATTTGTATTAACAAAATAATGCTATTGTCATGTGAGTGAACTGAGCTGTAGTATACTTTATAATGGGACGTGTGGTTTAATTTTTGTTTGCTAAATAGTTAAAAGATTTTTTATTATAATTTACTCATAATATTATCAGTTTTATTTTTCGATCGATTGGCTTTCAATCATTGTTTTTTTTTGTTTATATGTTATTTTTAATGCTAGTAACGTAAGTAAACGTATACTTTGTTAAAAAAATATTTACATAAAATTATTAAATGTTCATCAGAAACATAAATACTGTTACATCTATACGAATAAATAAAATTGATGTGTCTGTAAATGATTTCAAAAACATCTTTTTAAATATAACATTTTAATTTTCTTCGCGTTTTATTTATATAAATTTTACATACATTAAAATGACCCATTTCGAATTTTCGCCACAAACACTATTACAAGATGGTGAAGCCGCGGCTTACTTAGTTTTTAATAAAACTCAATCAATGATTGATTTTGAATATCTTTCCTCTTCGTACCGTACACCAAAATTTCTCACTTAAAAATAGTGTCACGTAGGTAACTTCGTTAGTGCGTATCTGGTTAATTAGTCGGTTTGAAAACACTCGTTATCAATTGGGAATATCAATTAATTTCAATTACTGAATCGAATACAAAGGGCTCTTTCGAAATGAATATTCTGACATGTTTTAGATATGTGGCAAGTGAATTCAATAGTCATATTGTTATGTAAGTCGGTGTACTCTTTAAAGAACGAGCACAGCTGTGCGATGTTACAAGAAGATATTCTCGTGGTCGTTGCACAGGTGTAGCTGTAGCTTTTCAGATGATTTCGCGTCGTGGACGCTCACGCTTCATTTGGTCGCACATGTGTGTTCGATCCATTATTGTATACAGGATATTTTTTTCTTAAATTTATTGGAAAGGTAACAGGTTAAAAAGGTTTTTTGAAATAAAATGCTGTCTATAACCCAAATTTGAGTAGCTTGTCGATGAGAATTCTAATTCTTTTCGTTAAAAGTCTTTGGACTTTGTTCATTAGTCGGTAATTTATGGAAATTTATAAATAAAATTTATAATAAACTGCTACCTAATTGCTTGCCTCGGCGTCAATAGAAAAAGACCATCATTTTTTTTGACATAAAATATTCCTAGGTAAGTGGATAGCTTATGATCAGCCAGCCGTTTGAAAGTAATTACTACTAAGTATTAAAGCGTCCAAATAATAAACGTCAAAATATTTTTATTTTTAAAATTATTATAGTTATGAGTTATAATAACAATAATAAACAATGTCCTCCAGACCGATTTCGGCTACGGCGGTCAATCTCAAGTGAGATTAGCCAATAGCGCAATAGATATTATAGTGCACAAGTGTGTACGCAAACACAGGGGCACTCTCTATTCCCTATCTCTTATAATCCGATGGGACGGCAATCCGACACGACGGCAATCCGACACGACCGGAAAGAGTTCAGGCGTAGGAACAACGGCTTTACGTGCTTTTCGAGGCACGGGAGCGTACACAATTCGTACTTCCAGACTCCGGGTTGCTACTGAGAATTTTCTGACAGAAAAACCCAATAACATTTTATTGGCCCGACTTGGGAATTGAACCCAGGATCTCCGGGTCTGCGGCCTCAAGGATCCACCACAAGAAGCCACTAGATCAACGAAGCAGTCAGTACTGTATGAGTTATATCATATTTAACAAGAATGTTTATTTACGAAATACTATATGATATAAAAATATCATCTTACTCTATTATAAAAAAAAATAAAAAAATGATAAATAGTTTATCTAAATACAAAATAATACGTATATTTTTTATATATTATTTTACTTCTCAGTTTGTATGAATGTCTGAGTAAGAATGACGTGTGCTTGGGAAAGTTATGACATCTGCATCATTATCTTTTTATAAAGCAATATTCCTCATTTACTCGTAGTAAGTCTGGAAGTTGCTTTTTAGCAATAAGATTGGTTTTTGTAGCTATTTAAAGATTGCATGCTTATCAAACATTTTTCATTAATTTGATGCAGTTTTTGTGTACAAAATGAATGTAGTAGCTTATTAAGAGGGGTTGAAGGAAGATGTTATTAATATTAC
The DNA here is from genome assembly GCF_905147045.1 of Nymphalis io. Lineage (NCBI taxonomy): Eukaryota > Metazoa > Arthropoda > Insecta > Lepidoptera > Nymphalidae > Nymphalis > Nymphalis io. The sequence goes on from NC_065902.1 coordinate 11,029,322, forward strand.
AACCCAAGAGAATAATGTCGATATTATTAATTACAAGCAGCTATTTCAAGAAAATTTTAATAAATTGCCCTTTACTTTTAACATTATTATATTCGATATTTGTCATGGGAATATATAAATGATGGGTTTAATTTTATTATTGATTAAAAATTTATTATACGATAGTTCTCTTGAGAGGAAGCCGTTTCGTAGTTAATAAAATATTATACTAATATTATCTATTCATAATCTAACAATATCACTTTTTATTCACATAATTTATTTGATTTTTTGTTGTAACCTAAATTTGATTTTTATTCATTCGTTATACAGTACAGAATGCTTTATTCTATTATACGAGTATACTTGAAAACATTAAGTAGAACAAATCACACTCATAATAGTAAGTTGAAAATCTATAAGCAACTCTCTATTATATCCATGTCAAAGTCAAAGCGTATAAAGCATATCTCGCTATTTCAGTAACTGTCAATAAGTTCACGGCACGAAGTTTTGACATTGCAGATGACAGTTTGACAGTTGCTCAAAGTTTCATACAAGGATAGTTTCAGGAACATGAAAAAAATATCTTTCACTTAACATTCAATTACACTTAAGGATGTGTTATGGAAGTGTTATGATATTCAATAAGAAATGTTTTTATTTATTATACCAATACTACCGTGTCGAAAATAGGATTTAATTTTTTTTAACATTTGATCACTTATTTTCAATGCAAACGCGATCTCAATTTCGTATTTTCTCGATGAATTAAAAATAAAAATTTAAATTGAAAAGGAATATTAAACAGCGCGACAACTTTTGAAAACTGATTTATTTGGATGGAAAGTTTAATCTTTGAGAGCATGCCCGCTTGCCATTAAATGCAAAACGCAAAAATCGCTGGATTAATTATGAATAGGATGGTCTTAGCTTATACTTGATCAATTTATATTTTTTAATTTATTAACGAGTTCTAGATGCCCGACCTATTTTCGTACGGGTGGAACCACTTGCAGTGGGTTCAATCTAAGCTATCCATTTACCCAAACACACAAAAAGCTTATTATCAGTCCAGCTATTCAGGAGGAACATAGAAGATTATATAGGTAAAGATATAGTGTATAGAGATATTATACCTAATGTTATAATTGTAAAATATCTAAGTGTTAATTCAAAATAATTTAACAATAATGCTTATCACTAAATAATAGTAACATCCTGGGACATTATTCACACACGGCCATCTGATCCCAAATTAAGCAGAGCTTGTGCTATGGAAACCAGACAACTGATATACTACAAAAGCTACTGTTCTTTTATAAATATATGCTTATACATATCATTACACTCAGACTCAGGATAGACATGTTTATGCACACAAATGTCTGTTCTGGGTGGGAATTGAACCCACAAACTTAAGCATGAAAGGCAAGTATCTACCGACCACGCCAACCGGCTCGTCATTAAATATATAATTTACCTGAATGCGATGGTTATATCGATCAGCGATGATGTACTGGCCGATTCGATTTACGGCGACGCCTGCAAGACAGTCGAATTCACCCTCTCCGCTGCCGTATTGACCGAATTCTTTCACGAATATTCCGTTAGAATCGAACACCTGGATAAATAAATCATATTATGTAATAGATATTTTTTTTTTTAGTTACGTAATCAACGTACAAAATAACGTACAAAATTATACTTTACTGTATATTTGGCTTAGCTTGATCTGACAGGCACACTGAATCGTAATTATTAATATTATACACATAGTAGCATTTTAGTTCCTAAGGTTGGTGTTATATTGGAGAATTAAGGGATAGTCAATACTAAATATAGTGCCAATAGTTTATGGGCGGTGATGACCACTAACATAAGGTGGCAATAAAAAAAACATAATTTATTCGCTGAATTCAATTATTATTTTCAATCAAAAAGTAAGTATTTTAATAGTAAATTTTAGCAATGTTGCATCCAATCATATGCTTATTGCTTCGCTAGAGTATAAAACGTTTGGCAAATGCAAATTTGAATTTATGATAATGTTACGAATTCCACTATTTTGCCAACACGCGTTTACAGCAGAGTAGTCTATTTCCGTAATTTTATAGCAAGGTAAATATTTTAGCAGACTTCATTCCTGAAAGCCGTTTCAATTATGCGAATAATTATAGAATCGAACGTTCTTGTATAAAATTATGGAAGCGATTAGATACTACTATAATACTTTTCTTATTGTGTTTTACCTGTACTCTGTGGTTGGATGAATCAGCCACGACCATAATGTTGTCGGGACCAACAGCGATGCCACGAGGCCAAGTAAAACAACCGGGTTCGCTCCCCCGGCTCCCCACACTGAATTGTAAACGGCGTTTCTGCAGATACTGGCTCCTAGGGGAGGAACCTGCTGCTGCGAAACCTGTGACAAATAGTCAAGTTAAAATAAAGTTCAAATCGGTCTGGCGAACCAAGAATCAGAAGCCGCAAACCTATATACACGCCACTCGTTATTCTAACCTGCTACCGCTGCTGTAGCCGCCGTAGGGGAGATGGGGGAGCCTGCCGCGTTTTTTGAATCGTCATCAGAACTGGCAAGCTCATTAGCTGAGCGTAAGGGCAACCCGAGAGACAAGCGACGGGATGCGCTTGAAGATGTACTTCCCGAATCGCGATCTTTACCCCGCGAACCATACTTGTTTTTCAAGTATCTCGCCCAGGAACTTAAGGCCGCTCCGTCCTTTTCGCCAGTTACCGGACGTTCAGGAGAGCTTTCTCTCGATTTGAGCGCATGGGAAGATCGGCTTCGAGACAGCTCCGAACCACCGGTACCGGAGCCGTATCGAGCCGCAAGATAAGCTGAAGGGGACGCGGTTGTAGGGGAAACGGGATCGTCTTGGTCATCGTCGTCACCCGCACCGAAACCTGTGTGACTGCTCTTGCTTCTTGCAAGGCGATTACGCCGTTCTTTTAAAGCAAGATATCTTGACCGAGCAGTAGGATATTTTGAATCGTCATCCAAAGAGGATGTCATTTCGTCATCCTTTGGTTTGCTACCGTAGCGACTGTAAGATGAACCACTGGCACCATATCGAGGAGCTGGCTCCTCTTCTGTTTGGGAGGTTTGTCTAGTACGGTAACGTGACTGAGTCGGTGTATCTTTATTTTTATTATCGTTTGCGTCATTTCGAGCATTATTGCTTCTTGCTAGGAGCGGCCCTATATCACTACGAGCCATCGCCTGACTCTCGGGCTTCCTTTGTGGAGCAGGCTCCTCTTCACTCTCCTCTGATGAATCAGTTTCCTCTTCGGAGCTCGTGTCGGAGTCTTCATGGGCCGGCTCGGCGGGCGCCGGGGCAGGTGTTGGTCGTTGGGAACCAATGAAACGACTTTGCACCCGTTGTGCGCCGCCAGTTGTTCCATTTGTTGTCACCGGTGTTGGTCTCTCATTGCCTGCGGACAAAAAACGTGTGGTCGGTTTTGGTGGCAGCCCATCAGTGCTATATTTTGCTTTCAATTCTGCGATCGATAGTATCGCACCTGTGTGTTTTACCGCCGAGCCGGAACTTTCTGTAGATGCACTAGATTCAGTGCTAGGCGCACGTGCTGCAGGACGGTGTACAGAAGATGTATCGGACGCTGATGGCCTTCTTACAGCCGAGGGTTTTGGTGCTGGAGCTGTATTCTTGCGCTGATTTCTTTGCAGAGATCCAACAGATTCATCGGACTCACCATCACTGGATGCCTGAGAAATATACTGAAATTCGGTATTGACACCAAAAACGTAGTCTAGTCTGATTATTTTGTCGTTTTGTTTGTGTTTATGTGTATATGAATTATCATGGAGTGTTTTAATGGAATGCCCTAGTTAGTTGACGCGTTTTCCGTGTTAGTATCGATGATTAAATTTCTACTTGTAATTTCTTGTTTTAATCACTCCCTTTCATCTTCCCAACTCACCTCACGGGCTGGAGTTGGTGGTTTACGACTAATTGAGCTCCTTTCTTCTTCAACAGGTCTTTGAGGAGTGCGATCAGGTTCTTGTGATGAAGCTGCTCCCTTGTTTTGTCTTTTAAGGCGTGATATTTCATCATCTTCACTCTGCTGTCTAGCTGGTGGAGGTGGACGGCTTCGTGGTTGTGGTGTAGGTTGTACTGGCTTTGGTGGTGGTGGAAGTTCCTTTTTTTCTTTTTTTTTACCGCTATCTACATCTAGTATTCTTTGCATTACACGAGGACAATCACTCAATCTAAATATACCACTGAGTGGACCACGAGTTGCATCTTCGGTATCAGCGACCTTTTCCTTTTCTTTTTCTTTTTGTTCGGCTTTCACTGCGCGAGTTGACGTTTCAGTATCGGAATCATTATCTGTTTGATGACTTCTTACGAAACGAGAACGAAATCTTCGTGATGGTCGGTGCTCGGATTCATAACCGCTGTAATCGTCTGTGACTCCATAGTCTCTTGTGTGTTTTTCTGGTGGAGGTGGACGACGTTCACCAAACTTACGTCCTCCTAAAATTGGTTCATCGTTTTCTGTGTAGCCTTTAGCTTCTTCTTGTTGGCGAAATTGTGATGCTAAGCGATGATCACTCTTTGATCTAGTCAAACCTTGACTTTGTTGTAATCCACTAGAGTACGCATTTGGATGTGTGATGTTAAGTTCTCCGTAACTAGCAACATGCATTACAAGTTGATTTGGATCATGTGTCATTACAAATCGTATTCTGCGATTATAATCACCAGCTTCATAATCAAAGTTTCTCAGAAACTCTACTGTTTTTAAGAATATTTCTTTGGTATCAACTAATTCCGTGTCTTCCCATTCAACATCGTCGTTCATATATTTATCAGCGAGATCACAATTGCTTTGAATATTGCTTAATTCTAACTCTAAATTATCTTTAAGATGTGTCAAGTTCCTAAGTTCAGTAGCTAAATAACGATCAACTTCATTTCGTAAGAAATCAGTTCGGTCTTTTAGAGCTTTTGCAAGTCTCTTGTGAATTTCATCTACTTCCCCAGCAACGGCACCACAGTTTGTTTGCAAATTTGCTGTGTTTCTTTCTACTACAGCTAAAATATCTTGAAGCCTATTTACACCTCGACGTATTTGATTATTGATTCTTGCAATTTCTCTGCGAAGGACTTCCATATGTGCGGATTTGCAATCTTCGCAGACTTTTTTGTCGCAATGAGCGCAGGGTGCGCAGTATGCTTTTTCTGAGCAAACATTACACCTTTCCATAACTTGCCCAGCCGTGGGATCTGGAAGTTCCCCGGCGATTTGGGCGTGCAGCTCCAAAAATCTCTGCAAGGTGACATTTGTGGGGAATCCTTGTACCCCTTGATAAGGGATACGATGCTCTGCACGACATTCCGGACATTTAACCTGTAAAATAATAAACACTTATCATAAGCGGCTGAGAAAATCTTTCCTAATTTTTAACCTTGCATGTTTATTTCGTTAAAAAATCTGTTAACTAAATTCAAATGAAATGGTTGCAGTTTTTGGTACCTGTCGCCGGACATAGTCAACAAGGCCGTCCATACATGGTTCCATACAGAAACTGTGCTGACATGGTAGCAGCTTTGGGTTTCTGTACCGGTCCAAGCAAACGCAGCACGTCAGCAGTGATTCAAACTGCTCCATTTTTCCTTAACCCCTCACTATATATCTGTAATAGATACAACAAATCTATTAATTAAACGATAGTTTTTTTAATAAGGGGCCGTTTAAAATAATAAGGGGTTTGTTATAGTACGAATTTCATTTCTTTATGATCAAAAAAGCCGAGATGGCCCTGTGGTAAGAACGCGTGAATCTTAACCGATGATCGTGGGTTCAAACCCGGGCAAGCACCACTGAATTTTCATGTGCTTAATTTGTGATTATAATTCATCTCGTGCTTTACAGTGAAGGAAAACATCGTAAGGAAACCTGCATGTGTCTAATTTCACTGAAGTTCTGCCACATGTGAATTCTACCAACCCGCATTGGAGCAGCGTGGTGGAATAAGCTCCAAACCTTCTACTCAAAAAGAGGAGAGGAGGCCTTTAGCCCAGCAGTGGGACATTCACAGGCTGTTACGGTTACGGTATGATCATGTTTTATCTATTTTTCGTAGGAGTATCTAAATGAATAATCAACAAACATTTGCCACGTTATTTTAGCTCTTTAGTCCAAATTTATAACTTTAAACTAAATTAAACTTCCTATTTTTCCAATTCCATGCTTCAATTATAAAACGCATATTTACATTATATATTCCATCACAAGTTTTACACAAACGGTGAAATACCAAGTCTTATTTTGGCGTTTGCGCGATATTCGAAGATCCGGTACCATTTAAAAATAGAAAACGTCTGGCGTTTCACACGGCTCCCATTTACATGTTAGTTGCAATACTCGCTTCAATTTGTGTGGGCAGTTCTTTTGATAACACTACGTATTAAGTGAAATATTTTCTGTATTTTTACGCATAGTTGTTGATTTATAAGCCGAGCGTGTTTTGATTCAAACGTAATATGTAAATTTAGATTCTTCGTCAATGAAAGTTTGTGCTGATTTAATATAGTCGCATTTCTGGCAAATATATTATTTGTTATCTGATTTATGATGATAACATTCATCATTTTACATATTTATGTTTAAAGTAAAATAAAGTGAAGTGATTGATTTAAATTATAATTTACAACATTTTCCTTAAATATTGGTATGATTGTTGGAATCTGTCCATCTTATTCCAAGTTATGCCTTTGTTCTGTTTGAAATTTGGACTTTGGAGTAATAGTGCAAAAACTTTCATTATAAATATAACACCTCATATTGCCTCTACTGGTAACAGGATGGCTGGTTTATTTTCGCCCAGAGGATCAAAATTGCGATTCAAAGCGAAAATGTTGCTAGCATTTTTATAGATTCATATTTTAAGATGATTTTAAATATGTTATATATTTAAATAATAATATAATAATGCATAAAATTACGTATCCAATGGTAACAAAAATATATCCATTAATTTTTGGTATATGTAATACTTTATTAAAATAGGTTCTCATATAAATATTAAAAATGAAGTCATTTTACTCTAGCAAACGAAAGCTATTGTTCAATATTGTAAAAAAGTCACACATTTCCGTCAATATTCTTGAAGCATGAAAACCTATAAAATAATGACCTCACCGAGATACGTCATTTGGCTCAAATGTTAATGAGTCACTACTTACGTAAATGAAAGGAAAATAAGGCGTACGAATGCTATGAAAAGAAAAATCACATGTGGGCTAATTGTATTACAGTGTCTAAATGAAGATACTATTTAAAAATAAATAGTTGAACGATTGCTTGATTCTAACTGAAGACAATATACGTCACAGGGACACGAAACAGAAGGCTGCAAGAACAAAGTCGAAGCTCACCGCAGAAAACGGTTGTAAAATGTCAGAAAGTGATATGCGACATTGACCATAATAATTATAAAATTACAAGAATCAAAAAAATATATCATAATAAGTCGGTTGTCAACAATGAACGGGTAAGTAATGAAATGAGTTCTTACAGAATAGCACTGCAGATTTCTAATCGATTGTACCACAGTAACAGTCAGCTCACTTTCATAAAAGTGTGTAGGGGGTAGTACAATTAAAATACTCATTTCTCGACAACCACAAAGACATTGTTAGGAAGATATATATTTTTTATAGAATAGCGGACGGATAGGCGGACGAGCCTGATGGTAAATGGTCACCAATGCCCATAGCCATTGGTATTGTAAGAAATGTTAACTATCGCTTCTATTGCCAATCTTGGGAACTAAGATGTTATGTCCCTTGTGCCTGTAATTACATGCATGCAATGGAATTGATCAGAATGAAAACGTGGTACGACAATTGCCACGTGTATGCCTTGATTATTCTAATAATGACCTTTATAAAAATAAAATCGTTAACGGGTTTTATGTATTAAAGAAAAAATCAATCATTATTTCTCGTTAGACAGCAGCTATTGTTATATATTAGGTCCTTACATATGAAATTAGTGTTTTGTCGTACTGAACATTTTGATCTAAAATATCACCTCTTTGGTTAAGAATTCCAAATTCAAATTTATAAATTCATTTAGCTGGTACGTTTGAGTTTTGAAAACAGTCGTGCATTTATTTTTTCTCATTATTTTTTTATTTGGCGTCGCTTATAACCGCACAATGGAGAACATGAAATATCGGTATATTTACGAGTACGAGATCAACCGTGGCACCAGTGCTGCAGAAACAGCTCGAAGAATTAATGATGTGTACGGCGCTGGTGCCGCAAAAGAAAGCATGGTATGTTTTTGGTTTCAACGTTTTTGTTCTGGAAATTTCGACCTTCAGAATCAACACCGTGGACGGCCGGAGATTAAAGTGGAAAATGAAGAATTAAAGGCTATTGTGGAAGCGAATCCATCACAAAGCACCTGGTAAGTGATAAAATTGTATTAATCCACTTTAAGCAAATCGGGTAAGTACGATGATCGGAAGCGCTCGTCGCAATGGCTGAACCCTGCAGACCCAGCCAAATCCTGCCGTAAACGAAAATTGACTCAGAAAAAGTTACTTGTGAGTGTTTGTGGTGGACTAGCACCGGTGTCGTTCACTACAGTTTTCTTAAATCTGGCCAAACGATTACGGCAGATATCTATTATCAGCAACCACAAACAATGAAGGAAGAACTAGCTGCTAAACAACCGAGATTGGTCAATAGCTCTAGGATACTACTGCTTCACGACAACGCAAGACCACACACTGCACAACAAACAACCACTAAGTTAGATGAGCTACAATTGGAACGTCTGCGACATCCACCGTACTTTCCGGACCTTGCTCCAACAGATTACTATTTTTTCCGGAATTTGGACAGCTTCTTACAAGAAAAAAAATTCAACTCCGATGCGGCAGTCCAAACCGCCTTCAAAGAGTTTGTTGATTCTCGCCCCCATGTTTTTTTTTTTTTAGTAAAGTGATCAATGAACTACCTATGAGATGGCAAAAGTGCATAGATAACAACGGTGCTGCATACTTTGATTAATTAAATATATTTTCCAAAAAAAAATTGACTTTATATTCCTCCCGTACAAAACGCCAATTTCATATGTAAGGGCCATATATTATTGTGTGAATCGATAAGATTTGATTTTTAAATATAAAAAAATTATAGTAAGCAGTGCCTATTAGCAGTAAGAATTAACAGTAATTTCTACTGGGACCTGTACTGTCTACTGATATAAAGCATCTGATGATTTATTTTCCACAACCCGGAGCTGAACTAGCGTGGCAGTAAGAATTCTAAATATACTCCTTAAGAAGTGAACTTTTGCCCAGCTTAGTAAGGATAGCGATCCTTTAATATGAATAAAGTTCCAAAAAAAAATGTTTAAAAATATTGTCCATCTTCACATACATGTATTAACAAGAAACATGCTTTGTTATAAGGATTTTGTCCACAATATATTTTTTTATATACTGTAGTCATAGTAATAGTGTGAAACCTACGTCTCATTGTGAAATACTAGCTACCTGTTCTGGCTTCGTACTGGTAGAATGAGGTTTAATGGTGAAGATTAAATGAAAATCCCTTCAGTGGTTTGTGAGCTTATCGCGCTCAGACAGACAGACGCGGAAGTTTCCCCGACTTTTTTTATAATGTGTAGCCATGCAAAACTTACGAGATATTTTTTAATAAAAACTATCAAATCTCCAGGTCCAGTATTTGACGTTATTTACGTCATATTGCGGAAATATACTGGACCCTCGGTATTTGATTTATACTCGATCTTGACCGATTTTATAATTAGATTACTACGGATTGGCTACGTATCTCCTGTTTATTATCTGAACACACGCGTCAGGGTTATTTTGAACGAGGTTGGCAGAATTTTTAATAGCTTTCTTCGTATTTGGCCAACTGTAACGCAAGACGTTTTTTTTTTAACTACGTATATAACTTAGGCAGAAAATAGGACAGGACTTTGGCTTAAACTAATTTCTATAAAATAAAAAAGTCAAACGAATTAAGAAAATTGAAAACAATCTAATTAAAATGTAAATGTTAAATTACCTTTTTGTTTTAGACACCTATTAGCTAAATAATAACTTAATAACATTATCTGCCATAGATAATTAATTATTACTCCCTTCAAAAACACGTTCAAAAATTAAATGACATACAACTTTAAAAATGGAATCGACAATATTTAATTTAAAAAAAACAAAAGAACGCAACATTATATACAAGAAAATGTAATCAAATGAAAACGCCAATACAGATAAAAAATAACCCGTCACGGACACACGTGAATTTGAATAAAACAAATTCAAATTTGTAATAGTGTCTTAGTGTGTATTATTCATGATATGTTATTACTTTTTACATTATTCAACAGTGAAAAAATATTCTACGCTGAATTCAGACCGCGTCTGAAAATTTTATACAAAATACCTGTGATATTAACGTAAGGCGTTCAGACAAATTTGTTTTCTTCAAGGATCACACATGTCTACATTATACAGTTAATTCTATCACAAAAAAATAAAAAAATTTTTCGATGTTCGTAACATAACGAATACGTCGAATAAAATTATCTCTTACACAAAATGATAAAGTTTATTGCGTGACGTTTTAAAATATATCGAGTCGAAATAACTTTGTTATTAAGATAATATAATAAGGTATAATTTGAGACGACGTAGTAGTTCTAACACGTAAGTTTACCTGATTATAAAAACCTACGCAAGTTACACTGATTTTTTGTGTTTATAATTCATCTCGTACTCGGGCATAAAGGAAAACTCATGAGAAGAGATCACGTGGCGTGGTGGAGTCAGATCTCAACCTTCAAATTAAAATTAAAGGAAGCGTTTAAACCAGCGGTTTGGCATTTACTTTAAAGCGGGGATTTATGCCTATTTATAATTTTATTAGGGAATTTATAAGTAACTGGTTTGATGAATATTTTTTGCGGTACGGATACTTCTAATAGGTTTTAGAGGAGGTGGAGTAATGCCTTAGCAAGTTTTTTTAAAACATTGAATGTAATATAAAAATAACGTTTAGAAGAGTTTTGACTGAATTTGACTCAAAATACAATAATAAAAAAAGTAAAAAATACATCATTCAAAATCGAAATAGTTTTAGTCGAGTAGACTTTTACAAGTACTTATGAATCTTCAAGCGTTACCATAATATTATATCATTTAGCGTTCAAGAGACCGCCAAAATTAATTATTTTTATATATTATATACAGTAAAGTTTACATAAATAAAAATAATTCTATATATATACTATTAACTAAAATTAAAAGTTAATGACGCTTGTACATACGTACATGCGTTTTCCGCGTGAGCAAATCTTAACGCTTTGGCTGTGTTCCTTGTGTCGTTGACTCACTCAATCTTCTTATAAAAAAACAACCAAAGAAGTTGGCCAACATTCTATTGTTTTTATTTTTTATTTTAGCCACACAGATAATTTATTAATATAACAAATTCAAAAGTTTTTACTATAATTAAATATGTATTAATAATCCTGCATGATAAAAACATATGTTAACATACAAATACGACTGATAGCTATCATATAAATCGCTATGATTTCAGTTTAGGTATGAAAACAAATAATTATTTATCAAAAATTTTTATTAATACTGCTATTGCAAATGAACGAGGACAAGTTTTGATGAAAAACAAAGTTTGTTTATATGATTTACTGGTGGTAAAGCTTTGTGCAAGCTCGTCGTGGTAGGTACCACCCATCATAATATTGTGTTTCGGTTTAAAGAGACATAACATCTTCGTTCCTAAGGTTGGTGGCGCATCGGTGATGTAAGCAATGGTTAACATTTCTTATAATTTCTATGGGTGTTGGTGACCACTTACCATCAGATAGCCCATATGTTAAACGAAAATTCCTATTTTATAAAAATAATCATTGCCAAATCTAATTAAAAACATAAATCAAGTATTTTTGTATATTACATTATATATACTCATATGATTATAAAAATGAGTTTGCAAATTATTTTCTAATCCGTTGAGCGTTTGAGATTAAGGAAAATTATATTTCTATTCGAGATTATTTGTTTTTCTTGATTGTTCTTATCATATTAATATTATAAATAAGTTTTCTCTGTTCCTATATTTGTTATTTTACCTTGAAATGGCTAAACAGATTTTAATTGGGATTCAAGTAGATAAATGTCGGGTTCTTATATTTAACAAATATATTGTACAACAGTAACCAATTGTTTATTAATTATGAGTAACGCAACTTAAAACTTATAGAATAAGTTTTAAGTTGTATTCATATGAGTTCATAACTTACGAGACGTTTTTATAGATATGCTTTTGTATTAAAACCTTATAAGCAATTCAATTGAGCCTCCACCAACCCGCATTGGAGCAGCGTGGTGGAATAAGCTCCAAACCTTCTCCTCAAAAAGGGAGAGGAGGCCTTAGCCCAGCAGTGGGACATTTACAGGCTGTTACTGTTAAGCAATTCAAACATCTGTAAGCGAAACGATGCTTATCTTAAATGTAGTGTAAGCGTACAAGACGTGAACAATTTTTTTTTTTATTTCGTTCATTCAAGTGAAGCTGGTGAATAAATTTTTGTAAATAAATGAAATCGCTATACATTTCGAAAAGTCGACCGAATAGAGCAATTATGCTAAGTGGACTAAGCAAACGAAAATTTATAACGCGGGACAGTTTTATGCAGATAAAAGAAACATACGATTGTATAATTAAAAAAATCTGTTATAACCAATGTGTACTATATTTATATGTTGGCTACTTTGGTTTTCATCCGTTGCATAGGATAAACTAATAATATTTAAAAAAAAGCAAATATATATTTTTTAAATTTAGAACGTCCTAGATCCTTAGTAACAAGTATACCAGTGCATGGAACAATTGTAAAACAATGGAAAACGTTTTGTTCTGATTCTAGATACAGAAACACAAGGAAGACCGGCTTGTGTCAGTCGATGACGTCACGACGGAACAAAGACATGAATAAAATACGTCACAGCATCAAGGACGTTCTTTTGCTAAAAAAAATTTTCATGAGTCTACATTTTAATACGAAATTTTAATGGAGATTCGAGGAATTTGCATCTCAGAGAACAGCTGGGTAAGTGGGGCATCGACGTGAGCATCACTCTCATGTGCTCTTTAATATATGTCGAGGGATTGTGACCAAACGTTCGTATGGTTTCGTTAGTAGGACCTGAACGGTTTTGTGAAAAAAGTCAATTACAAGTACAATCATTTCGATTTCTTTAATTCCGGAACAGCAAATGTTAAATATAAAAAGTTAAAATTTTATATTCATAATAATATGCTGTATCATGTTAATAATAAAAATATAAAATGTTATAGCTACCGGTGATGATACGGTCTATAACGGAAATGATGCTTAAATATAGTATGAGGAATGGTTGCTATTTTCGGCATTTGTATATTTAATGAAATCAATTACGCATGCATTCTTAAAATGAATTATAAAATTTGAAATTATGTTATAAAGACAAAAAAAATATTTCTAATATACATAACTAATAAATATTTCTTTCTTTCTCTAAATAAATAATCTTGAAGTGATAATAATTAATTATAAGGTTATTAGTAGACACGAAATAAAAGTGTGATGATTTGTGATACACAAAACTAGAGAAAGGTAAGTAAGTAGCGTATTACGTCACAGCTGTGTTTATGTTACAAGATTATTAAATCGGTCAAGCACAAGCTTATGATAACATGCAAGTTTCCTGAATATTTGATTGATAAACTTTTCCTTGTGACCAATCTTGAAAATATATAATAATTCTAAGTAGGCTCTTAGTCATTCCATCAAATATTTCAGTCAGTAATCAATCAAGTATTATCAAACAATTAAAAAAAAAGATATGCTGACATTTATAATTAATTTAAACTATTGCTGTCTTTATACATATTAGCTGTTACTTTAAACACAAAGCGCAATACTTACAGCTTCTATTGCCACATTAGAAAAAAAAAAAAAAAACACTTGAAAATAAATCCAATTCACAAGCGGGTAAAAATCAGGTATTTTAGCACTGGCATTTATTTACTTGTCATTGTTGGTACGGTGACATTTGAAAATGGAACGGGACTAGAAATATCACAGGCGGTGGTGTTCACGATCTTTGCTTTACTGAAGGCAACTCGACACCGGAGCGCAGGACTTTATTTTTGGAGTCGGTGCGCTTGCGCATATGGAACCGTCACATTTACTTTTGGACGGGAAAAGGTCATTGGACACGCGATTGTTTTCGATAATACGCATTGTTTCTTAGTACTTTCAATGTCGAAGAGATTTTTACGGTATTTAGGTCATACCTATGCTTAGAATAATAACAATAATGTTAATGTGTGTAAAAGTTATTATTATCAATTATTACTAGACATTAAAACATTTTACTCGATTTAGGACTTCTGTACATAATTGATTTCAAACTGGCTTAGTATATATTATTTACTTTATATATTATACTTACATATAGATTTATATATGTAAGTATATTTTTTACTTACATATAGATATTATTTCAAAAATAAAGAAATCTTTATTAAGCCATAACGCCGCTTTATTTTACAAACCTGTATAATATGTATTTTTTAAAGTACTTTTGTTTTCTTTAATATGTATGTTGTGTAATAAAAAGTATCTTTCTATATATAAATATCAAGTCACGTTTCCCTTACAGTTTTAAAGGCAACGATTGCGAATCAAAGCGGCGATTACTGAAACATTAACAAAAGCTCAGTCAACTAAAAGAAAATAACGAATTCGTAGAGCAGAGAATTCAAAACGTTTGAACTATTAATAAGTGATTCGAATCGAACTAAAAATAAATAGCCCACTGTCATTTTCGATAAATGCCAATGACTTCAATATAAATAGTAATCGGGATGAGAAGATCACGCTTTGATCAACATGGGTATGCGTCCACGTGCTCTTCTTCTAAATACTTGCTACATTTTGACTATACACATGTGTTCATGATCAAATTACAGTAATTCAAATATTATATTAGTTTTTCTTTTCGTTAATAGATGGCGCTAGTTGTAAGCGCTTAATAAGGCTTGGCCTATTTAAAATTAAAGGGAACATTAAGCTATCTGACCAGCAGTACATACTCGGTAGTTTTATTCTTAAAGTAATACAGTACTACCGGGTAGAATAAAGAGGGAAGTTGCAAAATAACAATTAAAGTGCTCACTTCAATTAAATATAATTTAATTTAATAAAAAAGGAAAATTTTAATTCTATAAATATATAATTAATTTTTATACCATTAAACAATTGTCCGTCGTTAAAATGTAAACAAATCTCCTAACATTCGTTTGTGTTAAGGAAATAAGGAAGACAAAATAATTTTAATTACCGTTGACAAGGTCATGTGTCTCGTTCTCACTTCGATATTCATTACTAACTATCTCGTTTACACACTATAATATAACAAGCAATAACAAAATAGTATAAAATATTTTATTTTGAATAATAAATCAAAACATACGTGACGAAAGTATTTTTCTATCCGGATAAACATTGATTTCAAAAGTAACAATACACAAGTATTACGATGATAACGTCACCAGAGGCTGTTGGATTTCCCCATAGAAAAATAAATCATGTTGCAAATGTTCCGTCTAATATATAACAAAAAAGCTATATTAGTTACGTGCATACATTAACCAAAGTACCTACACTTTATTACATGGACACTGTTACTAAAATTATACATTATGACTGCTGTTTTTAACTCTTCAAGTGATTTTAAATTAATTTATCTCGTGGAAGTTTAAGGTAAAATACATAAAAATGCCTTAAATTGAAGGTAGGGCCTAGTAGCTTCGAAAGACTATAACTTGTGGACTTATAAGTGACGATAAAAGCTTCTTCACTTTCTATCAAAACATTCTCATTAGTAGCTAAGATTAAGGAAGATGGTAATGTTAAGCTATCTGCCTCGAAAAGCGCATACAGCCGTTGTTCATGAGCTTGACCTTGACTATAAGATTGTGTTAGTTATACGTTCCGAACGGGAGTAAGTTCACTTCATTATCAGTATAATACCTTTTACATAGTTGTATATCATTTGAGATTAGCCGCCTTAACCAAAACTATCGTTTCTCGTTGTTTCTGTGTTCAACCTCTTTCCAATTTTGTTAAATATATGTTCCAATGAACGGCAAGAGTGCATTCATTATCGGTATTATAATTTAACTAAATCTTCTACATTATCAGTGACAATATTCTCACTAAAAATGTTTTACAGGTATAAGTTTATATAACATGTAATTATGTTTTGTTCTCGTATTCAATGTAAATATTTTAATTTATTCTGTCTAACATCATTAAGTAAATAAAGGTTTTGAATTACGCGTTAGAGTACATTTGGATCCAGTGAGTCGTCTGGGAAATTATATTTCAAATTTCCCTTAATATCATTTACCTATTTAAGGCTTTACGGAAACAGTCCAAAATGAGACATAAATTACCCGACTAAGCCGCGGATGTAATAATTATTACATTATGTGTATCCGAAATGCCATATAATGTTGCTAGATACAAAAATTGTTTTATCGTCATTGTTATAATTACTTGTGATACTTTTTTTAATAATTTACAAATTCTTTCTTGTATTTATTTTAATAAAGTTGGGCTTTCAGTGAAATTTTAATATATGCCATTAAATAATTTTTGAACATTCTTGAAGAAGTTTACAATCAATACATGATTTGGTTTACATCTCTAGTAAGTTAAATATAAACCAGCTGCACTCAAACATCGGGTACGTTTGCTTAGGACGTTTCTCACCTCATTACTGTTCAATTTCATCGCTGTTTACTCGCTGTTTGGTAGGCTTCCTGCTTCCCTGATGTGGTTCAGAACTTTAGATGTTCTTACAAGAGCCTAACCAAATGTTAAAGTTATGGATTGACCGAAATTTAATATATAAACTATTTATATTTATACGGTTAAAATAGTGCTGAGTGAACCGATGTATCGACCGTTGTGTTTCGACTACCACTATCGACTGACCATCAACAAGGTCAATTCGAAGGTCAGCCTTCGACCCGTAAGGCCAAAATACCAGCATTTTAAGACTTAATTAATATTACAATTATTTAGCAATGTTTAGTTTTCTTTATGGAACGTTACGTTATGTAGAAATTATAATGCTTATAGATTAAAAATAAAAAAAAAATATTTTTAATCTTAGCAAAGATTTGTCTATTTTACGATTATTTGTTTTGGTTAAACATATACACCGAAAGTTTTACACAGTAATATCACGTTAATATAACTGCTGTTGCCCACTGCTACGTAATCTTCGTATCTCTTAACTCTTGATATTACATATAATAAGCATCAATATTCTTAAAAGAAGTTCTCCGAGAGTTAAAATGTTTAAAGAAGAAAAGAAGAAATTAAAAGAAATGTTTGTCCGAATTTATATCGGCATTCTATAACTCAGAACCACGTGTTGTATTTACTGGACCGTTAGCTATTTATAAATTTGCTCGTATTGTTCGAGTAGTTGACCTAAAATCAAAATTAACATTAATACTTTGTCAAATTATTGATACAAAACGAAATACCATAACTGCGCGTGTTAACATTTCGTTAAAACGTATTACGTACGATAATCATCGTTCGTTTTTATCACAAATTGCATTCATAGAATGTAAATAGCATTCCCTTATAGTGAAGCTTATATTGTAGTGTATATAAGATCTTCGTATAAATATTTGAGTAACGTTTGAGAAAAATGTTTTTGATGCATTTTTGTACCAAAAACGTTTATTTTTAATGCTTTAATTTTTATTTTATAAAATAATATTGAAACATGAATTATTTATTTGTTATGAGTTGATTTTAATATATATATATGATTTAAACCGGAGGTCCTGGGTTCAAATCCCAATAAAACGTTATTGAGTTTTTCTGTCAAAAATTCTCAGTAGCAGCCCGGAGTCTGGAAATTGGAAGTGTGTACACACCCGTGCCTCGAAAAGCACGTAAAGCCGTCCTGCGCCTGAACTATTTTCCGTCATGTCGGATTGCCATCCCATCGGATTATGAAAGTTAGGGAATAGAGAGTGCACCTGTGTTTACGCACACACTTGTGTATCTTTATTGAGATTGGCCGCCGTGATCGAAACTGGTCTGAAGCTCATTAGTTACCACCCGCGCTTTCGCCCGTGTGTTAGGAGTTAGGTCCTCGACGCCTTTTTCAGTACTCTTTACAGTGTTTATGCAGAATTCATAATGATCAGTTGAGTAGTTTAGACGTGAAAGCATAACAAACAAACAAACTCACTCTCGCATCATAATAAATCATTACAAAAGACATAAACGTTTATATATTATAAATATATTTTTTAATATAATTAATATCAGAATACTTTATTCAAGAAGACACACAAACACATTTGATTCGTTATTACATTCTCAAGGCTAATTATTTAACGTAATTTTAATTAAGTTTTCTTAATTTTGACTTAAATTATTTTAAGGCTCTTGTCTTGTATTAAATAATTATTTGCTGTATAATTAACGAAGCGAAATCATATTAGTATTCTCTTCACCTTTTGCGAAGCTGATAAAAATGGAAGTCACAAAATTGTCCATTTTGGTATAAATAAAATAAACACACTTCAAGAGGCGCTCTTGAAATATTTAATGTCCTCAACCTTGGCATCTTTTCAGATTCGCCTCTGAAAGGAGCAAACATCCTTTATGGACGGCGTTTGATTAAAAACGAAGATTACGAACTGTTTATTCGACGTTTCAAAAGATTTTAATCTTATAAAATCGAATTATATTATTTAAAATAAATAAATTATCACTTTTATTATTATTTTATATTTTAAATTATACCCATGATCAGTAATCAAGATCCATTTAAATATTTAAGTGCTTTGCCCAACCGCGTCATACTAAATTGTTTAACGTATCATATACCAACAATTGACTTCAGCGCAGATCTAGTAGCTACGTTCTAATAATGCAGATCCTGAGTTCCAGGTTTCAAACCCCGGAACGGCCAAGAACTTATGGGGAATTTGGTAGTGTTTACAGTCATTTGCCTCGGTAAGCGCTGAAAGCCTTGGTCTGCGGCTGATCTCCGGTTGTGACGTGTTTATCGGTCCATTCGATTATGAGACATTTTTTTATAGGCTATGCATGTATAGGCTAGCGCTTGACTGTTATCACGCCTGATAGAAAGTGAAGATACAGTCTGAGATGGAGCACGCTTGCCTAGATATTCTAGGCAATACTAGACTTGTTTTATCGCACTTACTTGTGCTAATATTTTCTACGCAATGCCTTGATAATAAGGGCTCTCACTTGATAATAAGGGCCGCGGCTTAAATCAGTTAGGAATAATATTAAAAATAATAAATTTGTAAATATATAAAAATCAAATTATATAATTTAACTAACGGTAAATATAGAAAATAATTGTATTTTTCTTATAGTAACAATATAATTTAATTCTTTCGTTACTCGGAAACCGAGACGAATAAAATTAATCAATCCACAGTTTCGTTCAAAATTTATTATCCGATTGGAACACGAAACTTTCTAAAACTCTGCACGGCACAAAGAAACTCCGAATATATGGTAATTACCGAACAAAGCACGACTAACGAAGTATGAACATAATGGTATGAAAGTTGAACAAATTGTAACAAAGTGAGAAGTAAAATGTTTCGTAATCTTTCGAACAATATATATGAAATATCAAAGTCATTATAATTCACAATTTGATTACTTAAAGAAAGAAATGTGGTCGTCAGAGGAGAAACAAGAAAATTGAGCGTTATTAAAAAAAAAAAGCATAACTAATTATAACAGCCGAGATGACCCAATGGTTCAAGCGCGTGAATCTTAACCGATGATTGAGGGCTTAAGCACCAATTATTTTTCATGTATTTGATTTGTGTTTTTGATTCGATTTGTGATCGCCGGTGAAAAAACATAGTAAGGGCAGGGCACCTGCATGTGTCTAGTTCACTGAAATTCGGTCTATGTTTCCACCAATAATCTTCTCCTTAAAGACAGAAAAGGCCGAGTGATGGGATATTCACAGGTTGTTACTGTACTTTTGACTTTTTTAATTTATAAATATAAAAATAAGAATAAGAAAATGAATAAATGATTCCGGTCAAACAAATTTGCAGAAATAAAATTAATTAACAATTAATTAAAGCTATATTCAAAAAATAATATTGTATACTGATTTAAAAAAAAAAGTGATATGTGGAAATACGTTACATACTTAATATGGAGAATAATAAATAAAACTTTTATTATTACAATAATATATAGCAACTAATTATTATATTACACGCTCCGCGCATATACAAGGGAGTAGACAGCGGCTGCGGAGAGGCTGTATGACGGAATAAGAGAACGTCATACTGTTTGCTGTCACACATCAAGTATGAGTCAATAGACGTTTTACATCAATTAGGAATTAGGTTGCAACATATTTTCAGGTAAAGTTAAACGCAAACGCAAAAATATTTTGTGTCACGCCTATACTTAAAAGTCATTTCGATAAATACGCGACAACTTTTCTGTTGATTGTATCTCGAGATCTACGAGTACTTGGCTAACGCCTCAGTTCGGCCATACAAAATGGAAATGTTGCCAGTATTTTGGGCACTCCATCGCGTTGTAGTGGCATCGATGAACGTTGGTTTTTTTTTGTATATTTGTACTATCGGTAATATTTTCGTTCTTTGTATTTTTGTTTACAAAGTAATTAAGAAAATTATTGAGTATTTCCATCTCGCAATGTTACATAAGATATCTTATTTTTAAATCTTCTTATGTTTACTTTTTTGAATAAACGTGAAATTATAGGTAAACTATGGATTTTCAATATTTGATTTTATATATATTTTTTACACATATAATTTGTATTGATAGCGTTAATATTAACTAGCTTTTGGTACCTCTAAATAAAACATTATCATAATGCTAGTTATACTCAACTGAATGAGTCTGTC
This sequence comes from Nymphalis io, assembly GCF_905147045.1. Lineage (NCBI taxonomy): Eukaryota > Metazoa > Arthropoda > Insecta > Lepidoptera > Nymphalidae > Nymphalis > Nymphalis io. Next base: position 11,050,399 of record NC_065902.1, read on the forward strand.
ATCATAACCCATAATAAAAAAATAAAAAGTATATAGATTTAATAAACTAAAAGTAAGATTTTTATAGTTATGGCTTTGCGCAAGCCGGTCTCACCGTTAACTGATTAATTATTAAGCTGCCATGCAGCAATAATTTGTATTGCTGTGGTACAATTTGAAGGGTAAGTGCAAACAAGGTTGGCGGTGCATTGTCGATATGGAATGATTAATGTTTCTTATTTGACTAAGTCTATATTAGTTCAGTGATCGCGTAATCGTCATAAGGATTATTTTTTTTCTATATTTATTAAAAAATGGGAAAGTTGTGAAATTTACTGGCAATATTATTCGGCGTGGCGTTGTTGTGCCTACTTCGACTCCCATTGGCTGGAAAAGTAATTTCCATATTTAAAATAATAAAAAATACTTTATATACAAGACTGATCATTTGTGTTTAATAGTTTTTTTTTCTCTTTCATAGTTTATTATTCCTGTTTTTGTTATTATAATGTATCATTATCAGTAATGATATTGCATACGTTGACAGTTATATTCGTATTATACGTTTTTAGTATGCAAATTGGCTGTTTGCCGAGGACCAAGTATTTCGGTGTGTCATGACATTTTTCTTTATTTCAGGACGGGTTCGAACCAATTGAGACAAAGAAATAAATGACAAAAACATTCCGTCTGAAGGAACTTAATGCAGAAAGGCAATTTATACGGAAATGACTGTATGTGGAACACCTTTAAAACTATAATAATAATAATATCCTGGGACTTTATTCACACACGGCCATCTGATCCCAAATTAAGCCGAGCTTGTGCCATGGAAACCAGACAACTGATATACTACATATACTACTTTTCTTTTGTAAATACATACTTATATAGATAATAACACCCAGACTCAGGACAAACAGACATGCTTGATAACAAAGCGTTAATGGTTTTTAAATGTGATTTTGTGTGCAAAATAGAGCTAGACATAAGTTGCTCACGAGTTAAAAAATAAACTGGCTTAAGTTTCAAAAACAATAAATTGCTTTAAAATTTTGAATCGTCTATATACTAGCCATACCGTAATGCCATATGTCAGCTTTGTTCAAAACATCGGTTTAAATAAATGTTTATATAATATTTTGATAGCTGCTGCTGAATCCGACAGCCTGTAGATATTTATCGAAATTGTTCACAAATAACCTGTTTTCTTTAGTCGAATTAAGAATTCGCGTCGCGTTGCAAGTCTTGCTAAATATAAATTTATCACTGAAATCAAAAAAATATACTAGGGTAACCCTGTGGGCCCACTGCTAGGCTCAAGTCTCCTCTACCTTTTTGAGGAGAAGGTTTGGAGCTTATTACACCACGCTGCTCCAATGCGGGTTGGTGGAATACACATGTGACGGAATTTCAGTGAAATCAAACACATGCAGGTTTCCTCACGATGTTTTCCTTCACCGGAAAGCTCGAGATGATATATAATCACAAATTTTAAATTAAGCACTTGAAAATTGCCCGGTGCTTGCCCGGGTTTGAAACCACGATTATCGGTTAAAATTCACTCGTCCTTCTCCCACTGGGCAATATCAAATATAAGTAAATACAGTAATCTGTTTACATGGAAGGACAAAAGGCTTCTCATATTAAGTATATATGTATTATATTGTACATGTGTATAATATTATATTCCTGTATGACCTGTAATATTGATCTGGACTTGCAACTTTTTTTTTCTTTTTTTTTATACGCTGGAAAATGTCACTACAAATTGAGATGAGGCGATGTGGGATTCATGGACTAGTACTAGATCTCACATTAAAAACAAGTGGCATTAAAAACAAGTGGATCTCACATTAACAACACCTTCCATAGTATTGGTACGGAAGGATAGTTTGCTTAAGAGCACTTCACGAAACATAAATAAATTAATGGTATAAGAATCGCTTAACGATGCAAAAGTCGCAAATTCGATCCTGATTCCCTGATAGGTAGTCCTAAATTTTCGAAAACAGAATATTAGCATTCTTTAAAATAACAAAAATGTAAGAAGTAAAATTTGTTATTATACTTTCGTGTGACTTACATTCAATCATTATTGGTGCACAACACATTAATTATATCAATAAATTCGTTTTCAACTAAATAAACTTTCCTTGACATAACTGTGCATTCGTGTCAATTATTTACAACTCTCCTTGACCGGAATCTCATGTAAATTATGTTTACGTAGTAAGTGGCTGATGAATGAAAATAGTTGTCCCAATTCTAAAAAGAAATGCCTACGAGACGTGTATGACAAATACACGTCTAGACAATATTTTTAAAATGCTTCATTACACATTGATAATAATAATAAAACAAATTACAAAGACTTTCACACACATACTCACGTATACACATATATAAGATTAAAGGCACAATTGAAAGCTGATCATTATTATTTGCCGGGATTACTGTTGAAGTTTTTGTATGAATAAGATAAAAGTTATCAGGATACATAAACAATTGTTATAAATATAATGTTGATGATGATCGATTTCAGCCAAGGCGAGGTCAAGAAAGACTAGCCAACTAGCTATCTAGCACAGGACATATTGCACATAGTGCACAAGTGTGTGCGCAAACCAGTGCATTCGCTAATCACATGCATTAAAGTAACATGATATGTATAAAAATAATGCATGACATGAAAGAAAACAATAACAAAATTTAAATTAATATAATATATAACAAAATACAACAAAACGCAAAATAAAACTATAAAAGCGTGGCAATACTCTTACATCTATGTATATAAATTGTCATAGTGTATTTAGACGCATGCTAATGTGAAACATATAAACTAATACTCATTAAAAGAATATATAACTGACAAAAAACAATAAATAAATATGAAGTAAAATAACTTTCGTCACAAAATATTTATATTTTTTTATTACCATAATAATATATGGCAACACGAGGGAGTACAAATACGGAAGCGGAGAGGCATGACGGCATAAGAAAGCGTCTGAGTAGGTACCACCCACTCATCAGACATTCTACCGCAAAACAGCAATACTTGTTATTGTTGTGCTCTGGTTTGAAGGGTGAGTGAGCCAGTATAATTACAGGCACAAGGGACATAACATCTTAGTTTCCAAGGTTTTTGGCGCGTTGGCGATGTAAGCAATGGTTAACATTTCTTACAATGCCAACGTCTATGGGCGTTGGTGACCACTTACTGTCAGGTGGCCCATTATCTCATAATATATAACTGACAAAAAACAATAAATAAATATGAAGTAAAATAACTTTCGTCACAAAATATTTATATTTTTTTATTACCATAATAATATATGGCAACACGAGGGAGTACAAATACGGAAGCGGAGAGGCATGACGGCATAAGAAAGCGTCTGAGTAGGTACCACCCACTCATCAGACATTCTACCGCAAAACAGCAATACTTGTTATTGTTGTGCTCTGGTTTGAAGGGTGAGTGAGCCAGTATAATTACAGGCACAAGGGACATAACATCTTAGTTTCCAAGGTTTTTGGCGCGTTGGCGATGTAAGCAATGGTTAACATTTCTTACAATGCCAACGTCTATGGGCGTTGGTGACCACTTACTGTCAGGTGGCCCATTATCTCGTCCGCCAACCTATACTATAAAAAAAAATATCGTTTGCCGTCACGGCATAAGGGTCGATAGAGAAGCCCTTAGGGCATCAATAGACTCGATTAACATATCCTAAAAATATATAATGCATTTAAACTGCACAATCCATCCCAAGCCTGTCATAACTGAATATGATTATTATCTATGGTTGACAACGCATTGCCAATGTAAGGAGACATTTGTAGTATTGCCAGTGTTTATACGCGAATTAACGTAACATGAGGTGGCCGTCCTAATATATAAAAAAAAATCACAATATATATTTTGTTCCATAAAAAATGTAATTTTAACATAATATGATATCGAAGGAGATGGGAAACCTCGTTACATTCCTATATCAGATAAAATACAATATTCATAGAAATACGATAGAAATGTAAATCAAAACATACACTAATGTATACAATCGACTCTCTATTACTTTGTCTAACCGCGAACGATCTGCCTCTAGCCGATATTTGATCGATTTTCGACTTTGTATTAAGAATATTAAGGGTCACAGGTGCAAATAACAAGCTCGTGGTTCTTTGTACATTTTCATACATATTCATGAGTTTCGACAGAGTTCACAGAGATATATAATGAACTGGATTTGGTAAATATCATAAAAGTGTTTTTGAGGTGATTTGGTTTGCCATACTTCCCCCTACATTATGTACGTTTTAAGCAAACAATTATTATTACAAAAAAAAGCTTTGATAAGCTTACTGTTAATAGTGAATTATGTAATTAGGTACCAACAAAATTAGTGATAATCAATCAATGAATCTGCCACTTACTGGTAAGTGGATATTATTAATTTTACTTCATAGTATGAATGCCTTTATACATTATACGAAAGGGTCCGAGTGAGTTCAAGCGCATGATAAACGGATTTACGAGTTTTCGAGGCACGGAAGTGTATTCACTGCCAACTTTCAGACTTCGGGCTGCTATTAAAAATCTTCGACACAAAAAATCCAATAACTATTTATAGGCCCGACCTGGAGTTTGAACCTAGGATCTCGGAATCAAACGGCCACATATCTAGCCACTTGACTAACGAGGTAGTTACAGAACTTAAATATACTCAAGAAATGATAATAAAAATATCTATTTACTGTTATTTTGTTTTGTAAATTTACAGTCAAGTAATTTTTAAATATCGAATCCGAAATTTTGGCAAGGCATTGTTGTTTTATGTCAGTAGAATGACATATAAACAACATTTTTAAGAACTTTATTTTTGCCAAAGATGTAAGTGATATATTTTATTAACAGAATTAAATGAGATGACATGTGTGTTTCAAAGTGTTGAACTTCATTTTGTTTTTATATTTTTTCATTATGATTTTTATACTTTTTATCTGGTTCTACATAAATATGGGGATGTAAGGGAGCACAACTAAATCTAACTGCTCCCAGCCAACCTCACCTGCACGTGGTGCATCCTGCCGACCAACAAACGAGGCTCTGGCGACCGACTAATGACGGTATAAACATTCGGTAAAGGCTTAGCTAAATTCCGCAGAAGAGTAACGGGCAGCAGTGTCACTTGTACGACGAGCTACGTTCTGCGATCACCAACCCGCCTGCCCAGCGCGGTGATTATGGGCAAAAATCTCGATGGCACACACCTTTAGGAAAAGACCCCTAGTTCCCGCTCACCCCGCTGTTCCTGGCCAAAGCGGCGGTCATGGTAAGGGTTAGGCAGGGGGTGCTAAGAATCCCCGGGTTACGGTAGTTAAAGGTGGAGTGACGATATTCGCAAAGTGGCTGGCAGCGGATGGAAATTGAGAGCTGAAGACCGAACTCAGTCGCAGTGCCATTGGAGAGGCGTATATCCAGCAGTGGACGACGAAAGGCTGATGATGATGATGATGACGACATACATAATTACTTTTGGCTCCTATTTGTTTCGTGGCTAGGTTATAATGCTATAGATCTGGAGGTGCTAGGTACAAATGTCGGATCGGAGCAATAAAAGTAACTTCATTAAAAATAATTAAAGAAATGCTAATTAACGGGTTTTTTATCGTATAGGGAGGCGGACGAGCATATGGGCCACCTGATGTTAAGTGGTCACCAACGCCCATAGACATTGGCATTGTAAGAAATGTTAACCATCGCTTACATCACCAATGCACCACCAACTTTGTGAACTAAGATGTTATGTCCCTTGTGCTTGTAATTACACTGGCTCACTCACCCTTCAAACCGGAACACAACATAACCAAGTACTGCTGTTTTGCGGTAGAATGTCTGATGAGTGAGTGGTACCTACCCAGATGAGCACAAAGCTCTACCACTAGTTTTGGAGTTGCGAAGTTGGTTGTGTACCATGCCTTGAAGAGCACATTAAATTTTTCTGATTTTTAATCTGTCTTATCGGATTGCATCGGAATATAAGGGATTTTTGCACACACTCCATAACTAGATGGATTATTATGTAGTCTGAAGATCATTGGAAGATAAAACAACTTCTAGAAATTCACTTGAATTATTAAAAAAAGAAAAACGTTTTTAAATCAATAGTGCATCTAACTGTAAGTGCCTGTTATATAACATATAATATAAAAAAACGTTATATACACTCAGAAACTTTAAACTATGAACATATTTAAACGTTGAAAAATCACCGATCAATACAATCTTAATGAAAAAACTCGTCTCATCTAGAGGAACCGTGAATCCCATGTCAATTTCCTGTCTTCGTGGAACGCTCAAAGCTTTATATTATTTCTTGCGTTAAATAAAGAAGTTTAACGCGAACATCATAGCATTGCACTTTAATGAACTGTAAATACCTCACGCTTTGTTGTACATTTCTTTTTGTAATGTATGTTACAAGTTTTTAATGAAAGCTCCGTATGTTTTCAGTTTTTGCTTAGAAGAGATGACCTACTATTGCTCTTTCATTAATATTTTCTGTAAAAGATGATGATGAAGATATAAAATGGTAAACCTGACAATAAGTGGTCACCACCGCTCATAGACAATTGACGATGTAAGACATATTAACCATTTCTTACATCGCCAAAGCGCCACCGACCTTGGGAACTAAGATGTAATTTTCCTTGCGCCTGTAGTTACACTGGCTCACTCATCCTTCAAACCGGAACATAGCAATGGTTAGTATTGCTGTTGTTGCTGTTGGCGGTAGAATATCTGATAAGTGGGTGATACCTACGCAGATGGGCTTGCACAACGCCTTACCACCTAGTAAAATTGATTATTAATGACGAAATGCATAATGTATATTGCATTATCCTACTTTTATATTAATAATTTATTTTAAGTAAACCGATTATTTTTCTTTTACTACAAACATCAAACAAAATGTATAATAAGAGAATACATTAATAAGTCTGCTTGTTTATAACTCGATCGAAATGCTCACAAATACGAAGTGGATTTTATTGGGTATATTAATCTGCTGTCATGTAATTTGACGTAGAAAATGTTTTTTTTTTAATAGAGAAAGATTTAACAACCAAATTAAATAAAAAAATAAATTTGAAATTAGAATTCGAATTTGAAAAGATATTAAAAATAAATCCAATTGAAACAATGAAGTTTTTAAATAGAAGCCAATATTAATAAATAAACTTAAATGTTAAAATAAATCTCAAACAGATATTATTATAGTTCAGTCGCCAATGTGAAGGCTACAAGTTACTTTCGAAACTAAAATAACCGTAACTACAAGACTTCAAGAACTTCACTTGTAAATCAAACAAACTTACGAAGCAACTTATGTATCTTATAAAGCGAATACATCCCTTTATATATATGCATGAACGCTCGTGCTCAATAGGTCAACCGGAAGTTTGTTTTTGTAGAAATACTTGTACTATACCCGCGGCTTTGCTTGCATTATTATGAATTGCAAATATATGATATTTCTCCAAATTTTCACAAATTGTCATGTCCTTTATCACTACTTTTGGGGTTAACATTTTAAAAATCCTTCTCTAGTGCTAACCTATTTTGTAAAAGGAACCCGTATGCAAATTTTCTTAGTGCTAGCACCAGTAGCTCGGGCTGGGCGTTGATATATCAGCCAGTTAGTCAGTTATTCTTTTATATAAGTGTATATATAGAGCAAAAATATCTCAAATTTCTCCTTAAAATTAGTTTTTTTTCACATGTGACATAATTTCAATGAAATTAGACACATGCAGGATTCATCACGATGTTTTCCTTCACCGTCAAGCACGAGATGAATAACGAGATGAATTATAATCACAAATTAAGCACATTTTTTTTATAGAATAGGAAGGCGGACGAGCATATGGGCCACCTGATAGTAAGTGGTCACCAAACGCCCTTAGACATTGGCATTGTAAGAAATGTCAACCATCGCTCACACTGGCTCACTCACCCTTCAAACCCGAACACAACAATATCAAGTATTGTTGTTTTGCGGTAGAATATCTGAAGGTACCTACCCAGACGAGCTTGCGCAAAGCCCTACCACCAGTGAAACATGAAAATTCAGTTCTTCTTGGCCGGGTTTAAACCCACGATCATAGGTTAAAATTCACGCGTTCTAACTACTAGGCCATCTCTGCTTCCAAAAAAATTTAAAACAGATCACATTCTGTACAAAACACATTTAAAGGCCAGTACAGCATTACTATATAAAAAGTAGATACGACGTAATGATAAATTCATTATAACTTATATAACTAAATTTATAAAAATTGCATAATTATCGCTAGAGGAAAATAGAGATAAAAGTAAAAAAGACAAAAAGAAAACATGGTCTGGAGTACTCTAATTAAGTCTGTACACTAAATAAAATTTATGAATTTCTTCTTGATATTGTTGAAACTGACGTGAAAATAAAACAGTACACTTTTAGACTATATACAGTATACTATATTGACCCTAAAAATCCATTCTATTGGTCAATAATGTACGCAAACTAATAAACTGTGCGTGTTTATTTCGTTTAAAATCATTTTTGAAAAGCGAAATTGTTCAGCGTCCCATTAAAGTTGAATGTGATTTGGATTGTATCAGTATGTCACGTTTCACTGGATACATCACATCTGATCTCTATACGCGAACAATATAAATATTCCAATACCTCATATATTTATTATATTTTTACAAACAAGTAATACGATGTATATAAAAGGGGACACGTACTGTTATATAATATCGCACTAAGTATGGGACTTCTATAATGGAACACTTATTCCGGGAAAGCTGATCTCAAATATTTGTAAAACAAAGTTAAATTTTTTAGAAGTCGATCTTATTTTATTGATAAGCAAATATATTTGAAATTATAATTTACTCATTTCGCCTATTGGTGAAAGCATACAGACAAATGGAGCAACTTTCGCAAATATAATATTTAAATATACGGGTATCGTTATCGATACCCGTCCAGGCTTCGCACGGGTAGTATAAGGGTCTAAATAAGTCCTCTATGTAATATACATATGTATATAACTCATATAATAGTGTTTCGACTGTATAAGAACTTCAGTCAACATGATTATTTCCGACATATTCAACAATCGCTGTCATATTACAGCCAATTTAACAAAACTATAATAAATTATACAGCTAAATATCATGAATGGTGAACCATTGAACGGAGTAATTCATTCATTTATATGAAAATCCGTTCAGTAATTTCTGAGTTTATCGCGTTTACATACAGTTACTAATATCGATAACAACTGCCTTTGACTGCCTCGTTGTTGTCGTTAAGGCCGCAGACTCGGAGGTCATGGGTCCAATTCCCAGGTCGGGCCAATAAAAAGTTATTGGGTTTTTCTGTCAGAAAATTCCCAGTAGCAGCCCAGAGTCTGGAAGTTGGAAGTGTGTTCACTCTCGTGCCTCGGAAAGCACGTAAAGCCGTTGGTCCTGAACCTAAACTCTTTCCGGTCGTGTCGGATTGCCGTCCCATCGGATTATGAGAGTTAAGAAATAGAGAGTGTACGTGTGTTTGCACACACACTTGTGCACTATAATATCTTTTGCGTAGTTGGCTAATCTCTCTTGAGATTGAACGCCGTGGCCGAAATCGATCTGGAGGACATTATTATTATTATTATTAATATAGATGACGTATAACAAAATTATTTTATATTAATTGTCTTAATATTTTCTTTAAAACAGTATTATTAAACTAACCAAAGAAAGAGTCAAAAATCGAGTTTTTTATTTGAATTCGGTTTAAATAGCAGTATATCTTTATTAAGTAATTTAAATTCATATTACGAAGTTAGAGTAAGATGAACGCAATGAATGTCAATTTTACGATTTCGTGCAAAATTGTATTGCATTCAGTTTTATTTGTCCAAGAAATCTTTTATTATGGTTCTTCTGACAGTATAACGAAACTTTATAGGAGAATTAAGTACCTAGAATGAATAAACTAGGTTTATTAAATGTAAATGCGTAATTTTATTCCATACTAGCTATATGTCTTGATTGACTACCTCGTTGATTTAGTCGCTAGATCCCGAGGTTCTAGGTTCAAACCTTATTACTGGTGGTAAGGCTTTGTGCGAGCTCGTCTGGGTAGATACCACTCACTCATCAGATATTCTACCGCCAAACAGCAGTACTTATTGTTGTGTTCCGGTTTGAATGATGAGTGAGCCAGTGTAATTACAAGCACAAGGGACATAACATCTTAGATCCCAATGCTGGTGGCGCATTGGTGATGTAAGCGATGGTTAATATTTCTTACAATGCCAATGTCTATGGGTGTTGGTGAAGACTTACCATCAGGTGGCCCATACACTCGTCCGCCTTCCTATTCTATAAAAAAAACCCTAATATAACGTTATTGGCTTTTTCCGTCGAAATTTTTATTTATTTTTCAATACTAAAATAGAAATATATGTTGAAAATGTTAACATGAACACCTTCCCTTTGTTGCGTTATATTTAGTATTTTTAATTAATTTACTTATAGCTGTAAATATTGAATAACAGATTTAAGGCATGGAAATTGTAGTCTTTTCGGAGTATCTTGAGTATTTTTGGATTCAAAACATAATATCATAAATTATGTAATGTAATATATAATAAATTATGTACTATATTTTTTAGTGACGTTCTATTTTTAAAGTAAAATTTTTCGTATTTCGATTGAATTATCAGTAAGTTACTCCTATTACAATTTGCGGGCTAGTTGGCGTGGTTGGTAGATACTTTCACGCCGGAGGTCGTGGGTTCGATTCCTATACAGGACAGACATTTGTGTCGGAGCGTCACGGTAGTATACGCAAGCAAAACCGAGACGTCCCTTGAATATTGGTGTGGGTACCGCTGGTTTTTTAATAGATATTCCTGCGCATGCTCAGCGCTGGCGAGTCCCAAATACTTAAAATGGGGGAAACGCGTAAAAGCGTCTTTCCAGCAAAAAAAAGGACAGATATTTGTATGCATGAACATGTCTGTTTGTCCTGATTCTGCGTGTTATTATCTATATAAGTATGTATTTACAAAAGAAAAAATAAAAGTAGTATAATTAGTATATTAGTTATCTGGTTTCCATAGTACAAGATCTGCTTAGTTTGGGATCTGATGGCTGTGTGTAAATAACGTCCCATGATATTATTGTTATTATTATTACAAATAATATATACATTAGAGTACGTTACGATGCGGAAACGAGGTTCCATTTTCTTTAAACATAATAAAATAATTCGTTTTTTTTATAAATGACCCCCTCAGTAAAGAGAAAGCGACTAAGCCATTCTAGTATTGAGTTGATAATTTTAATAACGACTTTTGCTTCAACATAATAAGTGGAGGTATTCGAAATTACTTTTAAACTATGTAAACATTAGACAGTGAGGCTGACTTGTCATCAGCCTGAAAATATCTCACAGCTGGTCTGGGGTGACATAAAACTTAACCGATGATTGTGGGTTCAAACCCGGGAAGACACCACTGAATTTTCATGTGCTTAATTTGTGTTTAAAATTTATCTCGTGCTTGACGGTGAAGGAAAACATCGTGAGGAAAGCTGCATGTGTCTAATTTCGTTGAAATTCTGCTTGAAACGGCGTGGTGGAATAAGCTCCAAACCTTCTCCTCAAAAAGGGAGAGCAGGCCTTAGCCCAGCAGTGGGACATTCATAGGCTGTTACTGTATATATTGGTAATGGCATTGTCAATATTTCAATTGGTGTATGGACACTCAAATCAAGACAGCAATTAAAAGTTTTATTTATTTTATCTTAGTAAATAAATTATTCAAGCACACTTTTGTCTGCGCTGTCTTTATGTAATGGCAAACGCGTTTGCATTTAAAGTCATTTACATGCGTCGTTTATTTCGAAAACTTTCTTTGTAATATTTAGTTTGTTTCATATTATAAGTAAATTGTTTATTTTAGTTGTTGTTAGTTAAATGTTTGTTAGTCGTTATTTACATTTAGGTCAAGTGCGTATTGTTCTCGACAATGACCACAGTTTTAAGGATTATTAAAACTGAAATATAATTTATTTAAGTAGGCTCTTACAAGCACTTTGAATTATCCCTTTACGAGTTATTTAGTTGGAAGCCGCGATGGCCTAGTGGTTAGAATGCGTGAAACTTAACCGAGGATCTTGGGTTCAAACCCGGGCAAGCACCATTAAATTTTCATGTGCTTAATTTGTGTTTATAATTCATCTCGTGCTTTACGGTGAAGAAAAACATCGTGAGGAAACCTGCATGTGTCGAATTTCATTGAAATTATGCCATATGTATATTCTACCAACCCGCATGCATGGTGCAGCGTGTTGGAATAAACTCCAAACCGTCTCCTCAAAAGGGAGAGGAGGCCTTAGCCCAGCAGTGGGACATTAACAGGCTGTTACTGTTACTGTAAGTTATTTAACCGCAAAACTATTACATATCCGGAAACTGAGAAACTGATGTTGACTGACAAGAATTTTATTTTAAATTATATTTATTAAAGTAATTTTTAATAATCACACTAATATACTCGCGGTTAAAAATAAAACAATAAACGTTTTATTGTTAGTAAAAAAAAATACTTTGATTTGTTTTAAAAATATTTTCACACAGAAATGTCACACATAAGAGGTTGTATAAAAAATTGCTTGTCAGCTTGAGTTTTTAGATATACTTGTCAAATGAGATAAGAAATAATTTATAAATAGGGATAATTAATAAGAAATAATTAATTAATAAATAGAATGTTATTCTACACAAGTTTATAAAATAATCCTATCAATAAATAAAATTAAAATAACAATTGCTCTTAATCTGATTAAATAAAAATAATTAAATAAAGTTAAGCTAATTTTGAGCCGAAATTAAAAAAAAATCTTCATAAGGCTTATAATAATAATAACTCTGGTAGGAGAGTATGTTTTATAACCTCGTTTCTGAATAAACCGGCACGTAATCTTACGCTTTATTATGGCATCGTTAATAAATTATGCCATGAAGAACGGTGTTCATGTGTTTACAAAAAAATGGATTCCCACCTACTGAAACATGGCGCTTATACAAAAAAATCCCTAATAATAATAATAATATCCTGGGACATTTTTCACACACGACCGTCAGATCCCAAATTAAGCTTGTACAGAGCTTGTACTATGGAAGCCAGACAACTGATATACTACATATACTATTTATCTTTTGTAAATACATACTTATATAGGTAATTACACCCAGACTCAAGATAAACAGACATGTTCATGCACACAAATATCTGTCCTGGGTGGGAATTGAATCCACAACCTTCGGCGTGAAAGGCAAGCATCCACCAACCACGCCAACCGGCGTCATAATGTTTATTGATAAGAATTATTTGATTTTTGAATCGAAAGGTATTCAATTCAATGTGTTGTAAATGTTCGCGGTTATTGTCACTCTGTATTACACAGGTACAGTCAACTCCGGGAACACATATACTTTGCACAGTTAAATGTTAAAATTTGCATAAATATTTTTGGTGTTGACTGTATTCTTAATCCTCTATAAGATGTAGGATTTTTTTAAGACGCAGGGATTATTTATACTTTAGCTGTATCCGCGACTGATCTTCATTTTCCGATACATAAAGTTCTTTCGTATTGACAGGGTTTAAGCTTTTATCATTTCGTATTTCATTAAAGATTTTTGCATCGGTAATATGATCAATATCTAGATACAACTGGATGTACTAACTTAGGTGTATACATAATTACATACCTAAACCACTTTGTGCTCTGGTGAAAACCCCGTGAAAATCCGGTAGTGTTTGAGTTCATCGCATTGAGACAGAAAGACGTCGCAAAGTAACGGTTTTATAAAGCGTAGTGATTTCAGCTGCGTAGTTTTATGTGTGTAATGTATTATTTTCAAAATATGATTATTTTATTAGTTCTCACAAAATATGTCTATAATTCAAAATGATTAACTGATTTTGTATCTGGTAATTCATTTAAAAAAAATAACTAATTTAGTTGCATATTTTTTTTTCTCTTTCAATAAATTTTGAAGAGAACATTTTAACACAAAAATCATTTTACAAGGGACATAACATCTTAGTTTCGAAGGTTGGTGGCACATTGGCGATGTAAGCGATGGTTAACATTTATTACATTACCAATGTTGGTGACCACTTACTATCAGGTGGCCCATTTGTTCGTCCACTTACCTATAATAATAATAAAAATTAAAAACATAGTAAACATGAGACAAATTTTAACACCATATTAAATATTCTTTTTAGCTATTTATTTCTTGCTTAGCTGATTTTAAATGCTCAGTGCGCCTTTTTCGCTACAATATCAATTCACATACTCTGATATTACACTCTTGGTGACATATTTCCATGTTTAATGTTTAACGCGGAGAGTTTTTGGTTTGTTGAATCGTCTATGAGGCGTGAACTTATATTATACTGTACATATACAAGGTTTTGCTCGCGGTTTCGCTCGGATCACTTTTTCTTTATAACACATAGGCAATCTGACAAATAAGACACCTGATGGTAAGTAATCACCACCGTCCATACTCATTCCCACTGTAAGAAATATTAATCATCCCTTTTATCCATAATACGCCATACACTGGCTCATCGTTTTTATCATCTGATTGATTGATTGATGATAAATATAAATATGAACCGGTAAATATGAATATTGAGTATATAGTATATTTTTGTATTTTTTTTTAAATATAGCTTATGTAATTGTGCACTTGTTAATATTAACAGTCAACTAATTGTGATATACTATTTTGATTCGTGTATTCTTGAAATGTTATAATTATTAGCTTCGTGTTTGTTCTTACAGAATAACCCTAGAGGTGATGAGATATATTTTTTAGGTTGGATTTTAAATAGCAATTCAGTCTTCTGCTTATTGTTACTAACACAAACAATATGCAAATGAAGTAAGCAGAAGACTGAAGTTTTTTTTTATAGTATAGGTTAGCGGATGAGCCATATCCACCTGATGATAAGTGGTCACCAACGCCCATAGATATTGGCATTGTAAGAAATGTTAACCATCGCTTACATCGCCAATGCATCACCAACCTTGGGAACTAAGATGTTATGTCCCTTGTGCCTGTAATTAAACTGGCTCACTCGCCCTTCAAATTGAAATACAACAATAAAAAGTTCTGCTGTTTTGCGGTACACTTAGTAAACTAATTTCATTTTAAATGTTTTTTTTTTTCTAATGAAATTTAAACATATATTTTGCGTTCGACTGCTTGAAAAGCTTGCTATAGTCAGGTTTTAAAATATTTTTAATGTTATATATGTATGTTTAAAATCTCACAAGCCATCACTGATCTATGAATTTGAAATGAAGTACATTAGGGACTAAATAGTCGGTTGAATATTTTATATTTTAATACGCAAGCTGTCTGTTAACGGATAATATTGTGTCTATTAAGAATCATATACTTATATGATTTTGTCTATTAAGCACAATATACTTGTATATATACTATAATATGTATATACATATATTCATATAATGCCACGTTGTACTATGTTTGGTTGTTGTTGAATTGCTTATGTAAGATGGCGTTCCATTGTTATTAAGTTTTATAAACAGTTAATTTTAAGGTAAAACATTATATATATAATTATTTAACATTTTATATATAATTTACACAGTTTAAAAATTAATAACAATATAATCTTTATAATAAAACATCACGTTTTAATTCGATATAAGTACGTTGTAACGTTACGTCATTATAAATGAGTTATGAAAATCGCGCCAAAGGCATTCTCGAAAGGCACGGTAATATAACATTTCAGTAGTCAGCTAATAGCATTACCGTTAAGTGATAATATAGAAATTTATTATTATCATATGTGAAATAAATTATGCTTAAATGTAATTGTCGTTTCATATAGGATATAATTTATTTTATATTCACTAAGTAACAACTTGTGAATGTCCCACTGCTGGGCTAAGGCCTCCTCTCCGTTTTTTGAGGGGAAGGTTTGGAGCTTATTCCACCACACTGCTTCAATGGAGGTTGGTGGAATACACATGTGGCAGAATTTCAGTGAAATATGACACATGCAGGTTTCCTCACGATGTTTTCCTTCATCGTAAAGCTCGAGATGATTTATAATCACGAATCTCAAATTAAGCACATGAAAATTCAGTGCCTGCCCGGGTTTGAACCACGATCATCAGTCACTAGGCCATCTCGGCTTATATAATTATATAATTTATATTATAAATTTGTATTATTTGATGAAGTTTAAAAATGGAACTTTGGCAATCACATTATTTTTTGTTAATTTAGGAATCAATAAGTTTCAATTATTCGAAATTAAAACCACCGTAAATTAAAATATGTATTTTTTAATTTATTTGCAACCTTCTCCTCAAAAAGGGAGAGGAGGCCTTAGCCCAGCAGTGGGACATTTACAGGCTGTTACTTACTTACTTAATTTATTTAAATTCATCCTTGCTGTTTAAGCCTGACTGAGAAAAAGCACGCAATTTTACATTTATAATTTCAGTAAGATTTAGTAATATATATTTATATACTATTTTTACATTTATTTCGCCTGAGTTTATAATTTAATAATTATGTATTTAACAAAGTGTGATTTGGGTTCTAACTGAAACAAAATCCCTTGGATGTAATTAATTATGTGTCGTGACGTCATTTCCTGTTACCGCTCACTTAATTACCTCACAAATATCGCAAGGTATCTTATTTAAGTACAGTTCACGTTCAACGCGAACATTATACGGCAACGATGATATCTAACATTAAAAGTGACAGTGCCAGATTCCGCCCTAACCCTTTTCTTATCTTAACATAAAATATATAATAATTAATGAAAAATCACTTCAAAATTGAATTTTGACAATAAATTTTTAGTAAAACTTACGACCAAAATAGTACTGAAATATTTATCTGTTTATAAATAAAACTACAAATAAAATTCGAGCCCATACAAAAATATCATCGCCTCTTTTTTACCCATAGGGGTAGCATTTTTTTTCAAATTTAAATAGGATAAAACGGGAAATATACCGCTGCAAGCAATAGAAGAATCTATTCATAAATATTATTATAAGGTAACTTAAAAAACACAATCGCATTGAGAACTTCCTCCTATTTTTAATGTCGGTTAATAAGTAATCATTCGACACCTGTCCTATTTACTAGTCCCAGTTTTATGGGTGATCGAAAATGCCTCACTTTCGATCACGCATAAAAAGAGTGATGAAAAGATGATGAGTGAGAGATGAAAAGATGTTTTGAAGAAATATTGCTTGATTAAAAATAACGATTCCAAAACAATTACACGACGATTGCAATTCCATTACGAATAACGGTTGCTAAACAATTACAATTTGACTAATTGATAATATTATACACTGATAATCAAACAATCATTCAATCCTAACGCTTAAATATATAGGTTATTGAGTTTTTACGATAATAATTTTTTTAATCGTGTTATTATGATAAATTTTCTTAACAACGATATAGCGTTTAATATGGACTCGCTTTCATATTATCTTCGCTTTGCTATTTGTCACAGACTTTAATCAACGATCAGAACACTATAAATCGTTAAACATGAGGTATATATATTTTTTATATAAATTAAGCGCGAAAGTACGTCTGATTATTTATATAATATTAGTATTTTCTTTATCCTAAAACGAAAAGTACTTAATGGACAAATATTGAAAACAGTAACTTTGTTCTGGAGTTAAACAATTCAACTAACTTAACCTAAATTTCAATATTATTCTTATATCTATACAAAAAACTGTAAAGTGCTAAAGACATTTAAAGGCAATTAGGGGCTTCATCTAGAATGCTAGAAAACTTTTTTTTGGATTATCAAAGTTCTTATATTTGTATAAAGCTTTAGGTTTTTTTTAATAATATTTTGGGTCTTTCAAAATGTACCTGATTTTAGGTCTTACAAAATAATTTAATTGATATTGATAAAACTTTTAAATAATAATCCAATTATTATGTTAAGTGTCTATGGTTATTTAATTATCTTTAGATATTTTTTAACTTTGTTGTAAAAATAAGTCAAAGTCAAATTTTATCTGTGGTATATTCTTCATTACTTTCGTTATCGAAGGAAAATATTTTGGTAGTTGAAGCAGGTGTGGAACCTCGAACAAAGGTTTGTGGTTATTGCAGTCGCTTTAGTGAATTCGAAAGAACGCTTACATTTTAAAGATCAAATAAAATTGCATCAGTATATTTTCGTAGATAATTTAAATTTGTAATATGATTTTATAAAATGTTTCCAAAATTATAATTTACATTTTGCATGAAACAAAACAAGTAATTTATTATTTTATAAATATCTATATTATTTCCTTTATTAAATTTTATTCGTATTGTACCAGCAGTTTCAAATGCTTTCCTAAACACATCCAAGTAAACATATATTTGCTTTTAATAATAACAATGATTTGTTCAGGATTTAGCGTAATTTAAATATTATTGTTACGTGTTGGTTTCAGGATTGTCATAAGTTCAAATCTAGCACTGAGCTATTTCAGATCAGGGTTTATTTAAAATATTAACAGTCTTATTTAAAAAAAGTTAGCAGCTTTTTACTTAAGCACTGATCTCTTTCTATCATTATTGATCTGGCATTCGAAAGTAGTATTGTTTAACTAATCATCCCCTAAACGTTTATAAGTAAGGCTGTTGAATAGTAACGTCGCGTCTCTCGTTTCGTTGATGTTATTATGATTTTAAGCAAATATATGATAATATAAACATTTTGCCATTATTAGCGTACGTGTTTGTAATACTACATTTTCAAATCGACAACGACCTTGCAGAGGTTAAATAAACAGAAATACATATTTAGTTACTCATATTTACTAAACTCAGTGTTACTACAGATACAATATATGTGTAAAGAATAAAAAAAACTTCGTTGTGTTTTAATCTTTTAAAAGTTTCCGTAAAAAAAAAATATCCCGTAATCTCGAATGTAAATGCCAGATCAGGTTAATAAGAGTTACTGGTTCTTTGGAAACATTGTTATAAGGCTATTCAAGCCATTCTTTTTCGTTTTTACATCTTAAACTTTCAGCTCGTGGCTGTATTGTCAGTGTTATGTATTTTTGGGTTCGGTACTGCTCATCATATACGTATTCTTGTATGTATTTTAATGATAGGGGTGTATTGTTATATGGGTTTTATCCGTCGTCAACAAATGCATTTTAAGTATCAGTAAAAGAGTTCATAGACGAAAATAAGTAACCAGCTTTAAAAAAAACCGTTAGAAAATACAGCTGGTAGCGAGAATATGGACTTCAATCATTTAAGTACGAATTTACTATTTAATATTTGTATGATTGAAATTTTTCATAGCGTATGCAGTTTTGCTAAATATGAAATAATTATATAGTTAATTTTTTAATTTAAGGTCACATTTATAATTAGAATGTATAACTCTGAATACATGTATATATGTATTCCTATGTATACAGTTCACTCCTATAGGGCTTCTTTATGTTTCCTAATTACGACATTATATAAAGAGAAAGTAAATAAAAGAAAGGTGTAATTAGATTAATCCTAATTCTGCGGAGTAAGGATCAAAAAGGTGTAATTGAATCGTGACCGAAATACTGACATGTATTTATAACATTATGTTCAAATGAACGTAATTTCAGCCTACATACTGCTTTTCCCAAATATAGTAAAAACTGGCTTGAAAGAATTGCCTAAATAAAAATGAAACAATGTACCAATTAAATCGACTTCGTTTTATCAAAGTTAATGAAGAAAACCCAAAATGAAGTTCAAAATTGGTTATATCGCCAAGTTGCCGATTCCACAAGGTTATAAGTCCTTTCTGGTACAAAGAATTTGTTTCTACAATAATATTTTGCAGATACTTTCAACCACATAAAAAAAATAAGGCATATTACTCAACACAAAGTTATGTCGATGATAAAACAGCGTGGACTTAGTACTTATTGGCAGGATAGAAATTTTATTTGATTGCTATAACTTTGTATTTGAAATGTTGGAAAAGAGTAAGTACTGAGTTTTTTGTGTAAATTACGATTTAAAAATGCTTGTATAGTTCTAGTTGAATAAACTATGTATTGACTTTATTTAATTAAAGTATGCATAAATATATATTAGCGCGTTTATTCAAATAAACTCTCAAGCATTATAGATTCGAGTGAAAAAATAGCGTATAAGCATCTCTCTCCATTTTTTTCTTTCTCCTTTTAGCTTGAAATTAATTCCATTACACTTTTTTCTTCAAATATCATTTATCACCTTGAGCAAAAATAAGCACTAGAAAACTTAGTGTAGCTTACTTTGAATTCAAACTATGGTCTTCGGCTGAATCTGTATATTCTATGCCCAACATCACCTTGGTTTTAACATATTTCGAGTAGAAGGTTATCCTTATGAAATACATAGACAAGGGTCTGAGTATTCATCGGAGCATAAGAAAAGATTAGGGTAGTGGAACATCAGGTCGGCCGGGCTTTAAAAAATGAGATTAACTCGTAGGCTGCTAAAATCATAACCTTCCTACTTAGCCGTAGTCAGCTAAAATATACTGGTCACCTTTATTAAAGTAAGCTTCGAAAAATCCTCGTTTATAAATCAATTTCACTAATCTAATCTAATTTTGCACATACGTGGTGCAATATTATTATAAGATTAAGATCAGATTGTATAGTGTATCTTTTTATATATAGTAATAAATACAATAATAATAATAATAATACCCTGGGACAGTATTCACACACGGCCATCTGATCTCAAACTAAGCAGAGCTTGTACTATGGAAACCAGACAACTGATGTACTATTACTACTTTTCTTTTGTAAATACATACTTATATAGATAATTACACCCAGACTCAGGAAAAACAGATATGTTCATGCACACAAATGTCTGTCCTGGGTGAGAATAGAACCCACAACCTTTGGCGAGAAAGGTAAGTATCTACCAACGACGCCAACCGGCCCGTCTAAACAATGTTCAATAATTAACTATGAAAGAGTTTTAGGGTTTCGAGTATCAAAAGTACTTGATTAAATATATTCGAAAATTAACGATACATTCGGATCTAAAATATAAAAGTCTAAATTATGTATGAATGAAATAATTTCAATATTGAATAATTAATTATTAATTAACAAATGTATATATTCGCTTGATGAAATTTATTTATCGAACTCATATACTTGTTTTGAATTAATTATAACAGTATATTTTACAGCCCGTAAAGAATTTATATTAAAAGGATAATTGAATTTACTTTTTAGCAAAAAACCTTTTCTTTTTAAAATTAGAAGCGATTTTTTGTCCCTTCATCTAAGCGTAAACGCTTATATTATAGAAGGGCGCAGGAGCTCGGGGAGGGTTCAACCAACGATCCTTAGCATTCTGGCTCACTAAGCTGTCAATCTATTGTGATGAAAATAATGTGTTTCTCTGTACAAAAAATATTTCGTTATGACAGTACTAGAAAAAGAAAATACTTCCTTGCAATAATTCTTACATGAAAAAATCAGGGAACAATAAAAAATTGTGTTAAAAATATTCATGTAAAAAAATAATTATCCACTGTCTATTGAAAATTATGGCTATATTTTAATGCAAAACGGTATTATTACAGCTTATATATAATACGTGCTTATTATCCTGTAAAATTAAAAGACACTGTTATATAGACATTACGCATAATATGATGTAATTGATTTTTCTAATACTGATCAAATGTCGAAGTGAGATTTATTATGGAAATGAATTCGGCTTCGATCGTGGTTTTTTACATAATTTCAATCAGAATTAATACAATAAAAATAATCTTCAAAACTTTATTCCTTTGAATTATTCAAAGTAAATTTAAAAAAAAAAAACACCAAATAAGCGGTAATGATACCTGTAATTACCCTGGCCTGCTCACCCTTCAAACCGATACCACCCATTTAACACAATAATGCTAAGCATTGCTGTTTGATGGTAGAATATCTGATAAGTAATTGGTACCTAGATGAGCTTGCACAAACATTACCATCAAGAAAATAATACGTGATATTGTGTACTTGTGTTTGGCTTGCACTGGCGTACAGTAAAATGTATTGTGCAGTTGTTTGATCGTCATTAAAAATGGTCAGGGAGCCAAGATATTTATTTATATTAAGGTTTTTTCTATTTTTTTATAATTATTAAGTGAAAATTAGGTAATAAAATGTTACTAGCTTGATTGGACAAACAAAGTTTAAAGAAATCTTTAGATGGCCTGCAAGTTGGAGTTTTATTTTATAGCTGTAAGAGATTTATAGTTCAGTGTGCCACTTTAAACTGACGGTTTAGGAGTTAAGATTCTTGCATTGACGTACACGTGACGATTACGACACGATTGATACGATATTTGTATATGACACATGTATTTTAACTCATTTAATTTTAATTATTTGGTGGTGAAACTTCAGGCTGGCCCATCTGGGTAGTCCACTGGCTTATATCGCTGTTAAATAAGCTTGTCTAAGCTAATACACATAGAAGGCATTATATCTATTTCACTTTATTTCTAGTTCCCTTGGTTAGCATATTGGACGTAATAGAATGATCGATGTTCTAACCCTGATACTGTTTCTGAGCAGTAATCACCACTTTCCGTCCGGATGTGACCCTTTTTATTTCTTACATGTATAAAAAAACTGTAACAGCTTTATAATATTTTAAGATGAATTTAAAGCAAACTTCATTCAACCGGTTGAGTAGATATTTTGCACCAATAATAATTATTGCTCTCGGTAATAATACAATCTTATACAGGTCGTGATGGTCTCCTGTCGGTATCGTGGTAGCCATTGAGGCTAGAGCATATGAATACTAACCGAAGATCGCGTCAAGTACTACTGTGGTACTGTGGTACTGGTGGTAAAGCTTTGTGCACGCTGGTCTGGGTAGGTACCACCCACTCATCAGATATTCTACCGCAAAATAGCAGTACTTGGTATTGTTGAGTTCCGGTTTGAAGGGTGAGTTTAATTACAGGCACAAAGGACATAACATCTTAGTTTCCAAGGTTGGTGGCGCATTGGCGACATAAGCGATGGTTAACATTTGTTACAACGCCAATGGCTATTAGGGCGTTGGTGACCACTTACCATCAGGTGGCCCATATGCTCGTCCGCCTACCTATACTATAAAAACTGTGTATCGTACTCCGTGATGAAGGAAAAAATCGTGAGTAAGCCTGAATGTGAGATGAAAATCGGCCACATATGTATCCATTCTCATTGAAGGATTAAATAAGCTTCTAACCATCTCCTCTAAAGGATAGAAGGCCTTTACTTACTAGTAATTGAAAATAATTATTTGTTTTTATTTTTATATCTTATTTAAATACAAATTATGTCGTAAGTTAAAAAAGCCACCAGAAAACAATCAAGGTACAGGTTGGAAAGCCAGGCTTTATAGGTGATAAAACTTAACGCTTTACGTCATCTCACTTAACTCCATCGAACTGACGTAAATAAGTTATTGTAGTTTTTATATATTTATGTTAAAATTATCTTTCTTTGATCATTTTACTCCTTAATTTATATTGAGCAATGTATTGAATGGGTTGATTGAGTTTTTTTTTTAATTTTCTTACAATGACTGTTAAAAAACTAAAACTGGGTAAAGGTAGAAGCACTCGTAAAAAAAAACGAGTTTGAAGTCTACCGTGAGTTAGTAGAAGTTTATCAAAAGTGTTAAAATTACTTTTAGCATCTTTTTTTATAATCTTTTATGTCATCTTCTTAAAATCTGAACAAACGCATCTTACTCAAACCGATGACATTATTATTCATTGTGACTATGAATCAAATGTAACGTATCTACGTTTAATAGAAAAAATATTTTGTATTAAACCATTTATTTATGTTACAGGGCGCTCTTCTTTAAGCCGGGGCCGTCACGATTGAGCTCAAAGAAACATCGACTGAATACTGTCGCTTTGAAACGGAATATTATTCAATAAACTGCATTCATATGCAGACATAAATCTCTTGACGGGTGTCCGGTAAAGCGAATCCAATGTAATATAAAGTATATATACTTCTGATAAAAATACATAATATAATATTTACATAACATGTTTTCAAATGACTGAAATATTTACTTCACATAAATATCTATAAACTACTAAGGTAATTTACATAACATTTATACCAGAAGATATATTGAGAGTCGGAGGAGATTGTTTTATATAATATTAGTATATAAGTAGGTGCGCTATGCAAATACATCCGTTTTAAATTTATACTATTGACGTGATATTGTTATGATAGATATTACACTTTACAGAATAACAATATTTCAACAACGAACGTGGAATACAGCAACTAGGTCTGTTTTGAAGCAGTAAATAATATATACGGTAATTCTTTTAGAACATTCAAGAAACTCAGGATAATATTTGCTTCCAAGAAACAGTGGTAGCTTTGTTTGTAAGGCACGATAATCTTGAAAAATTAAAATTGTCACATTAAATAAACATAGTTATAAATATTAACCTTAACATGATAATAATATGATCACAAAGATACTTCGAATTAATCTACTTTGGTTGATTTCCAAGACATACAGATTTTATCAAGATGAACAATTTCATTCATCTATTAAAGCTATTTCGCAAAGTTCCTTTCAGATTTCGTACAGATAAAAAATATATATATTTACATATATAAAAAATATGGAATATACTGTAAGGTTTTACTGATTTTTAATAATTATTTTGAGATTTTTTGAAAATAATAGTAATATTTTTATTTAAATTATCACTGGTTGGAAATTATTGAGTGAAAAAAACTACGCGATATAAAATAAAAAAACAAAACACGGAAAATTTTACTCGATTGATGGTTGTCAGGGTGATTATAGAAATCACGATAAAAATTGTAATAAAATTGTAAAAAAAATTAAAAAATAGTATTAAATTATATTACAAGTTACTTGTGAAAGAGAATAAAATGTTGAAAGTAGATGTGAAAGATTGTTTTACTGGGGTATTTTTACAATTCATACATGTATAAACAAATTACATAGCTTATATCCGTCAAGAATTTTCTATGTTATATTAATATGCAATTAAACACTATTCTTTTTTAATATTCTGCATATCACAACGTAACTAAGCCACCTTTTGTTCGACCGAAGTTTCCGCCTACGTGTTCTCATAATATCTTGTAGTATTATAAATAGCCTGCAGCACTCTACGTCTCAGAATGATATAAGAATATCAGATAACATATTTGCCTACAAATAAACACATTTTATTTTAATATTAATTAACCATATCACTACCATACCATCATAATCATACATATCATCATAATCAATTAACGTTCAAACCTAAACATTGGTCCAATTTAATATCAAATATTGGCACAAGATTGGATACAACTACAAACATTGATCCAATATACAATATTTACTAAAACGGTTTTACTTTTGTAAATAACGATTGCAGCTCTAATGTTTCAAAGTACTCAGTAAAATGGTGCTCGTACCCTGAGTTGTAATGGTATCATTACATTAGCTGAATCGTACCGACCAAGTAACGGTTCCACAATGAGCAAATAATAATAATATGAAAGTTATAGAGCTATTCCTTAAGAACAAAATAAAAGCACGATGTAGAACACGATCGTAAATTGTCAGAAACTGATAAGCGACGTTGATATTAATTATAATATTCGAAGTTAATAAAATAATACGACATCGGGGTTTTCGAAAAATTTACTGGAACCGAGGGTTATGTCGTACATTTAAGGATAAAAATAATATTAGATCCAACCATATATATTTGTGTGTGTGCGTATGTATGTGTATGTTTGAGTGTGCGTGCTTGCGTGCGTGCGTGCTTGTATGTGTTTCACGACATCATGGTTTTCAAGAATTTGACTGGAATCGAGGGTTGCGTTAAGAATAAAGATAATTAATTATATGTATGTATGTACGCGAGTGTGTTACACGGAAAGTAAAAGCGCGAAAAATCTGGGGAGATACAATTTTGATAATCATTTTAAGGCGTGGGATTTTTAACTTTTATTTTTAGTAATGTATGCGTAAACTCAAAACATTGTCATACACATGTCAATATCACGATCGTAAAATGTTTTACATTTCGGTCATAAAGTGATCATCGTAACGACTCGTCATAAAGTTATCAACTTTCTACATTTATGTCATTTGTTTATATGGGGTACTTATATTTGTTTTATAATGTAACATAAATATTAATATTTAATTTACTTTTCTCTTGACTTTGTCAATTATGTATTCTTTTAGAAAATTCCTCCTAGAATAAAGAATCTCACTGCACTGCCCACATTTTATCGTGTCATATTAAAAAATATCTTGTAATAAAACTAAAATATATCTCAAATACCTTTTTAGTTTTATAAAAAAGGTTGGCAGTTGAACAAACGGGCAACCTGATGGTAAGTGATTACCATCGTCCATAGATATGGGCTATAAGAAATGGGAACCATACCTTTCATAGCCAACGTACCGCCAGCCATTGGAACTAAGATGTCTCTTTTGCCTGTAGGTACTCGCTCACTCACAAAGTCTAACGAAAAGACAGCGTCACAAACATATGCTATCAACGAACCCGATCCAAAAAAAGAAACTAAAGGAATTTCTGGAAAAAAACACCCTACAAATTGGAACACAACAGTACGAAGTATTGTTGTTGGCCGGTAGAATATGTCATGAGTAATAAAGGTAAAACTATTTATAATGAATAGGATATTAATTTTACAAAAAAAAACAAACAATGTTAACCAAACCAGCGAATTAATCGTTTCAGTTCATAACGAGCGCGCTGTTGCCGGTAAATTCTCGAATGAAAATATTTTTATTAACCTGACCGGAGTTTTAACACAGGACCTCAGAAGTTTTATAAGTTGGCCAATAGCCCCGAGGCATTTAGATCTATTGCAAATGAAAATATTATAATCACAAAACAAGCGAAATAACGCAAAGTAAAAATTGAAAAACATCGAGCTAATTTAATTCACAGCTTTATACAGATATGGGGGAATCGTGCGTTCTTCAAAAGATATTCCGCGGTACATTAACATTCAACACGCCAATAACAATTTTCTTTCATTGTTATTACATGTAGACCTGCGTGTCTTCTAAATGTTCACCGTTGATGAGATTGTTATAATGTTATTAAGAGAGTTTTTCTTCCAGAAATTCCTTTAGTTTCTTTTTTTGGATCAGGTTCATTGATAGCAGATGTTTGTGACGCTGTCTTTTCATTAGACTTACATCGTTCAGCCATATATATTTTTGTTTTCGTATTAAAAATCACATTTCGTGTTTTAGTGGATGGTTAAATTTTTTTTTTTAAATACTTATGACTTTAATGAGGTAGGAAATTTTATTCTACTTAAAATTGCTTTAGTTTAGTGATTAGACAATAGATTAAGTACTCTCAAATATTCGGTTTTATGGATTATTAGTATTATACAAAGAATAATACTAATACAAAAGGTTATATTATTAGTTATATACAAGTATACAATATGTTATGGTAAATTTGTTCATAGTTGTCTGTCAAAAAATATAACAGACAAAATATTAAAATTATAACTATTAAATACACGGACGAAGAAATTTTGAAGGTAGATAAACTATGTTGCATAAAATAGAATTTGAAGTTATTAAAATGGTAATAAAAAATATATTTCATAATGATGTTTTATTTTGTCACACACTAAAAAGTCCTGCAGTCGTGAGTTATTAAATCAATCTTATAACCCATCAGATATTCTACCGCAAAACAGAAGCACTTGGTATTGTTGTGTTCCGGCTTGAAGGGTGAATGAGCCAGTGTAATTACAGGCACAAGGGACATAACATCTTAGTTCCCAAGGTTTTTTTTTTTTTTTTTTTATAGAAAAGGAAGGCGGACGAGCATATGGGCCACCTGATGGTAAGTGGTCACCAACGCTCTTAGACATTGGCATTGTAAGAAATGTCAACCATCGCTTACATATCCAATGCGCCACCAACCTTGGGAACTAAGATTTTATGTCCCTTGTGCCTGTAATTACACTGGCTCACTCACCCTTCAAACCGGAACACAACAATATCAAGTATTGCTGTTTTGCGGTAGAATATCTGATGAGTGGGTGGTACCTACCCAGACGAGCTTGCACAAAGCCCTACCACCAGTAATGTGGTTGGTGGCGTATTGGCGAGGTAAGCGATGGTTAACATTTCTTACAAAGCCAATATCTATGGGCGTTGGTGACCACTTACCATTAGGCCCATATAGTCGTCCTATACCTATACTATAAAAAAAATAATTGATTTTTGAAGATATGTGGTTAAAAAGTTTAACATCACATACATTTATGTCACAAAGATGTACTTCCCAAATACTTAGTACTACACATTTTATTTTCGTTTCATTTTATATTTTGTATTTTAACAACGAACATATTCAACGCATTTCATGCATTTGCAAGAAATCTTTCCCTGTACTTTATAGCGTGCAAGAAATAGGGAATTTTTCCGACTCTCGCTAGTTTAACGCGTCATCTCTTATACACGCTTCCGCAAATCATCTTTAATGCTCTCCTAACGACTTCTAGGCTTTGATGTATACTTTCCTAAGCGTGGTAGTGTCTACGGTTTTTATTTTTATTTCAAGAAAGAAGCGTTTCTACTCAAGAACTAGGTGTATTATTTTTATATAGTAAAAGAAGTAAGGTAACAGCTAATTATGTTCCACGGCTGGGGATATATTTCGATGCTTCACGATTTATATTTTTTATTAAACAACTAATCCTTATCATTTTCTTTTTTTAAGAGACTAGTTTCTACTCACTGCGGCTGTGGAAAAGGGTTGTGTTTTAGAAGGCTGTACTAAATGTATGTATCTTTTTTGTACTCCTGACATTGTATGCAAAATTTCGTAATCATCGATTGAGTAGTTATGCCGTGAAAAAGTGACAAATAAACAAACTCACTTTAGCATTTAAAATATTAGGATAGTTAACTGGCACCCAACGTGGGACCACATGTAAACAAAAATTTAGCAATCCACAAACTCAGTTACGATTGCTGAAATTTGGATCTATAAAAATATTTCATAAACTCTATTTTAAAATTTTCAGTATCAAATTATAAGCAATGAATAGTACAAGATTAATCCTATCCCATTTATGTTAATTTAAAAAAAAAAAAAACGAAATAAATCCATAAAAAGTCAGTAAATTTTGTGTAAAACTGAATTTCTCTGCAAATAAGTCTTTCCTTTTACAATCTTTTTCAAATTTAAACGAAAGATGCTACCGTGAGGAAACCTTAAACGAGGCGTTTCCGTACGTGTGACTGGAGACTTGTAACATTTGAACTCCACGTGTTTTATTCAAATTTCAATGATGTAGAATTTTATGAGGAAATTTCGAGTGATTGTTGAAATACTGTTATTAAAAATAAATTTGTTTTATATTTTATATTCTAATTAATGTATGACAGCTTCTAATTTATTATAAAGTTTGCACTATCCGATTGAAACAGGATGGCATAACAGAAGAAAAGCCTCGCTATGGGAAATTTATATATGAGTAACTTTGCTCAAGGATTTTTTGTTTTACCATCGATCAGGCTTTGGGCTATATAAAGTAAATTATGTTTTAGGAACACAACTAAATTTAAATATTTTATTTTATTTTTAACTCTTTCGTTTTTGCAAAACAGCCGCTGCTATTATTAGTCTATTACCGAGTTTTTTACGAATTCTCACAAACAAGAAACTTCAAATTTTGAAACATGACGTTTTTTACAAGGTTTAAAAATAATTTATTCGTAAATTCAAACTTCAAAGATTATTCACGGAGGCCCTTAAGAAGTTTGCGTAATTATCATATTTTCAAAGATGCTACCGATCTTTCATAAAGTTCTAATTATTATCGCTAGCTATCAAAGCGTTGCGATAACTCTTAATAACAAAATTCAAATTTTAGAGTAAATAATACGAGGAATCAATAAGTTTGTTGTGTTGAATTGGACGATTTGTTAGAAATGTCATCGATGTGGTATGAAATTTGTTTTTGTTTTTAGCGTGAAATCGATTTCATAAAAGTAATATAACTAATTCAATACTTAATAGATATTCTAGATAATTTTATCTACAGTAATATACCTTCTAAAGATGGGAAGACAAGAAGAATATATTATCATTAATTAAAAACGAAAACGCGATTAGGCTAAATAATTTGAATATTAACAAAAGTTTTTATTTGCTCCGCGGTAAGGGATGAAATCTGCCACAAGTTTATCCACCAACCCACTTTGGAGGTCGCTGATTCTACTTCCATCCCAACAACAAAGAAAAAGTTCTATTTTATGGTTTCATTTAACGCTCGCACAAAACTTAATCACAATGTATAGAAAAATAATTTAAAAAATTAAAGGCATCGTAAAAATACGCATCCATTTCGGTTAGAGCTACGTCATAAAGACATTTATTGGTCCTTAAGGAATTCGATTACTTAGAAGCGACAATTTAATTTGCATTTGAAGTGTAAATGTAATTAGCGATAAGGTTACGTGTTACTGTAATTAATGACTTCTATTATTAATACACGTACTTATTATCTTATTATTAAATCTTATTTAAGAGATAGTATAATATATGTTTACAATACGTATTATGTTGTTATTTATCTAATTATTTTTGATAGAATGATTTTTACCTTCTTGAATAGAATTGTATTGTAATATAAAGTTTGTGTAAAAATTACTTTTCATAACTAAAATGATATTAAAATTAGTTTTTTATTTTATTTAAACTATTCAATTAATCTTATTTAAACTTACTGAAATAAATTAAGTAATAGTAACTAATCAATTCTATGGATTTTATTAATCTGAAATAAATGATTATTTTTATTATTTATACTAAGACTGACTTCAAAAATATCTGATCGGTAAACACTTCTAAATAAACAGTTTAGAAAAATAAGTGTTAAATCCACTAATCGATTTATAACTACACACTGGACGTATGATATAAATCTATATGGAGGAAGAAATTTAGCTAGAAGAAATGCAAAATGCGAGCCACGTCGCGCCGTCGATATAATAGCCAATACATCGTCCATGCGGGCTGCACTTTTTTACACTAATTACGGAAGACAACTTGTCTTTTTGTGGATAATTACAGCCCATGTTATTATAGACATTCATAATAACATACTTGGACATTATTATTTTACAACCCGAGTAAGAATCAAACAATAACCTATGTATAAAGAATGATAACAATCGATTCACAGAAACAGTAAAATGCTGAATCTATAAACACCTTTATTTTAAAATTTACTAATATTTTTTATATGTTCAGTAATGCAACGTACTTTATGTTTATTACACAAAATATATGAGTTTAATAATATATATTTTAAAACCATTAAGAGAAATCACAATCAATATACATAAAATGCCCCAAGTGCAACTAATAAGTGAAATGATCAGAAATGATCAATAATATTTGAATGCACTAATAAACGAAGATTATGTGACTCTTATTGAATATCAAATAAAAGTACAATCAAACAATTGCTGAGCCATTAAGAATGTACCAGTAACAGCCTGTGAATATCCCACTGCTTTTTTCTTTCTTGCAGTGGAAACCTTCAGAAAGGTACTCGGGTCCTATGGGGGTGGATAAGGGTTATGTGGGATTCTTACCCACTAAAACCACTGCGATGGCCATCCTCGTGAATGTCTGACTGCTGGGCTAAGGCTTCTTTTTTGAGGAGAAGGTTTATAGCTTATTTCATCACGCTGCTCCAATGTGGGTTGGCGGAATACACACGTGACAGAATTTCAGTGAAGTTAGGCACATGCAGGTTTCCTCGCGATGTTTTCCTTCTCCGTCAAGCACATGAACCTAATAGATAATATGTTATATTCATTTATATACATTGAGGTACATTCAGGTACTCTCACGATGTTTTCCATCACAACACAAGAATTATAAACACAAATTAAGCACCGGGTTTGAACCAGCAATCTTCGGTTAAGATCAACGTGTTCTAGCTACTGGACTATATCGGCTGTAAAAGATTTAGTAGGTATGCAAAATATAATTCAAATAATAAAATGAAATAAAGAATTCTCATAATAAAAACACATTTTTTATGTATAACCAATATTTCTACTCGTTCTTGGATATGTTTACTGTGAACTTTTAATATGTCTTTTTTATTAGTTTTGAATAACAAGTTTTGTTAGAAAAATAGTTTCTTCGTACCATTGACATTTATAGTAGTCTATATTGTAAAATATTATATTATATACGTTAATTTTTTTCAATTAAATAAAAATTCCATAGTTAAGGTTTTTCGATAAATATAATAGAGATGAACAAAGTTTAATTACTTTTTAGACTATAAAACCAACTTAATGAAAAAAGAAAGTTATATTTTGCGTGAGTCTTGTTCAAATTGCACATATTTTGGTTATTAAAAATTTTAATAATTATATTTTTAAATTAAAGTAGTCGTTGGTACTTTAAAAAATATATAATCTTCCCTCTTTATTCCTTCTTATACCATTTTCAACCCTTAAATAAATGAATTTTACACGCACGTTAGGACATTACGCGCTTTTTTATGACGTCAGTATTTTATTTTTTATTATTGCCAACAAGATTTAACAAGTCGAAAGAATTTTTTTTCTCTTTTTTTCTGTGAATTGCGATTTCATACGAATAATGTGGACACCGCTCAAGATATTGCGTAATAAAAAAATATTTTTATTATAATAAAATTGTAACAGTTATGTTTCTACATGATATATATTAAGAGAAGAGTAATCGTTTTGATATTTTAATAATATGTTTCATTCTTTTTGTAGTATTCGTAGTATTATATTAAAAAGCTTATAGTCTTGAGAGCAGTAAGTAGCAACAGCCTGTAAATAAGACTTCTTCTCCCTTTTGAAGAGAAGGTGTGGAGTTTCCACCTGCTTCAATGCGGTTTGGTAGAATACACATGTGGCAGAATTTTAGTTAAATTAGACGGGTTTCCTTAGGAGGTTTTGGATCATCAAGGGATGAATTATAAACAATAATATTAAGCACATGAAAATTCAATGCCTAACTATATGCCTAACTGGGTTTGAACGCACGATCTTCAGATCAGTTAAGATTCAGGCGTTTAAGCCTCTAGGCCATCTCGGCTTTTTTTAAAGAGAACAGTAAAACAAGATCAAATTCATTTTTAGGATCTCTAGGAACAAACTCAAATCACACATTTTCACATTGTAATTGTGAAATGTCAGAAGGGATATGCGACATTAATTATTATAATTATACAATGTAAAGAATACGTATACGCATCAAAGCAGGATATTATAGCAAATTATTTATTAAAATTTCAAGAGAGATACGAAGTGTGTTTACAGAATACCAGTATGCGTCGGATTGGGAAGCTTCTCATTTTGTTTTCATCAGTTAGAAAGGAAGGCACGCGCGATATATATATTCGTGCCGTCTTTATCTAACACAATTAGAATTTCTAATAAATCGAATGATAATATATATAACACAGCTTATAACAAAATTCAGATGAGGATAACAAAAAGCCTGTAAATGTTCTGCTAGGTAAAGGCCTCTCGAGGAGAAGGGCTTAGTCTATCAAGATGCTCTAGGGGTGAGTGGAAGGACTAGGGATCGAGTTTTATTACATCAAGGGGGCTCAAAAGAGGCCTTAATGTCTAATGACTGGTGTATTCATCTTTAGTTATTAGATGTAACTGACTAAAATTTAAAAAGAGAATAATGATTAAAACAAAGTGAACGTCAGATAAATTTGTTCCATATTTAAAAATAACTCAAGCATGTTTAAATTTACTAAGATGATATAATTTAACTAAATCTACATAAACCGAAACTTACATAATATAATTACAATACAAATCATCAACGCATGGAATCGTGGCAAGAATGTTAGCAATTCTCTATTTAAACGCAATTTCGTGAATTAGTACCAAAAGACTTATAATCCAGTGAAGGCAATACGATGTGATTCTATTTTAAAAGCTATTTGGGATTATTAAACAATAATAATTAACAGCCTGTAATTGTCCCACTGCTGTGCTAAGGCCTCCTCTTCCTTTTTGAGGAGAAGGTTTGGAGCTTATTCCACCACGCTGCTCCAATGCGGGTTGGGAATACACATGTGGCAGAATTTCGATGAAATTTCCTCACGATGTTTTCCTTCACCGAAAAGCACGAGATGAATTATAAACAGTAATTAAGCACATTAAATTCAGAGGTGCTTGCCCCGGGGTTTGAACTCATGTTCATCGGTTAAGATGCACGCGTTCTTACCACTGGGTCATCTCGACTTAATAATAATAATATCCTGTGATATGATTCACACAAGTCCATCTTATCCCAAATTAAGCAGAGCTCGTATTATGGAAACCAGACAACTGATATGCTACATATACTACTTTTCTTTTGTAAATACATACTTATATAGATAAATATAATTTAATATAAAATATATAAAGGTATAACATTTAATCACGTATAATATGTAATTTGGGACTTATTTTCAAACGTAGCATTAACTATGGAGGCTTATTAATACAATATAGAACTAAAATAAACAGAAAGGAAGATAATAAAAAAATATAAAAGTTTTTGTTAAATATAAATTTTAATTACATTAGGTTTCTTTTTTACTTACATAATTATGTTACAAAAATAATCCAATGTTTATTTCTTTCAAACTATACAGTCTTAAAATAAAGCAAGCTATCAATTCGGTATTATTTTGTTCAGTAATAGCTTTTCCGGTTTTGGTTTGTTTTTTTATTTACTCAAGACAACTTATTTGTAATCCCCCGTGCAGCTTAGTCTTTGTGACTGGCAGTCATCAGAAATCAGCCGAAATTTTGTCAAATTGTGATTATTATATTAATCAATTAATCAATGACTATTTACACCAAACAAATCAATGTGTTGTCGAATTGAAAGGCGTTAGTAGCTAGGTCGCAGTTTAATACTATTGTAGTTACAATCGTATATATTATTTGCGATAAGTCTCGAAAGAAAAAAAAACATGTTTCTAAGGTAATAGTATTAAAAATAGTACGAATAGGAATAAATAAAATTAATCGTTAAGTAAAAAAAGTCAGGACAAAGCCCTAATATCTGTCGTCTGAATTCGAATCCGTTAACTTATATATAAAATATATTCGAACATTATTCAATATTTTCAATATACATTAAACAATCCCTTTAATGTACTTTCCAGGTTTAAATTTCATATTTCTTAAAGTTTCCTCAAAGAAACACATTACAAACGTACAGGTATTTATTCGACCGTTGAGTTAAATTCCCACGCTTTTGCACTTAGCCAAAGGCGGAACTAACCCTTATACGATCTTAGTCATAGAAAACAGAAACGGTTGAAAATGGTATTGCTTTATGCGATTCGCCTCGGTATTTGTAATTAATAATACTTTTATACTCAATGATCATTATCTTAGTAGTCTTTGAATCATAAATTTTATTTTAATAAATTTAAGTATCCGCGTCCAAACTGTAGTCAGTAATAATAATTATATAACTTTTCGATAAATCAGATTTTTTGTATTTCCGTTAATTAAACTTTATCAGTAAAACATTAATAAGAATGGAATTCCATAGCATTGTATGATAATAGTTTATAGTTCATTGGCGATGTAAGAAATATTAAGCATTCCTCGGTATTGTGCAACCAACTTTGGGAACTACGATGTTGTCCTTTGGCTCATACAATCTTCAAACCGAAACACAATAATACCAAGTACGGCTGTTTTGCGGTTAAATATCTGATGAGTGGATGTTCCCTACACACACAAAAACCTACCACCTATATGTTGTGAGAACTTCTCCCAACCACCGCGTATTCTTCCATCAAATATCAACACTTTGAGATAAACAATCACAAGGGATGTTCCATGTTCGACCTTACATAAACTTCGAGGGGTGATTTATATTTCTTACAGTGACTGTATAACAACCCTCTTTGCTCGTCTGATACTAAAATATATAATAAATTTTAATATTATGAAGCCGAAATATTTTGTTTGTCCAATTCTATGAAAAAAAATACGTTTGTGTTTGAGATTTATTGAGAAATATTTAACATTATATAACATAACGCTACAATTCATGGAAGCAGAGTAACCTTTAAACGTGGAAACCACGCAGTTCAGTTAGTAATAAATATAATTAATTCACGAATGCTATAAATTGCTTTGCTCCTATGATAGATGTTACGTACTCGTAGTTTTACCATTCACAAGGGGCATGTTAGCATGAACCACATATTTGGCTTATTTTTTATTACTATCATTTATTAATAAATATTATCACCAATTTACAAAATATTGCTCTGGTTCTCATATAAGAATAGCCAGGGCATGTTACACACCTCCAATATACTTTTTTATGTAAGAGGGGGCAAACGGGAGGCTCACCTGCAGAAAGGACTACTAGCCGGGAGGCTCACCGGATGGAAAGTATCTACTACCACCCATGAACACTTGCAATACCAAATGGCTAGCAAATGCATTGTCAGTCTTTATGGAATGAAAATATCTGACTCTCAAAACTAATAAAATTACTGGTGGTTTATTTCGTGTAATAGTTAATAGCAGTTCGTAAATTGAAAGTTAACGGTGCTTACAGTTCCATTCCATGTGAAATACGTAAAGCTGATGGTCCTGCCTCTGAATTCTTTACGGTCGTGTCGGATTTGTCATCTTATGGTAATCCAATGAGATGCCTAAGTCTTTAAAACGCCCACCGTGAACTAAATGATTAAAAGGACATCATTAATACCATATACGACCGTTATATGTTTTATTTTATAATTGTTTTTGTTTTTTAATTTCTATATTCTTGTTGATGTTGTGTCACAATAATTTAATTTAAATATTGTTATGTTCTTAATAAAGTCCTACTTCATCTTATTTAATCGCTTACATGTTAACATTATAATGCAAATGTCGTATTAAGGACAAAAAATGGTTGCACTGTCATTGCCCGTTAGAGAAAATAGAAAAATATATACTTCCTGACAAAAACCTTTTTGGCGGCATTAGAATAATAAGATATAATAACTTACGTTTAAGTACCGGCGGCGGGCCCAGCCTGGAAATGGCGGGCCCGCACTTCTTCCTTCCTTTTCTCGCTCCCTTTAAATGTGGTTGCACCAGCTGAAATAGAGATAATTCTTAATTAAAATAGATAAGAATTTGACACTAATGATCATTAAGGATGATCTTGTAACTAAATGTTTCCGCCCAATTAATTCACACTTAATAACGATAGCCGAGATGGCCCTGTGGTAAGAACGCGTGAATCTTAACCGATGATCGTGGGTTCAAACCCGGGCAAGCACCACTGAATTTTCATGTGCTTAATTTGTGATTATAATTCATCTCGTGCTTTACGGTGAAGGAAAACATCGTGAGGAAACCTGCATGTGTCTAATTTCACTGAAATTCTGCCACGTGTGAATTCTACCAACCCGCATTGGAGCAGCGTGGTGGAATAAGCTCCAAACCTTCTCCTCAAAAAGAGGAGAGGAGGCCTTTAGCCCAGCAGTGGGACATTCACAGGCTGTTACGGTTAATAACGATATCGACGTTTAGATGGCACTTTATAATGAAAATTGTGAGATTTTTATGATTTTAAATTTTTCTTTTTTGTAAAATTTAATGCCTTATAATATTGTTTACTGAATTTTTATTTTCAAAACATATTTCGTATAAAAATGACAGTCACGCGTTCGGTTTAGTTATTAGTGTTGTTCATTAGTTAATAAGCGTCGAATAATTCTTTATATTAGAAATTCGGTAACTATACTTGATGTGTACTCGAAAATTTATTTAATAACGCTTAGATAATAAGTGTAGCCAGCGGTGAAATGTAAATACTAATAATAAAATAATGAATTTCTTTCGCTGGTTCTTAACAAGGTACGGTATTTTCTTTTCTGAACCGGTGATAAATCTTACTTTGAAATGAGTGTTATCCAATATAACAATAAAAAATATTGTGTAACGTAATATAATAAATTGAATACGAACTATAAGAAAAAACTGTATATATACGCTTTTTGTGATGTTTTATATATAATGTATGAAATGTATTAATAAAGCAGGAACAAAATACATTGATATTTGTATTTTTATGGGCTCAACTATAACGCTGTGACAGACGGACTGACAGAGAACGCCTTATAAGGATATGGAGAAGGTGCTTATTATATACGTCACAAAGAGATGTCTTAAGAAATATCTCAAGATTAAATCTTAAAAGTGTCGTAACCTAATTATAAGCATTCATAGAATCAAATTCGCTACAATGTTGATATTTGTAAAACCTAACGATAAATTTCTAAAGTCAAAAGTAAAGTAATGGTTACGAATTATTTGAAATGTTGTGACTTATTTGTTATTAATTCTGGTTGCTATGATTAATAAACAAACAATAAATTAATAATATTCGGATAAGACATATATTTATTATATTTATTTTTCACGATTTGCCGAACCTGAAAGTGAGTTTTCAGACAGGAATTTCATCTACAGCTTGAGTTTAATTTTTCATTATAAAGAAAAGGATGTGTATTGCATAAGTTATTCTAATTAAAATGGGTTTCTAAAATGGATTACAAATCGTAAATCCTTACTATTTAAGATTGCGGGTTCAAACACAAACAAGCTCAACTGATTTTTAAGTGCTTTTGTTTTTATAATCTTGAGAAGAAACCAGTATGTGTCGGATGAAAATCTGCGACATGTATTTCAACACAACTAAACACGCATGTAGGTAGCAATATGGTATGTGCTCAAAGTCTTCTCCTTAAAAAATATGGAGTTCTTAGCCCAGCAGTGGAATATTAACATGCCATTACTTTTTTCTTTGCAGTCTTTATTCAAATTATAAAAATATTCATCTCTGTTTATTTTGTCTCAGATATTCGAACCGTAATTGCAACAAACAATTCCATTGATGCAAAGTTGAGAATTTTAATGATACCCCGTGGGATTTTCAATGGAGGATTGTAAAACTTTATTGGCTTATTAAATGTCAACGCGTATGCATATTGCCAATATACTTGGCCTTGGAGTAACTGTGCAAAAAACATTATTAAACATAAAATCTCGTGTTATTGCCTCTGGTGACAAGAGGGCTTGTTAATTTTTTGATAGGCGGATCAGAATTGCAATTCAGTGGGGAAATACTGCTAGCATTCTCGCCACCATTCCACGCGATCATAACATGTATAGTAGCTATTTTAAATAAATCAGCTTAAGAGTTTGAAGTTCGTATTTTAGTGCAACGTTTTTTTGTAGCGTTTTTATGAAACACTAGTGATGTTTTAAATCTATCACATATACTGGAGTTGCATGCGCTATAGAATCTATATTAAAGTATAACTTATTGTAGGCCTATAATAATGTGGATTAAATTATGGCTGAATATATTTTTTTCAGTTATTCTGTCCCGGAAGAGGTTGTTAACACTTTTCAACTTCGAAATTACAGAATACCTCATTTTTTTTTACTATCCCGGCCAAGAGTTTGAACCTAGGATCTTAAGATATACGACCATATAAATAAGCCACTCAACCAAGGTAATGAAAAGCTGTTTATTTACTTAAGTGTGCTAAGTAAATGGTTTAAAGGGTATATTGACGCAAATATATATCTAGCATAATTACTGACCTTATCTCTAAGAACTGCGAGTTCAGCTCCTTGAATACGTATATGTAATGCAGCCAGCTAACGGTGTTTCTTTTGTCGCCTATCTGCCCCCTCAGCTAGCGATATTTGGCATTACGCCAATAGACGGATGTCCTATAGTATAAGTGACAGCGATTTTTTTGTATGTGGAACATTTGCGCGCCTTGGGAGTGAGAGCGAATCGTGATGTGACGGCAAACAGCATGACGCTCTCTTAAGGTGCGTCAGTGTGGACCAGCCCGCACTGCAGCGCCATGGAAAGGGAATCATCTGTAGAAGCACAGGTAAATCCATAAATGTGCGTCGGATCAGCCACGAGTCGCTTCAAAGGTCTTCAAAGGTGTGGTTGGAGGTCATGAACAGACATATTGCCTTCGAATGTCAAGACTGAGAGACCGCCGAAGAGAAGTTACTTTTAAACAGGCATACCCTCTCCACCAACGTTCCATCACTTGTTTTAGTGGTTTTTTGAACAAATTCCTACAAAACCATAAATTTCGATATTTCACATCAGCCGACCACAATTTTTATCATACTTACATCTCTATTTACAGACGGAATAAATTGGGGTCAATATTTTAATTACATTTTATTAGTGGAAACAATAGTATATCAATGATTAAGGTTGAATTTATTTGAAATATTTTGTAAAAATATTCTCTATAAATTAATTACGCAGGTAAAAACAAATTGTTAAAAATTATACTTGGTTATAGGGCTCATCGTGTATTCTACCGCCAAGCAGCAAAACTTAGTATACTTTTATACAGTTTGAAGGATGAGTGAGCCAGTGTAACTAGGATAAGGGACATTTTAATTGGCCACTCGCTCATCTGTCAAAAAAGAATAAGAAATAAGTTTTCATCACATCAATTTCTTGGACCATACAAAGACAAACTTACTTAAATATTAGACATGGCTTATCCTCAACATACAGTGTACAATTTCGCGAACTGAAGGGTTAGAGAAAAGTTTTTTGTAATATCTGTATTTTTGTATATCAATAATATTAAAAAAAAATAAACATAATTGTATATAACTAATATATTTGTCTCGTTGCTCTAGTGGCTAACTGATAAGGCTGTAGGTCCAAAAGTTCTAGGTTCGATATGCAGGAAATCTTATACGGTTTAGTTGTCATGAAATTCGGAAGGTACTGTAATATTATATCCTGCGTATTGCCAAGTAAGTACGTATAAATGTAAACAAAGCTCTCTACTCTCGAGAAATGTTTAGAACTTATTCCACCATGCTGTGGATCGGTGGATACATGTGTAAGAAAATTTTAAAATGTTTTCCTACATATATTAACCACATAAAATAGCAATTATACTTGTCGCGCTTATTCTAGTCACAGTGCCTTCGCAACTTTTATTTCATTGTTTAAATAAAATTAAGAATTATCTAATTTTCCTTATTTACGATGAGAATTTAACTCAAAATATACTACAGATAACATTAAAAATATCTTATTCTGTACAAATTATAAGCACGTGGAAGAGTTAAGAATGCTAGCAGCATTTTCCTATAGAATCGCAATTTCGATTCTAAGCATACCTATTTGTGCCTTGCGAAATTTAAGTTATTACCGAATAATATAAAATTATCACCGTTTCGGAATGTAGATTCTACCGAGGAGAATTATTAATTAGAACCGGCAAGTAACTTAGTAATTTTTTTCCAGCAGTAAATTACATAGATATGTTAATTAAATATAAATAAATTATTATCTATCTTGCATGAAAATAAAAAAGTAAACTAACTCTACGCTTATTCATTTTTTAACAAATCTTTTATTATAAAATGCTTTTTATTTTTTTAATGTTTTTTTTAAACGTTTTATTTTAATTTACTTGTAGTAAAGCGAGTGGATATCATCTATTTTTCGATAATTTAAAATAAGAAAAGAGCTTAAAATATAAATGTTAATATTATCGTACATAAATCTCGTAAATCGTACAACTCATCAATTTACATTACTTACATTCAAAAATCTTGTCA
Source organism: Nymphalis io (assembly GCF_905147045.1). Taxonomy (NCBI): domain Eukaryota; kingdom Metazoa; phylum Arthropoda; class Insecta; order Lepidoptera; family Nymphalidae; genus Nymphalis; species Nymphalis io. The sequence continues at coordinate 11,092,308 of NC_065902.1, forward strand.
TAAAGAGAAACGTTTGTCATAATTATGTAGTCTGTTCAATTTACTAAGACGTCTTTTCAACGTTATATACTCTGTTCGTCAACTTAGCTAATTCTAAGAGCTCCAGATGAGTGCATCTGGCCAACGTCCAACGTCCAAGTGACACGGAGTCGTTCAACCACTCTGCATTTTCATATAAAATTGAGGCTGTCACGGGGGGTGACTTGCATTTAGCGCGGTTGGCGCTTGATAGGACATCGTTCTGACATGGTTATTGAAGATTTAAAACAGTTTTCTTATTAGATGATAATGATATATAATGGAAAACGTCACAATTCAAGCTCTTTAAAGTGCTTGAGATTTTATTTATTGAGTACAGTAAAACAGACGTGTATTTTTTCACTATTTTGTAATTAATTTTGTTTTTAAATATGTTTTATATAATATTTATATAAGGTCTATTGCATTCGTATAATGCTTTTTTAAACATATTTTTAAACGTTTATTGTTTACAAAATAATATTATTTTTCATTACCAGTTTAGCGTGACGCGCTTTTCACATAACATACATTATGTTTTAAGAGATGCGTGTAAATCGTATATTAGTAATTTTTTAAATATCGACTGGTAATTGGGCCAACTCATAGTAAGTCACCACCAATAGACATTGGCACTGTGGATAATAATAACCATCTCTTACATCGCCAATGTGCCACGAACCTTGAGAACTATGATATATGTCCTTTGTCTCTGTTATTAAGCTGGGTCACTCACCTTCAAACCAGAACACAACAATACTAACTATTGACACTTGGAAATAGAATGTGTGATGATGGTAGCACCTACCCTGACGAGCTTGCATTTTACGTTGTTATATAAGTTTTTGAGGCCAACTAAGTTATTATTTTATTATTTATATGACGTTAAGTTAGTGATGTATATAGGGCAATTGTCTAAGAATAACATTACATCGTAATCGAATCAAACGTGCACAAACAAGAAACAAATACATGATTATTCTTAACAGCGACAAAGTTGAACGAAAATAAAAGAAACTTCACAAGACAGTCTTAAGTAAAGCTCAAATCGTACGATAAGTGTTTCAATTTATTTTATACGGCGAACATTTTCAATGTGAACTAGCTGCGGAGTTTGAGCAGAAATACACTGAGTTTTTCGTATTCGACGGACTTATCCTGCTTCAGCAAGGCTATTCTCTAAGAACAAAGAACCTCGTCGGTAAATTTGAACGTGGAATTTAAAAAACGAACTCTATTGATGTACGACATTGAACTCGGTAAGTACAGCAATTATGGGATAATAGGGCTTTAAAAGTGTTATTTAGGCAGACACATAGTAGTCATATAATAAGTTTTATGAAGAATTTTAAAAAGGTAACCAAATATGTCTCATGGTGTTGTGATATTATGGCGATGACGTGGTCAAAAATATTGATAATGATATGGTAATCAGTATGTTTCTCAGCTCACATTCTGATAATCGATACTACTACTTAATTACACATGTATTTTTAAATAATAAATTTAAATCTATTTTAACAGTATATCAAATAAATTCCAAGCCTCCTCTGAAGGAGATTCTTAGCCCAGCAGTGGGACTTTAACAAGCTCTTAATATAATATTGCAAGACTTTCATCCTTTACATAATCATTATTATATTCTGAAGTAAAGATTTTAAAATGTAATTGATTTAAAGTATTAGTACTTAATTTATAAAATAATAGATTTAGTTTTGTAAGACTGACAAATAACCTGATAGTAACTCGTTTCATTGGATATTGGTTATACATATAATAATTAAAATAACTAAGTATATGGGGTTAATCTTCTAGAAACGAAATTAAATATATTATGTTTCTTTTGCGTAACCCTGGCCTGCTTATTTTGTGTATAGAAATTTAAGATAATAAATAGTTGATGATAGGAAAGAATAACTTATATAAATATAAATTATATAAGAAATTCACGCTTGTCATATCAATAGTCTAAATTAAAAGGGGATGACTTTATTACTTTTTTCAGTTAGGCATTACAAAAAATACGTCAATTCATTTGTTAGTATTGACAAGAGCTGAAATATAATATTATCGAAATATCGAGTATTTTCGAGACCACCTTATTTTTTCTTACTCCATTATTTCTTGATTTATACAAAAGTATTTTCTCGCATAGAATTGAATTTATGACCGTGAATGTATGAATTAACGTCCAGAAACGAAGCATTGAGTCCAGATTTGAGGTTAACTATTCACTGGATACTTGAAGCTATAATATACCGCTCAAAAGTTTTTTAGGTTATTAAAAAACATAAAATGGTAATAATAATGTGCGTTGCATAACAAAACCATCTTCTGTATAATGTAAAACTGAATTTAATTCAAAAAATAGACGGTAGAAGACAGCTATTTTGCACCTATTAAATTACAATGGTATGGTTAATTAAATAATTTTTTTTTTTATTAATCTTACATGAAAATCAACGAATACCAAATGCACATACACTAGTTTGTTATCTATAACATATATCCGGAGAACAGACTTCGACAGACTTAGACGATTGATCATTCATCATTTTACATCACGTCATCACGATCATACAAGTTCTTTCATCCGTTGGATGAAACTATAAAAACAAAAGATTATAGCATTCTAAATAGAATTCAATTAGGGAGTGTAAGCATAGGTGCCCTTGAAATTCAAGTTCAAGTTGTCCTCAATAGTGGGATTGAGATGAAGAGAAACATATACATATATACACACGAATATATACCGTAACAGCCTGTGAATGTCCCACTGCTGGGCTAAAGGCCTCCTCTCCTTTTTGAGGAGAAGGTTTGGAGCTTATTCCACCACGCTACTCCAATGCGGGTTGGTAGAATTCACATGTGGCAGAACTTCAGTGAAATTAGACACATGCAGGTTTCCTCACGATGTTTTCCTTCACCGTAAAGCACGAGATGAATTATAATCACAAATTAAGCACATGAAAATTCAGTGGTGCTTGCCCGGGTTTGAACCCACGATCATCGGTTAAGATTCACGCGTTCTTACCACAGGGCCATCTCGGCTTTTACACGAATATATATTATAATTATATGCTATTGACAAATATAATCAATTACTGTCTGTTTTTCTTAATGACACCATCTTCTCTCTTTCTCATCAAATCTATAAATACTAAGCTTTTAATGGATAAATATATGACAGAATTACGTATTTTTTACCGTCGTGCGTGAAATTAATTATAAGCACAATTAAAATTAGTTGAATTGCTTGAATTTGAACTATATCAATGGACTGGGCATCTCGGATTATAAGAGCTGATAGCATACTATATCATCATGAAGTTAGATATGGCTTTTTAACAATTATAGCGTAGAAAGAAGTACCCGATGAATCGTCACCCTTAAGACTTGTTTTATTTTACCAGCGCGATATTAAATGGAGCAAGACAGAAACAATAATATAGTTGCCAGACCTTTTCAGATTATATAAATCATCCCTCGCGTCAAAGGGTTCGATGGTTTGAGCCCTTTTAAGCACTTCAAACTTGAGATAAGCGAGCCTTCGGATTCAAGTACCTTACGTAATAAAATTTCTACCAATAGTAAGCACTAGAACTTTATATGTGCAAGAAATAATGGAACGCTTATTTTAGCGTATCTAAGCTTTCTTTCTTGCTGAAAATATGTAAAAAAATTACTTTGTTTGATCAATGGCATTGACATTTTGACCCGTTTTCAAATACAAGTAAATGTGTAGTGTGTAAGATGTTCGTAAGAAACAGCTTAGTGTGCGTAATGAATGTAATCGGTACAATTTGAAATGTAATGCCAAAAAAATTATTTTCGGAACTGTCCTAACGGTATTATTGAGGGCATTGACTACTTTTTTATACCTAACACCTCCCATCCATAATTGCGATTGAAATCATATTTCAAAATAAACAATGAATACAAAATGTAACAAAAGTCGTTGGAAGCCCTCCGGCTAATAGTCAAGGAGAGCAGAATCGAAATCAATTGAGCGCTCTCAACCTCTTACTTCTATGTGCCTCTTACATTTTACAATGTGACGTAGCGGAATTATTTTTCGTTAGTTTATTCAGCATCTTTAATTATACATTAATAATGAAAAATATAATTATATAATACATAAATATGTTGAACATATTAAATCAAATGTAAGTTATGCATGCACACTGTCATACTTAATCGAACAAATTAATAGGAAGATAATTTGATTTGTTAGTTTGTGTGAAATATCGTCTTATAATTAAAGACTAATGTTTGGCGTTTCATCTTAGCTCCCAATCCGAATTGACGAAGTGAGAAATGGTTAAGTTTTCTTAAATTGCAGAGTTCTTTGGGTGGTGTTAACCTGGCTAATTTTTAGCGTACATAATAATAATAATATCCTGGGACATTTTTCACACACGGCCATCTGATCCCAAATTAAGCTTGTACAGAACTTGTACTATGGAAACCGGACAACTGATATACTACATATACTACTTTTCTTATGTAAATACATACTTATAAAGATAATTACGCCCAGACTCGGGACAAACAGACATGTTCATGCACACAAACGTCTGTCCTGGGTGGGAATCGAACCCATAACCTTCGGCGTGAAAGGCAAGCATCTACCAACCACGCCAACCGGCTCATCAATCATCTTTATGGATGACAAAACTCTTTTTGAATGTTACGAGTAAATAGTTGATTTTTAACCCAGGTACTGGCAACCTCAGCTTTGAATAAAATATTTAAAAATAAATAAGAAAATTGACTGGTAAGAGATTTTCTCGATTTACAGCCTTAGACGCTAATTGTTCGACAAACGCGACAGTTCTATAGAGAATATGTATACAGTTAATTGCAACATTAATGAAACTGAGTCAAGAAGATTAGAGATTCAAATGTTAACAAACACTATAGTAAAAATTTGAAAAAATAATTTATCTTAAAAATAAAAACTACGCGTGTTTCATACAGATACTACGAATCCAATAAAGACGCTTTATTGGCAAGTTTATTTGAATAATACATTTGATTTGATTGTTTTGTTTCTAGAAAGTCAAGTTTCAATAAAAAACTTAAAGTATATAATAGTAGGTACTTGTTTATGCCGAATCAAATGGTAAATAAAACTAAATAAATGCTTTCCACTGTTCAAGTACTATAATTGGACACTTTATAATATTTTTTGTTGTAGCTTATAACGTAACGCCTGTGAATGTCCCACTGCTGGAGTAAAGGCCTGCCGCTTGAGAAGGTTTGAAGCTTATTCCACGCTGCTCTAGTGCGGGTTGGTGGAATACGCATGTGGCAGTATTTCAGTGAAATTAGATACATGCAGGTTTCCCTACGATGTTTTTCTTCACCGTAAAGCATGAGATGAATTATAATCACAAATTAAGCACATGAAAATTCAGCGGTGCTTGGCCGGGTTTGAACCCACGATCATCGGTTAAGATTCACGCGTTCTTGCCACTGGGCCATCTCGGTTTTTTGTTTATAATACTATATATATACCCAGTAGTGAATATCTAGACAGCGCGATCTAGAAATGTGATATATGCAATCAGAGCCATCTATCGCTACCGAGCTGTAACATTAAACAGTACTTGAATAATTTGAGGTAAAAAACTTATTATAAGTAGTTGAACTTAAGTTTTTTATATTTTAATTTAACATTCAATTGTCTCGAAAATGAGCGAAATAAAAATAAAATCTTTAGCATACCTTTCGCGTGAAACGTTTTATGGTTCTTAAAAGAGAAATAAAACGGCTATTTCAAAGGAATATCCCTCAGTCGGTATAAATCTTGAAAGATTACTTCGGTTTACGAATATCAATAAACTACATCGGGCCAGTGCTTGCTGCAACTTTTATTTGTAAGTTTTGTTGCTTCATGAATTTAAATCGCGTTCATAATATAGTTATGTTAGCAAACTTTGGTATATTTACTGAGGGTTACCCGAACTAGTTGTTATCTACCACCAAACCAATACATTAAGTAAAAAAGTAAAGTAACAGCATTTGGTAAAGGTTTAGAGTTTATTCCACCACGCTGCTCCAATGCGGGTGGGTGGAATACACATGTGGCAAAATTTCAGTGAAATTAGACACATTCAGGTTTCCTCACGATGCTTTCCTTCACCGTCAAGCACGAGATGAATTATAAACACAAATCAAGCATATGAAAATTCACTGATGCTTGCCCGGGCTTGAACCCACGATCATCGGTTAAGATTCACGTGTTCTAACCACTAGGTCATCTCGGCTCATACCAATACATTGTATCGCTGTATCGGGAGTGATGGTAGATCGATTAATGTTTTTTTTATTAAGGAAACAAAGAGTACAATATAATATTTATATAAAGAAACGTAAAGATAAAACATCCACAAAAGTTTCCAAAAGTACATAATACATTACAATGCGAGCAAATGAAAACAAGAATTGTAAATAACATGAATTAATTAATATAAATGACCATATAAAAGGTAAACAATAATATGAAACAGTGATTAAGGTCATTCTATCAAAAATGTTATCAGAAGTTATTAAAAGCAGTGGTTTCTGTTTTTATTTTTTATTTAAATATTTATTATTTCTGTTTTTATTTATTTTTTATTTGTATATATTGTCACCTCTTTTTGTAATTGTGTTTGGAAATGGTGAGTTCTCCTGTAATCGGTTGTGCATAGTTAAAGTTAATGTAAAGCGTGTTTTGAATGAGTGTGAGGTACACCTGTAGGAGATCCGAATAAATAAATACAGTGGTTCACGAGGACACATGACATCTTATTAATTTAATTTTTTAATAATTATACAATTATTCCAGTCTTAAAGTCCAGTCCAATCTTTCAGTATATTTTTCATTTTAATTATTGTTTCATACCCCGGTGAGACCTTTGCCTACTATTAAAAAACATTTTTCAAACATTCTGAAATTATGAGAAACGCTTTCAATTAATTTATTTTACGAAGAATAGAAATTGGCTTGAATTACTGTAATGTTTTCTGCCATACGTAAACCCTTAAGATTTTTTCAACTAATATATTTAATTATTTACTGTGAATATTAATATTATTTATTTACGTACACCAATTTTAGTACACAAATATAAATATTAAACCATTTATAGATAATGTACAATGTAATGAACAAATAACTTAAGATTCTCAGAGATAAGTCTTTTTACTTTTATTTATAAAAGATAAAAGTAAATAATAATTTTATTCTCTGATAATTTACTGTTACTAATGGTAATTTATCAACAAGTAATTCATTCACTCTGTCAACATTATGACGTTGCTACACAGATAAATTAAGCTAGCCAGTTTGCGATCTCTAAGAAAATGAGCGTGAAATTGTATAAATTAAATCCCAACTAGTTTAAATCTGTACAAACGAGTTTGTCTGACAGCGGTATAATTAGATTTTTTCTCTAAGCGACTTATCTAAACGAATAAGGACAAGGGGACCGTGAAATGCCAAGCGCAAGATAAGGTATCGGTTTGGAAGCATTGTCATTTGGCATCCTATAAATAGAGTTTCCACATCGAATTTAAAAAAAAAGGAATTGGCTTGGAACACTTGACGCCTCATAAACAGTGTTGCCACAGTAAATCAAAAATTTAGGACGGAATATATTTTGTATAACAAGAATAAATACTATGATTGATTTAAAAGAAAATTTGAAGATGATTATGCATAGTGATTGAAAAATCATTATAAGGCATAGGAAATAAAAATCAGGCAGCATTAAGTAAACAAAAGTCTAAGAAGAATACACTTATTTGAAACAAGAGTATTTTCTTCTGCAACAACCGCTTCGATTAAAGTTATGGGAACAGATACTAGAAAATTATCGGTGAAAATATAAGAGAATTTCACGCAAAAGACAACATGAGTTGAGCTCCCAAGTCATTATGGAAATGTCCTAAGACTAACTTGAGCATGGATAATCTAGTGTAATCAGATTTTCTCTGCCTTTTCTTTCTTAATTCCTATTATCTTTACGATAAGCCTAATTGAACGATTTCGCTTTGAGGCTTTGAATGGTATTCCTGAAAATTACCTGTGAAGTGGTAATAATTGCAAATTAGTCTTCTAAGTGCGTGATAAAAGGTTATTATTTTTGGGTTTAATTGCAAAGTTATAATAGAATTTGTAATTTTAGCGTAGCTATCTTTTATGTTTAAGATTTCGTTAATAGCACGTTTCGGATATTTCGGCTTAATATATTGTGTCTTATATATACTTTAGCCGGATAAGAATCTCAAGGGATCGAAAACAATTTAGGCTTACTAAGATAATGGAATTGTAGGAACTACCTATATATAATATATTCCCGTTTATGCTTTTATGCCTATTTCGTTGCTCTAGTGGTTACCAATACTACCATTGACTAAGCCAGTCAATGGTAACCACTAGAGTCATTGACAGACCCAGCAGCAGTCCGGAGCTTGTCTCGATAAGTACGTAAAGCTGTCCTGTACTAGCTGTGTCAGATTTGCTGTCCTGACTTGACTTTGATTTCTTTATAAAATAGATTGGCAAAACAACGAGCAAAGGGGATCCTGATGGTAAATGGTCACCACTGCCCAGAGACATTGTCACTGTAAGAGATGTAATTATATGGTCATTACTTATATCGTCAATTCACCATCAACTAAGATTTTATGGCAGCCCTTGTGGCTGTGATAATAATAAATATTGCTTTTTGGCGGTAGAATAATTGAATTAATAATTAAAAACCCATGAGCATGCATAAAACCATACCAAATAAAGAATGTAAATAAGATATATTTCTAATAAGGTGACTTTTCGAATCTCACATAATGGAGTTAGCTAATATCCTCAGCTTCGGCACCACAATAGGTGTCAGACTTACAATTCGGGTAAAAATATGTTTCCTTAATAAGTTAAAGCGACACTTTACACCTAGATAGTTCTTTCATAAAGCTTACATTCATTCGGTTACGGAGTATTGCAGCCATGTAAGAGACGCCTTCGCCACATAAAAGTTTCTTGCTTTTGACTCGTTTCAACATAAAGTTGAGAGATTAATTTGCAACAAATAACAAAACTTAGTACAGTTTCCTCTTCATTTGAAATGAAATTCTGTGTTTCACTAATGATTCAAAACATTTAATAACCTAAATATTGATATAAGTTAGAATTTTTTAACCGAAGTATGAGAAAACCGTAAGTCAAAAGCGCAATTTGTTAACATATTACTGGATTACTGAAGTTATAATATTTGGGCCAATATTAACATCATGTCATGATGTAGTACTAAAGTTTCTTGACTTGTTTGTACGTTCAAATTTATTTGTAAATTACAAGTTATTAGATTATTAATGCTAGGAAAATTTTGCTACCCTTAAAATAGTTCTAAATATAATAATTATATTAAGAAAATCGTATTAAAATAAAAATAAAAGCTACATTCAACAAATTTAGAGAGAAAAGAGAAATAAATCTCTAGACATTTCAAAGAAACATATTAAAAAAGCGTCGATATATATTTTACGTTTAAGAATAAATGCTAACATTTTTTTACTTGGAAATATAATCCATTTACGCCCTTTGATATAATTTAAATATAATAATATCGTGCAAATATCAAAGAGATTAAATATTTGATATTAAATACATTATTTTACTAATGCTAAGCATCAATATTTATTTTGATATAGTTTTAGTGGTTAGAATGCGTGAATCTTAACCGATGATCGTGGGTTCAAACCCAGGCCACAGCCACACCACTGATCTATCATGTACTTATTTTGTGTTTATAATTTATCTCGTGCTTGACGGTAAAGGGAGACATCGAAAGGAAACCTGTATGTGTCTAATTTCACTGAAATTCTGTCATATGTGTATTCAACCAACCCGCATTGGAGCAGCGTGGTGGAATAAGCTCCAAACCTTCTCCTAAAAAGAAGAGAAGGCCTTAGTCTAGCAATAGGACATTCACAGGCTGTTACATAGTTTACTATTGGAATTACAGGTGCAAGCAATATATTATGTATATGGGTGTATATAATACATACAGCTTAGAGATGAAATAATTTTATGTCAAAAAAACGAATATATATCCTAATTAACAGTATAATTGCGAAAATGTGTTTGTTTGTTTGTCACGCTCTTACGTCTTAATTACTAAACCGATCATCAATTCATTAAAATCGCCAACATTTATCAAAGAAAAAGTGCACTCATAAGTGATTTTGAAACCTAAAAAATATATTTCATTAGATTCTCAGTCACTTGTGACAATAATTTCGTTCTTGTTATAATATTAATACGTTTGCTATTAAAGCGCGCAATATTCTAACTCACTGATTCTCAACCACTGTGCCGCCAAATTTTAAACATAATTATGTTAATATTATTTAAAAAGAAAAATCCTTTTAACAGGAATAGATATTTAAATACATAAAATTTGATTGGGTTCGTAATCTATTTTACGCAGTGTGTATGGGTAAGTAAATATTTTTAATAATTTTTAAATTTATATTTTTCTTTGTGTGCCGCCAAATTTTGAAATTTTTAAAAGTGTGCCGCAACAAAAAAAAATTTTGAGATTCACTGTTCTAAGTGAAACTCAATTTAGCGTTCAATTATATCTCAGCTCGTAGTTTTGCAGTCAACGTCTTAATTTTATTGACACGCCGAGCAACTAATATTATTATGTTGTATCAATTAATACGAATATTTGATTATTTAGTGCTATCACGTAAATGTTAGTTTCGTACAGTGAACTTCGATATATTTCATGTAAATTTGCATCCAACTTTATAACACTAGATGCCGAGCCGAGATGGCCTAGTGGTTAGAACGCGTAAATCTTAACCGATGATCGTGGGTTCGAACCCGGGCAAGCACCACTGAATTTTCATGTGCTTAATTTGTGATTATAATTCATCTCGTGCTTGACGGTGAAGGAAAACATCGTGAGGAAACCTGCATGTGTCTAATTTCATTGAAATTATGTCACTTGTGTATTCAACCAACCCGCATTGGAGCAACGTGGTGGAATAAGCTCTATACCTTCTCCTCAAAAAGGGAGAGGAGGCCTTAGTCCGGCAGTGGAACATGCTGGACAGGCTGTTACTATACTGTATATAACACTAATATTATACAACAGTTTTATTTTATAATTGCCGATTATTAAGTTTTTTTTCTTGTATATGTATCACCACAGACGTGTTCACCGTGCCTTTGGTGTATCTAATGTGCCTCTATGTTTATATGCAGGCAGCATAACAATCTACGTTTTAGGATTTAAAACTTTTGACGTCGTGGAGTCCAGATGACTACTTCGCGGAACGTGTATCAGTTGCCATTGATTTTAAGTTTCGATTATTAAGTTCCAATTCATTGATATCTCAAGATTATAATGTATAGCATAGAAGCTGTGCTTCAAGGTTTTAGTCGTATAAAATTTGTATTATATTTGAAATAATAAATAAATCCTAAAACCTAACAATATTAATAAAAGCAAAACAAACTTTATCCCGATTTATACACGCAAAAACATCCTTTTATATCAATTATTTATTTTCAGATTTTTTTCTATAAATAGTTTTAAGTGTTTATCTTAATTATTATGTACTTATGCCTAAAATACACTTTGAGTTATAAAATAAATACTACAGTATTAAATGATTATAATATATAAATGATTTTGTTATGCCCAACTGGAAGAAACTACTAAGCCGATATACATAAAACTATCATAAGATGCAGTGTATTTCGATATAATATTTTGTATAAGAGTAACTGACTGACATACAAATCAACGCACAGCCTTAACAATTGTGGACCCATAAAAATTTGCATACGTAGGATTCCTTAATGTAACCCCAAAGGTAAAGGGGGTAAGTAAATAAAGGTAAGTTTGTATGAAAATCATGAAACACACACATGTAATTGTTTTCTAATAAAACAATTCCTATAAGGCAAGCGAAGCGAGTAAAACGCTACAATATATTTTTCATAATTAGCAGCTTTGATTCGTAGTTTGACCCGCTTTCAATTTAAACTATTGACGTGACAAGCGTGAATTTCACGATCGTAATTTCTTAAATTAGAACACTATTGTTTAATCTAAAATCTGTCTCAAAGATTCATCAATAAACTAACCGCAGAAACATTCAAAATGAAATAAGCGAAATATTTGTTTTCATACGTTATCGAATACCTATTCAACGTATCTCCCAAACAATAGCAATTTCAAATGTATTTCCTCTGGGACATAAGTAAATCTGCTTGAATCGAAATTAACTTTTTTGGCTCTTAAATCAAGAGAAATAGAGTATATTATCACTTGTCTGATATGCTTTCATTTAGAAGTTTACATTAAATATAATAAATTATATAATACATTCAACCTTATCATTAGCTAATTAACTTTGGTTTTGATACGTATATTAATATTGCTAATGATAAATCATAGTAATTGTGGTTCCCAAAATTTTAATACGAATAAGCATCAATATTGATCTTGTACAATCGCTGGGGAAGTTTTAATACTAGCATTTACTTATGGTTAGTAAGTTAAAGTTTATCCCACCACGCCGCTGCAATGTAGGGTATGTTTTACGCAGTGGAAACCTTCAAAAGATACCCGGCTCCCTGATAGGGCATCGGGTTATGTAGTTGTGGTTGGAAACATATTCATCACTCATTTCATTGCAACATTCATCCGACACATGCGGTTTTTCTCATGATGCTATCCTTCACTTTCGAGCACGAGATGTATTATAGACACAAATTAAGCAAATGATTATTCAGCTGTGCTTGCCTGCCACGTATTCTAAATACTGGACCATCTCGGCTTGATCACGTTTCACCACTAGACGTTAGGCGGTAGAATCCTCTTCTATAATAGAAGAGTCGGAAATTTGTGCTTATTCTCCACAAAGGCAAAGTTTCATCCAAATAAACAGGTTGCCTCATGATATTTCTCTTCAACACAAAGCAAGATATTAAAAACCATACACTGAAATAAGTCTAAGATGCCCTCGACTAGATTCAAACCAACGATCATCGGTTCAGTTCATCTTGTTATATCCACTTAGCAATCTCTATTCCTTTAACGTTTTTTTTTAAATATACAAACGATGTTCTATAATCCATCATAGTAATCCCGCTTCAAACGATCTCTCTATGTATTTATCAAACCGCGCTAATTCATCGCAACGCCTCCCCTATACCGTTTTCCTTATGCGTTTCCTAAAACATATTCGAATATTAAGCCCTCTTTTTTTCTTAATTTATTATAAAAACGCAAATAAAATTACTATATTATTTATTTTTACAAGAACTAGTCATTGTGTATAAAATAGTTCTTTTTATAAATTGCATACATTTTTATTTTGTTTTTATTAATATATTATAAATCTCTTATTAAGATTGTACAAAACACATAAATATATCAAAAATTTAATTTAAGAAAATCAATTAGTATTAATAAGCATGCTTGTGATTACATAATAATGGTGGAATTAAATAACTTACTTCTTAAGTCACAAGTTTTGAATAAATTACGAAATTGATAAAATCGCGTAACAGAGTACTAAACGCCCATTTAATATCATAGGCAAGCAAAGTTAATTACGGTCAAGTAGCATAACAAAAAGGACGCCAAAATACCATAAATACCTCCATTAATGGAAGCGAACAATAAAACAAACGTTTTATTACGGAATGAAACGATAGAAAGTTACAATAAAATAATGAAACGAAAAGATACAGAGGAAAGTAATAACAGCAGACATAATTATATATGTTTATGTAGCTGTATGAATGTTCGAGCGTATTTAATTTGAGCAAACTTATCTCGGGTTAATTCTCTTTAATGTGGGTCGGATGACTATTTCGAAGGTTATTTCATAGTGTTTACGTTTAATTTTCTGGATTAACAGATTTCCGGATAGCGTTTTAATTAAATATTTTAATTTTTGATTTATTATTTATGAACTTTTTTTTAGATGATTTTGAAACCAGTTATTCAAATTTATATTATAAACCGTCAAACAAATATTGTATTTCTATATCTGGTTTGAATGTTACATTAACATGATACGTAAAGCTTGGAAATCGTGGCTGACGCTTTATAGACGTTGCGATAAAGGGGTGAAAAATGCAGCTTCTTATTTCAAGACTAAGCAAAGACACGTGATCTTTGTCTAGAGTTTAAATAAATCGTTTTCTTGCAGCACTTTCAAAATACGTGTTCATTTTTTTCAATACGCCACTAATCTTGGAAACTAAAATTTTATGTCCCCTGTGCCTGTAATTATCCTAGCTCAACCTTCAAACTACCGTAACAGCCTGTGAATGTCCCACTGCTGGGCTAAAGGCCTCCTCTCCTCTTTTTGAGGAGAAGGTTTGGAGCTTATTCCACCACGCTGCTCCAATGCGGGTTGGTAGAATTCACATGTGGCAGAATTTCAGTGAAATTAGACACATGCAGGTTTCCTCACGATGTTTTCCTTCACCGTAAAGCACGAGATGAATTATAATCACAAATTAAGCACATGAAAATTCAGTGGTGCTTGCCCGGGTTTGAACCCACGATCATCGGTTAAGATTCACGCGTTCTTACCACTGGGCCATCTCGGCTTTTTTCATTACCTTCAAACTGTAACAAAACAATACCAAGTACTGCTGTTTTCGGTAGAATATCTGATGAGTGGGTGGTACCTACCTAGACGAGCTTGCACATAGTCCTACCACCAATAAAATTATAACTTGAAGCAAAACATTAACAAATAAATACTTAAAATAGTAAAGTTATTACCAAGAGAGATGCATTAAATCAACTTTGTCGCAAGTTTTCAAATAAATCACAGGAGTTGCACCGAAGACTTTAATTATAAACTTGGGGTTGCATTTCTATCATGCTTGTAGTTCAAGCTATCTTCGTATTAAATAAAATTTATATTAAAGATATTGATTCAGAAGGACTGACTGATAAGTAAAAACTTGATTGTTGTTAATTTTCCTTCGTGTAATATCCAAGTGGAGCATGTTGGGTAAAACTTCAAAGACTTCTCCTTCAGCAGGTATTTGCCCAGCAATGGGATGCTTAAAGCCGTTTCACTTTTCATTTCATAGTCAGCATAAATTGTGATATTGCATTCGTTTGACATATGGATTTCAAGATTGTTTTTACTATTCTCTAATGTATTTTATTAGGTGAGACTAGATTTATCTTTTGGTGTTGGTCCATGATAGCTGTGACATTGTCAATTATAATTCGAATGCCTATGAAATTATATCTGTTTTCATTTAATTCAAATATTTTGTTTTCTATTCTATTGATATTTTTTTTATTAATAGCAGTCCTAAACAGTATAATAATAATAATATCTTGGGACATTTTTCACACACGGCCATCTGATCCCAAATTAAGCTTGTATAGAGCTCGTACTATGGAAACCAGACAACTGATATACTACATATACAATGTTTCTTTTGTAAATACAAATATTTGTCCTCGGTGGGAATTGAACCCAGAACCGTGAAAGGCGTGTAAGGCAAGCATCCACCAACCGGCTCGTCAATCTCTATCTCTAAAGTATCTATATGATTTTAATTAATGCAAATAAAAAAACTACATTAACATTTATTCTTGATGTTAAGCAAATGTTAGAGAAAGGATATATTTCTGTAGTGTATAAGAGTGTATCTACCAAGATATATTGAAGGAATGCAAAACAACTTCCAGACCCACTCTGTAAGAGAAGAGGGCTTGCCCAGCAGGGAGTTCTTCACAAGCTGAGTCTTTTACTCATACGTATAAAATAATATTGACTATGTATGAGTGGATAATATTTACAAAAAAAAAATAGCTTCATAGATGCCGCTACATTGAATGAGTGTGCTCAAAATACCGCAGTATTTCCTCTTCTTATAGCCAAGTTCAAACGTTGGCTGAAACAGGTGCCAACTATTTATCGTGTCGTCTTGTCTTAATAACTCGATTAATAAGACTCGATGATTTCATACAAAAACTTGCAACCTTCGATTACTTAATAAAATTTATTCATTGTTTTATTCAATGATGGTATTATTATACACTATTAATAATAGTTTCTGGGTTTAAGCCTCGAGTCGATAAAAAGTTTTTTTTTTTCTGTGAAGAAATTGCGTAGTGGCCCGAAGTGTACAAGTTAAGGCAATGTAATTAATGAGACAACGCCATTTAAAGTATTATTATTTTATAAATCGACAATCAATTTATTGTCACTAAACAGCAATACGTAGTAAATTTTTGTGTTCCATTTTGAAGGGTCAGTATACATCAGTCACTTAACATCAGCCCGTCAGCCTACATGTAAAATAAAATAAAATATACTTGGTTACAATAATAATAATAATAATAATAAGATCACGTAGGAATTTCGAGTTTATATATGTTATTTTATAGTGTAACTATTTCAAGGAATTTAAATTATTTTATTTATAAATAATTCAGATTATTAATTATGAACGAAATTGTAATTCTAAAGTGAAATTTTTGATTAAAGAACAAACTGTTTCCTTCGTTACACTGAATTCATTTGTCTTCTCATGCAGTGCAATATGGATACGT
This sequence comes from Nymphalis io, assembly GCF_905147045.1. Classification (NCBI taxonomy): domain Eukaryota; kingdom Metazoa; phylum Arthropoda; class Insecta; order Lepidoptera; family Nymphalidae; genus Nymphalis; species Nymphalis io. The sequence continues at coordinate 11,108,936 of NC_065902.1, forward strand.
GTTTGCTGTGGACAATCGTCTGTGTAGCGAGTTCCAGAACTGTTCTATTAGTTGTCAATGCGAATAATGAACTTCACTATTCAAGGCACGGTCTGCTGCAATGGAACGTACGTTCTAGTTTTCGGACGCAAATGGTAAATAAAATTTATTATAATTAATAAACTTGTTATTTCCGGCTTATACAATAATCATTGAAGCGATTTTTTATCGATTACCTGGCTGAGTTTGCGGTTAACGTGAGGTGCATATATTGATTTAGCTGTTTAAATATTTTACATTATAGTTTTTCATTTGATACCAATAGTCACTTGGATTCATCTAATATTATAGAATAAAATAATAATGTTACACAGTCAATAAAACAGTTTATAAGAATTTTTATAACAGAATATTAAGGATGCGCCGGTTGGTTTTCACGCCGAAGGTTGTGAGTTCGATTCCAACCTAGGATTAACATTTGTGTGCATCAACGTGTCTATTTGTCCTGAGTCCGGGTGTAATCATCTATTTTTATTTACAAAAAAAAAGTAGTATACGTAGTATACCAGTTGTCTGGTTTCCATAGTACAAGCTCTGCTGGGTCACGGTTGTTTTGGAGAATACAGGTAGGACCGGGACACCGCTCAGCATACGTTGGAGGTGAGCCTCGCGTGGAGTGCGGAGAGGGAGATCCTGGTCCGTGAAGTCGGACAAGACCTGTCCCTGTGAGCAATCTTGTCGGCAATGCTTCGCAGGGAATCGGCGTGAAGGGCCGTAGCCTCCTTCTGTGAGACCGTCATGGTCCAGATGGAGACGGCGGAGCGGGAACGGGAAAGGGCCGATCCTGCTCGGCGGAGACGACGACGGCGTCGTCTCGGCACTCCCATAGCCCAGACGCCCGGGGCTTAAAAGATAGGGCGTAACCCTGGGGCCGTGGATGCGTGAGGTGGGGGTCTCGCGTGTCATATTTCAGACGGCCCTGTGGAGAATGGAAGCCGGGATGGAGTCGCGCTGCCGTACGCACTAGCGAGGATTGTGGGGGGGGGGGCGAGATTCGCCCCCTGATGAGAGCTCCGCCACGAGTGGAGCATGAGTGAAGCAAAACACGGGAGAGGCCGCGGATGCGTTATATCAACACGATCCCGCAGCCTCTCCGATCCGTGCTGAGAACGGCCATCGTAGTGGTTTTAGTGGGTAAGAATCCCACATAACCCGGTTCCACCCCCATAGAACCCGGGTACCTTTCTGAAGGTTTCCACTGCGAGAAAAAAAGCTCTGCTTAGATTGGGATCAGATGGCCGTGTGTGAATAATGTCCCAGGATATTATTATTTATGTATTCTATATTACTTGTTTATCCTTTATGCGTTACTAAATCATTCAATCAATTGTGAAGAAAATATGGCTAGGTGTTCTTTAAACGCAAAATGCTTTTTTTTTTGTTTTTTTCTCCTTCAATATTAGCGTTTCGTGTAACTTATAAAGCTAATATGTATATAAAATTGATTGTTAAATAAATATTTTTTATTCCTAATCCAGTTACTTTTGAGTTAAGTTAGTCATAATATTATCGAAGGATTGCCATGTCTTTCTTCGCCTTACTTAAAATAAATATTCGCCTTACTTATAATAAATGTAAGTAAACAAGTTACACGCAGCTTCATTTTCAGGTATTTTTTTATGTAAGACCGTATTTAATTTCAAAATCGTTGAGCTTATGTAAATATTAAAGGAGATGAGAGATTTGTATTAATTTTGAAATAAAAATTAAATTAAAATATGACATGTTAATTACTATGCTAAGATATATCAGCTTGATATTCGTATGCTTTTCTGTTAAACATACCTTACTTTATATATTACATAATATAATATTGTCCTCCAGATCGACTTGGGCCACGGCGGCCAATCTCAAAAGAGATTAGCCGACTACGCAGGAGATATTATAGTGCACAAGTACGTGCGCAAACACAAGTGCACTCTCTATTCCCTAACTCTCATAATCCGATAGGACGGCAATCCGACACGACTGGAAAGAGTTCAGGCGCAGGACGAGAGGTTTTACGTGCTTTCCGAGGCACGGGAGTGTACACACTTCCAACTTCCAGACTCCGGGCTGCTACTGAGAATTTTCTGACAGAAAAACCCAATAGCTTTTTATTGGCTTTTTACTGGGAATTGAACCCAGGACCGGCCTGCGGCCTTACATCAAGCCACTAGACCAACGAGGCAGGCGTTACTTACGTAATATATATGTATCATAACTGTTCAAAATGCAAGACGCTAACGCTACGTCTCCGTTAATAATATTTTGACACAGATAACTTCGTTTAGAACACTACGGCTAGGATAAAAGTTTTCTTGGCATATCATGTTGCTAAATAAATTATGTTATAGTTAGCAGAAATGTTGCTTTATTATTATATTAATTAAACTTGCGTCGAGAAACTATTCTCTATCTCTCTCTTTCTTAATAGTCTCGAAATACAATCCTGTCTTGAACTTAGTTTTGTTTTCTTTGCTAATTTATTTTATAGACTTTTTATTATGAAGCGACTTAGAGAAAATAAAAAATATGAATCATAATTAAAGATTGCTGGTCGAAATTTTGGATGATTTATGATTATTATTTATCTTTGTGCTTCGAGATAAGAAAAAGAATTTTGAGAGGAACCTGTATGTGAGAATGAAGTTTCGCCCCATTATTGTTTTGTGAGATCTTGCACCGATAATGATTATTGTGGTATATTGGGCGCGAAATAGGTCTTCATGGAAACATACTTCATTATTCTCCGAGCTGTGATTGCAGTGACATCTGATGGCACAGTGCTTAACAGACGAGAAGCTTAACTAATGAATCAGAGTTAAAATCCGGGCAAGCATTATTAAATTTTTATGTGCATATATTCATGACGGTGAAGAAAAATATCGAGAGGAAACCTGCATGTGGCGGATGAAAATCTTCCACATGTATCCACCAAGAAATATATGAACAGCGTGGTTTACTTCACACCTTCCCCAAAAAAAAGGAGACGACGCTTAGCCTAAGCTAATACTTAATTACATAATTATTATTTAGCCCTTAAATATTTCATTTATTCGATGAAAACTTAGCGCGTTTTTTTATCTTTAGCAATCTTCAATTATTTCCTTATGACTGTATCTGTCATCTCTGACTGAAACCATCAATCTTCGCTGCCTTTGTTGTGGTTTTGAGCCATCTACATTCATTCACACTTGTAATTTGACATCTCTCCGCATCACACGTCCATACCATAATAATCGATTTATATTCAGCTTTTCTGTCACGAGTGTTTCCTTTGAATAACCTATTATATACCTAAGTATTACTTTTATCGAAATTTACCGACCGTTTAAGTTATTTAGAGGATTGATAATATATATTTTTATGTTTCCAATATACTTGAACATTGAGGAATATATCATGACTTTCCATTTAAAATCAAATTGTCGATAAAATTAATACGGATTACACGAATTTATTGATGTGTGAAAGTTAATGAAATGAAGGCATTCCAATTTAACGAGTGAATGATCTTTAACAAATATATAAAAACAAGATGTTATTCCGAACTTAACATATTTTTATTACAAAAAATGGCTTTATGTCTCATAAAAATATATTAATAATACTAATAATATAATACAAATTATATTAAATTATATCAAATAATATAAATTACAAATAAATAAACAGCGTTAAAATAAAATATTTGTCATTTATTTTCAGACATTCAGCCCGCAAATTTAGTCCGCGTGTGAAGATGGTAATATAGGGGAGGTATGGGATAGGTGTGAGGTATCGCATTTATAATATTAGTTAGGATTAGGAAGGCAGTCAAACAACAGAACTGCCATAGTTTAAGTGAGATTACCTTCATCCATAGACTGAACTAAATATTGACCAATTTGTACACCGTTAGTGTACCACTAATATAGGATAGGATCTAATCCGTTAGTGTATTACTAATATAGGATAGGATCTAAGGTTAAATTTCCCTTATGCCTGTTATCACACTGACTCACGCGCCATTTAAGCCAGCATATAGAAATAAAAATTATTTCTGTTTGGCGGTAAATGAACTAATTGGATGGGTTTGAGGGTACGTATAAGCTCCCATATGGAAATAATTGGAGTAGGAACCAATTTCAAAAATCGAATTTAAAATATTATCACTGTCGGTACTGTCTATGTATATGGACTGTGGATAGGGTATCTTATGTATATGTTGCATTCTTTCCTCTATTCTAAAGGAACGTTTTTCATTGTAACCTCAATATCAACAACGATTAATTTAACCAAAAATATTCTGACACGAGTTCACTATAGTTTTATTACACGTATTACGACTGTCACATTTATATAGTCTCAACGTAACAACTTATATCAGACACCAAAGGCTCGTTAGCTTTTCAAACCTAAAGTCACATGTGATAAAAGGCCTTTCAAACGAGTGAAAAAAAAACGCTACGTCCATACAATTTCCATCAACAAATACGGTGAAACACAAAAATGGCCGAAGAGAATTTCATAAGGATAATAAAATAATCTTTTCCTGCGCCTCCAAAGGCTTTATCTCATTTACGAAGCGATATAGCCGATAATAATATCGAAAGCGACCCACGATGCTATTTGCGAATGTATTCCGGCAAACTCGACGTATTACACTGATACTCTTTGAAGATTTCCATTGTGTGACACACTAGTATTTATTTGATTGATATAATAAAATTGTGCAGAATAAGGTTTTGAAAGCCTTCGATTTATGAATAATTTCGATAAACGTTTTTCATAAAACGTAAGATCTGTTTTATCTGAATTGTATAAAGATAGATGCGAAGACTTATTTTAAAAATATCATATAATATGTTAACAAATTATGATCTAAAAAGTATTGTACCACATTTACTTACTAATAACATACTCACTTTATTCGGTGATATAATTGTTCTGGATTAAAAGGTGAGTCAGTCAGTATAACTACAAGCACAAGGAATATAACAATTTAGTTCCCAAGGTTTGGTGGTGCATTGGCGATATAAAAGATGGTTAATATTTCTGATATTGTCTATGGCGGTGACTATTATTTTACTGGTGGTAGGGCTTTGTGCAAAGTTCGTCCGGGTAGGTACCACCCACCCATCAGATATTCTCCCGCAAAACAGCACTACTTGGTATTGTTGTGTTCTGGTTTGAAGGGCGAGTGAGCAAGTGTAACAACAAGGACACAAGGGACATAACATCTTAGTTCCCAAGATTGGTGGTGCATCGGTGATGTAAGCGATGGTTAACATTTCTTACAATGCAAATGACTATGGGCGTTGGCGACCGTTTACCATCAGGCGACCTGATTTTGTAGTATAGGTTGCGAGCATTTGTTCGTCCGTCAACCTATACTACAAAAAAAGACTATTTACAGTATAGTCACCAGTCCGCCTACTTATTTTATATAAATAAGGAAAAATTATATTATATAAATCTTAATAATATATTAAAAATCAGTAGTGGTCCGTTATACATAATTCCACTATGCTATTTCAGATCACCTCGATCTTGTTGCACTTTATTTTATTTTATGTAAAGCATGTTATGTTCTGCAAGAAGTTTCACTGAGGATCGGTCTGAGGATGAACATGTCTAAGACCAAAATCATGACTAATCGCCACATACGTGCCACAATCGTAGGTAAGGACACCGTACAGGTGGTCAGCGATTATATCTACCTTGGACATCGTTTATCATTTGATCAGAAATCTCAAATACAGGAGATCGAACGACGCATTGGATTAGGGTGGGCTGCTTTTGGAAATCTCGAAGATACGTTGACATCCAAACTCCCACAATGCCTCAAGACCAAGGTGTTTAACCAATGTGTCTTGCCTATACTCACCTACGGTGCCGAAACATGGACGCTTACTAAGCATAACATGCACAAAATAAAAGTGGCACAAAGGGCGATGGAGCGTGCTATGCTAGGCATCTCCCTTGTTGATCGTGTACCAAACGCAGAAATCCGACGAAAGACGAAAGTCGAAGATATTGGGAAGCGTATCATGAGGTTAAAGTGGAGATGGGCTGGACACTTGACCAGACGAGAAGACGGAAGGTGGACTAAAGTCGTCACGGAGTGGTGGCCTAGAGAAGCAAAAAGACCAGTGGGCAGACCACCCGCCCGATGGTCAGACGATTTTAGGAAGATGGCGGGTGCTCAATGGATGCGACTAGCACAGGACCGGGAGACCTGGCGCGCCTGTGAGGAGGCCTATGTCCAGCAGTGGATTAATGTGGGCTGAATATTATGATGATGATGTTATGTTCTCCTATAGATGGGAGTACACACAATTAAAATCTTATGTTGGCCTTTTTTAAATGTAAGTATGTACAACTGATGGAGATCCATAATAATAAATAAATATCTACCAAACTGCACTGGACCAGCATGGTGGAATGTGCTCTAAACCTTGCAATGGGACAGTTATTGGTTGTTTCTACTTTATTATTGATATTAAATAAATAATTTTAATTGTTATTTGTTTTAGAAAGAATATTGCTAATAAAATATTCGCTATTGTTTGCCAATATGGCCCTTGAAACGTTAGTAAGGGTCACATTCAAATAAATGATTTTATTACATCCGAATATAAAAGCATCGTGAACATTCAAAACGAAGAAATTGGATATTTCATAATATCTTATCCTTTTATGAGTCGAGCTCACCTCCATTTATTTATTGAATATTACAAAATTCTTCAATCGACAATCACAAACGAAATTAATAAAATATAAATTTGGAAAATTAAATCGAAATACAAATGAAATGTCTACATCTAGTCATTCAAATATAGCGAATTAAAATATTCTTGATATTATTACATAAACTTAACATTAAAGTTACGTTCAAGCGTATCTTAGACCTAAGCGTTTAAACTCAGAGATGTAATCATTTAGCGGGAGACAACAAAAGGCAAAATTTGAGTAAATCCATCCATGCAGCCCTTCAAACTCCCGAGATTAAAGTCAAAGTTGCTTGAATTGCTTTCATAGGGTCGTAACTGACGAAGGAACGAATAAAATACATTCACTTTCATGTCTCACTGGGAAAATTACTGGTCTGCAAAATGGCCATTTAAAGCAGCGCTCGGTATGAAACAAAACATTCTGAGATAAGTAAAATATATACGTCAAGATAAGCGGGTATACAATAGTGGTCGCAATACAACCTTGAGGAACCCCAAGACTTATTACTTGTATATGCTTTGATTTTAAAATAATACTATTTATTATACTACTATATATAGTATAATAATTAAATTTTTTAAATCCGTTTAATAAAACATTTAGTTAAATATATAAATGACTTTATTAAAATATTGAAGGCGAATCAATCTATTGATTGACAAATACTACAAGAATCTCAGTCATTTTAGCACTATTTTTATCAATTTTATGTGATTAATCATCGATATAAAAGTATATTTGAAAGCACATCACTATAAAGAAAATTCTATTGCTTAAACATGAATTGGCACTATACCCACAACAACTAGTGTACAGTCGATAACATTAAACGGGTCAATGCATCCACTACATTAGAAGACAGAATTATTTCAAAACATGTGGTATAAAGTATAATTTTCTCGCCTTCAACAAATACACCAGCAACCCTAGTTTCGGGTGAATTTATTTACAATTTTCCTTATGAAATACTTCGAAACGTTTCGCGAGAATTTATTAGAGGACTTCGCAAAAGTAATTCGAAGTTTCAACGTCGGGCCGTAGCCGGGTTGCGTTGTTCGCTAAAGACTTTTACTAACGTTTTTAAATTGTTATTGTTGCAGTGTTACCGTAAATTGTTTTCGTTTTACACCACTATAATAAATACGAAAGTTTTGAAGGAGATTTTGTTGTCTTATTTAGATATTATTTGAGTTAACAAAAGGGTGTTAAGTGAGTGTTGATAGTTTCTTTTTATTAAAATGATGCTCCGTTGGCCTCAATCTGATGATAAGTGATCACTAACGCCCAAAGGCAATAGCGTTGTAAGAAAGATTAAACATTACTCACATCGCCAATGTGCCACTAACCGTGGGAGATATGATGTAATGTCTGCCTGTCACTGGCTTACTTAACCTTCAAAGCAGAAGCAATAATACTAAGCTGCTTCTTGGCGGTATAATATTTGATGGGTGGTACCAACCCAGATCTGCTTTCTTAAATCCGGTACGGATTCAAGTAACTTGTAATATTTGGTTAAATAATATATACATATTTTTTTTATTATCTATTTATTTGATTTATTTACAATGATTTAAAAGGAAATAACTTTAAAATAATTGATTAAGATCTTAACAACCTAAAAATAAATAACATAGATTCAAACATAGGTAAACAGCAAAACGTTTTATATAATAGTCGGAGGTTCTTTACAAAGAGTATGTGAACAAAAAAAAACTTCGTATTGCTTTATGCTAACAATTCCTTATTCAATTCAGCAATAAGCTATTAAACCAAATAAGCAAATGAGTTGCTGCAGTTGTATCGATAAAGGCGAGCAAGGTGGTGCGGAGCAACTTAGAATCAAAAATCTTGTATGACATGATATCAATTAGACATTTCAGCAAGACCCAGCGAGATGGTCGCTTGTACCGTAACTACCTTCATAATAACCAGTTAGGTCTACGACCTTAACGATTACAAAAAGTAATTCAATCCACATGAATTAAAATGTGTAAGTGTACCAAACAATCGAAACATTTAAAAAGATCGGCCTATATAAGACTATATACCAATTACTATTTCTTTAATCCCGTCGTAAGGCTTTATCGAAGAGCGCATGTATCGTAAAACTGAACTTACTACAAGCCGATAAGAGAAGGGTCCGAACTGTATAGTTTTATTGCCTCTTCATTCTTTCTACTAGCTCTGAAATTTTATTGTACCAAGCCAATAAGACTTGTAATAAAACAAAATTCGAAAACGCATATTCGTGAGTTATAATTTATGTGCTCTCTAAAATAGTTAATAAAAACATTATTCGTTGCTTATAATTTATACATATGTTTGCTAATTTTAAGATGTGGAATAACGTATTGGTCTAACTCTGTTGAGCGCACAAATGCATTTAAAGCACCAAAAGGTATATCAGATCGATCGTGTTGCTTAAGGCACCGACTAGTGACATCACGAAACAGGTCGTGTCATAGTATGGTGCTTCCTGCAGGAGCGCTTCCCACCTCTCCAACTACATCCTGACTCGAGGTGCGATCTCGTAGGAGACACCCTCAGGATGGTCGTCAAGTGGAGCCCGAGATGGCTTAAATTTCAAGACGGAGTCTAGTACTGGCCACAAACTAAACGTCTCCAGGAGACGCTGTAAAGGCCAGTAGAGCCAAAAGCATACATTCATACAGAAAACAAAAACAAAGCCAAAAAGACAGTTGTAAACAATATTTTAAAGAACATTCATGAACTGAAACTTCATGAGTATTTTAATAAATAAATATTTATTTTAATAAATAAATATTTATTAAAATACACATACAGTTGTAGATAACTTTAATTCTATGCAAAAAAAAAAATAAACTACATTTCCCTGCTCTTAAAACGATAAAATTAAGTATCATTATTATGACATCTAAACTATACAATAAATTTTCAAAAGAGCATATCATACATGATTTTAGTATAATTAAAAACCAGTTAAAGTAATATTTTTTAAATAAATTTATATTCAAATCTATGAATAATAATGACGTAATTTTACTATATTTGTTATGTGTTTTAGAATGAATTAATTATATAATGTTAAATTTTAAATATAATGATTTTAGCTTGTTGCAGGAATGCCTGATGTAACAAGCTGTTAGAACTAATCAACTAATAAGATCTTAAGAATGTATTTACACACATGTATAGTAACAGATTCTGATTCTGATGACGCTGGTGCGCTATTTTTAATCTGAGCCGATATGGCCCAGTGGTAAGAACGCGTGAATCTTAACCGATGATCATGGGTTCAAACTTGGGAAAGCACCACTGAATTTTCATGTGCTTAATTTGTGATTATAATTCATCTCATGCTTTGTGGTGAAGGAAAACATCGTGAGGAAACCTGCATGTGTCTAATTTCATTGAAATTCTGCCACATGTGTATTCTACCAACCCGCATTGGAGCAGCGTGGTGGAATAAGCTCCAAACCTTCTCCTCAAAAAGGGAGAGGAGGCCTTTTAACAGGCTGTTACTGTTTGTGGTGAAGGAAAATATCGTGGGGAAACCTGTGTCTAATTTCACTGAAATTGTGCCACATGTGTATTCCACCAACCCGCATTGGAGCAGCGTGGTGGAATAAGCTCCATAACTTCTCCTTAAAAAAGGGAGAGGAGGCCTTTAGCCCAGCAGTGGGACATTCACAGGCTGTTACGGTATACCTTTTATATTATTAATACTCTTAGCAGTTTAGTCTTTAGGTTGTAAATACCTTTAGTAAAATTTTGAGTGTTTAAAAATATTTGTAACCAAACTTCTGCAGTAACTGACTTTAAGTAACCCTAACCTACCCAACCTATATTACTAGGAGATATATAGGAGGTAAAAACCTAAGGGCAGTCTGATTTTCTTCACTCTCAGAGCACATACGACTTTACGGACTGAAACATCCTAATTCCAGGCTAATTAATACTGTCTTGACATAAATATATTTATCTAAATATTTGTATTAATATATTTTAAAATTACCATAAGAATATTTATACAATATCTTACATAAAACTTCCTGAGTGCCGTTGCTTATATGAAGTCACTGAACTAACACTTACTCGAAGAAAATGTCCTAAAAATACATCTTATACGCATATATTTGTAAAAATATCGTTCATATTTTTACAAATGTGAGGGTTTTTACCCCGGCGACTTAAGGGGTAACTTTTTGCTCTGCTTTGATACAATCTTACGACTTTGTTTCAAGCTGTCGATGCGTAAATTACATCCATATTACGTAACGATATATCAGTATCAAAATGATTGATTTCGTCTGGTCCTTTATATTAAACTGAAATGACATGTATAAAAAACAATAATGATATCCTAATTTTATAAACGAAGTTTTTGATGTTTAAACATCTTAGCGCTCGGTATACGGTAGGGGCTAACTGAGGCTTCGAGCGTCAGATGACGTCAGCATGATGGGTGAGATCGGTTCATGAGCTCAAATGCTTACACAGCAATTCTCCTGAGTACCTGGGCGCCCACAACATTTTTTTAAATCCATATCATCAAATATCATGAGAACAATAAGCCCATTTTATTGGAAACATCTTCTCAAATTTATTTTATTCCGCAGTTTCGTAACAGATATTAAATTTATATATGGGTATCAAAATAGCAGCGTAATAAAGTTTCAAGATATTCATCAAACGCAAACAAACATTAATTCATAACAATATTAATAATGTCTATATACCATAACATTCACGACAATTATAAGACAATTTTGATTAAATTCTCTAAAAACAACCCATCAGTTGCAAAAGGTCCACTTTTCCAACTTATTATTTCTCATTCAATACCAAACGTTCACTCTTCATGGCTCAGTTCAATTGTTTCTAAGACAGTTGATTGCTTATAAATGATTAAGCAACGGTCACTATCAAACCTATCTATAGCTCCGGATTCCAGGGAAAATTGAAAAAAAACCAAGCCCTTTTGGAAATAAACGTCGACCCAGGAACATTTTCCCTCTCGATAGAGATCTATAATGTGATAAAATGGATCCCTTCGAATTTAACATCAAGCCTTCGGATTAACAAATTATTGTTATGTGAACTTTACTGTCATTACTTTGGAAAATATCTTAAGTGTCTATATCATTTTATACATATGAAATATATACATTTTTCCATATACTGATATTTGGAGGTAGAATATTTTTTTTATTTTTATTTTCACTGGTGGTAGGGCTTTGTGCAAGCTCGTCTGCGTAGGTACCACCCATTCATCAGATATTCTATCGCAAAACAGCAGTACTCGGTATTGTTGTGTTCCAGTTTGAAGGGTGAGTGAGCCAGTGTAATTACAGGTACAAGGGACATAACATCTTAGTTTCCAAGATTGGTGGCACATTGGCGAAGTAAGCGATGGTTAACATTTCTTACAACGCCAATGTCTATGGGCGTTGTTGACCACTTACCATCAGGTGGCCCATATGCTCATCCGCATACCTATACTATAAAAAAAATGATGAGTAAATAGTACCCACCGAGACGGGCACATGGCCCTAAATAATAATAATAAGGAGATGTAGTCCTTTATTGTAGTTGCAACGGGATTTTTATGGGTCATTTATATAAGCAATGACTTCCATCTTATTATTATACCTCTTAGAACATATTTGTGTTCACGATGTTAATCTTGCAAAAGGTTGCAAGTTTAAGCCCGTCCAAGTACCTCTTGGCTTTCCGCGAGCTATTCTATTTGAAATTCATCTCATGTGCTCCAAGGTGAACGAAAACATCGTTCAGTGGATTAGATTTTCCTTCTCGTAAGATACATATATATATATATATATATATATATATATATATATATATATATATATATATATTTGCAATGCATAATGTTTTTTTATGTTTTGCGATAAGCTTAGGAATAGGAAATACCACACCTGATGTAGTATATAAGGAGGCATTACATTAATTGTGTATTTCCATTTATTTTTATTTACTAGAATAATAATAATTGCACTTATATCATAAATACGAAAGCTTGTGTCTGTTATAGTTATTTCTGAACGCATTAAGACAGCTAAAATATCAGAAAAAGATAAAATGAAATAAAAATCTTTGGTTGCATTACTGTTGATCGCTAGTAGCGAAATAGACTAGGTATATTGCTGTGCAACCTGTATTAAGCAAAAACAGTTTGTTTACTACTGTTGGCTGTAATCAATAGTCGACTGGCATCTATAATCAGTATCAAGTAAGACCAAAAGAATACATATTTACATGTTTCGTTTCTTTTAAGCACTAAATTCTATTTATAATCATTCACTCAGTAGCCATATTCCTTAGGAACTCCATCTCACTCGTGAAAATATATTGAAACTTACGGTGATATGCCATTTTGATACGTATATCTTTTAAATGTTCTACTTATTATAGACAATGTCGCATATCATTTTCAAATTCTCAATCATGTTTTGCGGTGTTTTGAAATTGTTCGTGTATACATTTATGATTAATAGTCGAATATATATCGATTAAATTTAATTGCATTATTAGTTAGCGTAATTTTTAAGTATTTATTTTATTTTTAAGTTTATTATATTTTTTTCTAATTGTTTTGACTTTAATATGTATTTCAGTATTGATAATATCGGGAGATCAAACGGTAAATGAATCTATTGAAAAGCTCCACTGTTCACACTATAATTTCTTTTGTCTTATCATTTTAACAAAATCACTTTCACATTATATTTATATTTGGTAGCGAATCTAGATAGTCAGATTTAAAAAAAAACTGACAGCTTTTATTACCGCCATCTATCACTACCGAGTAGTAACACATGTCATTATACAATAAATCCAAGCTCAGTCAATTTAAATGAAATGATCTGAAAAATTTTGTTCACTTCTTCGGAATTTGATCTTGTTAATTAATTATACATCTAATTGGCCGATATGCAATTAGCTCAATTATAACGACGTAATTAATTCGTCTTAAGACAATCATAGCAAGAACATTCCACCTAAAAATTAATGAATAATATCAAAGATATCGAAGTCGAGAGAAAATTACTTTCCGAGGAGAAATATAAATCGTAATAAGATTAGTACTTCTTAACTAACATTAAAAATGTGAAAATGGGTTTGTTTATTTGTTTGTTATGCTTTTACACCGTAACTACTCAATCGATCATCAAAAGTCACGTTGTCAGAGATACAGAAAAAAATTATAGGGTTTGACCCGTCTTCGCACACTCAAAATCTTAGGCAACAATGAATATCATATAAATTAACTCTTATTTCCTATGTAGGTTACTGTTTATGCGAATAACATAAATTTAAATTAGTATTTTCGCACTAAATTTTGTAATAAGCCGTTTAACCTGTTAATCCTTTATAAATGATGAAATATTGCGATTACAAATTATACTTATGATATTATTTTAAAATCTTATAAATGCTAAAGTTTTTGTGTTTGCAAGTTACGCAATTATGCTTGAAAGTCAGGACTTATTTGTAAGTTGCAGCCTGTGAATGTCCCACTGCTGGGCTAAAGCCTCTTTTCCTTTTTTGAGGAGAAGGAGCTTATTCCACCATGGTGCTTCAATGCGGGTATACATATATGCTTCAATGCATATATGTAATGTATACCCACATGTGGCCGAATTTCAGTGAAATTAGACACAGGTTTCCTTACGATATTTTCCTTCATCACAAAGCACGAGATGAATTATAATCAACAAATTAAGCACATGAAAATTCGGTGGAGTTTGCCCGAGCTTGAACCCACTACCATCGGTTACCATCGGTTAGATTCACGCGTTCTAACCACTGGGCCATCTCGGCTATCACTTGTTATTTGTTATAAGTTATATTATAGTTATATATAAGGAACATAAATACTTTTTTAATTAAATAATAAAATTAGTCTTTGATTTTTACAAACATTCAAATAAACCAAACTTATCTCTGATATTAATTTCTATAAGTTATAATATCTGAAATTTTAGAACGACTCGACTTTAACCCTCAGATTAAAAAATATCATTCTACAAAAAAGTACTTAGAAACTGGTTCTGACAGGTGACACCACAAACCTTTCTCGACTTGGCAGCCATATTAATTGGAAGAGTCATACTATGAGAGGAAAATATTCATAAAATGCATTCTAAATTTTAAATATTTTCATGTAAAATTTATTGTTTTTTTTAAATCATTATAAAAACTATAACGTATCTTAGTTGAGTAAAAATATATATAGTCTTAAGTAAAGTTCGTAAATTATATAAAGAGTATTTAATTTAATAAATGTACCTAATTTAAAACCGTGAATCCGATAATATGGGATCCGATAATGGGTTCAAACCCGGGCAAGCACCACTGAATTTTCATATATTTGTGTAAAACCTGCATGTGTCATATTTTACTGAAATTCTGCCACGTGTGTTTCACCAACCCGCATTTGTCGCAACGCAACACGCAACCCAAAACGTGGTAGAATAAGCTCCAAACTTTCTATAACTATTCTATAACTTGCATTTGCAATGCCATTAAATGTTTGTAAGAAGCACTGGAGTGATACCAAACGATATACATTTAAAACGAAATCCACAATCACTAAATCTTAATAGCGATCGAAATTTAAAAAAAATTGTTTGCACCGTCACTTTTTTCATTATTACGAGATATATTTTTACATATTTTTTTCTAAAAATATGTTTTTTTTTTTAATTTATTTTGGATGGCAAGCATAAAACAAGCAAATTATTATTAATTAAACCTTAAGTCAAATTGAAATAAATTAATATTATATTCACAAATGAAAATTGTAATTTTAAAAGAACCGAGGCTAGAAATCTTTTATCTCAACCGACTTCATAACTCCTGTCCAATGGCTAGTGCAGGTACGTTATCCTCCCCGGCAATTGTCTTTGTCCAACCAATTGTTGTCAATTTTTTTTTGGATCAGCAAGAAAGTCTATAAGATTTTATTGTATTTATTGTAATATATATAACCTTATACGGATAATTTTAATTAGTTATTATTATATTATTTATTTAAAGAAAGGGTCCATCAAATGATTTATATCAACGTTTTTCGTCAAATCCATTTAAATATCCCTTAAAATACCAACAGCGAAGTTTCTCGAAGTTTAAAGATTTAAAAGCGGCTTCAAGTGAAATTATTTGTTCACAAATTCGAGACAGACTCTAACCGATATTGAATAAGATACAAGTTCAGAACAAAACAGACTTGCTCGTTAAATATTACTAAGAACAAAAGTTATGCGAACTCGACGAAGTTAAATCTGTTTTTTTTAAACATGTTTTTAAGAAATATCGTTTTTGTTAAAGTTTATTCTAATGCAAAATTTCGAGAAGAATTATTTTTTAATGATTGCATCAAAGCTGTTATATTCTGTAGAAAAAAAAAGAAAAATAAATATATCGTGGTGACTTCTGCATCATCATATATATATTATTATTATTTTTACATTTTTCACACACGGCCATCTGATCCTAAATTAAGCTTGTACAGAGCTTGTACTATGGAAACCAGACAACTGATATACTACATATACTATTTTTCTTTTGTAAATATATACTTATATAGATAATTACACCCCGACTCAGGACAAACAGACATTTTCATGCACACAAATATATGTCCTGGGTGGGAATCCAACCCACAACCTTCGGCGTGAAAGGCAAGCATCCACCAACCACGCCAACCGGCTCGTCATAATAAAATTGAAGTAAATATGTTTTTTTTTTTGCAAAAGTAATGTCATTTGGTTTTTTTTTTCTTTTAATAGAGCTAAACTTTTTATTATATTTTATACTTCCATTTGTAAAATGTTGCCAGAATTTACACAATCTGTTCTGATTTTAAGGGAAACTGAGCAGTATAGGGTTTTGAGCAAGAGCAGATATTCTACCGCAAAATAGCAGTCTTTAGTTTTGTTGTGTTCCGGTCTGAAGGGTGAGTGAGCCAGTATAATTGCAGGCACAAGGGTTATAACATCTTAGTTCCCAGGTTATTGGTGCATTGTCGATGGTTAACATTTCTTTCAATGCCAATGTCTATGACCACATACCATCAGGTGGCCTATTCTAGAAAAAAAAGTCTGATTACAGAAAAGAGCAAAAGTTTGTCATTCAAATTTTTCTATAAGAATTTAGTATTTCTGTAAATTTAAATTTTATTAAAAAATATTTAAAACTAGACATGCTACATTTTTTAAGTTACAGTTTAGTCACCAGCGAATTTATTTCATATAAATCCTTTTTTTTTTTGTAAACTGGTACGATCCATAAGAGCCATATATAACTATTAACTTGTAACACAATACAAATATTCTTTCGAACAAAACATTTCTAAATATTCAATACATATAATTTTAAACATGTGTGACCTATAAATTAGACAGGAACATCTCATTTCGGTCTTGTGTCTGTTACGTTGACAGCAATAAATAGCCGGAAGACCCAGGTGCCAGATCTAAATACGACGTGACACATCAGTCACGTGTCATATATAGCTTACAAATACTTTATGTTATGTCACTCAATATATACTTCTATTATTTAATAGTTACTGGTTCTTAATAATGTTACTTCATGGATTGTGAATACAATGACGCAAAATAAGTTTAAAATTAGACGTAATTATATAATATTTAGATATATATTGTAATAGAATTTGCATTTAATAGACCGTAATGAAACGATAAAAAAACGACACTTTTTCGTGTAAAATGGCAACTTTTCTATAGTTTTAGTAAATAAAGCTTAATAATATTTAAGTTTGATTCTAGCTTCCGAATAACTTCGCTCGCGTGTAAGCGACACCCCGACAAACTGGTGGTAGGGCTTTGTGCAAGCTCGTCTGGGTAGGTACCACCCACTCATCAGATATTCTACCGCAAAACAGCAATACTTGATATTGTTGTGTTCCGGTTTGAAGGGTGAGTGAGCCAGTGTAATTACAGGCACAAGGGACATAAAATCTTAGTTCCCAAGGTTGGTGGCGCATTGGATATGTAAGCGATGGTTGACATTTCTTACAATGCCAATGTCTAAGAGCGTTGGTGACCACTTACCATCAGGTGGCCCATATGCTCGTCCGCCTTCCTTTTCTATAAAAAAAAAAAAAAAACCCTATGCAAAATTTTATAATAACTGTTTCAGTTATTAAGACGTGAAAACGTAACAAACGAACAAATAAATAATCAAACAAATAAACTCACTTTCGCGTTTATAATAGTAAGGATGACAGTTCTCACAACCGTTAAATCTATAAACATAATATTATCAATACATATTGTATTAAATGTAAAGCTACAATTACTTCGATTTTACCAATAAGTTGTTTTATCTAAGACGGGTCAAATGTGTTGGAGGCTCACAGGCTAGAAAGTGACTACCACCGCAGTTGGATACCTGCAACACTGGAGTGCTTGCAGTAACAGTAACAGCTTGTTAATGTCCCACTGCTGGGCTAAGGCCTACTCTCCCTTTTGAGGAGAAGGTTTGGAGCTTATTCTACCACGCTTTTCCAATGCGGGTTGGTAGAATACACATGTGACAGAATTTCAATGAAATTAGACACATGCAGGTTTCCTCACGATTTTTCCTTCACCGTCAAGCACGAGATGAATTATAAACACAAATTAAGCACATGAAAATTCAGTGGTGATTGCCCGGGTTTAAACCCACGATCATCGGTTAAGATTCACCCGTTCTAACCAGTAGGCCATCTCGGCTCATACCAATACATTGTATCGCTGTATCGGGAGTGATGGTAGATCGATTAATGTTTTTTATTAAGGAAACAAAGAGTACAATATAATATTAGTATAAAGAAACAGAACTACTTTTTTTGTGCTTGCAGTAGCCGGCTTTAATGAATGGCCTTTCATAAATATCATTTTAACAATTAAATACAATATTATGTCTTTTAAAATAATCAACGAATAATAATAGTTTTTTTAGTTTACTAAGGCTTTATACTGTATAACATAAAAGTAAATAAAAAAAATCTTGTATGAAAGGTATATTTCAAATGAATTATATTAAATTTTGTTTGAATTAGAAACAATCCGTTATTCACAATGTTTTTTCACATAAGATAAATAGCCTAAGTAAAAAAAAATATATAACTAATACCCATCATTACCGTCGCTCCGCTAAGTCCGAACATAATGAGCAAAAAGAACGGACGGATATAAAAAATAAAGTCTTACCTTCTAACGAAAACCTTGCAACATTTTGGCGACTATCACTGACACATTTTGTTATCTATGGCAGCGCACCTGAAAAAAAAAGATTTAGAGATTAAAAACGAGGCGCGTGCAACAGATCCAACATTCAGATTGCAGTCACACGTGACAAAAGAAACGATTCGTCGTTTTGGCGTCAGAAACGTTTTCTTAAACAAAAAAATCATAAAAGCAGTTTTACTTTGCGAATAAATTAAAAACGGACAACTCTCTACATTTGATAGATGATAAGCCTTAGTGTATTAGAAGCACTTCGTATAATTGAATTTTAAATTTACTCTTTTTGGGCCTTAGAAGTTTCACTTCGACAGTAAACATTAAACACTGACAGGCTGATTCTATACAAATGTAATAGAGTCGAAGAGTTTGTTTATTGCTGTGTTCCGGTTTGGAGAGTGAGTGAGCCAGTGTAATTACAGGCACAAGGGACATAACATCTTAGTTCCCAAGGTTGGTGGCGCATTGGTGATGTAAGCGATGGTTAACATTTCTTACATGCCAATGTCTACGAGCGTTGGTGACCACTTACCATCAGGTGTCCCATATGCTCGTCCGCCTTCCTAATCTATAAAAAAAAAAAAATTATATATAAGTTTTTCTAGGACAATGTTCCAAGGGAAGGTCATGTTCACATACAAAATGTAATTAATTATGTGAGGGTGATATATATCTTGTTTCCCCAGTGTATGGTCATGCCCTTCAAAGTGTTAGCAAGGATCTATTGGGCTGGGAAAATCTATTATTATTGCCGCGCTGGACAAAACCTTTCCTAATGATGCTAGAACAATCGTTAGGGAATTGGGAATATATTTTCATTATATATATTTCATTCTAAGATTATTAATTAGATATTTTCCTTTTAAAATCTACTGTTTCGTTTGCCGTCGTGATGACGAACAGACGGTATTACAATGTATGACGTAACGTGAGACAACGCACGGTGCGAAAGTAAAGAGCTTGATCGCTTTTGTTCGGGAAATTATTAATCTTAATAATGTGACTAACTTAATGTTACGTAAAACGGAGTAAAGGTATAATGCTTTTGCTATGTAATAAGAAAGGAGAACGTAAGTCAGTTACAGCCTGTAAATATTCCATTTCTGGATACATGTCCCCTTGCTCATTAACGCCTGGCCATGAGAAAGGGCGGCGCGAACGACGATGCGATGAGAACGGCATATTTGTTTTAGCCGCAAGACCCATCGCCGTTCGTATTACGCGACTATTCGCTGTAGCGAATTCCATGAACAGGCCGTTAAGGAGAGAGCTTAGAGCGTGGTGTTCTTTGCAGGTTGATAAAAAACATGTGGCAGAAATTGAACAAATGCAAGTTTTCTTTCACTGAGGAGCAAGATATGAATAATATTTGTATAATACTTATTAAGCATACGAAATTTTAATATTTCTCACAATGTATTTATATCACCTAATTTATTATGAGATAAAAACTCACACTGTCACTTATAAACGTTCTTAGCGGGTTTTTAGTTCAACACTGATTTAACTCGTTCTGTCATTATTAATTTGACATTCGAAAGAAGAAGACACAGCATTGTTTTATTAATACCCGCTAAATAACGCTTAAAAATAAAGCTAGTACATTTAAAAAAAATACCAATTGATTATATAATTTAAAATCATTTTCAAATTAAATCAAAAATTTGTCGTATTAATTTTAAATTGAACTAGTACATAACTAGTTTCGTGGTTTTCAGCAAAACCACAATACATGCTTTACAAACATGACGACTTATATGTATGTACATTAACTATTATTACATTATTATTATGACATACGTATTTGATTATAACTAAAACAAAATTACATGAAATATAAATCAATTTTCATTTATTTAATTTTTGTGTTGAGTTTGTAAATATTATTTGAACTAACGATAAGTTTCGTAACAAAAGATTTTATTTTAAATACTTTATTCATTAAAATTTTAAGATCATGTCCACTTTCTTGACGGTAGGGCTTTGTGCTAGCCTGTCTGGGTAGGTACTCACATTCTACAGCTAATCAACAATACTTGTGACAGTGTAACAGGCACAAGGGGCATCTTAGTTCCAAGGTTGTAAGTAATGGTTAATATTTCTTGCAGCGGCATTGTCTACAACTTTTGGCAAGAGGGCATAATATAATAATAATATGTTTGAATGTAACAGATATAGAAATCTTCACCAATTAATAAAAACAAAGAAGAATGACCAAAAGTGGTTCAAATAGCCACCACTAACGACACTTATGTTGCCTTATAGTCCACTAAACAGAGTGTAACTTTCACTAAGAGAAAAGCTGTCAGTAAAAAGTTTTAACTATATGAAAAATAATAATAGTTCAAGCGTCTTTTTTCCATTTTAATTTTGTTCATGTAGCCACTCTTTATGAGGCGTTAATGATGATTCATCGAAAACCCCGCGAAATTTGACGATAACCCTATATTTATTCCTTTCGCACTTAGCAAATAATGCGCTAGAGCACTAACGCAATCCGTTTTTATTTGAAAACCTAGAGTAGTACCAGGTATTCAGGTATCTGGTACTACTTGAAACACGTGCTGTGTATTCTTTCTTCCGGGCCTTTGATCAAAATCGATTACAGTAAAAACCAAGCGTCATGACATAACATACGTAGTTTAGTACAAAATGTGCGATGGACAGAATTATATTAACGACATTTTTCGCATAAAAAAATGTCAAAAAACATGACTGTTCATTCGGTTATAACTTTTTACTGACTGTATATGTTTTGTTGCGGTGTGGTTATGACTCAGTATATTAGTAGACTATTTTATTACAAAGGTCTCGTATTGGTGGACATTTGGAGCAAGGTAGATGCATTTTTGGTCATTCTCATTTAACAGTAACAGTAACAGCATGTAAATGTCCCATTGCTGGGCTAAGGCATCCTCTCCCTTTTTGAGGAGAAGGTTTGGAGCTTATACCACCACGCTGTTCAAATGCGGATTGGTGGATACACATGTTCATCGGTTAAGATTCATACGTTCTTACCACTGGGCTATCTCGACTTACTCGAATGACTGTGTCGTTCTCATTTACAATAAATTTATTATTTTCAGTGATAAAAATCAATTTAATCATTTGGAAATAAAGAAATATTTAATTATTATTTGACTTTTGTTCGATGTGAATACTAAAACCGAATTTTAAATTAATTTTATTTATAATTTATTAATGAAATCTATAAAGCTTCATAAGTCCGTGACAGAGTGACGGTAACATGTGGTTTAATCATATTATTATTTACATGTTGAACTTTATATTAGCAAATTAATTATGATAATGCAAACGTGTTATGAAAACGTTGAGCCTAAACAGTTTGAGAACGCTGTTCTATTTTCAAATAAAATTACAATTCTTATTTAAGTCGCAAGGAGGTTAATTGAAGGATGAATTAATTAAAAAAAAGTGCTTATGCTACTTATTACAGAGAAAAGTTTCACTTCTCTCTTGCGTCAAAAGATTTTACTCAATTGTTATCTATACTTATATTATAAATGCGAAAATAACTCTGTCTGCTTAGTACTCGGCACGACGTCTAAATCTAAGAGTCTGCATCATAGAAGGCACGATCAAGATGAGGCATATTATGAGTCCTTAGGTTGTCACTAATTTTACAAAAAGCTACATCACCATTTTTATTTTTCCAGACATTGACATGGCTACTAAGGCTGCCACGGTAGCAAGCGCAAGCGATCCCGTGGCGCTCCCCGTTAAGCGGAAAGGGTACCGCTGGTTTTTTAGTGGGTATACCTATGTTCGGGGTGCACTCGGCGCCTTGGACACCGGTGACCCCCGCATACTCCCCCACTGTTCCCGTGGGGGAAAAGCGTAACGCGTTTTTCCAGCGATAAAAAAAAGGCTACTAAGGCTGCCACGGTAGCATGCGCAAGCAATCCCGTGGCGCTCCTCGTTAAGACGGAAACGTGTAATGTATTTTTCCAGCGTTAAAAAAAGAAAATAAGACTTTTAGAGCTGACAGGAGTCTAATAAAATACGTTAACGATAATTTTTATTATCACGTGACTGACTATATTTATCCTTTTTTTTTCTTATGAAAATCATATATATATCTCTCTCTCTATCCTACAATATTTTTATCATACAAAATTACACACGCATGACGGAAATGTAGGTAACATTAATTCTTTCCTTATTAATAAACCATCAATGGTATCGCGTGAGAAAATCAATTATATCGAACAATATAATTCCCAGGGTTACTATAATATAAATCCATCTTCCCTTAGCATTATTCAATTCATAGACATTAATCTGTTTACCTTCCTCTATTCCCAACGTTCCTTGACAAAGGGTTACCTGTGGTGATATATAGAATAAAAATTCGGCTGATATGGATTGAAATTATTGAAATTGATTTATACAAAAGAATCAAATGATTAAAAGCGGAGACGTAATTTAAATATTTTCATTTTATTTTGACGAGCCGGTTGGCGTGGTTGGTAAGCTTGCCTTTCACGCCGAAGGTTGTGGGTTCGATTCTCACCCAGGACAGACATTTGTGTGCATGAACATGTCTGTTTGTCCCGAGTCTGGGTGTAATTATCTATATAAGTATGTATTTACAAAAGAAAAGTAGTATATGTAGTATATCAGTTGTCTGGTTTCCATAGCACAAGCTTTGTACAAGCTTAATTTGGGATCAGATGGCCGTGTGTGAATATTGTCCCAAGATATTATTATTATTATTATTATTATCCAAACGAAATAAAATCTTATAAAGTACAGTTGGGAAACTCCTTTGCCACAACAACAGATTGGTAAAAAAAAACGCGCGCTAATTTCAAGCCGCCATTTTGTTAGTGGACAGAAAGATAAATTGTGATTTGTGATTTGTTAAATGTGTTTCAATTGTGTTATTTGGATTTTGAAGAGTAATTGAGTAATTTACAAAAAAATTTATGATTTGCTGTTCTATTTTTATAAAGACGAATTCGTAGTTTTTATAAAATCAATTTCACTTCTTTTTTTTTTTTATATTCGCCGGGAGGACAAATGACTCTACTGGATGCTAAATATACATATTGATAAAAATTTAACGCTAACTTTAACTAAAAATATACTGAGTCAATATACCTAACTTATATCGGAAGATACAGCGCGTTTTGGAACAGGTTTAGTATACAATGTTACTATATAAATAGCTGCGCTTCGTGACGTCACAAGCATGAATTTCATGTTCTTGTAGCATATATTTGCCCTATTTTTTTTAAAGGATCCATTTAGTCGGTTGATTGTTATTAAGTAATGAAAACTATACAAAAACTATATTTAATGAATACATGACTTAAATTAAACTTATATATAGGCGGACGGGAAAATGGGTAATCACGCTCGTTGATATTGGCGCAGTAAGAAATATTAACCGTTCCTAACATCGCCAATGTGCCACCAACTTTTTGAACTTCTTTTTGAGCTCCCTCACCCTTCAAACCGGTACACTACTATATAAATATTGCAGTTTGGCGGTAGAATATCTGATGAGTGGATGGTTTCAGTCCCACGGGCTTGCACAAAGCCCTACCATCAAATCACTTATATCATAATATTGTAAGTAAATATGGTAATTTAATTTATCATATAACTTTTATCATTTATTACACCTCTTTACCTCTCGAACGAAATATTTCAATGCTTTTATATATATATCGAAATTGCAGTAAGTACAATGTTTATGCAATCGATAATAATTCATATTAACAGATAGATAAAAACAAGTTTACATATTAAATGTATTCCTATTAAGTTCATTCGTGTAATTAAAATATTTTGCTCTGATATTAATATATTAACGATACAAATATTTATTTTTTCGATTTAGGCCCTAAAGCTTATCAGGGCAGGCTAATAAGGTCACTTTGAATTGTCATGTTACAGTATTGAATTAAATGTTAAGCTACCGGTTAGGAATGTACATTCTACCGAGAATAACCGGCAAGAAAATCAGTAGGTACTATATTTCACCCTTTTAATTACAGTCAATGATATGAAATATATGCATATCCTGCTTGGAAATCAACAAATACAAACACTAAACTTTTTTATCATTAATATAATGATGTGTTGAGTAATATGCCTTATTTATCAGTTTTTTTACAGGAAAAAAATTATTAATAGGCAACAACATTCCGTGTTCAGCCTAAGAAACCGTAAATGTAAAACCATAGTTTATGTAGCTGGATATTTTTCGGTCTCAGATTACCATTCCATCGAATCATGTTTATATTCAATGTGACGTCTATAGTCGTATTTATACTGTCCCAATGTTCAATGTTATATGTAATAATAGGTAACAAAATAAAACGATGCTTTTCTTCTAATTTTCATACCAGTCCTTCTAGTTAGAACTCTAAGAAATTCATTTAATCTACGAGTACATACTGTTCATTTATTCCAATCACTTTTAGGTTTGTCATTATTTAAAATTTAAATAGATACATATATAGATAAATTAATTTACTGACAAACGATATTAATTATGTGTAAATTTTTAAAGAGAAAAGTTAATCACAAGGGGCAGCCACTCGTAATGTGTTGTGGGCTAATACCACAAATATGGACTTTCATTTATTCATTCTTTGTTAGACACATTAATAAAAGCTGGTTAAAAAGGGAAATGGGACTTATTTAAACATTTGAGATCAATGAACCATATCCTTTCCTTTTTCTAAAGGACACAAACACATACACACTCAAAGCTGAACACTAATTATTATATCCGCACTGAAACTGACAATTACAAAAAAGCAGATTAAAAATAGAACACCTCGAATTCCGCGCCAAAACTAAAAACTTCGCCGAAACTTTACCCACATTTCAATTCAAACTAAGAAAACGAAATATAAAAATATTTATCGTGAAAAAAAAAAACGTTTTCTTTATATACTTTAGTATTGATAATTATTCTTCTTTTTTTTTCGGAAATGTGAGAAAAGCGGGCAGTTTTTTTTTTACTTTTTTGACACTTACTGTAGTGCGCGCGCCTAACACAACGGTACTGGGTTCTTCCGACTCATTTGATTATTCGTTCGCTAAAATCTAAAAAAAGATAGGACACTCATGCGCGAGACTTGTGAGCGTAGGTTAGAAGAATCATAATAAAATGGTGGGTGAAGTGGTAAAAATAACGATTATAAAATTAATTTAAATTTGATGAATATTAAGTCTAATTTATACATGCAAATTTTTTACATTTATTTACATAAGAATCATTAACATAATGGTATTAAATATATACAAATAAAAATTAATAAAATAGCCGTTTTAAATTTTTATTTTTATACATAATTTCATGACCGCATAATGGCCAGCTAGAACTCATCCATTCGGTTAAGGATACCACAGATGTACTATGAGTTCGAATGATTATACGAATGAAAATATGTATCTGTTATTTGATAATTTCTATATTTGAATAAAAGAAAATGAAAAAATTTTAATCATACATAAATCGATGTAATTACAAACATTCAACAACCTTTATAAAACCATCACTAAAACAGTTAATAATCCTGGCTAAAAAAAACATAAATACTTCTCTTTACAAGGGTTGCCTGGAAGGAATCACTGTAAGTGATAAGGCCGCCTTTGCATACTATATGTACTACTTGTTCTTTTATATGTTTGTAAATTGTGTGCAATAAAGGATTAATACATAAATGAAACAACTTTTTACTGGTGGTAGAGCTTTGTGTAAGCTCGTCTGGGTAGGTACCACCCACTCATCAGGTGTTCTACTGCAAAATAGCAGTACATGGTATTGTTGTGTTCCGGTTTGAAGGGTGAGTGAGTCAATGTAATTACAGGCACAAGGGACATAACATCTTAGTTCCCAAGGTTGGTGGCGCATTGGTGATGTAAGCGCTGGTTAACATTTCTTACAACGCCATTGTCTATGGGCGTTGGTGACCACTTACCGTCAGGTGTCCCATATGCTCGTCCGCCTTCCTATTCTATAAAAAATAAAAAATAATCTTTCCTGACACCAGTAAGCTGCCTAGCAATATTCAATGATCTTGAAAATAGAGAGCAATATAAAAACTATAATAGCCACCAATTTAGAAAAATTAAATGACATTAGAAACATTAATATAGCGTAATTTTGTGGATACTCTTAACAGCGGGGGCATAAAAGTTTTACAGCCACTTATTTATATATCACGATCGTAATGTTTCTTGGCACGTGCTTGGCATCGACCACGGCGTGGACAGATGTGTATAGAGAAAAAAATAAGACCGTTATGCAAACATTGCATTGGTTCCGTTTGATTATGCTATTAAATTCTATTAAACTAATACCTGCTAGCTTCAATGATAAGTAAATTTTACGTATCCAATAACAACTTATTGGTTTTTTCATGACGTAATCAACTCTAACATCCATTAAATTTTATTAGCGTACATATTATCGTTCGTGTTATTAAGACAAAGTTTTGAACTTATAATATTGCCTAATATCTCACTAAACCGTGTGGTATACTTAGGACTGTATAAAAACCACTGTATCTTGAGCTGTGGAAATTATGTAGATATTTATTATTTATTGAAACTGCCCAGTTTAAAGCACACTTACATTTGTAGTAATACGAACATAAGTGTGATTTAAATAACAAATAATGCCGATTAATTAATATATAAGTATAGCAAAATTAATAAAATGACAATAAATATGAGTGAAACAGTAATATTTGGCCCATGTTTGTTATTAAGCAAATAACGCACAGCCCGTGAATTCAAGACAATGATCTCTTATGACCTTTTAAAAGAGATTGAAACTTATTCCACGACGCCACTGTAGATTGACGGATAAAAATTTATACATCTTTTACTGAATTTGAAATCGCTATTTTCAACTAGATCATATATGTATTTTTCATAGTGCAGACATTATAAATAAAACGTTTGCCTTTGATAAAGCTAAGTGTTAATAAAAGCTATTTTGAATAAATTATAATTCGAATATGAATTTTAATTTCAATGAAGTGAATCCATATTAAAATACTTTGTATTTGTATTTGTACCGGTTGTACGGAATCCCAGTCACATGTGTAAGTTCAAACATTGCATATACATAACATGCAGGCGACAAATAAAAGACATGACATGTACACAAGTGTTATCATGATCAACTACATCAGAATTGCTATTTAATGTTTATTATTAAATCATTAAATTGACTATTTTATTGGTCTATTTGTAAGCATAGATCTGGAGAACCATGTTAAAAAAAACTACACAACAAAAATAAACTTATTGAAAATTTTAATATTTATAAACTGCCTACTCATTCTGAACGTGATGATGTAATCCAAATGTATATGACGTATTTCATAAATAATATTCTGTGGAAAATTCTTTACCTTTCTGTTAGTAAAATCGTTCAGGAAGATAACCTAATGTCGCAACGATTTGGCAAGCCATACGCTCCAGTGTTTATTTGTGGAGAGAGCGGGTTAAGGGCGACTTCTATTTCAACCAACCGCTAAAGTAGGTAATCGAGGTTGAAGCACGCCTTGTTTAATTTGAACGTACCATTAGAGTAAGTGATTTACCGTCAATTTTTGAAACACTGGTTAAAGTAAGATTCACTAATACGTCTAAATACTGGACGCTCATTGGTCGCTGATCACGTCATCGTCTACCAATGACTGCAAATTAAAATCACATTCATTAATGTAACCTTAAGATTCAAATGTGTTCTTTATTCAAAACATAGCTTCTTATCTATACATATAATTTAAATTGAAGTATATGTGATATTATAATTTGATGTGTAAACATCTTAGCACTCGGTAAACGGTAGGGATTAACTAAGACTTCGACTGTCAGACGTGTAAGCGTAGTTTCGTAGTTTGTTAGATGACGTTAGCGTAAAATTTTATCACATCATTATATAACACACATCAATTCTCTTATTCATCGAGTTCATCAAGTACCTTGGCAATAACACTTTTTTTTTAAACTTAACAGTGTAACAAACGAATATAATTATTATTAGTTTTCCCGGAGTAAACCCGGCACACGTTGTTCTGATTGTGTACTTTATATACCAAGTGCTTAAGTTATGGTAGTTTTGTACATCGATTCAACGGTATATTAATTGATGTGTGCTCATGTTGTGTGCTCTTTCTACGAAATAAAAAATGCTACATTAATATAACAGCACAATTGAGAATATCTTTCTTATTGAAGTTGGCTAAAATATTGCGCTTTAAAATATAGACATCTAAACAGGTTTCAGAGAAAAAAAGGCGGTGAATTTCCTTCGCCGTTTCTACTCAGATCTGAAGCAATTCTTCCGAAACGGCTCATGAATTTTCGATAATCAATAAACGAGTGGAACGCTTCTAAATTATAGTCTTTTTAAATATGCTAACCTATACAATTTAACAGATTTTAAATTCGGTAATATAATAAGTTTTACAAGTGTATAAAGAATTAAAATCACTACATTTTTATTTCCATATTGAGATAAAAATTTTAAAAAGGTTCACTTGACGCACTTAGCAGTTTTTTTCTCTCGTTTGGGAGCCAGATACATTATATCCATCTACATCCTGTATAACGAGATTTTTTTTTATATAAAAAAGTAAAATTCTACCTTAACGATCCTTTTTGACGCCTAACATTAATGAATAAAATGCCACTTACCGGTTACGCAAAAGGGAACGACCCTTCGTCCTACATGTGCTCGCGAACCTGCCTTTTGTTGCTTATTATATAATACTTACAATACTTTATGGACTAATTTTGATCAATACGTTGATCAAAGTTACAATTTTTACATCAGATCTACTACAACTACAGTATGTACAATAATGAATTAATTTCTTCACTAAATAATCTATAACCAGTCTAAATTATTCGCCATAAATGACATTGTAAAAATTGTATAATATATAATTAATTGAGTGTCCATAAGTATAATGGGGTATTTTTACATACACATAAAAGACAAGGTCCGTATCCGTCCGTAACAGCCTGTGAATGTCCCACTGCTGGGCTAAAGGCCTCCTCTCCTCTTTTTGAGGAGAAGGTTTGGAGCTTATTCCACCACGCTGCTCCAATGCGGGTTAGTAGAATTCACATGTGGCAGAATTTCAGTGAAATTAGACACATGCAGGTTTCCTCACGATGTTTTCCTTCACCGTAAAGCACGAGATGAATTATAATCACAAATTAAGCACATGAAAATTCAGTGGTGCTTGCCCGGGTTTGAACCCACGATCATCGGTTAAGATTCACGCGTTCTTACCACAGGGCCATCTCGGCTTCTCAAGACAAGGTATTTTCAAAGACAAGGTATTTTGAATATTTTGATAACCTTTTTTGTGTTGTATTATACTTTAACTCTAATTGCTTGTATCGAATAGCTATTATATACCTGAATAATGTCCTCCAGACTGATTTCGGCCACGGCGGTCAATCTCAAGAGAGATTAGCCAACTGCGTAGGAGATAGGTGCACTCTCTCTTCCCTCACTCTCAAAATCCGATGGGACGGCAATCTGACATGACCGGAAAGAGTTCATACCTGAATATTACTATATTAAAATCCGGCTCGAAGGACCAAAAAATCAAATATTTTTAAAAGTCAAAATATAATATAGTATTATACGTATGAAACTACTATTATTTTTAAAAGCGATCAATAATGAGGCCGGTGAAGTGGCGAGTGATTTTAATGTATGTAATATAACAATTCTCTCCCACCGAAAACCAAAGTACTAGGTAATGTTGCGTAACATCGTAGAAAGTTGGTGTCGACTCCCCGCTTCGCATTAGTGTTGCTACATTAACTTACGATTAAATACACGATGATACCGTCCCAATGATGGATGCTGGCGTCATAACGGATCAGACATTTCACGTCATAATATGGTTATTTTTATGCAGTTATGATGTACCTATATGAGATGATTTGTACGATTGATGGATGGTTTTTCATCAATTTATTTCTAACCTGTGGTAGATTTACACTTAACAAATATTCTCTATAATTAAAATATAATTTAGTTTCAGCCAAGTTCCGGCTTTGT
Organism: Nymphalis io; assembly: GCF_905147045.1. Lineage (NCBI taxonomy): Eukaryota > Metazoa > Arthropoda > Insecta > Lepidoptera > Nymphalidae > Nymphalis > Nymphalis io. Next base: position 11,140,019 of record NC_065902.1, read on the forward strand.
TGTTCTGATTAAGGCCTAAATCAAAAACAAAGCCAATTTGCTCAAAATAAATTATATTTTAATGATGCTGGTTTTTTTGGGGTTCTTATAAATAAATTCATTAATATTTATTATTGAGAACAAATAGAAGGAAGACAATCAAATAGTTTACTTAAAATAAGAAGCATAGTTTACAGACGTCATGTGCTGAGATATAGCCGAGATGGCCTAGTGGTTAGAATACGTGAATCTTAACCGATAATCGTGGGTTCAAGCCTGGGCAAGCACCACTAAATTTTCATGTGCTTAATTTGTGTTTATAATTCGTCTTGTGCTTGACGGTGAAGGAAAACATCGTGAGGAAACCTATGCAGGTTTCCTCAAGATGTTCAAAAAAAGCCAAATTTTTAATATTCGGAATGTTTTGAAAAAGTAGTTTTTATTGATTTTATTTGTTTAATTTATGTAATAGTGATTTTGTTTTTATTTTCTCTTTCTCTCTCTTTCTTAATTTTTTTTTTAAATTATTTTACTTATTTTTACGTCTTATTTCTTTTAATATTTCTCTTTAATATATGTTTAATTGAACATAGGAACTATTGTTGGGTAAATTTTATTAATGTTTCTTATTTTAATTTAAATATTATACAGTTTGTTTTCAAAATAGAGTTATTTATTACTCTGAAAGAAATCGTATCCTAAGTCGGAATCCAATTTATAATATCTAACCACAGCATGACTTAAGATAATGTTAAACAAAAGAATAAGTTCCATTGAGTCAAATTTATCTTCATTATCAAGGCAAATAAGCAACACTGTGAGGTAAAATTAACTAAAAAGGTTTTGAAAAATTCATAGTTTTGAATTACAACTTTTAGTAATCAATGAACTATCAACACTTTTATGAACATTCGTTTTTAAAAAAATAGAAACATAAATATGAAAGGTGTAAGCAGCTTACGAAATCAATTCGGTTTTACCGTATTTGTTAAATATTTCATCGGATTACATTTTTTACATCTGTTGTACGAAGTGCATTTCAATTATATATTTTTTAGTTTTCATGAAAACAAAAAATTGTATTTGTATTCCTATGCAGTTTATTTAAATTTATGACTTTACTGGCTTGTACTTATTGACTATAATAATTTTTCTTGTGCAGTTTTTTATATATAAAATAGGTAGGACTAGTGAATTGGGCCCGAAAGGTAATTTGTCAACACAGATCATAGACACCTTATAACACTTATAAATATATAAACCATTTGGGCCTTTGAACTGTACCAAAAAACTTTGAATGGATCAACCGCCCGTCTCATGACTCATCTGATGACAGGCGGTCTAATCCATTTATAACCTAAAGAGCACAACAGCTTTTATTCATTTCGATAAATAATTTATCTAGAATATTGGTGGAACAGTGAATTATTAACTTAAAAATATGCGTATACTATAATTGTTTTAGCTTCGAAGTAAATAACTATTTTATGCAAGATATTGTATAATCTAAATTAGATTTTATTCCAAGTGAAAACAATTTTTAGTTCGCCTTTCTAGTGTTTATCCTGAAGAACGTTACAAGTGAGGTAATGTGTTTGCGTTTGAAAAGGGCTAAAAGTTCCAAGAGAGTAACAAAACGCTATCGTTATATTTATTTAAGTAATGGTAGTTTTACGGTTTAACTTTGAAATTGCTTTTAAAGGTGAATGTAAGAACAAATAATGTATCTATATGGGTATATAAAGTCTTTCTATGGACCACATCAGCTGCTCATTACTATATATGATAGAATAAGTGACTGACATATCAAGGCACGGCTCAAACTACTGAAACTAGCACAATGGAAATTTGCATACACAGCTGGTTAGCACTAAGGATGTTTTTTTTAATGTAACCCCTAACATAGTAATGAATTTGGTTAATAGTGGTTTTTAGCAATTCAGAATTATAACGCGAGCGAAACCGCGAGTAAAGCGCTCCTCAAATTATACACTATAACAAAGTTTAACTTCGTTAATTTATTATTGAATATTAATTTACATGCTTTTTTTATAGCCGTTAGCTTCATAGATAGGATAGTGGATATATATATATATATATATATATATATATATATATATATATATATATATATATATATATATATATATATATATATAAGAGTAAAATAATAACCAAAATAGGTGGTGGTAGGGCTTTGCGCAAGCTTGTTTGGGTGTTCAGGGCGGGCCGTTCAACGATCGACGCCTTGAATGCCCTGAAGACTCGGACCACGGAAGCAGTGGCCCAGGGGCAAGTGGTCCTGGCGGTGTCGTTAGACGTTGCAAAAGCCTTTAACAGTCTCCCATTCGAGACAATCAGGGAGGCACTCCGATACCAAGGGGTGCCGATCTATCTGAGGAGACTGTTGGAGGCGCTCCAGAACAGGGAGGTCGTATGGGCAGGAGGCGACGGGAAGTTGATCCGGCGTCGGGTAGGCTGCGGCGTTCCACAGGTTTCGGTCCTCAGCCCAATTCTGTGGAACGTCGGCTTTGATTGGCTTCTGAAGGCACCCGTCCTTCCCGGTATGGGGGTGTTCTGTTACTCAGACGACATCCTCATTACCGCGACGGGGCGGGACTTTGGAGAGGCCCGCCTGGCCGAAGTTGGAACAACTTTGACCGTGGACCGAATGGAAATGCTGGGCCTGGGAGTCTCCATATCCAAAACGGAGGCTTTCCTTTTCCACGGTCCATGGGGAGGCCCCCTTCGGTGGGCGAGTATCACTTCGTGCAACTCGGCCCGAAGCTCATCAACACAGCTGCCGCCTTGGGTCGCCTCCTACCCAACGTGGGAGGACCGGAATCGCTATGTCGGCGCCTCTATGCTGGCGTAGTGAGGTCGATGGCACTGTACGGTGCCCCGATATGGGTCGATGCGCCCACTGCTCACAACCGGGCCCTCCTGCGGAGGCCGCAGAGGGTCATAGCGGTAAGAGCGATAAGAGGGTATCGTGCGGTGTCTTGGACAGCAGCTACGCTCCTCGCGGGCGATCCGCCCTGGGAACTCCAGGCGGAGGTGCTCGCAGAGGTGTAGCGCTTCCAGGCCGAGGCGAGAGACCGCGGCGACCGTCCAGGGTCGGCAGATGTCGGTCGGATCAGGGCTCTAGCCCAGCAAGCCCTGATAGCCCAATGGGAGGAAGATCTGAGGTCCCCCACAGCGGGCCTGGCAACAGTGGAGGCGGTACGTCCCCACTTAAGTCGCTGGGTCAAAAGAAAACGAGGCACGCTCTCGTTTAGGTTGACGCAGGTAATTACCGGACACGGCTGCTTCGGTAAGTACCTGCACAAGATAGCACGGCGGGAAATGTCACCTTCCTGCCACGAGTGTGGTGCGCCAACCGACACAATACACCCTGACGGAGTGTGCCGCGTGGGGACCCCAGAGGCTTTCTCTGGTGGCAGTTGTCGGCGGAGACCTCTCCTTGCCGAGCATTATCAACGCGATGCTCGGAAGCGATGAGTGTTGGTCGGAAATGGTCCTTCTGTGAAAATGTAATGTCGCAGAAGGAGGCCGCGGAGCGGGAGCGGGAAGAGGATGCCGCTGCAAACATGCTCCGCCGAAGAAGACTGGGGAGAAGAATGAGGCGCTATGCGCACCTTCTCCCTCCGCCGCAATAGGCGTCGCTGGGACTAGGGGGTTCTCAGTACCCTGGTAATCCCCCTAGATAATGGAGGCCTGCATACGCAAGCCGTCCGTCAGAGCGTCGCGGTAGCATGCGCAAGTGATCCCGTGGCGCTCCTCGTTATGACGGAAACGCGTAATGCGTTTTTCCAGCGTAAAAAAAAAGCTTGTCTGGGTAAGTACCACCCACTCATCAGGTATTCTACTGCAAAACAAAGTACTTGGTATTGTTGTGTTGCGGTTTGAAGGATGAATGAGCCAGTGTAATTACAGGCACAAGGGACATAACATTTTAGTTCGCAAAGTTGGTGGCGCATTGGCGATGTAAGCGATGGTTAACATTTCTTACAATGCCAATGTCTATGGGCGTTGGTGACCACTTGCCATCAGGTGGCCCATATGCTCGTCCGCCTACCTACATATAAAAAAGGTTGCTGAATGCAATGTTTAATACATACATTTTTTTAAGTAGGCACACAGAGTGTATAAGTTGTATATAAGTGAAATAAAATTTTCAAGGTAATAAAACAAAATCTTTTCTTTTGTGTGTTTTATTGACTACAGTACAGCTAAATTAATGTATTTGAAAACGCATCTCTAACCTAAAGAAAATATTGCTGTTAATAATTTTGGAACACACATACTGTCACATTTCTAATAAAAGCGTTTAAACAATTTTAATGACAATCTTATGTCAAGTATTTAGTCAACATAGGCTCAGATATAGTATCTGGCTATATAGTAATTAGTACCATGTCAAGTTGACATGTCAAATGTGTTACCTCTCACTGGCCTGAAAGCTATGTTTCACAAGCCTGATATTAATTACTCTAGAATTCTAACCCTTGACATCATGACAATACATTATATGGTCGTATGGTGATGGAATATAATTTAGGTGGTAACCAACGCCTTATATATAGACTGTTAATAATACATAAGCTGATTAATATATATTATACATTTATTGTTAACGAAATAGTGTGATTATATTTAATTTCATTGAAATCAAAATATTATATTGTAAATATAAAAAATTACACCAAAACACATAATCCTAGACAACCGTAAATTAATAAGTTTGGAGTTCCGATATGCTGCTTAGAAATAAATACATGCAAGCAAACACATAAAAAAATGCAAATCGAAATAATAAAAAATATACAATACCCAGTACGAAAAACACATTTGTAAATATATACATAATTTTTTTTCTTCATTGTACCAGTAGTTGGACGAGCATATGGGCCACCTTATGGTAAGTGGTCACCAACGACCATAACCATCGGCATTGTAAGAAATCTCTTATATCGCCAATGCGCCACCAACCTTGGGAACTAAGATGTCCCATGTGCCTGTAATTACACTGGCTCACTCAACCTTCAAACCGGAACACAACAATACCAAGTACTGTTGTTTTGGTGCAGAATATCTGAGGAGTGGGTGGTACTCACCCAAACGAGCTAGCACAAAGCCCTATCACCAGTAATATATATTATATTAAACGTATATTAATCAATCAAATATTAAAAAATACTTGATAAGACTCTTCATATAAACCTATCATAGTATCATGTTTTCCTGAATCATGATGAACACGTTAATAATAATGATTAAAAGGTAGTCTAAGTGTAATTATTAAAAAAATGAGTAAACGAATGTTTGATAAGTTTAAAGTTCAGTAGAGTTTTAATGACTCGTCTTAACTGTACGTGTGGATAGACGCTTTATTAAAGTTACGTCACCGTATGAGCTCAATCGCGTTGCTTAGCACCTCATATTGGCTCAATTCAAGCACCGTATCCAAGTCTTTACTTATATTATTTGGTTTGGCTACGGGTAAGGCTTTGTGCAAAAGCCTATCGTTATTTATTAGTAATTGCACTTTTCTTACTCAAGTTCTGGTTCGTAGTAACAGCCTGTAAATGTCCCACTGCTGGGCTAAGACCTCCTCTCCCTTTTTTGAGGAGAAGGTTTGGAGCTTATTCCACCACGCTGCTCCAATGCGGGTTGGTGGAAATTCTGGTTCGTGGTAAGCTATAAATATACTAAAACATTATAAATTTTGATGTCAAACGCATGAGAAAACTTTCATGATAATTAGACCTTATAGAGAACTAGGTATAATGTGTTATTTTTACTTAATATTAAGTCATAATAGCTCAGTGATAAGAAGACGTGAATCTTAACCAATGATTCCAATAAATCTACAAACAAAAATATTTTATTTACCAAATGAATATTTTTTTCTAAAGGATAATATGCTGTAACTTCTCAGATTAAATATAAAAAAATCTGTAAATACATGATGAATTTTCGTATATTACCAATGTTGTAACAAAATGTTGGCTTGGAATATTATTTGTGAGAAACAACGCGTATTATCGCGTGTACCCTTTAATATTTGAAAATGAAAACGCGATCTTTCGCGTAGAATTTCCTTTGTACATTCTTCGTCGAGACGGTAAATGTTAGCACAAAATAATTTTGTAACCACAAATGCATGCCTGCATCTATTCATACCATGCACACTCATGTGTTTAGGATGCATAAAATATTCAATATTTTTTTATATGAATTATGCTTATTTCTTTTTTTTGTCATGTATTCATTCGCACATATTTCTTTTAAATTTCTGTGGAATAACCATATCTACTTCTATTTAAAAGTCAGTCGCCTTTTTTTCAAATTTTTACAGTAGCAAATTCTAGTTATTTTGCTTTGTTTTATTAGGAGGGGTGGGGTATACCATATACATCCCGTTTAGTCTCATTTAAATTTGAAGATAAAATAATAATAATAATATCCTGGGACATTTTTCACTCACGGCCATCTGATCCCAAATTAAGCTTGTGCTATGGAAACCAAACAACGGATATACTACATATACAACTTTTCTTTTTTAAATACATACTTATATAGATAATTACACCCAGACTCAGGACAAACAGACATTTCATGCACACAAATGTCTGTCCTGGGTGGGAATCGAACCCACAACCTTCGGCATGCAAGTTCTACCAACCACGCCAACTGGCTCGTTAAAATACTATCCTTAAGAGCGAAAAAAATTTTTCTCAAAAAGCTCAAAAGATCGCTAAACATTTATATACTTGTTGAATATGTACTTAAGCATTTTATCGAATAAAACGATTTTTCAAAAAGCCTCTATTTACATATATATTCCTAAATACATACATAAAGTAACAAAAAATTAACAGCCTGTAAATGTCCCACTGCTGGGCTAAGGCCTCCTCTCCCTATTTGAGAAGGTTTGGAGCTTATTCCACCACGCTGCTCCAATGCGGATTGGTGGAATACACATGTGGCAGAATTTCGAAATTAGACACATGCAGGTTTCCTCACGATGTTTTCCTTCACCGAAAAGATGAATTATAAACAGAAATTAAGCACATGAAAATTCAGAGGTGCTTGCCCGGGTTCTAACCCACGTTTATCGGTTAAGATTCACGCGTTCGTACCACCGGGCCATCTCGACTTATAATATATAATACATACATATACTATATAAAATTCTAATAATATTTTAAGTTGAAATAATTTATAAAGAGCTAAAACAAAACGATTATTTATAATTTTTGCATGTTTGTATAAATTTCTGGTTAATTTTTTTATCTATTTATTATTTTCAATTGTTTTAAAATATAACATCCGTATGGAATTAATCAAATGTCCTTCAGACGTGGAATTTAATTAGGATTATAAGCCTTATTGTTCTCTATAATAATTCTAAACATTATTCAAGTAATTCAACACTTTCACAAAACCCATAAACGCTAATCTCTTAACTCGATTAAACCGCAAAATAGCGTTTCTAGATCCCCACGTACTGGTTACGGGTAACACACGCAATTACTTCTTCGCCCTTACCGTCTAATACATAAGATCTATTTCCCTATAAATACACAATCTGTACTATATAAATGACGTCATTAATCTCAATTTATATACCTTTGGTGTCGCTGTAATGTAAACATGCTTCAATCAAACGATCTAAGAGAGCAATTAACCGTATTTTATGACGGTGAATTCTCAATTCTTAACTAACAAGATTAATTAGAAAAGAGCCTATTTAGTATATAAAGGTGCTCGCTTTATTAATGACCGAAATGTTACATAAGCTTTAGTTGGAATTGGTACCACAATACACCAGGGGAAAACGAAGTCATATATATACGACTTTTCAAAAACGAAATTAATCGATTTATGACAATCAAGAAGTAAGTGTAACACTTTATTGAATAAAGCATTTGATATTGATTTGTCTTTCAAATTATTTGAATGCTTTGAGTAGAAATTAATTAGTTCGATAACCAGAGGGTGAGTAGTTACGTTTTGAAAACATCAAGGATTCCATTTGAATTACGATGTGAACGCAACGATTAAAATGAGACGCGAATATTTTAATACAATATTTAATAATAAAACGTATTCCAACCTCGTTTGACCGTCCTCTTATTAAAAGTCGCGATATCAAAATTCCTGATCATGCCAAAATAAATATCATAAATGTAAACAAACATATTTACAAATAAATATAATGTCTGCTACCATGTCTCAGTGAAAACAACTCATGGTTTTTAAATAAATATTGCGAATTCAAATCAGATATATTTAATTTGAGTTTATAATTTATCTTGTCTTGACCGTTAAGAATTATAGCATCGTTACATAATCTGAAAATTCTGTTGCAAGTATTGTATATATGAACTCGAAGAGTAGTTCTCCCTCATCAGATCATAAAACGAGATGCAACTCTTCCCACGGGGCGAAAAAATCTCATTAAACCGAAAGCAAACTTTCATTAGTTTAAGTTATATAAATTTAAAACCAACTCTTTATTATATAACATCGTTCCAAGTTTTGTAAAACATTTCCTTTCATGTGTTGTTAAATGGTTGACATCAGATAAAAACGTGCTTAACGTATTCATGAAACTTTTAAACGAATTAAATAATATTATCATGAAGGATCGTGATGGACCAGAGATTAAAACATATGAATTTTAATTGATGATTGCGTGTTCAAACCCAAACAATAACCACCGAATTATCATATGCTTTATATGTTTATAATTCATCAAATTATTTAAAAAATCCATTTACTGTTTTTTTAAGACTTAGTAAATCTCATATTAAAGTCTGAGGTTTTTAAATAAAAAAATACAAAAGAAAGGTTTTAAATCAACCTCTCTTTGATTCTGGTATAATTCTCCAAGGTGTCGCTCCGCAACTGTATTGTTTTGTTTATTTAGAGCTTTTGATGGTGTATTTATTTATGCTAAGTCATAACGATGTTAAGCGGCCTTTGATCTTATTGCTTCATATTTACTTGTATCTACGTCAAAGAAACCAACACCCCATTAATGGAGTGACGATTTCCAGATTTGCACGAAAAAGGGAAGTTAAATCCAATTTCACAATACAATACTCATGTATACTTTTTTTGTAAGCTAACAAGTAGATGGTTCAATAGAATTGTGTTATTGCTTAAACGGCAACCTCAATAGTACATTATTTAGAATAAAATAACGGCAAAACACGTGACTACACCATTAGTTACGAGCGAATAGTCTAAAAATAAACCAATTCTTGAAATAGTTATCGGTATTTATATTGAAACGAACATAAATACGTAAGAGTATGTCATATAAATACGGAAGATCACTGTCTAATTAATGATCGTCAGTACGGGTTTCGACCAAAAGGATCCACAGGTGATCTTCTAGCGTACGTAACACACCTCTGGGGTGAAGCTATCGACAAGCATGGAGAATCGTTGGCTGTCAGCCTCGATATCTCCAAGGCTTTCGACAGGGTCTGGCACAGAAGTCTTCTCTCCAAGCTACCGGCATATGGTCTGCCTGCTCAGCTATGCACCTGAATTGCCAGCTTCATACACAAGCGTAGCCTTCGTGTTTTAGTAGATGGTTGCGCTTCACAATTCTATGTAGTGAATGCTGGGGTCCCCCAGGGATCTGTGCTATCTCCCACACTCTTTCTTTTGCATATCAATGATATGCTCTCCCTTGGGAACATACATTGCTATGCAGATGATAGTACAGTGCATGGTGGATACCACGGACGCGCAGTGGCTGGGCGGGCGGAAACTGAGGAGAGGCGGGAGAATCTTGTCATTGAACTCGATAGGACGTTAGAGCTCATCGCCAAATGGGGTTCTGATAATCTTGTTGAGTTTAATGACCTTAAGAGACCTTAGTCCAAGGGATTACATCGAGACTATTATAAAAACAGCTTCACGGAAACTCGGAGTTCTGAACAAGGTGTGGCGTTTTTTCACGCCACAACAACTGTGCCTGTTATACAAAACACAGGTACAGTCTTGCGTCGAATATTGCTCGCACCTTTGGGATGGCTCCGCTAAGTACCTACTGGAGGCCTTGGACCGGTTGCAGCGACGTGCAGTACGCATCATTGGCGACGTACAGGTCACAAACACCCTTGAACCTTCACAATTGCGTCGCGAGATAGCAGCACTGAGCGCTTTCTATCGACTGTATCACGGCGAGTGCTCTGAGGAATTATTCTCTCTAATTCCTGCTTCCCCCTTCCTTCTTAAGTCCACGCGAGCTGGTTCTCGATGTCACCGCCTAACTGTGACATCAATTCTATCGCGCACAAAGAAATTTGGCAACTCCTTTCTTTGTCGCACTACCAAAAAATGGAATTCCTTACCAGCTCACGTGTTCCCCTCCTCTTACAACCCGGGTTCCTTCAAACGAGGCGTGAAGAGGCATCTTGCGGGCCAGCAAGGCGGTGACGGCTGGTACAGAACATTCTTCCCGACTGTACTGGCCGTCGTCTTGTTTGGACTCTACTACCACTTACCATCAGGTGGAGTAGAGTCATTTGCCATCCCGGACATATAAAAAAAAAAAAAAATCATAATCATCATAATATGTTACTGATAACAAAAACGTGTGTTTATGTATATGCGCGGCCGCACACACAACCATATTTTTTTAACAGATTAAAAATATGTAGATTCGATTTTTAAAATTATAAAAATGTTTATATTTTATGTTTAATATGTTTATGAATGGAAATTACAATGTTTAACTATCATTGTGCGAAAACTAATTGTTATGAGATTCTCACTTTTGTAAGACAGGTTTATATCAGTACAGTACAGTAACAGTAACAACCTGTGAATGTCCTACTGCTGGGCTAAGGCCTCCTCTCCCTTTTTGAGGAGAAAGTATGGAGCTTATTCCACCACGCTGCTCCAATGCGGGTTGATGGAATACACATGTGGCAGAATTTCAGTGAAATTAGACACATGCAGGTTTCCTCACGATGTTTTTCTTCACCGAGATGAATTATAATCACAAATTAAGCACATGAAAATTCAGTGGTGCTTGCCCGGGTATGAACCCACTATCATCGGTTAAGAAAATCACACGTTCTTACGGTTTCTTGAAACCGAGATGGCTCAGTAAGGTTTATATCAATGTTCATTAATTTTATAATAATTAAATATTAACTGCGTATCTCCTTACAAATTAAGTTAATAATAAAATATGTTATTGTTCCAAATAACTACAGTACCGAATTACTTCTAAATAATGATTCGAACATATTTTTTTATTTCCCAAATTTTTTTATTTCAACAATTTCAAGATCAAATAACTGTCGTTAGTTAACTATTTCAAGTACAAATTCCTACTAGAAGGAAAACATTCAGCCCCACGTTGGGCGCCACTGTAAATATTGATGGGCTGTCCAAATTGCTTATAATATCAATATTCAGTATACTATTGCAATAAAGAAGAGAATAAATCTCGCTGATTAGATATGCCAAATATTTAGATTTAATAAATAAATTAGATATAATTATACATATTAATAAGATTTTGGCTCTATAGCACACTTTGTGTGGACGAAAGACTTGCTATAAAGCACACGCCTAGTATAATATTCTTACAAGCCCGTTTGGGCAGATATCTCCCACTAATCAAATACACTACCGCTAAATAGCAATACTTAGAATTTTTGCGTTCCGGTTTGAAGGGTGAGTCAGCCATTGTAACAGGCACGATGGTGCATTGGCGATCTAAGGAATGATTAATATTTCTCTCATTGCCAACATCCACACACCATCACGTTTGCCCTGCCATCTACAAATAACATTAAAAAATTGTATATGCTTGATTGGATTCTGTGTCCATTAAAATATACAAATAAAATTTATAATACATATAATGTCCAACTAAGTAAAAGCTTTCTCTCGGTTTAATGAAAAGGTTATTAAAGCACGCTGCTTAAATGCCTGTTAATGTATATGTAGCAATAACGCTCCAAGTGTTGACTTAACATATAGAATCATTTTAAATCACTTTCTATCAGAAACTGTCATACAAAAAACAATTAAGTAATTTTAGATTTTTAATTTCATTTAAAATCGTCACTTACATAAAATTATAAAACTCATATTTTCAATCTTTAGAAGACGAATTTTGCGTAATTCCTACTTAAAGGTAGTTGACGTCATAAAATAAATTAAATACTATATCTCTGAAATTCAAATGTGATAAAAAAATATTAATCATTCAGAAAAAGGTTGTGTGCACACCGAAATTCAGTTTTACGCGTTGAAAATAATAAATTCCAAATAAATTTGACTACAGGGCGCCATAACCTCATGTCATGCTAATATCCCATAGGAATCGACCCTTACCAAAAAATGTCTCTTTAAAGAAATAAATGATAGAATTACGTGGTTGTGTCAAATATTAAAACTTGTGTCGGGAAATGTTTTGGAATTTAAAAAAATAATAATAAAATATTGAAAAATTTAAATTTATAGGGTTATAGGTGTAATACATATTATTTTATTCATACCACCACCTACCTCATACCCTATCTGTAATTACTTATACTTGGTTGCCTGGAAGAGATCGCTATGTAGCGATAAGGTCGCCATAATTGTACATTTATTTAGGCAATATACATGTTTTGTATTTTTCTCTTTGTGGTGTGATGTACAATAAAGTATTAAAGTAAAGTACATACTAACACCCTGTCCTGACCTCGCACGGGTAAAATAAGGGTGTATACAAAACGTTTATACTAAACATATAATTTGACTGTCTCGTTGGTTTAATGGCTTGATGTAAGGCCGCAGACCCGGAGGTCCTGGGTTCAATTCCCAGGTCGGGCCAATAAAAAGTTATTGGTTTTTTCTGTCAGAAAATTCTCAGTAGCAGCCCGGAGTCTGCAAGTTGGAAGTGTGTATACTCCCGTGCCTTGGAAAGCACGTAAAGCCGTTGGTGCTGCGCCTGAACACTTTCCGGTCGTGTCGGATTGCCGTCCCATCGGATTATGAGAGTTAGGGAATAGAGAGTGCACCTGTGTTTGCGCATGTACTTGTGCACTATAATATCTCCCGCGTAGTTGGCTAATCTCTCTTGAGATTGGCCGCCGTGGCTGAAATCGGTCTGGAGGACTTTATTTTTATTATTATTATATGTCTATATGTAGGTAAAATCAATGTTATTGGCACCTATGTTAAACTTAGATACAAAATGAATAAAATTGGTAACGTATGTATGTTATTTTTTTATGGCTAAGTTAAGTATGATACTCACGGGGATTTTTAAATAATGTTTTCATTAAAAGTAAATACTTTTAATCTATGTTAAATTTTTAAAATACTTAAATTTTACAAGTAATATTGGAACCGTAAAATAATAACAATATAGTATTTTAAGCGAGACATACTTAAAATTTAATATTAACTTCCAATAAACTCGAACAACACTATCAATAACTCTTAAGATGACAAAACGTCTTAAGTTCACCTAACCACCTACCACTAATTATCCCATACTAACTGACAGATAACTAACGAGGCAAACGACCGTCGCAAAGTGATGGATTGCAGAAATAACGTACAATGGTGTTTCTAATGGATCATTATCGCTCTTATGATTATGAACATAAAGAATATATTTCATTAAATAATTAATTATTATATTTGAAGTAAGCTGGGGTTCTATATAGATAGATAGTGAGGAACAAAACGTAAATGTTCTCCATAAAAGCAAACGTCTAAGATAGATATTTAAGAAATATTAGTACTCTTTTATATATTGTAAACGCAAACCAATAAAAAACCTCTTGGAACATTTAGTATGTAGTTTGGATACACACTACTACACTAGGAATTTCAAACGTTAGGCAAATTGGGAACTTAAATGTATTATCTCTTATGCCTGGAAGTATTTGCTCACTCATCCATCAGACCGAAACACAAAAATACTACGTACTGCTGTTTAAAGGTAGAGTAATGTTTAATAAAGCCATATCATATGATGAATAAAAAAATTTATCCATCCTTCAAATAACAGCTAAACGATTTATCCCACATTTAAAACATATTCCACGGTAAATAAAATAAAGGCGTGCCCAGCAGTTCAATGGAAATAAAATTCACTCCACGTCGTGTAAACAATGTAACCTGCTGGATTCCATTCCAATCACTCGATTCAGTTTGATCGTGACGTGATTAACAATTCACGCGGTTTTGTGTGAATTAAATGCATACTGAAATAGTTTTTTTTTATATAGAAAAGTTAGGCGGGACGAGCATGTAGGCCACCTGATGGTAAATGATGATCAACGCCCATAGACATCGGTTTTGCAAGGAATGTTAACCATCGCTTACATCGCCAATGCGCCACCAACTATCGACCTAAGATGTTGTCCTTTGTGCCTATAATTACACTGGCTTGCTCACCCTTCAAACCCGAACACAACAACACCAAGTACTGCTGTTTTGCGGTAGCATATCTGATGAGTAGGTGGTACCTACTCAGACGAGCTTGCACAAAGCCCTACCACGAGTAATTGTGTTTGGTGATAATTTATGTAATTATTTTGGAAATTTATAAAAATATATTAAATTAATTACGGAAATATATTATTAATTATAAAAACCTTTATTTGCTGACCAAAACACAGTACACTTTTAAATTATTATTTTTTAAATCTTGTTTAATTAGTAAATATAATTCGATCAGGTAAATTAGTACAATACTTCACCAACCAGTTCATTTGATTCTCTATTGATTTTACTTCCGAAAACGAACGAAAGTTTTATGTTAAATCTGTTGTCTCATAATGTCGTTGACGATGGAGCTTTCAAACACACTTAGTGCCGATTCACTCTAGCTTTAAAGGATATAGGTGTGCGGAAATACAAAAGCCGTCAGCGAAATCCAAAACTCGACTGCGCACCTTATATTTATGCTGATGTACAAAAAGACAAGACGTCAGGATGACACACAAATTGGCCATATTTGTTTCCTGGTGTCGTCATAATATTGTAAATAATTACTATAAATAAAATAATACAATGTATTTTTATATTTACAGTATTTAAGGGTTTGTTTGTTTGTAAATGATAAACTCTAAAAATACTAAACCGATTTTAATAATTCATTACCGATTAAAAAGCTACTTTATTTAGAAGTAACATTACCTATATTTTATTTTAGTGTAAATTAAAAAGCTCCTACAATAAAAAACTGAAGTTTGCCGCTCGAAAACTTGGTATCCTCTCCAAAGTGAGACGTTACTTTACTCCAGAACAACTGCTCAACTTATATAAAGCACAAGTGAGGTCATTTATGGAGTACTGATCTCATCTTTGGGATGGCTCTGCCAAGAACCACCTTCAGGCTCTAGAGTTGATTGAGAGGCGTGCCAGAAGGTTGATAGGAGACGACGCATTGGTCGAGTCTAGGCTCCAAAGTCTTGAACATCGACGTGTGGTTGCATCACTCTCAGTCTTCTATCGGATACATTTCGGATGTGCTCAGGAATTACATGAACTGATTCCTCCAGCCCCTTTTTACTATTGAACGGCCAGGCAAACGCGACCAAAGCGCCATAGGTACACAGTGGAAATTCCCCGTCTACGTACGAAGCGCTTTGAGTCTACATTCATCATTCGCACTGCGAAACTTTGGAGTCCGTATTTCCCGATATGTACAATGTTGGTACCTTCAAATCCAGAGTAAACAGGTTGCTTATAGGCAAGCGTGCTACATCTTAGACCGTGTCGATGCTTAACATCAGGCAAGTCAACGGTCAAACGCTGGCCTATTAATAGTAAAAAAAGGCGAAGCTGTGGACACAGCTAGTCTATTATAAATTCGAAGCTAGCTTTGTTGTATAATATTGTTCAAACATTTATAGTTTTAAATTTGTTGTTCTTTCTTAATAAAAAATAACTAATTTAAAACTATATTGTATCATCATTCCAATATCATTATAATAATAGTTAACTTTCCCACTGTTTTCAAACTTATTCTTTCCGAATAGCCATATTGAATATAAATCCTTATATTCTTCATGAATATACAAAAATACAAAGCTACCTCGTGGACGCAAGTTCTATAAAATAAACAAGGTGAATTCCCAGATACAAACATTTTTATAATAAGCCCTACCTCTGTCAGCTCCGCATAGAAATATCGCATTTCCTTCGTTTTATATCACTTACAGAACAAGGGTAGTGACAGAAGTGGTATTAAGTTCGTTTTATAATAGAAGAACCCTAATTTGTACCAAAGTTATCTTGAAGAGGCTTTGTCCCACTCAATAAGAAAACGTAATGCAAATTTACGATTTATGATACAAGCTATAATATTAAAAGTACCAAAAAGTAAGTAATAAAAAGTAAATAGTAAACCGTTACTTATTTTGTTGTGAAAATTTCATATTATTAATGTTTCCTTGATATTACTTAAGGTTATAATATTATAAAATGAATCTTGGGTAATAAATAATATTTTAGCCATTGAAGTTTCATGTTTCATTTGTGTTTCATCGTGAAGAGACGCTTATGTCGGTTAAAATTCTGTCACATGTGTATCAATATAATATATACACAAGTTACTTACATCTATCAATGAATTGTGTCACATAGATGACATCTTACCTACATTATTTTACCTGGTGGTAGGGCTTTGTGCAGGCTCGTCTGGTTGGGTACCACCCATTCATCATAATATTCTGCCGCTAAGCAGCAATCCTTAGTATTGATGCGTTCCGGTTTGAAGGGTAAGAGAGTCAGTGTAACTACAGGCACAGGGGACATAACATCTCAGTTTCCAAGGTTGGTGGCGCATTGGTGATGTAAGAAATAGTTTTTTTTTATACATTATTTTGCATTGGTTTATATATCATTTCTTATCTCGCCAATGTCTATGGGCTATGGTGACCACTTACCATTAGGTGGTAACATAAAGAAAACATACACACATCTATTAAAAATTAATTCTCGTGGTCCCTGTCGCATGCAAATATTATTTCTTGTAAGGGGTACGGAAAAAAATAGTACTTCGAATATCTAATTCCACAATGCTACCCTGCTATTGGTTAACATAATCACAATACAGACACAACAAAACACTGCAATATGTATGGCTCTTATATCGTATCGTGTTCCGTGACTTTAACTGACTCTAGAGAATACAGGCGTGTTTGGAAAAGCTTAACTTATCTCAAACAAGAGAACCGCAAAAGAGTTTTTGTTGTCTAATATGAGTTTCAACAACAAGAAGAGTTTGAATTCAAATATTATCGTACATAAATTTTAATATGTTTTAATTAATTATTAAATTATTAGGATGTGTTTATGTTTATAAATTATACATTTACTCTTTGAAAAGATAATATTGCGAATATTATATTCACATAATTAGTTTATTTCATACATGGAAAATTTATTCGATGATAGAAGTTGTTTTATTTTTATTGTAAATATAAGCAACAGTGTTTTTCTTTGAGAACTAACTTCGAATCTCTTGGGAAATGGGAATCGTCGTATATATGTGTCGGCAAATAGGCCACCTGATGTTAAGGGGTCACCACCGTCCCTAGACGTTGGCATTGTTAGAAATATTAACCATCCCTTACATGGCCAATTCGCCACTAACCTTGGGATCTAAGATGTTATGCTTGTATTTACACTGGCTCACTCACCTTTCAAACAGAAACACAACAATACTAAATACTGCTGTTTTCAGTAAAATTTCTGATGAGTGGGTAGTATCTACCCAGACGGGCTTGCACAAAAACTTACCAGTAAGTAAAATGAATTGTATGTTCTAATTATTATAAGATAGCCGAGATGGCCCAGTGGTAAGAACGCGTGAATCTTAACGGATGATCGTGGGTTCAAACCCGGGCAAGCACCACTGAGTTTTCATGTGCTTAATTTGTGATTAAATTCATCCCGTGCTTTACGGTGAAGGAAAACATCGTGAGGAAACCTGCATGTGTTTAATTTCACTGAAATTCTGCCACATGTGTATTCCACCAACCCGCATTGGAGCAGCGTGGTGGAATAAGCTCCAAACCTTCTCCTCAAAAAGAGGAGAGGAGGCCTTTAGCCCAGCAGTGGGACATTTGCAGACTGTTACGGAATTACGGGAATTATTATAAAATGTATTCATAAATTGTTATTCAATAATAACTCCTTTTTTCTCAATAATTGCGTGTAGTGTAGTATACATATCTAGAGAAAGTGGTTTTAATGAGACTAGCTCAATGGTTATAATGGAGTTTAGACTGGCTAGAGTTAAATGAATGTGTTCGTAGTTAGACTTTTATTTTTACAAGATTATTTAACTGCGATATTCGACGCACACGTGTTGCAACTGAATTTTAACTCACCCAACCGATTAATCTGTGCACACTCTCGTTACAGGTAGAAATACATTTTATTTGTTCTACTTGATGGATAAGCTGTTATAAATAATTTCATTTCAATTTATTTTGATAGACATAATGACTTAATTCTAATAAATTATATATTCAGTGCTATAAAATTTATTGCTTATCAAAAATAAGCAGTTATGAAAATTTTGATAATATTGATTTGGAAGTATCTTCTGGGATCCAGTTTTTTTATTTTATTTTATTTATATTTGGGAAACATACAGTGTGTTATTACATAGAATTAAGGAATTATTACTAAATCATAAACCAATAAAGTTTCCACTTAAAAATAGTACAAATGTTAGAGTATGCGTGTAAAAAAGACAACAGAAAGAGACAAAAATACAATGCAATCTACGAGTACAATCAAATCGACTAATTACAAAGTTAAAAAAAAAAAAAAAAATCAAGAAGTTAAATTACAATAATATTAATGAACATAAATATAAACGATGTCATTAAAAATATTTAAATTCGATTTCAACAATTAAAGTAACATCATAAATCATCAATTTATGGCAATTATTTTTTTAAATATAACTCATATTTCGAAGTGAGTTAACTTTAACAAATAGTCAAGCATTGTTTTATATTACTTCGTTTAAATCCAGAGTGATTTGAAATTCTAGTGCACTACTTAGCACCCGTAGACTATTCGGTCCTTCCTCTGCAACTACGAACTTCCGTTCTTATAGTTTTTTATTTTTTTTAAATCCACCTGGATTCGAAATTCAAGATAAAATAAACTGTAACGTATGGGGTAGTTTTAGAATATTACTTTTATAACTGTGGGTAATTGTAAACCCATGTATGGTGGTCTCTCGCTATTAAAAGCTCAACCGAATGGACGTCTTTTATTGCGCTCAGTAATTATCCTCAAATAATTATGAATAATATTATATATTATTCACATATTCAACAGTGGCGACGAGGATGGGATCTCTCGCAATAAAAGACGTCCATTCGGTTGAGCGTTTAATAGCGAGAGACCACCATACATGGGTTTACAATTACCCACAGTTATAAAAGTAATATTCTAAAACTACCTCATACATTACATAAACATTTAATAATTACAACGTACGCAACGATATTATTGAAGTAATATTTTTCCATATTTATCGTAGTTACCATGAAAGAAATTAAATCTTGTTTTATTATTAAACAATATTCTTCATGTTTTGATCTCACGTTATATATTTTACCGTTATTGTCAGAACAAAAAAAAGCTTATAAAACTTTTGCGTTAATATATTATATATTTTAACTTACTTTAAGAAAAGTTTGTGCTGTATATTTAACGATTAAAGAAATCCTCTTTTACACATAAAAGAGGATCTCTAAGCCGTTAACACAAGTTGGTTTCGTGAAAATCTAGGTATTATTTTATTGTGGATTATGAGAAAACCGAAATTGTTGGAAGTCGTTAAGAAGATACAGTAAAAATAAAAGCAATAACATTATTTAGGCTTACATAAAGTAAATATACGTAAGATATTCTGTTTGATAGAACAGATTTTAACCGGTTTACGTCAGATTCAAATTCAGGATTTTAAAGTATTTACACTAAAATCCATTTGTGATGTAAGAAAAAGTCATGCGGTACCAATAATTTGTTAGAAGATACACTAAGGTATATTATAATACCAACCATCTGTCGCTTTGTCGTAAATAGTTATAAATTAAGCTCTTACTGTTCTTAAAAAGTAAGATGGGACTCAAGACCGTAAGAACTAAATAAATACTAGTATTTTAAATATAGCAAAATGTATGTTATGTAATGTTCTTGATTTTGCTGAGAATAACTCGGTAACAGTGACTTCAAAAATTATATAATATTTTATTCTATTATACTATCATTCGATATAATAAATATAATATTATCGATAATAATAATAATAATAATAATAATAATAATAATAATAATAATAATAATAATAATAATAATAATAATAATAATGTCCTCCAGAACGATTTCGGCCACGGAGGCCAATCTCAAGAGCCATTAGCCAACTGCGCAGAGATATTATAGTGCACAAGTGTGTGCGCAAACACAGGTGCACTCTCTATTTCTTAACTTTTACTGGTGGTAGAGCTTTGTGCAAGCTCGTCTGGGTAGGTACCACCCACTCATCAGATATTCTACCGCAAAACATCAGTACTTGTTATTGTTGTGTTCCGGTTTAAAGGGTGAGTGAGCCAGTGTAATTACAGGAACAAGGGACATAAAATCTTAGTTCCCAAGGTTGGTGATGCATTGGCTATGTAAGCGATGGTTGACATTTCTTACAATGCCAATGTTTGGCATTGTAAGAAATGTCAACCATCAACCATTGGGCGTTTGGTAACCACTTACCATCAGGTGGCCCATATGCTCGTCCGCCTTCCTATTCTATAAAAAAAAAACTCTCATAATCTGATGGGACGGCAATCCGACACCACCGGAAAGAGTTCAAGTGCAGGACCAACGGCTTTACGTGCTTTCCGAGGCACGGGAGTGATTACACTCTCACTTCTAACTTATAGACTCCGTGTTGCTACCGAGAATTTTCTTACAGAAAAACCCAATATTTTTTTATTGGCTCAACCTGGGAATTGAACCCAGGACCTCCTTGTCTGCGGCCTTACATTAAGCCACTAGACCGACGAGGCAGTCGATTGTAATAAAATTATCGATAATATTATACTATTAAACGATAGTGTAGTATTATAATGAGTAAAAGCAAGACACCGAACTTTGTTTCTTTGATATTGTTTTATTTTTATTTTTTGTTATCTATATAAATCTTAATGTATGTTGTTCGTGTCTTTGATATATTCATCCATTATTTTTTTTTACTTTTTTGGATGCCCGCATGCATTTTTTTTTTATTTCCAGACATAATTTAATATTGCATAATAAACTTTTGAAGGTCAGTCTGGACAGTCAGTGAACAGTCGTGAAAGAGTGAGAACTGTTAGTTTTTAGGTATTTTGGCGCGATCGACGGTGAGTCTCACAAATATCCCACTTTTAGGGGGGCGACGCATAAATACTTTTATCCATCGAGATAAACAAAAGGTCTTGTCAGTTTCATATTGTACACGAAAAAGGAACAACAAAAACAAACACATATTTCTCTAATTATCGTTTAAGAGCAATTCTCGTTTTTACTACACTAATTAGTCACGTCAATCTCGCCAATAGGAAATTTCGTTGAACAAAGTATTTCGGTTTATTAATTATCTACAATGCGAAACTAACGTCATTAGTTAAAACAATTATTCAAATGTTATCCATAAAAGGAAAATAACAGCCTGTAGATATTCCACTCTTTCTTTTTTTCTCTCTATGAAATGGTTTGTATTTGGAACCTGTCACGTTTCTCACTAAAGGAATATTCTTATGTAAGAAAGCTAGTAGGAGGCTCATCTGATGGAAAGTGTCTCCGACCGCCCATGGACACCCGCTACACAACAGGGCTTGAATATGCGTTGCGGTCCTTTAAGAAATGAGTTGGAATAAATAGATGTGGCCGAACTTCACATATGGTAAATACCTTAACATGTTTTCCTTAATAATCGAGCATGATATAATTTATAAAAGCACATACCAATTAGTTATAGTGTACCAGATATGACTCCATAATCTTTGGTAAAGCTTTTTCTTTATCTACTAGGATATCTCCGCTCAAAACCGTGCTTTTATATTTGGGTTAAGCTACAACGGAATACGTGCAAATGTGTCACGTTTTTCGTAAAAACGTCTTGCTATAATAAATGTAAAAAGAAAATATTTCATTTTTGTTACTTTTATCTATAAATTGCGAACAAAGGTTCCTATAAATGGACAGAAAGCCAAAATAATTAATTAATTATTGGCGTGACATGTGTAATTGAATAAGTTATTTACTTCAATTTATATTTTGTTTAAGTTTATGTTTTTTTTAAAGTAGAACACATTTGGTGTTCTACTTAAAAAAAAATAATTCGAGTTTTTTTTTATGTATAAGTATATAATTCTGACGAACATATCGATTGCCTTAATAAACATCAAATACTAAAAATTAAAAAACTTTCACGCCTTCAATGCGCTTGCAACCTCGGGATCTGAGATGTTATTTACTAGCCTCTATTTACAGTAGATTACTTACCATTGACACTTGAACAAAGCAATACTTAATAATGATATTCGTCGTTAGAAACACTTAAACTTGGTACTAGTATATAAATAATTAAATATTTATTTGTCCTCCCAAAGCAAGACGTCATGTTAGATTATAAGTTTAAAACTAAATTACAGCCAAGTATATATGCTGTGGACTATTATATGTACTTGTAACAACAGATCCGCACCAGATAATTATGCACAGCATACTTTTCAATTCATTCATTGTATTTAAATAGAATAGAAAATATGTATTTAAACGCGTTTCTCTTAATTTTATTAAAAAATTATAAATATTGGCTACATTTTTATTACTAGGTAAGATTAATCGTTACAAATCAGTTCGTTTCTTTATAAATAAAACCGATATTTCAACACGTTCGTCAAACAACGTGATGTACGAACGAATCCGCCGTGCCGCCATTTGCATTTTATTTGAATCGACGCCATTTTGCGAGGAATATCGAAACAGGGAGATGTGTTCAGAATTTAAAAACAATAAGGAATATTAGATTCATCTTACATTGTACGTTTTATAAATATATCATACGGTGATTTTGATGAATGTTTTATATATAGACTTTTTCTATAGTCAATGATGATGTCCTCCTGATCGATTTCAGTCACGGCGGCCAACCTGAAGAGAGGTAAGCCAACTGCGCAAGTCATATAATAGTGCACAAGTGTGTGCGCAAACACAGGTGCGCTATCTGTTCCCTCACTCTCATAACCCAATGGGATGGCAAGGGCCAACACGACCGGAAAGAGTTCAAGCGCAGGACCAGCGGCTTTATGTGCTTTTCGAGGCACGATATAAACACTTCCAACTTCCACTCATTTTTTTATTATTTTGTTACTAAGTTACTTACATTAAAGTAAAATGGTAGAAATTGTTACTTAACGAAAAAGCGTTATATCTATTCTAAGCGATCTCTCTCTTTCTCTTTACTACTGTGGAATTACTGTCTCTGAAAATAGAATATTTTTATACAGTCGATTTGTGAACTAAAGTGACATTAGTTACAAAAAATGATAATAGATGGCGTTATTCACGTAATTTGAATTTTACCTAAACATAAAAACAAATGTTCAAATAAAATTATGTATGAATGTATGAAAAAAAAAAATATTGCAAAAAGTATATATTCAAACTTAAAAAAATACTTTAAATAAGAAAAAAGGAACATAATGGATCAATAAAGTTTTTAAGTTTTATAAAATTCAATAATATCGCTATTATTCTCGCGACACTGATGGGTACTATGTTTTAATGGCACGATATTTCTTACTAACAATATATCTAGATGACGCTCCAAGCAATAACAATGATTGATCGTTTTTTTTTTATTATGCTTTTTGGTACTTCGATAAAATTCAAACTATTTTATAAAATAAAACTTTTTACTTATAAATTAAAAAATATTGCGAAATGGAACAAAATCGATTCTAAACGACCTTCCATTATAAGCAACTAACAACTCCTCTTATAATTTACAAATTGAATTACTGCAAAATATTTTTTTTATTTATAGTTTAATATTTAAAATTAATATTTAATAGAATTTTACATAACTCAAAATATAAGAAATAATATAAACAAAAATTAGTATAGTCCGTTCACATGCGTCGCTGCTAGTAGAATTCAAATGGAACTAAGTTTTACTTATTGCATAAAATGATTAAATTTGATTCAGAATAATGATATAAATTATAACAGATTTTAATGAATGTTGCCAACATTAAAATTAATGTTTTAACAATAATTTAAAGTGTAAATAATAAAAACAGAAAACTAAGTTAATAAATCATATAGCTTCATAGTAAATAATTGTATTTACATATTACATATATTCAATATAGATATGATTGGAGTGTTTACTTGTTCACAAGCGTAAAAAAATTTACAAATTAGAGATAAAGTTAAACAAAGGATAACTGCGTTTTTTTGTGTGACAAAATTACAGCAAACAATTAAAATTTGCGTTTCAAAACACGTCCGAGTTGAAAATTTTCGCAAAGAACATCGTTCCTGACGGGTATCCCCCGATTTATTCATATTAAGTTGAATTAATACAATAAATTTAATTTGATTTTCGTTTAAGAAAATAATGACCAAACTATTTATATTTATTTACTGTGACATAAAGTTCACAAATAAATTAAATTAGTTTTTTCTTTAGAAATGTTGTCTGCGTAGAACATTTTAAATTAAAACGGAATTGATAAAGCCGTAATCCGCTTAACTAAATTAAAACAATTTGTATGCCATGTTAAGGGAAAAAGTTTATTTATTCATGGAAAAATCTTCTTTAATGTGAATAAATAATAGACCGGCAATGTTGCTTACAATGACAGCTAAGCAAATTCTTCTTACAGAAGAACATGGAACATAATCATTACATTATATATGTTAAATTAATATATTGTTAGGAATGTCTTCCGACGGGGCTTGGCCTAGCGACGCGACTTGATCACAGTGGTCTATAATAATAGCTAAGAAATTTGCCTATTAACAGTCACTTACCATGACTCTCCTTCCTGAAATCGATTAACGTCATTGGAAGAATAAACAGTTAATCTCCACGCGGGATGCTGCCGCGACCACGGGTAGAAATTGTGACTACTGTGGAGCATCGGTACTCGGCGGCATTGTCTTCGCCAAGGCGTTCCTACTTGGCGTTACTAGTCAGTCTTTAGCGTTGACGGCTTGTCAAGTCAAGTGTCCCAAGTCACTTAATACTTTGATAGATACGGGTTTTTATTATATAGACCATATATTATAGCGGCTGTGTTAGGAATGTCTTGCGGCGCGACTTAATCACGTGATGATCTTCGTGGTAGGGACTGGCCCTGCCGAGCTCATCGGCCGGCCAGGCTGGCTTTAGACACTTCTGCTTGGACTCGGTTGTGGCGGATATCTCATAAATAATATCTCAGTTGCTCAGTTTTGATTCCTTTGTTCTATTTTTGTGTGTAAATTGTACGTGTCGATATACGTTTACTTTATTGTTGTATAGTTATTTAGATTTATCTCTTTTTAATAAACTATTTCTATCTTGATTTATAATAATATATTAATATTTATTTTTTGCATATATTATGTTTGAACGTTAAAAAACTATAGTACAGTTCAGTGATTGGGTTGAGTTACAACTCTAGTAATAGTTAAAAATTTGATGAATATAACTTTTTTTATTAGTCACGTCAATTACTTTAACGAAAACTGCTACTATGTATAAAACTACTACTAGGGATTTGTACAAGCCCGTCTGGTTAGGACTCATCAGATATTTTACCGCCAAACACCCATACTTAGTATTGTTGCGTTCCGGTTGATGTGTGAGTCAGTGTAACTACAGGCACAAGGGACGTAACATATTCGTTCCCAAGGTTGGTGGCGCATTGGCGATTTAAGAAATGGTTAATACTTCTTACATGCCCCTTAACATGACCACTTAACACCAGGTGACACATTTGACCGTCCGCCTACCTATAACATAAAAAAACACTAGCCTGGGATTCATAAATCACGACCTCTTAAGTTGTGAATTGCGACCCTCAAGGGTAGTAATTTAATTATAAGCGACTGTATTCTGAAAACGTAGGTCATTTTACCGAGGTTTTAAATATACCAGAGGATCAGAAATTTGACTACGAAACGAGCACGTTTCGAGAAGTTTTGATTTATGTTTTCGAGACGATTTTACGGGTTGTATAAATTTACAAAATTATTTTGAATGTTATTATACGCACATTTAAATATTATCTTATTGGATTTTAAATTCATAATGATTATAATATAATATTAGTCGTAGGACTTTGTGCAAGGTCGTTTAGGTCAACACATATTCTACGTCCAAACAGCAATATAATACTTAGTGTTGTCGTTTGCGTTTGAAGTGTGAGTGAGCCATATATACAAGCACGGAGGACATATCATCTTAGTTCCCGTTAGTGGCGCATTGACGATGTAAGGTATGGGTGATATTTCTCACAGTGCCAATGTCTATATAATAATTTATATATTGTCCGATCGTCCCGACTTGGTATGAGTGAAATAATAAAAAATTAAAATCTGTCCAGCCGTTTATGAGCAGTTCAATGGTATAGACACGTATAGAAAATTATATATGTAAAGATATTTATATATATATACTGTATCCTTAATATTTCATTCATTTTTTAAATTGAAATAATATTATATGTAATGTTGATGACACATTATTACACGACTTAGGCATTACTTACGGCGCACCTTTACATGTGGTTAACAAATTTTGCTACCTTGGGTCGCATTTGTCGAGCAATCTCTCGCTTGATGCAGAGATCGACTTCCGCATCGGCAAAGCAGCCTCTTTGTTCGGGAGGCTCTGTTCAAGGGCTTGGGATAACAGACACCTTACGGTAAAAACGAAAATGCTTGTTTACCAATCATGTGTCCTAAGCACACTCTTGTATGGAGCAGAAACGTGGACAACGTACGCATTCTGGGCATCACATGGCAGGATCGCGTGACAAACGAGTCTGTTCTAGGCGACGCACAGCTGCCTAGCATCATGGCCATTCTAAAAAAAAACGGTTACGGTGGCTGGGACACGTGCATCGAATAGAGCAGACCCGTCTTCCAAGGCAAATACTACTGGGAGAGGTTGTGGATGCAAAGAGGTCTGTTGGGCGGCCTATGCTCCGTTACAAAGATTGCGCTAAGCGTGATATGGTTGCGTTTAACATCCCTAGCAATCGATGGGAGGAGCTGGCAGAGGACCGTGCCAAGTGGCGACGCCTTATTCACGAAGGTCAATCAAAGCATGACAATGACTGGTTTAAACTACTAAAAGAAAAACGCACTAGGCGTTATGAGCGGGCTTCAAATTCCAATAAAAAATACTTCCTTATAATATTAGTATATATAAAGACTATTTTTATAGCAACAGTGCGAAACATTGTATTTTATACAACGGTAAGATAAAGTAAATGTAAACATATAACACCAAGGTTCCGTCTCCACAAAGCCTCCTTCCTTGGGCAACATATTAGCTTCCCTGATCAAATTCCATGGATAACTTGAGCTTTACCAATTAAAAAAAAAACATTCCAGTGTATTGCTCAACAAAATGTTATATCAAACTAATATTATAAATATGAAATTTATGAGGATGAATGGATTTAGGAATTTGAAATATATAGCTCATCAGCTTGTAGCCTGACTTAATATAGAGGCTCCACCCACCACCTGCCCCCCCCTCAATCACACGCGGGAGGAAATTAGTAGATTATAAATTGCATAGCTTTAATTACATAATATTTTACATAATATACGCAACGACATTAAGGCAAACAATTGCGTGATGCTTATTTTAGTAGTCTAGATGGTCTAGTTGATAAGTTACTTGCTAGACGGCCAATGAAAATTTAGTTTTAGAACCCGAGTACCTTTCACCAATGTAAGCTGAGTGGCTTTTCCATTTGAGACGTGCCGTGAACATTGCTTTGCTATTTTAAGTCCGGACCTGCTGCGGAAAAAGGCGCAAATAATATTCGTATTTTGTTCCAAATTATATATTTTTCCCATTTGCAAACGTTAGAGCAATATTTTTTTTTTTTCATATGTCAATTTCATCATTTCCATATGTCAATTTTTTAAATATCATAGCCTGTATGTATGCAGATAACCTGGTAATCACAGATCGTAACACTGCCAATTGGTGATAGTACACATAAACGGCGCACGCGCAGCTCAGGTAACACTGAGTATTGTCTTCTTGTTCGAATAGAACTAGCAATATACACGATACAGATATGTTCATTAAAATGTAATTCATAATTTTTGTAGTATTTTAATCGAATCTGTGATAACTTACGACGCTAAGTCATATGTCTTTATTCATAAATATTATTATATGTTTTAATCATTATTATATTTTGTTTAATCTCAACTGGTGTTGTAAGGCTAATTCCTTTTATCCCAAAGAACCGGAATTTTGTATTAACGGAGAAATGCTACAAACCTTCTTGCCACCTATCCAAGCAATTATGATTTACACAGTAGCGTTTTTTAATATTTAATTGTATAAACGTATTTAGGTCTTCAATATAAATAATTATTTTATAAATAAATTAACTGTTACACTATCGATTATTTTTGTATATTATTATTTGTTTATATGATTGGTTAAAACCAGCTGTCCAAGTGAACGTCTAAGAGCTTACTTGAAATTGTTAAAAACCAACATTTTTATTTTAACGATACAAAAGTTAGAAATAAAGTGGTGTCAGACCAAACTTGGAAATAACTTGAAACTAACACTCAACTTTCTTAACAACAACTTTCAAAACCTGTACTGACTCTCGCACGTGACTTCGAGTACTTAATTCGTGTCAGTGACTTTGAGCTAGCTTAATTAGTTTTATTCTTAAAACTTTTGTAAGCTTTTATTTATATAAGCACAAAATCATGCAAAGATAGAATTTATGGATGATTCTAGTCAACCAAAAGTTGAACGAAGAATACAATAAGAAGAATAATAAGAAGAAGAATAAGAATACAGTTTTGTAAAACAACAAACTCTAATAGCAACAAGCACACACACATATACAATAAACAATTTTAAAAATAATTGTGATATAAGAGAACAAATTTATCTGTCATAAAAAGTGAAACTAAACTTTATTTTTAGTCAAATCACTTATAATATAGCCCATAATTTCAAGTTGGCGCATTCATTGCAATCTGTTATTAAAAACAAAACAAAAATAATTTTGCGTTATATTATAAGAAATTTTTTACATTCTTTTTTTTATTTTGATTCAGGTTGTAAAGCTACCAACGCGATGAATTTATTTAAATATAATATTATGTATTACTGCTACATATATTACATTAATGATATTTTTTATATCGAGAATAAAATACTTTTATTATACATAACATTGAATCATGAAAACTCAATCACTTCAGAACTTCTAATATTATTTTGAACATCGAAACAAAATTTCATCCTCTTTTACAGAATACCTGTATCACAATGTTTCTCTACACCTGACATAGCGTTGTAATAAAACGTAGAGAGATTTTATTATCCAGCGAACCATTTGTTCACCGCATTCGTCGTCGTCACATGTTTTATTCATCGCCACGTAGCTCCGATGCAATTTGAATCCATTAATTGATTGGACATAACGGAAAAAGGCTCGAATTCAACTCGAGCTCACGACGATGGTATAAACTGAACCAGAGTGGATAATTATGAACCAAAGTGTAAGGCACTTTTGGTTGATTGGTATTGATTGCGAACCTGCAGTAGCGTTTTTTTACTACAGATAGGCGGACGGGCAAGTTGGCCACCTGATGATAAGTAATCACACTTCCCAAAGACATTGGGGATGTAAGCTAATGATTCCTTACATCACCAATGCGCCACCAACCTTCGTAACTAAGATATTATGTCCTTTGTATTGTTGAATTGTACTTACACTGGCTCATTCACCCTTTGTTCCGGACAAAACAACACTGAATATTGGTTTTTAGCAGTAGAATATCAGTTTGGTAAAAACAAACTGCACCAAATATAGTCCAGTAAAAGCACATCGATTTAATACAGGATTCCAATCCAGCTATTTCATGATGAAAAGTAGAATAAACTTTTTATATAACAATTCACTTTGTTTGTACTGGTACTTAACGAATTATTAATATCGCGTTTATTATTTATACTCATTATTTAAATAAGCTTTTGTATAATTTTAGTTTGTCGACAAAAATAAAGTATTAATATTATAATCTCACGATTACAATAATTGTTAGGAAAGCTAAAATTTTGCTACATGAGTATCCGACTAACCGCATTGAAGCTCTAAGGCTTATTTTTATAAATGATAAGGTCTTTGACGTTCAGACGGCTAGGCTAGGCTTCATTAAACCACGCTCCAATGTGGATTGGTTAGTGCGTTCACGATGTTTTCCTTAACAGCCGAGCATGAGATAAAAAAAACATAAACTAAGCACTTGAAAATTCGATGATACCTAGGCTTGAACCTGTAATCATAGGTTAAGATTCGCGTATTCTTACTACTGGGTGAAACGAGAAAAGCTTTTTTGAAGCATTTATCATTTGTCACTTAAAAGCTTTATTTCCTAAGGGATATAGGTTGTAAACGCTTACAGTTACATCAGATCGTCTAAAGTTTCATTATAAGCATTAAGTATGATAACAATGTCTAAACTTTTCATCTAACTCTAGAAGTTGTCATCTTAAATTATACCTCATTATGACGCTTGTAATCTGTCATGTACACGTTTATTATCAAACCAAGTACATAGATTATTTTAAGCACTTAATTTCAAGTTTAATGTCAAACTTTGAATGGGATAGATGCGAGTATAATTTCAAAGTCATCATTTTTAGTTAGTGGTAAGTGGTCTGGCAAATATCCTATTCTCCATCATTATCCACCTGATGGTAAGTCACCGCCATTGACATTGGCGTTATAATAAATATTAGCCATTCTGTACTTATAACGATATTTCAAAAACGAAGTTTATTTCTACCTTTGTTTTAGTTGTTTAATTTGTCTCAAAATAAATTTCAAATTGGTACACTAAAATTGATCATCTACATTTTACCACACATCTTCTCGTTCTCAAAATAATCCAGCGAATCTAACGTTTCATTTGTCTACATCAAGCTCAGAGTTAATGTAATTACAAGCACAAAGGAATAAGGAAATGCCTCGGACAAAGCCGATGGAGTGAGGCCATCTCTAAATTGCTTATTTTTTAATGATCTTTGTACTTATCAACAATAAAAATGTTGTCTTGTATATAACCTTAACCTTGCTTTGGTTCATCTCTTTACGAGTTATATTAGTTATATTACTTAATTAGCCTAGCATATAGACCCTCTTAGGTAAAGTGACCTTAGTTCATTAATATTTAATACATCGTCGATGGACAGCCAACACGAGATCTAAGATGTTATGTCTCCTGTGCCTGTAATCATGCTAGAAGAAATGGTAAATGGGTGGTAATCACCCAGACTGATTCCAAAAAAAATATCGTATATTTAATCCTGCTGAAACAAACTGCAATCTTTATAAGATATTAATTAATATTATAAATATATACATATAAAAGGTTCAACTCATTTAAAATGCTATTTGAGTCATTTTATGGCCCAAAAAGATATGCTGAGGCAAGGTGAGTGGCTCTCAGATATAAAAAGTGCATTAGTCCGTCACTATAACGTCCGATGCTTTTAGCAATGTAACAAACTTCAGACTAAAGATTTGTTTGGATTATATTTATTTAAAATATTTTTTCAGTTTATTTCACTTGGTGGTTAAGGGCTTTGCATAAGCTAGTCTGGGAAGGTACCACACAATCATCCAATATTCACCAAATAACAATCGTATGTACCACAATTATCACATATTCTACCGCCAAACACCAATATATAGTATTGTTGTATTCCGGTTGGAAGGGCGAATGAGTCAGTAAAACTTCGGGCATAAGGGATATGAGATCTTAGTTCATCAGAAGGTTGGTGGCGCGTTGGCGATGTAAGGAATGGTTAATACTTCTTACATTGCCAATGCCTATAGGCGGTGGTGACCACTTACCATCAGATCAGATGGTCCATTTGACCATCCGCTTACCTGTATTATATAAAAGATTATTTTAATAGAAGCAACAATAGCTGTATAAAAGCTAGAAGTAAAGACAAGCTTATAAAACCTTTTATCTGGCACCGCACCGTACACCAGTTCTTCTCCGATGTTAACTATTATTTCATAAGTTCTTATAAGAGCCGATGTACTTACAAATCATAATATATTTGAACAATGACGACAGTTTACGATTAGAAAAATCTAGTATTTATGTGTGTAATAGTTATTTTATCTTTCGTTTTTTTTACATATATAATATTAAAAAAAACGACAAAAACACGAACACAAAGCTTATTCAATACAAGAATTATTTATTATTATGAAATTAAATAATAACAAAAACTTATATTCCATAACTTTTTGTTGTTATTTCATTTCAGTTAATATTAAATACGCATTTGCGTTTTATGTTCCTCTTTATTACAAAAGCAATTGTTATTGTACCTATTTAACAGTTTTTATTAATCCCTAATTAAAATTCGTCCTAAGTAGGTAATTCGTAGTCCTTTTAGTTGCTTTCGTTTAAAATGAATTATTTTAAATAAAGTAAAAAAAAATATCTTGAGCCTTTGTTTAATGAATTCAATAGTAATTTTTAATTTTCATTATTTTTATTGTTACGACGATAATCATGCGACACTATAAAATATCCGTAGAAACTAACCTATTTACGTTGCTTTGCAGCTGTTTAATAAACATTGATTTGACTCTTTTTGTTATTATTGATTTGACTGTCGAAAGAAAAGGACGCAGCATTGTTTCAATCACTCGTAACGTGTATAAATAAGGCCGTGAGATATTATGATGTCATTTGTGCCTTTAAATCTATACTTAACATTGTGTTGTTGTATAGCGATAGGAGTTAATGAGTGGGTGAAATTACCGAGATGAGATTTCCAAAGCCCTAGCACTAATTAATCAACATACGAGTATTTATCACTAATTGGTAAAGGAATATAAATAACACACACTGTTTATTATAAACTATGCCTCAGCTTAGCCTGAGTGGAATTCAGTTTGAGTATAAAAGTAAATACATACACACATAGGCGCGCCCATATTTCCAATCATATCCAATCATAATCTCCGTGGGTTCACATTTGAATTTTAAAA
The DNA here is from genome assembly GCF_905147045.1 of Nymphalis io. Taxonomy (NCBI): domain Eukaryota; kingdom Metazoa; phylum Arthropoda; class Insecta; order Lepidoptera; family Nymphalidae; genus Nymphalis; species Nymphalis io. The sequence goes on from NC_065902.1 coordinate 11,173,357, forward strand.
TTCTCGTTAGTTATTTGAGACGTAAAATCTTTGCATTAGCATTTATATTAATTTGTTTATATATTTATCGAGATATGAAACGAAAGTAGTACGAAAGTATCTTAATCGATGACAAAGGTTCAAGCCTTGACGAACTCAACTGTTTTTCATGTGCCGAAACATGTCTGTTTGTCCTGAGTCTCGGTGTAATTATCTATATAAGTATGTATTTACAAAAGAAAAATAGTATATGTAGTATATCAGTAGTCTGGTTTCCATATTACAAGCTCTGTACAAGTTTAATTTGGGATCAGATGGTCGTGTGTGAAAAATGTCCCAGGATATTATTATTATTACATTACAATAATCTTCCTTAAAAGTAGCTTTAGCACAGCTGTCGCATTTATAATCTTGGATCTTGCTTTTTACTATCGACAATTGATTCTAAAAACAATGACAGTAAAAAATAATGACTTTCGAATTAAGCATTAGACTTAAGAACTTCCTAAATCAATGAGAACCCTCCAACTATATCCATTTATATTTTAATCCTATCGGATAAGTGCGTGAGCAGTCAAAGGAAACAAACGGAATCCAAGTGTTTCAATCCGTATTTATTAACGCCGAGGGAAGCATTCGAGTTTCGAAACTGTATATTTGAATCGGAATGAACTGAGCTCATTTGGTATCCGAGTCAGGGATTTTGTTTGGTGAAAACGATTATTTGTTTGATTTTGATTCTCCGCACCAAAGTGGGTATGAATGGGTGAAAAGATAATAAAATAAATAACCGATTTATATAAATAAATATATTTTATATAAGTAAATAAATTTCCATACGGCGTCCTGACGGTACGTCACGCCACTAGTGATCATCGACATAGGCATTGCAAGGAATAGTAACAATCTTACATCATCGATGTGCTACCAACTCACACTGTGTGATGAGTGTGCTACATTGAGTCACTCATCATTCAAACCGTAACACAATAATAATAAAGTTTGGTATTTTTCGTTATAATAAATGATAAAAATTATTCAAGAGAAAATATATGTAGTAAAAGTAAAGTTCAAATTCTTCGTCTACCACACTACTCGACTATGGAAAACGCATGTGGTAGAATATTATCAAGCTTTCCTCTTGACACTTTCCTTCATCGCTAAGTATGAGTGATTATCCGCATTTGAGCCAGTGACGTTCAATTGAGACCCTCGATTTCCAACCGTTGAGCCATCTTGGCACTTGAAAAATTGCGTAATGAATATAATATTTATAACAATATATATTATAATTTAGCATTTAATGATATCGCGATAATTAACTATACACAGTAATAAGTAATTACTGTACGCTTTAAAGTTCAGCAGGAAGAAGTCAACAGAGGAAAACGGATATTAAACAACGCGGTCCACTGAACACCCTGAACCGATGTGTACTGAAACGTGAAACGTCTGTCCTTAACCTATTATATGTTTTATCTCTTGTGTGATAAGTATTTAATTTTATCTTGATAATAATATTACGATTTTATAACTTCAGTACACATGGACCTATAAAGGATCACGGATATTAAGTATTATGGATCACTGAACTGAGCCAATGTGTACAGAAATTAAATTCTGAATAACATTTTTCATTATTTTGTCACAAAATAATTAATATTATCTTTGAATATAATTATGATTTCAATAATTAATTTCAATTTGTTTTCTGCTAGCACTAGCTCGAGTTTATGCGTTATTTTATTTATGCGTTAACGCTATCTACTGATGATAAAAAAAACCTTGGGAGACTATGACGTCAGTCTATGCTGTACTCCGTTTTACTTTTACAATTTCAAGCAAGACATGTAATCGCGTTTTTACTGCAGGATGTTGGTATGTAGCTTATAAGATTTCGCAGGCTTTTTTTAATGTGCTGTCATTTATTAAGTCATCACCAATGCTATGAAACATTATTGAACCATCGTTGACGATCGTTTAATCGTATCCCATAATAAATGAATAGTTTATTTCACTATCAATGACTTCTGATAGCGCTTGTAAAAACATAGTTAAAAATTAAATTAAGCACAAAATAAAATGAAAAAACCGTCCTTAGACAAAAACCAATCTGCTATTTTTATCTCAAATGATACAGCCATATTAACTCCGCTATTAGAGTGTGTTGCTCAAATCGTCTATCAAAACTCAAAAGCCAATCAAGAAACTAATATAATGTCGTGCTCGTTTAAAAAAAAACCATATTTATAAGAGTATTCTAATTAAAGGCATAAGTTTAAAAGATCCTCAAACGCTACACCACAAATTTAATTTCCTGTTGGTGACAGGAGGCGAAAAAGTTTCATAATTCCGAAATTTCTTTGCAGATATTAAATCTTTGACGCTGAAAAAAAATCTATCAAACTTCGCCAATGACGCCTTTCAAGCTTCTGAATAATTAATGAATAATGAATAAAAAAGAAACCTTTTCATTCGTTTGGCAAATTAATGTAACATTTCAGAAAAATCTTCTGTCTTGTTTCATTCAAGTCAAATTAGCACTAATTACCTTTACTATGTCTTTATAAAAAAATAATTCATGTCAAACCATACACCTTACGAAGTGAGTCTAAAATTCTCGTATTAAAAACATTTTGTCAACAATGACATGACATAGGAAACAGTATATATATTTCATATTAATGTATCACCTGAGTCGCTATTGAGATGTGCTGTAAAAGATTTGTTAAAGTCTCAGCTGGAACAAGGGCAAAGTTTTTCAGACGCCGTCTCGGCTAAATGGGCAGTCATCAAAAGAATGGCTTGCACTCAACGCTTGACGCTATCGCGATATCGAAATGCTCAAGGCTGGGTCATATTACCAGCGATTTTAGATCTATATCTGATATCCCGATAAAGTACCTCGTATGCGTTCCTACGACATTAATCCTATCCCATTACATTGCAATTTGGGTCTTATTTCATGCGATTTGGTTTCGTTACTAGGAATTCCTTTTATATTAGTACGAAAGTGTAAATACACTAAATAATTTATGATAGATAACTTTATATACAGCAGCTTATATTAACAATGGAAAGCTGGATGTTTATGGATAATAATATTGATTATGTCGATGTGGGTTACGATCCGTAAATGACCCACTGAGCTAAGCACCTTTCCCATTAAGAAGAAGGTTAAGAGCTTATTCCACCATGCATTATTCCAACAGTATGACAGATTTTTATTAACCACATGCAGGTTTCCTAACGCAATTTTCTCAATCGTCGAGGATGACATGAATTATAAGCGCAGTGATAATAGCAATAATGATATAATCATCATCAGGCTTTAAATAAAATAATATTCGCTTTACTTACTTACTATACTTTTCTTTTGTTAATACATACTTATATAGGTAATTAGACCTAGACTCAGGACAAGCAGACATGTTTGTCCTGGGTGGGAATCGAACACACAACCTTCGGCGTGAAAAGCAAGTATCTACCAACCACGCCAACCGGCCTGTCAAATCGCTTTCAATTAGACCGAAGTTTTACTTTAATATCTTTCAAGAAATACTAACGTAACAATGTCATATTGTTGTAAACTTCAGCACTTTATATACGCGATTGCTCTGTTTCATCAGAAATATTTATAACACTATTAACTAATACAATCAAAAATAATATATACTCATACATATCATTACCATATAGACCTGTAATTAGACCAGCTCACTTACCATTAAAAACTGATAAAGCTAGTGTCTATGAGCGGATAATATTGGTGATACCCAACCAGACTGTCAAAAATCTTTATTGGGTATTATGTGTCAAATAACCTATTACCTTAATATTTTTTACTATTTGTTGACCTTGGTTCTTGTCAATTTTATATTCTATAAATCCCGTAACTTCATCAAGGTCTCAGGTTACCCATAGCCAAATCTTATTTGTATTTTCATAATGAACTCGTTCTAGCACTCAGTAAAAGTATCCAAAATAAAATCAACATCATACGTATCCTCAAATGGAAATGTTCGTCAACTCAATTTTCCGTGCAATAAGCTTGTAAATTCTAGTTTATAAAAACGTCCGAATCAAGTATATCATCGAAATAACAAATATCCTTTCAAATTCTTATTGGACTTCCGAGATTGTCGCGAGCCGTCAGATAGGAATCCATTATGGCGTCCCCCAGGGCCCTCTACAGTATCCTTTTCTATCGAACCTTCATCTTTGATATACCGCTAGATTTATTACTCGACAAGTTATATTGTCAAGATTCTACGCTAGAATTTATCTTTAATTTCATTGGAAATATCAGAAAAATGAGAAGTATTCTTATATTCTTCTTGGTTTTATAAAAAAAAAATGTAATTCTCTTTCTCTTTTTTAAGCATAAATAATTTTTAGAATACCTGGATTAGAACGCCTCACTCTTCATAACAGGTGCAATGTAGGAGTGGACACATAAATATTTAAATATAAAAAGAAGATATTCGTATGTGTGTTTGTGTGTGTGTGTGTACCACCAATTATATACGCTGTGAGAAGTATTAATCATTCCTTATATCGCCATTGCGCCATCAACCTTGCGAACTTAGAATCCTTCCAACCAGAACATCAGTATTAAGTAGTTGGAAGTTGGAAATCGTTAACGTGTATATCCCATGCACAATAGTATATCCAGCATCCATATTCTTTGAGGAGGAGGATACTAAGAAAAGTTGAAGGATTGAAATCATGATGCGTGGGTGTTATTTCTGTGGCTTCAGGCGTATTTTTAACATATGGCACTTTTTTATTGTAACATTTTATATGATTAGTAGTTTTAGTTGTTGTATTTTTATACAGTCAGTATTTTATACAGTCAGTCAGGTATTCTTTTATTAGTGGTATTGATTTTATTAGATTTGAAGTCTAATATACAGTTACTTTGAATAATCAATTCAAAACTCAAATAGTTTCGTAAATATATTTAAAGTTTATGTTTGCAAGCTTGTCTGGGTAGGTAACACCAACTCAAGATAGCACAAGATAGCACGGCGGGAAATGTCACCTTCCTGCCACGAGTGTGGTGCGCTAACACACTGACGGATTGTGCCGTGTGAGGGCCCTTCCCTGGCGGCAGTTGTCGGCGGAGACCTCTCCTCGCCGAAGCATTATCAACGCGATGCTCCGAAGCGAGGAGTGCTGGTCGGAAATGGTCTCCTTCTGTGAAAATGTGATGTCGAAGAAGGAGGCCGCGGAGCGGGAGCGGGAAGAAGACGCCGCTGCAAACCTGCTCCGCCGAAGAAGACCGGGGAGAAGTATGAGGGGCTATGCGCACCTCCTTCCTCCGCCACAATAGGCGTTGCTGGGACTAGGGGGGTTCTCAGTACCCTGGTAATCCCCCTAGAGAATAGAGGCCTGCCGGCAGGCCGCCCGTCAGAGCGTCGTGGTAGCATGCGCAAGCGATCTCGTGGCGCTCCTTGTTATGACGGAAAGGGTACCGCTGGTTTTTTAGTGGGTATTCCGTTGTTTGGGGCACACTCGGCGCCTCGGACATCGGCGAGTCCCACATACCCCCCCACTGTTCCTGTGGGGGAAACGCGTAATGCGCTTTTCCAGCGACAAAAAAAAAGGTACCACCAACTCATCAGATATTCTACCACAAAATATCAATACTTGGTATTGTTGTTTTCTGGTTTGAAGGGTGAGTGAGCCAGTGTAATTAAAGGCACAAGAGACATAACATCTTAGTTCCCAAGGTAGTTGCCACATTGGCAATGTAACCAATGGTTAACATCTCTTACTATACCAATATCTATGGGCGTTGGTGACCACTTAGCATCAGGTGGCCCATTTGCCCGTCTGCTTATAATATAAAAAAGTCTAATTAAGTCTAATCAAAAGTCTTATTTATGTTCCTCGTTCAATTTTTTAAAACAATATGATGCTATCGCTGTCAAAATGATTGGCGTAATTGCAAATTCATGTGGCGTTGATTCTATTAAGCCTTTATGTTATGAAGGGCTTTTTGTATTTCTCCATTGAGTCATGATCTGTATCGGATCTCATTATTATTATCTACACGTTTGAACTGAACAAGGTATGAAATAAATTATGTTTACTATAACAAATACGTAACTATTATTAAATAATATTATCTAATTTACCAAGTACTATATAAGTATACATATATTAATATTTATATACAGGACGTCTTGCCGTATAGCTTTCTACATATAATTTGTATTGGATTGTAGGTGGTACGTAAATTAAAAAAAAAAACTTTACCTACTTCAGTGTAATTTTTTTGTATTGACCAAATACAACACAAATATAAAAAAGTACCCATTAAATTCACTTCGTATATGACGTAAATAACTTACTTTTTGAAAAAACAATTTTATTATTATCAGACTTTTTTTCAATAAAAAAAACTGGGGCCAAATTCTACTAATCTACAACGATTACAATACGTTTCCCGATGCAATTCCAATCCAACTTTGACCATTATATATTTATTTGGATTGGAACCAAAACGATATGATGTTAACAATTACCGTTGTTGTCAAAACCAAACTTAATTATTAACTTTTATGGCAATAGTCGATAAATATTAAAGAATAGGATTAACGGCAACGATCAGGCTTCGTTTCGATTGCGATAAAGTGTCAACTTGTTATTAGAATTAGGAAATATGAATTTTAGTGCATGATTTTGTTGGTTAAACATTACAATTAAAAATATTTATATAAAAAAATATGTATTGTGTATTATAACCGTCCATTTTCTTCTTTAGTTAAAAATCTTTAATCCTTTTAATAGAAATTTAAGTAGTTTTGGCGTCCACCACATATACATACACACGATCATCCGTTGTGTGTTGTGTGTGTTCTCTATCCGATATCTTATGTTAAGTAAAATATGTCGTGTACGTTTTATGTATATGTGCATGTATGTTTGTATGTATATGTGGTATCAATCAATCAATCCATGCAAATCTTAAATGATTAGGTACGAATTTCTCGTAAACAAAGTTACGAGGAAACGTTTATCATTGATATAAATTCGAAACGTATTTCAACCATATAAAACATATTTTCAACGGTTTACAATAAACCCATTACGTCTCCAATTGACATCTAAAGAGCTAAATATATTTACCAACTGGATGAACGCTGTACGTCTAACTCCGTACGACTTTATACGCCTCTCGCGAAACTTTGTTTTGTTCGTATAATGTAAGTAACAAACATGTCGAGTGAAATTCAGGACCTACTTACAAGGAATAGTCTTGAAGATAATAACGAATTATAGTATATTCAAAATGAAAATTCCTATGTACTAATATGTCTGTAATATGTGACACTGCATTTACGTTTAAGTAAAAATAAGTTATCATATGTATTTGCTACTACCAAGCCGAGATGGCTCAGTGGCCCAGTTAATTTGTGATTATAATTCATCTGGTGCTTGCCTGTGAAGAAAAACATCGTGAGGAAGCCTGAATGTGTCTAATTTCACCGAAATTCTACATGTGTATTCCACCAACCCGCATTGGAGCAGCGTGGTGGAATAACCCCCAAACCTTCTCCTCAAAAAGGGAGAGGAGGCCTTAGCCCAACAGTGGGACATTCACAGGCTATAACTGTAGATGTACTGTATTTGCTACTAGCAACTAAAACTTTTAGGACACAATTCACAATAAAATATTTTCCTTATAAAGTTTACATGTAATAGGTACTGCAGTGCTATTTTGTAAGAATTCATTTCATTACTCACCCGTGAAAAATTAACAATCGACTTATAAATGTTATAATTATTATGTTTAATGTCGCATGTCACTTTCTGACGTTTCACGACCGTTTTCTGCAAGGAGTTTCGAGTTTGATCTTACGGAATAGCCCTACAGTTAAGTATACCAACAGAATCAGTGACTTTTAGTTCAACCAACTACATCCCGACATCAATCCGCATCAATGTCGTCTAATTGTCAACTTTAGGGAATCTAAATCCCTATTAAAACGTTTCTGTCTGTCAATCGTAAGCATATATAGAATGGTTCGTCCGGTAATTGTGTATGTGACGGATCATTAAATCTAAAATGAAATGGAATGTACATAGTCGTACAAAATATTTTTAAGTAAGTACGTATTTATAAACGTGATCATTTTTATTATAAAAAATTGATAGGTGGACTGGCAAATGGGTCACTTGATAGTAAATAGTAAATTATATTACACGATATAATTATACGATATTATAATATATTTTTTGATTTATGGGCTAATTAAAATATATATTATAGTTAATTCTTAGGCTGTATTCTTGATGAAGATCCTCCTTATCGGTATGGAAATAGATAGCGATGGGTGGACAATCCGACATAATTGGAGAGCGTTCAGTAGCTGACCGATCAGCTTTATCAGTGACGTTAGATAGGCACCCGCTAATGTTACTACATACGCCACTAAAAGTTGATATCTCAAATAAAAAGTTGATTCATACGAAACCGTATGGAAATTATAGATGATTTTTTTGTCCTGTGTCAGTGCAAAATTATTTTACCTACAATTCTGTACTTAAAAATCCTAAAGAATAATAAAAAATAACAAATTTGAGGTCGATGTCAGAAATTGTACAAGACCTTAACGTCCATTGGGCAACGTAAATTTTATACTACTTCAAATTGAAACAAGCCGTTGTGACCGGTCCCATGCAGTGGTTCCAAGGTCAATTAAAGCGTACACACGTTGGCTTATAGCGTTCGCTTACACTCGGATAGGTAAGCGTCGACGAGTAATGGCGAACCTGGCCAAATTAATGGGCTGTCTATACATCGCTTTCGCTCAGCGCACTTCAGCTCACATATACTCACTAACACACTAACACAGCGTCTCTGCCAAAACAAAATATTCCATTACAAATAGAAATAAGTGGAGTTTATCATTTTATGATATTATTATCGATGAAATCAAATATTTCATCGATAATACACATACACATTAACAGCCTGTGAATGTACCACTGCTGGGCTAAGGCCTCCTTTCCCTTTTTGAGGAGAAGGTTTTTTGGAGGTTATTCCACCACGCTGCTCCAATGCAGGTTGGTGAAATACACATGTGGCAGAGTTTCAGTGAAATTAGACACATGCAAGTTTCCTCGCGATGTTTTCCTTCACCGTCAAGCACGAGTTGAATTATAATCACAAATTAAGCACATGAAAATTCAGTGGTGCTTGCCTGGGTTTGAACCCACGATTATCGGTTAAGATTCACGCGTTCTTACCACTAGGCCTTCTCAACTTTTTATTTGTACATATTCATAGATTTCATATTTTCAAAAATATATGAAGCAGTGTTGTATGTATTGGTAAACGCCTAGCTGACTATGAACTTCGCGTGTCATACGAAATTTACTACACTTTTTCTACTTTCTTCATCATATTGTCGTTATTCAATCAAAAATCAAAATATATTAATCTTATAGTCGTATAAAATAAATTGTAACAAACACAACATCTATCATGACGTGTTATGTATTCGACGCGAACACAATTACCAATGTTTCCAGTTCAACGACCATTAATTAGCTAATGCAATTGTTAATTATGGGTTAATTAGCAAACATTCTATACAAAGAAATTGTGGTTAAATAAGCAAATCTATTGTTTTACAATTGTATTGCTTTTAATGTTTAAAATAATATTTTTAGTGACAAATATTAGATTTTTCAATAGAAGATGATTATTAAAATGGCGGTAGTCTTACATTTAATTCTATACTATAACATAACGATTCATAGTTGTTTTTATGAGTCTACTTGAATAGACAATATATTATTATATAATATCATTGATTTTTAAATATTATCAGTATTGGGAAAATTACTTAATATCTTAGTTTCTTTTTTATGTAATTATTTAAAGTACCACTGGTGACCACTTGCTATCAGGTAGCACATTTGTGTCTACATACCTATTTTAAATAAAGAGAGATCAAATTGAGTTTTTTAAAGATAATAAATATTAAGGACATATATATGCATAGTAAATAATTATAATAGAAACATTAACATTCACATATTAGTTCCAAATTTGACAAATTATTCATTTATTTTTAAGCTATGTACAGTATTTTTTTAATATAAAAAAATAGAAAAACAAAATACATATTGCAACTTCATAGCAAAAACACGCCATCTAAAAGATTGTCCTGTGGCATTGCACCCAAGACGCTGGCCTGGCACTATTGCCTCTCTGCACCGCTAGACTCAGCCTTTGAGCTAAATAAGCGCTAGCTCTTGGGTCGCCACAAGTGTGGACCAATAATGAAATATTTGAAAATTAACCCATGTCTTAAATAGAAACTAAATATGAATAATAATTATTCTTTAGTATGACTTTGCTTCACTTTTAATACATTTATCATTAAAAATTAACATTATCAAGAGCGTTTATTATATAATTTGAAGAAAAGTAATATATACTAAACACAAATATCACGACTTACTAAAAAGTAACCGTATACTCCAGTAGTAAATCTTACAACATTTTTTCATTTGGGGTAGCATGTCCGCGTATTTACAATAATTGTCCAAACACGCCAATACATTCATGTTATATTTGCTTCATGCGTACAATAGATATGTCTAAAAACAGCTACGTATTCTGATTCCGTTATCGGTTTTATAATATATACATGAAAGACGTCATATAGGACAAAATATTAGCATTGACCGTCCACACCTCTTATTTAGTTTAGTAGCTGCACTGTTCGTGTAATCATTGTTTTATAAATAAGCAAGGGTTTAGTCCATTTTGTTTGTAATATTTGCGAAAAAAATATATAATTGGTAAACTAATATCGCTACGCGAATTTCGTAAGAAAAGTTCTGCCTTCAGATACAACTAAAATATTTTATGCCAAATAATTTATTGAAATAAACAGCCGAAATATGATGAGGAGATAAAAAAAATCGATCTTAATCAAATATCGTAGGCCCAAGTGTAAATAATAATTTATTATGCCCAAGCCTGCTGTCCATATGTGCAGAGAGCAGTGTAATGAAATAAGCTCCAACTTTTTAAGAGAAGAGGATGTCAAGTATTTATGTTTTAAAAACAATGAAAAGTAGGTAAGAAATTAAATATCTGTTTACTATAATTAAATGTAACACAAAGTAGATTTTTATAACATAATAATGTATACCCAGTAATATAAATGACATGACCTTGGAATGCAAATATGTACATGTGTATTTTCCCTTAATTTTCTTAGATCTCTCTTCTCCTTCACCTTAATGCACGCTGATACTATAATTAAATTTAAATTAGGCCTAACTCAGAAAAACAAAATCATGTAATTCCTTAGAATCACAATACACGTTAGGCGACTCATTTTCTTCTACCACCTCATTAGTGTTCCTTTTTAGTGTTGTAATGACTCGCGCCAAGCTGTAGCTTATAAAACTATTTGAGCTTTAATTCAATGTAAGCTCTAAAATTATTAGCGTAAGGTTGAGATTTTCCTACCGTGAAATTACTTAAGCGGATTTTAATTTCCAATGGGTAATTAGTTACACTTTAGAATTGGCGAGCGAAAAGGCTTAATATGTTTCTCCTTCTAAACTAACCAACAACGTGTTAATTGGAAGCACGTTTGACTATTCCTTAATTATTGTGGGACTTTAATCTTGCTTAATGTGATCTGTGACTCTATTTATACGAGCTATGATCAATTTTGATACTTATAAAAATGCTGCTACTGTCCGTATAACGAATAGGTGTCCAGTTGAAAAAAAGTAAAGTAACAGCCTGAATATTATGTGACTTCTCCTTTCGATGAGAAGATTTGGAGCTTCAAAGTAAACGTCAAGAGGAACCGGCGAAAGAAAGTCAGCAGGATTTTTTTATATCTGATCCTTTACAACTACACGTAATATACAACAAAAGAATTGTATTTTTTTATTTGGAGGCGATCGTTTCATTCCCAAGGTGTGCAATCATCTAAAACGTTATCGGTTGTGTAATATACTTTATATTTAGTACACAAGCGTTCTTTAACGATTGTTTCAAATTTCACAATAGAATATTTTGAACGTATTCTGGGATCCTGTTGTAAAAGCGTATACATTGTCCTACAATGACTTACTAACCCTGTGTAATCGGATTATAGTAGTTGTAACTTTATACTTGTACGTGGTGTTAACAGTATGTACGTCACAATTTCTGGGATTTTTTTATGTTATTGCGTACATAGTATAGTATAGTAACAGCCTGTGAATGTTCCACTGCTGGGCAAAGGTCTCTTCTCCTTTTTAGAGGTGAAGGCTTGGAGCTAATTCCACCACACTGCTCCAGTGCGGGTTGGTGAAATACACATGTGGCAGAATTTTAGTAATATTAGATAGATGCAGGTTACCTCACGATGTTTTCCCTCACCGGCGAGCCCGAGATAAATTATAGACACAAATTAAGCACATGAAAATTCACAAATTCCGTACATGCATAACATTATCAAATATATATTGAGAAGCGACAGTCATTATTTTAAGTTCATTAAATTTACATCTTAATTAATCTTTTGGGCCAAGATTATAAATTGCACGAATAGCTCTCTTATGAAGTAAATAAATTCGTTTTTACAAATTTCACGTTAGGAATAATGAATATTTTAATACATTTTGTCCTTTTGCTGTTTAATAGTAAATTCTTAATACTAAACCAATGTACAATCTCAGAGAGCGCATTGTTCATCTCGTCATATATTGATAGACGTCTATTTATTTTTAAAAATTAAGGAAGTGTCATCAATAAACAATACTATCTCATTTTTATTATTTAATATCATGCTGAAAATTGGTACACCCAGAACAGATGTTCGTCTGAACGGTTTCCATGTGATATATTTTTTCACCACTGAGCACGAGTAGAATTAAAAACACAAATCAAGCACATGAAAATTCGAAGGCACTTGCACGGGCTTAAAAACCCGCTATCCTCTATTAAGATTCACACGTTCTAACCACAGCGCCATCTCGACTCTTTCGTCCAATTTAAATGAAACTATTCAAGCTTTCTAATAACTTATAAAACGTTCGAAGCAGATCTTACTTCACCTCTTTAAGTATTTAATTTCGCTCATAATTTACTCAATGGCATAGAAATGTTGTAGTTGAGAAATATATTAGTTGAAAAGGGAAAATACATTTGTTGGAAACGATACTAACATTTTCAAGTCAATGAAGGTAAGCTTAGTAACAAATCTGGGTTCGATTTGGTCTAGCCACAATATTAATTCGTCAATATTTATATATTTTTTCTATTCACTACGTAATAAAAATGGCTTGGAATAGATGCTATTAATTTTGATCTCAATATATCTAAAACTTAATATAACCGAGAACTCATTCATTCTTGAACAAATTCTTTCACAAATGACACACATAAGTCTTAACAATAAAACAATCTAATCATACCCTGAAAGTCAAGAGATTTGAAGGTCTTGCAAATTTTGGGTTTCCAAATGTTAGTCATCATTTTTTATTTAATTTAAACATTATATACATTATTATTTATAATTCTATCAATGACGAAAAAATCTCTATATGTCTGTGTTACACGAAAGCTGACATAGCGATATATTACACCTGTCAACATATAGAATACCTTTTTATCTTGCCAAATGATAGAATACTCGAGGGATAATCAAAAACTCCGTTCAACGTGTGAGCGAACGCGAAAATAAACGTTCTATTTCTTAGAAAATAAAACTTTGTCACATATTCTATCGCCAAACAGCAATACAAACAAACAAAATAGTATTGTGTGTTTCGGTTAGAAGGGTGATTGAGCCACAGTAAATTCAGGCACGAGGGAATTAAGGAATGGCGAATTAAGATATGGTTTATATTCGTTATCGCATATATGGTCGGTCGCGACCACTTACCATCAGGTGGCCCATTTGCCCCTCCACTTACTTATATTATAAAAAAAGGTTAAATATTTTAGTTCCTCATTAATTTTTTAAGACAATGTGATGCTCTATTCGTTCTTCTATAAAGTAATTAAAATTCCTTGAACTGTTCGTAGTTTTCGAAGTGACCGCAACTACTGTCCGCATTAACCTGCATTACTGTTCGGACACTCTAATCAACTGTCTCTAAACAAGCCATTCGGATGATTAAGACCTCATTTACATTATACGATAAATCGTATCGTAATTATAATTTAAAATAAATGCACCAAGGTATACTTATTATTCAGGTAAAAAGTATAAAAATACATATTGCAATGTTTAATACATTATTTACTAAATTATTACATTATATTTTATCAATTAACAAATAATAAATAATTAGACAATTTAATCGTTAGCAACGTATTGTCTTACATATTTCATATCTTTCGTCTTAATATTTTTCCTCCTTATATATATTTCATCAATGTATCCGGTTGTTTGGTTGATAATGGTAAAAAGGCAGAAAGACAAACTAAGATATCACATCATAAGTTATTTTATATTTTAGTTTTACCGCAATGGTGAAATTTAGACTCCTATAGCTGTGATCGTATCTAATAGTAATAATTTCTGGCTTATGAAAACCAATATTTAAGCAGGTATACATTGCTTATAAAAATATTCTCATATTAATCAGTTTCATATGACCGTATGTAGAAATTTTATTTATTTTTAATAAACAGATAAATAAGAGACGACACATTTTTAAAAGTTCATAGTTTTAATTATATTTCAAAACTAGCAGCTTGTGAATATGAGTGTCATTATTACTGAAATAAAGTATATATGCCTTTGTTACTTCTGATTAAAGTAACTCTCTAATGCTGTAAGAATTATTAATAGAATCGGCTGAGAGATATCAGAATATATCGATTACAAACAAATAAATTTTTCCTATTTATAATCTTATATTAGATGCTACACGTGGTCTTACTTTCTCTCAGCGCTCCACGACAATACAGTAAACAGCCTGTGAATGTTCCACTGCTGGGCTAAGGCCTCTTCCTTTTTGAGTAGAAGGTTTGGAGCTTATTCCACCACGCTACTCTAATGCGGGTTGGTGGAATACACAAGTGGCAGAATTTCAGTGAAATTAGACACAGGCAGGTTTCCTCACGATGTTTTCCTTTACCCTCAAACACGAGATGAATTATAATCACAAATTAAGCACATGAAAATTCAGTGGTGCTTGCCCGGGTTTGAACCCACGATCATCGGTTAAGATTCAAGCGTTCTTACTACTGGACCATCTCGGCTTTTTCCGCAACTTTTTTGGTGGATCATAATACGTCTATAACCATTCTTGATAAATGGGCTATCTAACAAACACAAGCTAATACTATAAAGATGAATACTTCGTTTTATTTGTACAAAAAATATAATAAAAATGTCGTATACTGTAAATGCCTGTAAGATCTCTTTGAATGCTGGTCCAATCGAAGTTGGTCTAGAAGTTGAGAGCAGGGTTCGGAAGTCGCTGTTGATCGATAGTCGTCAGCATGCACAATATTCTACGATAAATATTGTTAATTTTTCTCAAAAAGTCACTTGAATTTGGTTTGACCAATTCCACCGCCACGGCACGGTATTTATTTATATCATATTTATACGAAAACAAACAATATAAAAACACAATAAATTAAATGAATATAACAAATACCATTAACATTATATTAAAAAGCAAAAAAAAAGCGTTAATAAAATGTATTTTGTTATACAATAAATACAATACAAGCAATAAGGAAAAAATATTGTCAAGTTGTATAAACTTACTTACAATTAATCATGCGTACAACAGATTTAATTTTATTATAAACAATTATAAATAATGAAATAAAGTTTGATTACAATTCACGAATTCTATACAATTTACAAATTATTGCACATGTATGGTTGGTTTTTATTATTTGTCAGCCTAGAATTTATTCTTACTGATAATAATAATCTTAATTGAATTCGTATATTCGTATATTGTATGTATCTATGTATGTACACTCAACAGTACAGTTCAGTAACAGCCTGTTAATGTCCCACTGCTGGGCTAAGGTCTCCTCTCAATTTTTGAGGAGAAGGTTTTTTGGATGTTATTCCACCACGCCGCTCCAAAGCGGGTTGGTGAATACACATGTGGCAGAATTTCAGTGATATTAGATATAATAATAATAATAATAATAATAATGTCCTCCAGACCGATTTCGGCCACGGCGGCCAATCTCAAGAGAGATTAGCCAACTAAGCAGGAGATATTATAGTGAACAAGTGTGTGCGCAAACACAGGTGCACTCTCTATTCCCTAACTCTCATAATCCGATGGGACGGCAATCCGACACGAAAAGAGTTCAGGCGCAGGACCAACGGCTTTACGTGCTTTCCGAGGCACGGGAGTGTACACACTTCCAACTTCCAGACTCCGGGCTGCTACTGAGAATTTTTCTGACAGAAAAACCCAATAACTTTTTACTGGCCCGACCTGGGAATTGAACCCAGAACCTCCGGGTCTGTGGCCTCATATCAAGCCACTAGACCAACGAGGCAGATATTAGATATATGCAGGTTTCCTCACGATTGTTTTCCTTCTATCGACTGTATCACGGCGAGTGCTCTGAGGAATTATTCTCTCTAATTCCTGCTTCCCACTTCTTTCATAAGTCTACGCGAGCTGGCTCTCGATGTCACCGCCTAACTGTGACATCATACATCGCGCACAAAGTGAAGAGGCATCTTGCGGGCTGGCAAGGCGAAGGCGGCTAGTGCAGAACACTCTTCCCGACTGTACTGGCCGTCGTCGCTTTTGGACTCTACTACCACTTACCATCAGGTGGATTAGTCACTTGCCCTCCCGGCGAATATATAAAAAAAAACCGTCGAGCATAAGATAAATTATAGACAAAAATTAAACACATGAATATCCAGTGGTGCTTGCCCGGGCTTGAACCCATGATCATCGATTAAGATTCACGCGTTCTAACCACTAGGCCATCTCGGATGTACACTCAAAGAAACCTTAAACTAGGAAGACGTATCTAGTGATGAATTATTCAGATAATTTTAAAAGTCAAAGTTCGATGCATACTGACAATACTATCAGCTTAATATTACAAATCTTCATAGACAATAAATAAAGGTAAGCTATTTGTATTTCAATAAAAACCTATAACCATTTTTTAAAGAATATTGGCAAGGCCAATATTAAGCGTACAACTTGTGTTAGGAGTGAACGATAATAGCCCAAGGGGCCAGGATGGAGCCTACGACTTCTATATCGTGAGGTGGACCGTAAACCATTGCGCTCTTAACGATTCGAAAAATTCATACCATAAGATACTCTCGTGATAATGTTATTCATCGAACATTGGTTTTTCCAGATTTTTTTATGTTATAGAGAAGCGGACGAGCAAGTGGGACACATGATGGTAAATGGTTACCATATTGGCGATGTAAAAAATAATAACCATTCCTATAATATTGCCAATGCGCCACCAACATTGGGGACTGAGATGTTATGTCCCTTGTACCTGTAGTTACACCGGCTTACTCACCCTACACACCGAATTGCAACAATACTAAGTATTGCTGCTTAGCGGCAGAATATCTGATGAATATAGCCACCCATCCAGACGAGCCTGTACAAAGCCTTACCGAGTAATCAGAAATTTAAAAAAATAACCACTTGGTTTAACACTATTTCTAACCAATCTTTGAACCACACCAAGAAAACATTGCAACGAACATATTCAATAACCCTTTTGGTTAAAATTCTACTGGGTAATATTAGCAGTATTTAATAAACAAACATATAACGATCAAACAGAATCCATGATAAATTGCATCTCGTAATACCTACTCGCTTAAAACCATTGATATAGAAACGGTTCGAGGTCGCGGTATTAGATCTAATCCCGCCGGGACTACAGTAAGCGCATAAGCCGGGACGCAAACCTTTGACAATGACCAGCTCCATCTCGTCTGGATTTGGTAAAGTTTAAAATGATAATGAATGGAAAATATAGGAAATAGTATAACGTATCATATTATTAATTTTAAACTAACAAATAAAATATTTTTCATTTTCAATTCAGTTATGGAAGTGGAATTTTTAATAAAACCTTTCATATTGAAAATTTGACCATAAAATTTTATTCTCATCGACAGTTTTATTAAAAAAAAGTCTCGTAAGACTGAATGTATGTACAATAACTGCTTCGATACTTATTTTCTCTATTTCCGTCTTTTATATTACTTTTTTTTTGATTCCGTAAATGTTTTTGATTTATTACATTATATATGAATAAAATATTTATTAATGTTCAATACATAAAGTCGAACTTAAATATATCAGTAATTTCTGTACTTTTTTTTCCATATATAGATATATTTTTATCCTCAGGCATATAACCATATGCCTGAGGATAAAAAATATTTTCTTAAAGTAAATTTTTCTAAAAACTTTCATAAAATTAACGAATATATATTAATATAAATAAAAAATATATGAAAAATAATTTTTAATTATCTTGTTTCGGCTAATAGGACAAGTAGGTACGAGTTAATTAATTAATTTTGGCACCTTAGAAAGTAAGTCAAGAAAATGTTTAAGCCATCATTAATATTATTTCGAAATTCATTCCTATGTTGCTTTTATTTACTTTTGATTATTTATTCATTTTAACTAAGATATACCATCGACTAATCATTAAATACTTGTCAAATACATTTCATCTAAATGTACTGTGTCATTTGACTTCGCTGGTATATGTAACATTATATATAAAAAGTTCCTAGCAACAGTATGTATTAACGTAAAAAAAACGAATCATTTTAATAATAATATTTAACGTGAAAAAAGAACGCTGAAATAGATAAATAAAGACATTATGATTTGATTAATTAGACAACAATATTAAAACAAAAAAAAAACAAAAAAAATTTAGAAGACAGGTAATAATAAATTGGGTAATATTGACTCGAAATAAAATATAATTTCCCTTTGAAGTTTACTCATTGTTTGACTCCATTAGTCTATATTATTCTCATATTTATATCCACGTGTATTGTATATGGTTTACGTTTTATTAATATTTTTTTTTATTCCAAGCACATCCAAAACTAAAGGTCAATATGATTAAAATTTAAATTGATCACCAAACGTTTAAAAACGCTCCAATTTAGAGATGGACAGGATAAAAAATGGGTCGAGGGAAAAAGATTGGTATAAATTTAATTCATTTAGCAAAGTAAGAATAAACGGACGGCGTTGAATTATGCATCAGCCTTCCGACGTTCCAACAAGAAAACTATATGAAAATATATTCATTTTAGTTTAACCTTTATTTTGTACGCCATAGGAACTATTTTTTTTATTTTATTTTAGCAAGTAGACAAAAATTGTAATGAGTAGGTTAATATTTTTTAACGTAATAATATGATTTTTTAAAACTAATACTTATTAGTATTAAAAATACATCTCGGTTTGATTTATCGTATATTCGTGTAAACAGTAAGATAAAAACTATTGTTTTATAGTATATGATGTCATCATATATTGGAACATGGCTGGCGTTTAAATTCAATGTATTTTACTTGCTGCTTTAGACACAAACAACATAATAATAATGTCCTCCAGACCGATTTCGGCCACGGCGGCCAAAAAGAGATTAGCCAACTACGCGGGAGATATTATTGTGCACAAGTGTGTGCGCAAACACAGGTGCACTCTCTATTCCCTAACTCTCATAATCCGATGGGACGGTAATCCGACATGACCGGAAAGAGTTTAGGCGCAGGACCAATAGCTTTACGTGCTTTCCGAGACACGGGAGTGTACACACTTCCAACTTCCAGACTCCGAGCTGCTACTGAGAATATTCTGACAGAAAAACTCAATAACTTTTTTATTGGCCCGACCTGGGAATTGAACCCAGGTCCTCCGGGTCTGATGTCTTACATCAAGCCTCTAGACCAACGAGGCAGTTAGGGCAAACAACATACTCAACTAATAGGATATTATACATATACTAGCTGGTGCCCGCGACTTCGTCTACGCAGGATTAGTATTAGGAGTAGCTTATATTAGCGTGGCGTAGAAAAGAACTAACATTATGACATAAATATTTTTTGAGTCGCATTTGAAAAATATAACTGCTTGACAATATTTTAACATAAGAAAATTGGCAATATAATAAATATACGGTAATTAGGCACTGCAGAACCCTGATCATAGGCCTATAGTTACCTAGCTACTGCAGTATGCTCTTATAAACTATATTTAACGATTTTTTTCCTTCAGCATAAACATGCAGATTTTTTGCTTTGGAAACACGTGAGCAAGCCACATAGAGCTGACCGTGAGAAAAACATGGCGTGCCTAAATGTATGCCTGCTACCTTTAAGGTTTGCTCCTGCGATTTGTTGATCTTCATTGAAAATGCGACTTTTAACGGGAACTGCAGGCGTTTAAAATTGAATGGCAAGTTATTGGGTATGATTGGGATGCGCGGTATAGGAACATTGTCTCCCTTGGCTTCTCCAGTTAAAATTGTGGCCTTCACAATGTGCCTTCCTAGTTCGGTAACTCGCATTGATATACATCACGTTATTTACAATATTATAAATCAACCAAAAAAGGACCAATTACTAACCTACCTACAACCTCTGTAATTTACAAAAAAAAAAAGAAGGAATTCGGTATAATGAACAGGTAAGTAACCTATATCTATTAATTTAAATAAAAATGAAGTATCTTATTTAAGTGTAACCTCCTAACCAAAAAAAAAACTGCCAATACCTAATCTTGGGCCTATATTACTTGAAGTACAATCCGTTTTTAAAAAATCGCTATAACCATGAAAATTCGCAAAACGGAGACAACAGTCAACGATGTCTGCCCTCACGCTTCTGCCCGCGTTCGGGTCGCGCACTCAGCGATGAGCGCCTTCTTCCCCCACACAAGTGCGTCGCACCGCCCGCCACCGCCGCCGGAGGCGAACCGCGCCGTACCGCTCGCTACAACGCACCCGTAGTATCGCGCATTTAAACTAAATAATGTCTATCATACATTACATAATTATGTGTAACTAACGTTTATGGCAGCGCACGCCAGAATAGCTCGCAGAAAGGTAGGTTTTTTCCTAGTTACTTGACATTTAATGTCATATTTTGGACAGCTCACACAATATCTTTATAAATTGTAGCCTATGTGTTATTCTGATGTATAAGCTATATTATTGGAAAGTTTAATTGAAATCCATTCAGTAGTTTTTGCGTGAAAGAGTAACAAACATCCATCCACACATACAAACTTTCACGTTTATAATAGTAGTAGGATTTACTTCTCTTTTTTCTTTATATAATAATTGTACGTTACAATTTTATTCTACTTAAATTTAAATGTACCCCACGTACATTTAAAAAAAATTATTTTTAATACATGTAAAATTATTTTGTTTTGATAATTAAAATATACGCCTTACAATGTTGCTTATCTACTTCGATTAGTCAGACATATTATTGTCATATTAACTTTATATCAAATCGATGCGAAGGAATAACTAAGCTACTTTTAATTAACGTTTCTGACACCAGGTACCAACAATATAAAATATTTATGTAAGTAATGTTATCATTGGGACAAATTTAATAATATTTATAAATTTATTTTTACAGATTTGCTTTTACAGTTGCATTGACATATGAAGTACATTATTTGTTGTCTTGCGATTTCCTGGCCAAAGAATAAACCTACTATCCTGGATATACGTAAGGGTTATCAATGGAAATCCCAATACCATCCACAGCTATAGTTCGATACTGTAAGTATTATAGAATGATAATAATATTAATAATATCCTGGGACATTATTCACACACGGCCATCTGATCCCAAACTAAACAGAACTCGTACTATGGAAACCAGACAACTGAAATACTACATATACTACCTTTCTTTTCTAAATACATACTTATATAGATAATTACACCCAGACTCAGAACAAACAGACATTTTCATGCACACAAATGTCTGTCCTGGGTGGGAATCGAATCCACAACCTGCAGCTTGAAAGGCAAGTATCTACCAGCCACGCCAACCGGCCCGTGATATATAATAGATTTGCATTTAATCACTATATTATTCATGATAGCAATATATGTTAGCCTCAGTAATTGTAATTATATCAGCCGGATGACTTTGAACGTGAAGAGTATTGCAATATGTCAACAGTGTTAACGATCGTGTAAATTTAATCTATAGCCTTTGTAGGATGGACTAACGATATTTTCATACAAGTCACTGGTTAGAAATAATAATTAATAGCCCCCTAATCAGTTTAGTTACAGCAAATTATGTACATTATATAAATATTAAGTTAAATAACTACCGCATTTTGTGTCACTGTGCAAATCTGAACGACTAACAAAGAGCACCTGTGGGGTGTGATCCGAATATTTTCTGAGACTAGGGAGTATAATATTAACTATTAATATAACAACTAACAAACAATGGGATGTTACTGATAATCAATTGACAAAACAATTCAATAAGTTTTTATTGGTCTTATTAATTAGTTTTTACTGGTGGTAGGGCTTTGTGCAAGCTCGTCTGGGTAGGTACCACCAACTCATCAGATATTTTACCGCAAAACAGCAGTACTTGGTATTATTGTATTCCGGTTTGAAGGGTAAGTAAGCCAGTGTAATTACAGGCACAAGGGACATAACATCTTAGTTCCCAAGATGACCCAGCGGTGAGAATGTGTGAATCTTAACCGATGATCGTAAGTTCAAACCCGGGCAAGCAACACTTAATTTTCATGTGCTTAATTTGTTATTATAAAACATCTCATGCTATACGGTGAAAAAAACATCGTGAGGAAACCTGCATGTATCTAATTTCACTGAAATTCTGCCACATGTGTACTCCACCAACCCGCATTGGAGCAGTGTGGTGGAATGAGCTCCATACCTTCTCCTCAAAAAGAGAGAGAAGGCCTTAGCCCAGCAGTGGGACATTCACAGGCTCGCCTACCTATTCAATAAATAAAAAAGCAACTATATTTACGAGGCAGATTGCAGATTTTTTATATAAAATAGGTAGGTGAACGAGCAAGTGATCACCACCGCCCATAGACGTTGGCGACGTAAGAAATATTAACTAGTTAGTAGACACACGTGTAAGATTTTCTTTCGAATTATAAGTTGTGTTTGTTGTTTGTTTCCTTCTAGATATTTTTTTGCAATTATTAATAAGTTTGTAATTTAATGAAAGATAAATAAAAGTGAATTTTATTACTTTAGCCCTTAATATTAATTTTACTTAATTAATATTTTTTTGCCAGTTTCAATGAGGTCTTTGTTGGTGACCTATTAAACGAATAAAAAAAAGGTTTGCATGCCATAACTGTACTGATATAAAATTTTTATATCTAAGCTAACAGAATAAAAAAAATTCTTCATAATTATACTAATATTTTTTATTACGTAAATTAATTTAATTTGAAATAAAAGTATTCCATTTGAGTTAAGCCAAAAGCCGCTTATAATAAATCTCTTATGTTTGAAAGATGAGCAATTATTTAAAATAATCGAAGTGAACTCTTAAAATGCAGAGCATTTCGTTTAATCCATTTACGAATTCTGCTAGCATTTTAAAAGCATTAAAACCGAAATTTCCATTTCATTTTTAAAATGAATTAAAAATATAATAAATATTTCAATTTTTCCAATTTTTAGGATAGCATTGAACAACGATGGATTAAGTTAAGTGCTTTGAAATTTAAAAAAAGGGTTATTTATGACGCAAAGAAGACAATTTAACGCACGAATAAAATAGAAGAGATATATGTTTTTTCGTGTGATGCGTGATCGTAAAACTTTATTATAAAAAACCCACCGAATATGGCAGTGACGGCTTTTAAAGTTTTCGTTTTATTCACGACCAAGTGCATTCATGTTTCATGCTTTTATACTTTCCGTCGGCTTAAATTTTTCATGCAAATAAAACGGTTGTTCCGAAATATTTCGCGTTTTTGTGAAATGCGTAATATGATAAATGGTCCAAGGTCGAGGATTTAAGAATTATGTCATGGAGAGGACGAATAGAATATAAGTGAATAAGCTGCTATATAATTAAGTATTTTTTTTTTATAATATTAATACAACATTTATACGTAATAATACAACATTTATTTACATTAAAACCTTAAATAAATACAAATAAAAATTAAAAATAGTTACTGCACAAATCGTGACCGCGTAAAACTGGGGCAAGAATGCTAGCAGCATTTCCCCTTTGAATCGCACTACCACTAGTCTATGTTGGTACTATTTATACCTCCTCAAAGGAAAAAATCCTTTGTCCACTTCAACGATTTAACCGACCTCTTTGCCAAACTTCACGGTAAATATATTGATCCATTCGAGATAGTTTGACAAATAATCCTAGCACCCAACTTTCAATCGTAATATTAGAAAAGTAAATGAAATAATGGGTAAACCAAGTTAATAAATATATTATGCGTGACATGTCGCGTGTTCTTAGATTGTGTTCGTGAGAGTAGAAAATTGGCGTGCATCATGTTCATCCAATTACTGACATTCCACGAATATCCGAAAGGGTGGGAACATACTAGGATCATAAGAACTCCTCCCTATCTTTATCTCTAATAATCTGACTCATTGCTAGAGAAATCTTACACAATATCGTCAGTACAATGTTTGGTCACTATGTCGTCCGCATTACGAGTGTGTGAGATTTTCACCATTAATTACGTCCTGCAAAACAGCGGTTAATAATTTGGTTAATTTCTCTTGGATGGGGTTTATCTATCCCAATCTTGTGCCGCTGCAAAGTCTCCAGCACCGTTACGTCTCTGGAAAATTTAAGGTTTTCTCGTAGTAATAGTTGATTTTTTTTTTGTATAACCTGCCATATTGTTTATATATGGTATACATTTATAAATTTTGGCAAGCGAAAAGTTTTCAAGACTGTGTTCGAAATATTTAATATTGTTGCAATCTTGTAAATAAATAAATAGGAATAAAAAAAGTTATATCTCCATGATGTCACTGACAAAGCTCGAGGGAAAAGTCGCTAATATTGCAAAAAACCTTTTTTAGGATGTGTGTCACTCCAGCTTAACTCACTGGTTTGACCTCTCACTCTTGCCATCTCGAGCGTGTAATAAACACACGTGGGAAAACAGAACAAGAAACAAAGCGAAGCAATTAATTTCAGGAAAGAGATTTTCAACGTCCTCGGAGAATTTTCGTAAGGGATTTTTGTCGGAATATTTTTTTAAAAGAATTTATTTAGATACTCAAATAGCACTTATTGTGATTACAATTTTCTTCCTTCTGTTGTCGTGATATGTGCGTATTTAGGACATTTTTTTTTTTTTTTAATATTTTGTTAATTGTTATGAATGCAACATCACTTAGTATAGTAAGTTCGCGTGACAATGACTGAGCCTAGTTTGATTGTAAAAATATAATCTGACAATATGTAGATGATTGATTATATTTACTTAATCAAATGAGTATTGCATATTTCGAAGACGTTTCTTGTACATGTCAGTTTCTAGTTATACCATCCCAGATTTGGTTCGCCCAGTAGATTAATACTACTGTTACGATGTTTTAGCATTTTGAAATTATTTGCGGGTTCAATTTATTGGTGACTAATAAAATATCAATCAATCAATCAATCAATCAACAGCCAATCGTTGTCCACTGCTGAACATAGGCCTCTCCCAAGGTGCGCCAAAGCTCCCTGTCCTCCGCCTTCCGCATCCAGTTGGTGCCCGCCACCTTCTTAAGGTCGTCGGTCCACCTGGCTGGAGGGCGCCCCACGCTGCGCTTGCCGATTCGCGGTCTCCACTCTAGGACTCGTCTGCTCCAACGGCATCGCTCCTACGACATACGTGACCAGCCCACTGCCACTTCAGCCTGCTAATTTTGCAAGCTATGTCGGTGACTCCGGTTCTTTTCCGGATAATCTCATTTCTGATCTTAACCTTCAAAGATACTCCGAGCATAGCTCGCTCCATAGCACGCTGAGCGACTTTGAATTTGTGGACTAGTCCCGCAGTTAGTGTCCACGTTTCGGCACCGTATGTCGTGGCAGGCAAGACGCATTGGTTGAAGACTTTCGTCTTCAAACATTGCGGTATAGACGATAATATAAATATAAATCAAATCATAAGAAATTTTTGATCAAACAAGGCGTTAGTTCTACGCGAACTTGCTATATTAAGTGATGCTTCAGATAAAACCATTGACGAAATATAAAAAAAAACATTTTAATTTGGCTTCGATTATCCTACCCTACCCTAGTAGTCCTACCCTATTTTATCATCATATATAAGGATACTAAACTGCGAAAATATAAATAATACCGATTTTTACAAAACAATACTAATATTTCTCTCACAAAACAAATAAAAACTATGAAAAATAAACACCAACCCATATGGATTGAGCTCGTGATAAACAAGTTTCAAAACCTGCAATTGTTTGCACAGCAGCCGGCAAGCAATCATACAACGAATTATTTTATTGCAATAAAATATTAGAACAAAAATACCTAAAGACAATGAAAAAAACTCATAAATGGAAGACTAAATTCAAAATGATTTCGAAACGTTTGTTAGCACTGTCCCTTTCACATGTGGCTTTTTTGAAAGAGACAGTGATAGATTATTTTACTTAAAGCAATGTTAGGGACGTTGCTCTGAGTCATTACTATCCCTAAACCTGGTCAACCGAAAAATTGATCCCATCTGGTGACCGGTAACGGAGTATGAAACAAGTATAGATATAATATAAAATTTATTATATATCTAAGTAAATCTATTTTATAAAATGATATGAACTTTAAAGCAGAATTATGTATTTGTTTATATACTTTTGAAATATGCTTTCACATGATATCATAAATAACATCATTTTTTATTTCATGACTTTGGCCTCTAGATGGCGCCATATTCAATTGGACGGACCGCCATATAACTTATAGCCAGCGGACGATCAAGACGCTTTCAAGGACACCTCATGTGTCAAATTATGATAAGTAGTATAGGCGTTATGATCGAACATACATACCGGTCAAAATCAAGACCTCATTTTGATTTAACGTAGTCGGGTAATCACTCTGACAACAACAGGCTGTTACTATAAAATGTACGTTTTCTCACTATATTTTCCTCTAGCGAGATCAATTATGAATACAAATTAAGCGAATGAGGTCTTGCCCGCTTTTGAACAAGCAATCTCCGTTTAAGGGTCATGTGTTCTATTAAAACTGGTCACTGGTTAAATATTCAATATTTAGATAATGGTCATAATGAATACTATTTTATATAATATCACTTAACACTCTCGGGTTTGTAGACACGTGGAAAGTACTTTTTCCCTAACATCGTGTATCTGAAGCGCACTTCCCTTTAAAAGCCTGTCTGTCTACATTAATGCCTGACGTTGCCTCGAGCCTCTTACGAGTTGCAAAAGTTATAAGGACGGCTTGTGGCAAGTGAATGAGGCTTTTGATAATTGTAAGTTAGAATAAGTAAACCGTCGTGATTACACTGTATATAATACTTATAGAGTATAATGAATATACACTTTATGTTTAACAAATATTATCACATTGAATTTCAAGTTAAATTTCATTAGACATTAAAGGTTGGAACGAAGCAAATTTCGAAAAATGCTATGCATTAAAAAAATCGTTACAATTAAATGAATTGACAAACTTTGAGAGATATTTAATGAAAAATAAATTTAAAAAATACAAATCAAGGTATACGAAAAATTTTATATATTTTTTTGTTACAATGAAAATATACATTTCACTATTATTTATTATACAAAATGAGAATACAGTTGACACGCACGTCACACGTATTTACTGCAGTGAAATACACAGACATGTTACGCTTGTAAACACACATATATCATATATATTCAGGAAAAGTGTCGTAATGGTCAAAGTCTAAAAATTATTTCGGCCCACCTGAGATTTAGACCAAAATATAAAGATGTCTTAAGTGTAAAATAACTTGTTGAAGAAAGTTCAAATAAAAGCTAATTTAAAAAATTTTGGTGGGTAAGATTCAAACACAATATACAAAAATATTAATAAACACCAAAAGTTTAAAGAATATAATCAAAGATCATCAGGAGTCCTAATACTAAAAAGACACCGACTTTAGCAGAACGGTAATTCACTGTATAAAATCAGAAGCGTTGAGAGCTCTTCAGGGAGTTACCTCTAGCAGAATGCTAAACAAAATCCTATAGCATAAAACAACGGAGCTATAGGTTAGCTCTGGGAATATAATTCGTCAGCCATTCAGTATGAGCTTTAACGACGTGGTTGGAGAAATTCAATGAAATCTGAATTTATAATTGAAATTTGCATTTATATAATATATAAGACCCGTCTTTATATGAAATACTCGTTCTTTTAATACTTTAGCTGTAGATAATATACGATGCAAAAGCCAAAACACCAGCTCTTTTCTTGTAAACGAGATTTTGACTTTTTCAATGAGCTTTCAAATCTGAGAATTTTTTAAAAGAAAAATTCAATGACGTTTGACTGATTCAACAATGCATAGGATCTAAGAATCTGCAATATTTTAAGCTAACTAGTTTAACAAACAACATCTAATAATATATCACTAAAATGACCAAGCTATTATGCCCCATTTAACCATAAATCATAATTTAGCTTGCCAAATAAATATAAAAATAATATTCAAGCTAAAAATAATTCTACAAGAAGTATGGTTTATTTTTTAACTTGGATGCATCCGAAAGTATCGCTTATCAAGATCACACTATCGTATATGGCTTGTATTTTCTGGTGATATAAGGAATTCCATTCATTAGACAACTTTCTGTTAGGAAATATAAGCAAGTAATTTTGATGAAAATTTGTATTATAACATTTACTTCACGCATTTATACAAAGATTGCCGCTTATACTATCATAAATATTTGTATATGTAATAATTATGTTTTTAATAATATAGTTAATATGTTTTTATTATCATAAAGTCATTGGTTAATTGTAACATAAGTACAAATATTATTGTATCAAATATACACTTATAAAAATAATAATTACACTACCAAACTGATTTATACCAAACTGATTATTTAAACATTATAATATTTATTAAAAACTTGGATGTTAAAGCTACTTTTATGAAATATACTTCATATATTGAAATATATAATATTCATCAATGCAAGCTCTCGTCTCCTCTCTTATATAAAAATATATATACATTAACTACTACTGGTGGTAGGGCTTTGTGCAAGCTCGTCTGGGTAGGTACCACCCACTCATCAGATATTCTACCGCAAAACAGCAATACTTGATATTGTTGTGTTCCGGTTTGAAGGTAGAGTGAGCCAGTGTAATTACAGGCACAAGGGACATAAAATCTTACTTCCCAAGGTTGGTGGCGCATTGGCTATAAGCGATGGTTAACATTTCTTACAATGCCAATATCTAAGGGCGTTTGGTGACCACTTACCATCAGGTGGCCCATATGCTCGTCCACCTTCCTATTCTATAAAAAAAAAAAAAATTAAACTTAGTTTCGTTTTATAAGGTATACTACTAAGTATATTTATAACATATTGACAGTGTAAGGAACAGCTTATATTTCTTAAGAACCAATGTATATAGACGTGATCACATACAAACATGAACTCGCTACACTGAAATGTTGAAAAGCGACTTACAGTGACGCTATTTTGATGTATGTAATTATTATTATTATTATGTCGCATAAATTTTATTGCTTCGATATTTTGATTTCTGACAAATTGATTAGTTCTACTGGTGACTGATTTCTTTCTTTTGATTCCTTTCGAATTCTTTTTTTAAATAACCGTAATAGGCAGTGAATGGGCAACTTCGAAACATGCATTTGACATTATCGATAATTTTAATAGAAATTAATTTCATGGTAAAGTTCATACGTTAATATCGGATATGGGTTATAAATAAATTGCGTACGCCATTTTTAATAGATCTTTGTTTGATACTAGATTCCCAATTGATATCATTAAGGATTACCTCTATTTTTCTGCTGATATCCTAAGATAAGTAATTTAAATTCCTAGTAAATTAAAAAAAAATACAAGTTGATTGCTTTCCAATCCTTTTTAAACTCTTGCCGTTTTTGTACTGTATTAAAAGAAATAGATTTTTAACCTTTCATTAATCGTATTTTTTTATATGCCTGAAATGTTATATCGAAATACCAGCTAGTTTCAAATTTCGAATTAAGCGCTCGTTTGGCTCGAATATAAATTCAACCGATAAATTTATAGCTGCTATTAATATCTGGTACAAATAATAATAAAACTAATTGAATGCTAAGTAAATAGATCACTGTGTCTGAAAGGGTATTAATTTTTCAATTCCATTTTGTAAAACCGATGGTCTGCAGTGAATTTAATTATCACCTACAACTGTGGCCAATTTAAAACGGATCTGTCAGATTAAGCCAGCGTCGGCTAGGCTTAAGCAAGAACGCATAGAATGAAACTAGCGGAAATTAACCTATTTTTTTTATTTTTTTTTATAGAATAGGAAGATGGACGAGCATATGTACCGGATGGTAAGTGATCACCAAACGCCCTTAGATAAATGTCAACCATCGCTTATAGCCAATGCGCCACCAACCTTGGAAACTAAGATTTTATGTCCCTTGTGCCTGTAATTACACTGGCTCACTCACCCTTCAAACCGGAACACAACAATATCAAGTATTGCTGTTTTGCGGTAGAATATCTGATGAGTGGGTGGTACCTACCCAGACGAGCTTGCACAAAGCCCTACCACCAGTGTAATAGCATTTATTTATGCAATTCGTTTATTTGCAATCAATCAATAATGTATAGCTTGATTATAGACGCCGTTGTAAAATGGATAGCTGCCTCGTTGGTATAATAGCTGGGTCATATTTTATTTATTTAAAAACTTTTTGCCCACCACATTGAGTAGCATGACAAAAGGCGGACTTAATGCCTAAAGGCATTCTCTACCAGTCAACCTTTAGGCTAAGCGGAAATTCGTGAAGGCTATAAGTGAAGGTTGCGATATCCCAGGTCGAAGCCCCAGGTTGGGCCAGTAAAATGTTATGGAGATTAATTCGCGTACCTCGGAAAACCTTCTCTCCAGTCGTAACTGATTGTTACCAGATCGGATTGTGTATGAATAGAGAGCGCACCTGTTTTTACCGTTCACTTCAACGTCACATTATGAGGCTACAGATTCCGAGGTCAAACATAAAGATAGCTTAATGTTATTTTTCTATCAACAATTTAACAGTGGCTTCTCGAAGTTGGCAATGAACTCCTGTGCCTCGGAGAGCACGTTAAGCTCCACGATCGTGTCGAATTTCTATATCATATTACTCAGATAATAAGGAAATATTTGTCAACGCATATACTTGTGCATATTATATCTCAAGCAAGTTCAAGTCCTTAAAAATTGCTCCATATATTAAAAAAAAAAAAAATTAAAATTAAAAAAAAATAGGCGAAGCGTAATTCTATTATCGCGCCTGATGTCTATAAAAAGTCACGGTTCGTCGACGTCTTATTAAAAAGGACGCCTCCGAAGATCCTTCGAGACTAATTAACAGGATTTTTATTGTAAATTGAATTTTTTTACACCTTGTCTAAATTACGCAACGATACTTTATAAATTAATGTAAATTTTTGTTACTTTTTTGTTATGAATTCAAATAATATTAAAATTTTGACAGTTTAAACTTACTTAACTAGCGATGTTCTTAAAATAATTAAATTACAATTAAATTGCATTATTTCCCATATTCTTTTTGTTAATTATAAATTATTTTTTTATTAATATTACACCCTTATCATTTAATTATTTTACTCTTTCAAGTTCAGCTACAACTTCAAAATGTATGAAAAGCTTTGCTGGCACTAATTAAAAACACTTTCATCAAGATTTAAAGCATTTCTTTTACCTTATATTTTATATTTCTTTTACAAATTATTTTACATATTATATTTAAACTTGTAACATTTATTAAAAGTTAAATTTCTTAATTATTTTACTTCTATTACCTATCTTAATATTGACATTAGATGTTAAGATGAAAATAATATGTACACAGATCTTATGAACTGGACTACCATTTCTTGTACTCACCCAGAGAGACTTTTTAAAAACTATTTACGCGTTTCTACACGTTCCCCACGTGATTTGTGGGACTAACCGAAGACGAGTGCGCCACAATACCCACTAAAAACGAGCGATAATACATGTCTACGGGGAAAATTACGGGATTGCTTACGAGTACTACCGTGACGATCCGATGGTTACACGCGTACTCTAGGCAAATAAAACCCATTTCAGTCCCACCGACTTACGTCGGGGGAGAAGGTTTGCATAGCGCCAACGCATTCCTCAGTTTTGTTCGGTAAAGCGGGTCATATCACTTCTTCTGCGACATGACACTTTCGTACAAATAGACCATCTTCCAGCGACTCTCGCTGCTGAGCCTTACCCCGAGAGACCTGCACAAAACTTATCAACAATAACATTTTATTACTTGATTTTAAAAAACATCAAACAATTCATTCAAATTAATTACAACTGAAAAAATGCTTTTAAATTGTTTAAAAGTTGACCTAAATTTTAAAAATAATATGCAAGTGAAAACGCTTTCGTTTTAATTTAACTTAAAACTCTATTTACAAAAATCTCTTTATGTAAACTATTTGCATTTTGCTTACATTAAGACTAAGCGAATTTATGACTATAACGATATAATCCGGCTTTACACGTGTAATTAAAATGTAATAGTCACATATGGTGGGGGTAAATATGAACATTATTCAGGTTATATTTATTTAAGTCGAGGCTGCCGATTCCGAGGTTCTAGATTCAAAACTCACGTTGCCCCAATAAAATATATTAGTATTTTGCTTTCGAGAAGTACTCAAATAATTAAATCTATTAAAACGCCGCTTGAGAAGTAGGCTTAGTTTGAGCCCATGATACTCGAATGCGGATTGGTTGCGAAAACATTCAGGTTTCCTCACGGTGTTTCCTTACCTTACTTTTTTTATTTATGATAAAGTGACCAAGTGATCAATGAAAGTATTTAATGTTTTGCTTCATCGCCGAGCACGAGATGAATTAGAAACAAAAATTAAACACATGAAAATTCAGTAGTGACTTTGACCCGCAATCTTCGGTTAAAATTCACGTAATTTAATCACTGAACCATAACGTTTCAAATGCATTATTGATTGTCATTGTCAAAAATCTGTTACCTTACGTCAGCCATATTTATTACACCCCATATGTCAGGATCCAATAATCAATCATTATAAGCCCGCTCCAAGCATTTCTCCGTCCATGCTTTGTCACTATAACAGCGCTAATTCATCGCTTTACGCTATTTTTCTTATTCGTTCTTGCAATATATCGATTTAGTATTAACACTATAATAGAAATTAAATGTAAACGTCATCTGATTATATATTTTAAAACATTTGACTGACAGAACTAAACAAATACACTAAAAATGTAGCTTCTACTTCACCAAGTAATGTTATGATTAAAATATGTATGAAGTCATTATGTAATATTAAAAAGAAGTTTTAATGGTTTAGTACTCTTTTAAGAGTACCATTACTCCTCATTTGTTAAAAAGTTAATCTTTAAATTAAAAATTCAATTGTACAATTATTATCTAGATTAATAAACAACAATAATTGTTTAGTTCATTTGATTAAATTCAAGTAAATAAGATATAAAACGACAATATTTTTTTTAATTTTGTTTATTATTTTAGATATAAAACGACAAGTTACTTTAGCACTGTTTTCGAAAATGTTTTGCTTATTAATGTTACGTTATAAATTAACAACCTAATTGTTAAAATTATAATACAATTTATTAGTAACGTGCCTACTTGGTTATGAATTTCTATTACATTTTTACTTTCAACCGACAAATTTTGTCTGCAGTTTTAAAAAGTTTTTTATTATTTGATTTACGTTCTAAAATTTAATGATTATTGTTTAAATAATTCTTAAAAAATGTTTTATAATTTAATAAATTAAAATTGTGTTGCGATAAAATTGTTAATTTTAATTTCATCATTTAAAAGTGAGTGTACTGAGTGATCTTAAGGAGATAGCCGTCGCTGAGGTGATGGTTGCTAGAGTGGTGGATGGGAAATTCGAGGATTGGTTTTTGGGCAACCATCGTCAAGGCAAGGTGTGGAATATTGACTAAGTGAGTACAAATTTAATTCTTTATTAAAATTAAGGAAAGTGTTTTGTGCATTAAAATTTGTTACCTACATTTTCTATGATTTAATTTTCTGCTATGGATAAGGACTTTGAGTAGTATGTAGCAATTAATAAGTTTCTTTATATATATTATCTTTAAAGGTGACAAACTCACTTATATTATATTCACTTATTTTATTATATTTTCTATATTCACTTGTATATCAACGATAACCGTATACAGTATTAACTAAAAATACATGTAAACTATGTATATCAAGAAAAATAAATACGTTACGAACAGCACG
This sequence comes from Nymphalis io, assembly GCF_905147045.1. Lineage (NCBI taxonomy): Eukaryota > Metazoa > Arthropoda > Insecta > Lepidoptera > Nymphalidae > Nymphalis > Nymphalis io. The sequence continues at coordinate 11,207,932 of NC_065902.1, forward strand.
AACCAGTTGAGACCAATTTTATCAAATGATCGTGTTATTAGTATTACTACTAATGTTAAAACGATGTTAACAGTATTAATTTACTAAAATATATTTACGCGCAGTAAGCTGGGGATTACCATCTATGTGCACCTAATGGTGATGGATATTTGAATTCAATAATATACTAGCTTTTACGTTAAAAGTGCGTTTCATTTATTTTACCCCCTTTTGGGATTAATTTTAAAAAAGCTATAATATAACTGAGTTTTAGTCATAAATAGAATCCTAAACACTGAATTCTATATTTCTTACTTTCAACTCTCATACAAACGTCATAAATTTAACCCACTTAGGTCATGAATTTAAAAAAAAAAATAAGTGACTATCTTGAACTCATTAACAGCAGTAAAATATCAACTAACATATTTTTAACATCAGCAATGATGAATTACTATACAAGCTTTCGTCCCCTTTTTTTGGTGGGACTCGCCGGTGTCCAAGGCACCGAGTGCGCCCCGAACATCGGAATACTCACTAAAAAACCAGCGGTACCCTTTCCGTCTTAACGAGGAGTGCCACGGCATCGCTTTACCGTATGCTACCGTGCAGCTTTCGTCCCCTATTTAACCTCCTTAGGAGATGAATCCACTGGTGTAGGCTGTGTATTGTATAAGTAAATTTAAAATTTTACTATGAAGTAGATCCCTATAATGAAAGACAAGCATTGAAGTGTTTTTTGTCTAAAAAAATAGCTGATACTGCTTCCGCGCTATATATTTACGTTGATGATATTGTCATAATAATAATAATGTCCTCCAGACCGATTTCGGCCACGGCGGCCAAAAAGAGATTAGCCAACTACGCGGGAGATATTATTGTGCACAAGTGTGTGCACAAACACAGGTGCACTCTCTATTACCTAACTGTCATAATCCGATGGGACGGAAATCCGATACGACCAGAAGAGTTCAGACGCAGGACCAACGGTTTTACGTGCTTTCCGAGGCACGGGGGTGTACACACTTCCAACTTCCAGACTCAGGGCTGCTACTGAGAATTTTCTGACAGAAAAACCCAATAACTTTTTATCGGGCCGATAATTGAACTAGACCTTGACCTAGGAATTGAACCCAGGACCTTCGGTTCTGCGGCCTTACATCAAGCTACCAACGAGGCAGTCAAACTTATATATATTGCCAAACGCAAGTAGCAACAATAAATACTTACTATGCAAAGTCAGACTTTCAACTCAATCAATTATAAAAAAAACATATACCGTAATACAGGCATTTTTATAAAATACAAAATTAAAATAAAAAGAACAAAATACACATTACAAATTTAAAGCAGAAACACGCCGTCTAAAAGATTGTCCTGTGGCATTGTACCCAAGACGCTGACTCTGTTGCCTCTACCTTACCGCTAGACTCAGCCTTTGGGCTAAAAAAGCGCCAGCTCTTGGATCACCAGAAGTGTGGACCAGTTTCTTAGAAATATCTTTTATGATTCTTTTTGTATCGGACGACCATGGACCCAATGTTTCAAAACCCAGCCCCGCAAATTTATATTCGTTGCATAAAAGTGAATATTTACGGCGCTTGAGTATTTGAGCAGCTTCAGCGGCTGCACTGGCCTTACGAGACGTATTCTTGATATGAGATACTGCCAGCGTATCTACGCAAGTTGCATCCCACACAAGAACACGTCCCATCGACCATGGCACTAATGTCGCTCCATCGAGTCTTTTGCCATCATCTCTGCATAAACCATTCGGTTCCAAAGTAGCAGGAATAGATGCTGTGGCAAAAGCCCGACGAAGTATGTCATTAAGAGATCCATGGCGATATGCACGGCCAACGCTTTTGTGGCAGCTAAGTCCATGGCGTCCGAAATGGTCCACTTGGGTACCACAGTTCTATTTATTGTATGAAAATGCAAACTTTAACTTTAACAATCTTTTTTTAAGAATATACAAATAATAATAACAATCTTTCAATATTTTATGCAAATTTAAAACTCAACTCGCAACGTTGAAAAATGTTTTTAAAAAGTTACCGGAAAAGAGAAAATTGTAATAACTTTAATAAATTATTCAAATATTAAGGTTTAACATTTATACGAAAAAATTGTGTACCTACATCTTTGTTTACATACAAGCTTGATTGAGCATCAAATGTATCATGTAGACTATGTATACCAGTTCGTTGGAATATAAATAATATCCTTGTACGTAATCATTACAGGATACTTCGATGAAAGCATAGTACAGGCGCCGAATCTAAAAATAATGTTTTATATTATAATAAAATTATAACTCAGAATAAAGTTTAATTATGTATAATATGTAATTTTTTAAATATATTTTTTGCATAGTAGTCCAGTAAAACAAAATTTGTATTGTGAATGCAATTTAGTATATATTGCTGCAAATACTGCTGAAGAAGTCCTGCAGTAGTTGCACTTCCAACTTCCAACACACTTCCAACTTCCAGACTGCAGACGACTAAACATTCGCCAATCGATCTATTCTTCCATACATTAAGTGCTAAGTGATTGCCTTGTTGGTCTAGTGGCTAGATGTAAGGCCCCAGACCCGGAGATTCTGGATTTAAATCGCAGGTCGGGCCATTGTGACTGAAAGTTGAAAGGCTACACTCCCGTGCCTCGGAAAGCACAATTCATTAAACAACGTGAGCGCTGGGTAGTTTTAAATAAAAAATATTCGGAATAAGATATTTTTCTGCGGTAAAATGGAGCTTATATTTTAAGTTAGACCTTTATCAATACATCAATGAAAATCGCATTCAATTCCATGTAGTAGTTCAGACAGAGGGACAGACAAAAATTCTAAAAACTGTTGTTTTGGCTTCTGTATTGTTAGTATTTTTGGCCCACACATTAGTATATTTCCAATCTCTAATGTACATACATCGGCCTGTTACAATTTCATTATATGTATAGAATAGATGTTTAAATGTACTTCGGTCCCTGGTCTATAACATTATGGACGATATACATTTCAAATTGAGCGTAAAAGACATTTATAAGGAATGGTAACGAAGGGAGGATAATGGAGAGTTAGATTAGAAAGTTGGTCTAACTCAGACATATATTGCCTTGGAATACAAATAACGTTTGATAATAACAATGTTCTAGTAGTTTGTTTATTTTTCTTTTATATAATATATAGGCTTGTACGATAGCATGTATGTTTATGATATATATTCAAATATCGAAACAGTTCGAATTCATGGATTAAAGTGTGAATTGAAATAGTTGCGAGACTTAAAAAAATACCTTTATTTTTTTTATTTATTAAACAGCATATATTTATTATATTAAACGCGTCCTTGTGCCGGAGATTTTGGTGATTAAGTATGAGAAAAAAAACAATTTTACATAATAGACAAAGATTTAAATAGGTTACTATTTATTCGCTTATATATTTATATATCCCGAGTATTCTGATTATTTACGTTTCAATATATTCATATTATATATAGCAATAAAACACAGCAAATATTTATATATTTAGTCAATTTGCACCTAAGTGAAGGTGAATTATATGTTGAATAAAGTATTTTGATTTCATTTGATTTGATTGAAGACTCGGTCACGACTCGTGAAATAATTTAAATACATGACTCGCAAATCAACAGTTCCTGTTTTGTATTTTTAAGTTAAAATTTATTCAGTCTTATGGTTTCTTGAGCTGCCCATTCCGGCTTGGGATGGGTAGAATAAGGTTATATATAAAAAGTTTTTGTCGTAATACATAAGGCGATTGGTTTCGCGGTGCACGTTAGAAAAGCTCTGAATCGGCATAACTTATTCGAACATCTTGAAAGTCAACTTCACGTTTCAGTCAATTTACATAAAACTATAGTTAATTATACACCTAAACCTTCCTCACGAATCCGTCCGTTGAAGGAAACCGTATAAAATCCGTTTCGTAGATTTTGAGTTCGCGTTCAGGTAGACAAACAGACAGAAAGACTCGGGGGGAATAATTTGTTTTATAATATGAAGTGATTCATTCTCACTACAATATACCGCGCAATCCCACACATACGCATATATCCCATATATGTATATATACAGACGCATTAAACAATACACGACAAAACACAAAGAATAGTTATCAGTTTTTGTAAATAGAAGCACACGTATATTTTTCAATAAAAATTTCATTTAGCTGGAAGTAAAATTTTTTTTAACATACTATTTAACATGTTTGATGTTACGAAGTAAATCGCCGCTGCGTAATATAAAACTTGCAATAATAACATGCTAGCTAACTAACATGTAAGCCTAGCAAGGCTAGGCTTTTGCCTATACGATCCATTTCATTACTTATTCTATCTAGAGCTATTGTGTAAGAACAATATCGAAACTCAACGCAGAACACAATCGTTAAATCCCAGAAAGTCATAAACGACATTGACTATGATATAGGATTTAACGATATTTTTATCTTTTAAATATAGAACAGCCTAGGGCACCCTCCAGCCAGGTGGACCGACAACCTTAAGAAGGTGGCGGGCACCAACTGGATGCGGAAGGCGGAGGACAGGGAGCTTTGGCGCACCTTGGGAGAGGCCTATGTTCAGCAGTGGACAACGATTGGCTGTTGATTGATTGATTGAAATATAGAACGGAGATAACTTACCATTATACAGACTGATAAATTGTCCGCTGTTCTGCCATAATTTAAAAAAATGCATCGTTTTTTTTATTTTCATATGATACGAAATCTTAGTAAGAAAATACATACATTTTATCTTAAAGCATCAATAGAATAAGCTACAGATTTCTTATTCAAAATCTGTGTTCTATATAGACTTAACACATGAATACAATTTTGTAATGGTATGTTATTGTGGTATTTTCAACCTTATACAAACATTATAAGGTCGATAACTTACGAAGAACGGGAAGGAGGTTCCCGTGAAATCCGCTTAGGAAGTTCTCTATTTCCAATTTTAAAATGGTTTTGGCGGGAATGGATCTTTTCCTCTTGATTTAGACGTACGAAGCGTATTATCAGTAGATTTAATTTTATTTACGATTTTATGTATAATTTTATTGGAAGCAATAAATAATACGAGTATTTTAAGTTATTTGGAAGTTCTTTATTTTTTAAACCTTTGTTAAAGTCAAATTATATTAAGAAAGACCAGTAAGAAAATTTAAAAAATACATATTATATTTAGTCTAGCAATACACACATTTTAAATTTAATAGAGTATCTATTGTATCACGATCGAAGTTAAAGACGTATGGCGGTTCAAGCATAATTATATTATTAAATTGAGGAATAAATCGTTAAGTTAAATAACAACCTGTTAGCTAATCTCTCGTTTACTTCATTATTCTTATCTAACGACATAGGGAAATATACTATTTTGATTCGTATATTATTGAAATGTTATAATTATTACGGTTTACTGGTAGGGCTTTGTGCAAGCTCGTCTGGGTACCACCCACTCATCAGATATTCTACCGCAAAACAGCAGTACTGTACAGATATTGTTGTGTTCCGGTTTGAAGGGTGAGTGAGCCAGTGTAATTACAGGCACAAGAGATAACATCTTAGTTCCCAAGGTCGGTGGTGCATTGGCAATGTAAGCGTAGCTTACAATTCTTACATTGGCAATGTTTATGGGCCTTTGTAACCACTTACCATCTGTTGACCCATTTGCTTGTCCGCCTACATATAATATAAAAAGAAATTAAATATCACTATGACTTTTTCACGACCGTTTTCTGCGGTGACTTTTGAGTTTGTTCTTACATAATACTACTGTAAAGTATCCATTGATGAACCAACTCCTCCTAAATAGGAGAGGATGCTTACTGGGTAAGTTAACTTCGTTACGTATTGCTCCATATCAGATTGATACATACATATGTACATAAAATACATCAATATTTGTTATTTTTAATTTTAGTCGTTATCTTAATCTCTGCTTATATTTTAATAATTTCAATATTTTTTGCCTATCCAATCTTATCGTCGTAATTACCTATCATTAAAAAGTATAATTAACTAATATGTTTATTTATAGTTAATGGGATTGTATTGTTATAATTTCATGTTGGTAATTAAAGTTAAATAATTAAATATATTACTATTTATTTATTCAATTTTAGGAAAACTAATTTAAACATTAAAAAGGGAAATTAAAAATTGTCGTAATTATTTAAGGTTAAGCATTGGCTCACTCAGGAAGATATGGAAAAAATATATATCTCATAACAAATATAATTTTATAATATGTATAATAGGTATTTAATAATTAAAGGATATTTTTAGAATAACAATTTATAAAAAAAAATATATCTAGTAAATATATAAAACGTAATCGTGATATGAAGCTTTTGTTACATTTTCGCTTGCATGGGAGGGTGGGGCATATGTTAGGTATACAATAGTAGCCCATGTCCTTCCATGTGGTTTAAACGTACTTCATACCCAATTTCATTAAAATCGGTCCAGTGCTTTAAGGCCTTACAGACATAGTTAGTTTATTTTAAAATAAAAATTTAATAATATGTTAATTTCTTTAGTCAGGGCGGATTTATTTTTAATGAAATCTTTTGAATCTAGCTAAGCCTTTGCTTCATTTCCTTCAGGTATATATATCTTATACGTGACAAAATCGCCTTTGACTTGTACTAAGAGTGACTTAAGACGTGCAGTTACCATGACAACACGCGACCAGAGCAATATGACTGTAACACTTTCAAACGAAGCGATGAAGCTGAATAACTCGAAAGCGAAGAAAATGATAGGTTGGTTTAAATTTATTATTGAAGTTTTCGATTCAGAACGAACTGATGACCGCAATTTCGTTATATAGAATTTTATACAGAATATATATCATGAACTTCTTAGTTTCCTGATATATAAATGAGTAAGCCTGTGCAACTGCACACACAAGGAATATAACATCATAGTTCCATAAGTTGGTGGCGCATTAAGATAATAAGTGATAGTAAATATTTCTTACAATGCCAATGTCTAATGGTCGGACCACATACCATCAGGTGACACATTTGCATAGACATTGGCGCTGGATAAAATAATAACCATACCTTACATCACCAATGACACACCAACCTTGTGTGCAGTTACATCAGCTCACTTACCCTTCAAACCACAAAACAAAATACCAAAAAGTGTTGATTAGCGATAGAATAAGTGATTATTAGTATCAGTGTTGGTGGTACCCGTCTGTGTAGGTACCACACCTACACAGACGGGTACCACCAACAAATACATACCGTAAAATACATTAGCAAATCGTCCCCCAAAAACCCCGAGTAAAGTTTATAAATTATTATCTTTTACGGTTAAAAAACTGAGTTATCCGCAAAAATTGCAAACGATACTCAATTACATCGCACACCATAAAGAGAGTCAGTTTCATTAAAAAATACTCCCAAATCACTGGTAAAGTTTTTGCGGGCCATCCCTTGCAGACACTTAAGTGACCGGTAATAATGAGTGCGATATAAATTAATGCGAAGTTTTACGAAATGGTTAATTTAGTTGTCCAATGACGACCTTTTTCATAGTGTATTAAAGTTTTTACCCACAAATTATGCAATGGATGTGTAAATTAATGCAATGACCGTTTAAAGTTTTATTACACTCTGTGGTTTTCGGAGTAATCAACGATGTAACGCCCAGATTTTTTATGACACTGTAGAAAGTTTTTGATGAAAAAAAATCTGAATATATGAAAATGAGGTGACCTTTATAAAATACATTAATTTTTTCACTCAAATGTCGCCTTGAAATGTATAATGTATAATATATATTTTTTGTAAATTATCTTATAATATTAATGGGAATAGAAAGGTAAGTATGTGTTGTTTAACTCGGAAACGGCTCTAATGGTTTGGTAAGAAATATATTTTTGGTTCGAAAAGGTTTTAAAAACCTTTCACCTGCAGCTTTACCTGCGTGTGAGAAACACAATGAATGGTAACTACTGAGTTTCTTGTCGGTTCTTCTCGGTAGAGTATCGACATTTCAAAATTAAAATTCAAAAGTGCTTGTTTTTATTGTATGTCGTTCCGAAAATGAAAAACAACTTTAATTAGAAGAATCAAATCGAATTGAAGAATTATGGAGTTATTTTGTTTCATTCTTTATTCTTTTCATATTGTATTGATATTGCGTCGATAGGCAAAATTAAAAAATATTACAGACAAGAAACTGCCCAGTGAAGTAAAACGATATAGCTTTTTAATTTCGTAAAATCTATGTGGTACACAGATTGTTTTGTAGTCATTGAATTTATATATTATTTACTCAGCTCTGTTTTCGTTACCCGAGTTTTGCTTATTGAGAAGCAAACAAAAAACCCGCATAAATATATTCGATCACAAAATTATAAATTATTCTCTTAACGACTTGCAAGTCTAAATTGTTTCAACAAAACAGTTTTACAGAATTCATTAGTATTCTAAATATTAAAATAATAATATACCAATTAACTAATTATCTAAGGAGAAGTGTTAAAAATATAGTCACCCTTACACTAATTAGTTTTCTGTATATAAATATGGTAATAAAAAAATATATCTCATAAACAGTTTTGTGATCGAAGAGAAAGGTCGAAAAACGTTTCAACAAATATTAGTTACTTGATATTTGATATTTCGCGTTGAATTAAGATGTGTTCAAACCAATGTGATTCGCCATGCCGTTGTCAATATGTAAGATTTTTTTTGTATATTTATATATTTTTCTTTACATTAATACCTAGTAGATAATATATGCGTGTTTATATTTAGTGTGAGTAATAAAAACTAGTATTAGTTTAAAGATTTACAGAGCTAGACTAGGGAAAGATTAAATGAAACGACGGAGCGTGGATACAATGACAGATAATTGTTGTTTTATTAGAGAGTGACACTAAAGAGGTTTAGCGTCATCAAGTTTGGACTACGTTCATATTGTCAACAGTGTCTATCATAAGTTCGTTATAGATGAATAAAAAAATAAAATAATTATACAAGTTATTTTTAACAATTAACGTTACTCATGATATTTTTTAGTGATTTGTTATGGATTTAGTAAAAACTACATACTTAAGTGTTAAATATGTCAAAATTCCGATATTATACTTTTCTTGAGGCGAAGTGATAATGATCTAACACAATTATAATAATTATAAATTTTGAGAGTTAAGCCAAAAGTCAGCTTAAAATAAAACTTACCAAAATAATGTGCTTGTAATATTGCAGTTAGGATCTTTTACTATTAAAGTACGATGACGTTAGGAATTTTTCGTTGCACTTAAATGAAATTTAACAATTGTTCACTCTTATCTAGAAAAAATGCTTTAACATTAATTTTCCTTTTTGCAGGTTCAATGGTGGCTTGATATACACGAAAAATATTTTTTTAGACCTAAAGAAGAACAGTACAGCACTCCGAATACTATCCATGTCAGCAACATCAGATATACTTCGAACGAAGCGAACTATAGCAACATCAGACATACTTCGAACGAAGCGAGCTATAGCAACATCAGACATACTTCGAACGAAGTGAACTATAGTAACATCAGACATACTTCGAACGAAGTAGACTATAGCAACATCAGACATACTTCGAACAAAGTAGACTATTACAGTCAACCCATACCGTTTACGAGTAAAGTTTTAAAATTACCTTTCATATTAAAAGCACCGCATATAATTTCACCAGTTAAACCTGATTATAAGCCGCAATAGAAAAACCAGTTTTGTAAATATATGTCGAAAATAAATGAATTATATTCAATAATATTACGTCTCAATAAATTGTTGTAAAATTAAGTATATTCTTTTCATTTAACCCCTTGAATATATCAAGCCATACTGTAAATACATAGAAAATAGCTTATCCGATTAACATGGCATATGGTATATACACCAAAACCTTTCTGATGAATCACTCCGATTGGTGAAATTCCGTATGAAAATCGCATTTCGCGTTCAAATAGACAGATAGACGCAAAGTAGAGTTTTGTTATATAATATATAGTAATATTGACGCTAATTATTCAATTACTTCTAAAATACATAAGCAATGACAGTAACAATACTTAAGTTAATTTTGGTAGAGCAAGTCTCTGAGAACAAACTCGACACTCACAAAGGACGATCCTGTGTGAAAGTAAAAATCGATATTGAATTTAATAATCATAAGTCAAAGGATACGCTAATCAAAATAGCGTATCACAGCAGTCGACTAACAACATTTTGGTTTTGTTTTAATTAAATATTAATATTATTTTATTCATACTACCGCCTACCTCATATCCTATCAGTAATAATTTACAACGTTGGTTGCCTGGAAGAGATCGCTATGAAGCGATAAGCGTTGAATAAGTGATATTAGGTGGTACCTACACAGATGGGTACCACCAACAAATATATACCGTAAAATACATTAGCAAATCGTCTCCCCAAAAACCCCGAGTAAAATTTTTAAATTATTATCTTTTACGGTTAAAAAACTGAGTTATCCGCGAAAATTTCAAACGACACTCAATTACATCGCACACCATAAAGCGAGTCAGTTTCATTAAAAAATACTCCCAAATCACTGGTAAAGTTTTTGCGGGCCATCCCTTGCAGACACTTAAGTGACCGATAATAATGAGTGCGATATAAATTAATGCGAAGTTATACGAAATGGTTAATTTAGTTGTCCAATGACGACCTTTGTCATATTGACTTAAAGTTTTTACCCACAAATTATGCAATGGATGTGTAAATTAATGCAATGACCGTTTAAAGTTTTATTACACTCTGTGGTTTTCGGAGTAATCAACGATGTAACGCCCAGATTTTTTATGACACTGTAGAAAGTTTTTGATGAAAAAAAATCTGAATATATGAAAATGAGGTGACCTTTATAAAATACATTAATTTTTTCACTCAAATGTCGCCTTGAAATGTATAATGTATAATATATATTTTTTGTAAATTATCTTATAATATTAATGGGAATAGAAAGGTAAGTATGTGTTGTTTAACTCGGAAACGGCTCTAATGGTTTGGTAAGAAATAGATTTTTGGTTCGAAAAGGTTATAAAAACCTTTCACCTGCAGCTTTACGTGCGTGTGAGAAACACAATGAATGGTAACTACTGAGTTTCTTGCCGGTTCTCCTTGGTAGAGTATCGACATTTCAAAATTAAAATTCAAAAGTGCTTGTTTTTATTGTATGTCGTTCCGAAAATGAAAAACAACTTCAATTAGAAGAATCAAATCGAATTGAAGAATTATCGAGTTATTTTGTTTCATTCTTTATTATTTTCATATTTTATTACTATTTCTGCGTCGATAGGCAAAATTAAAAAATATTACAAACGAGAAACTGCCCAGTGAAGTAAAACGATATAGCTTTTTAATTTCGTAAAATCAATGTGGCACACCGATTGTTTTGTAGTCAATGAATTTATATATTATTTACTCAGCTCTGTTTTCGTTACCCGACTTTCGCTTGTTGAGAAACAAACAAAAATCCGCATAAATATTCGATAACAAAATTAAAAATTATTCTCTTAATGACTTGCAGGTCTAAATTGTTTCAACAAAACAGAGTTTTACAGAACTCATTAGTATTCTCATTAAATATTAAAATAATAATATACCAAAAAACTAATTATCTAAGGAGAAGTGTTAAAAATATAGTCACCCTTACACTAATTAGTTTTCTGTATATAAATATGGTAATAAAAAAATATATCTCATAAACAGTTTTGTGATCGAAGAGAAAGGTCGAAAAACGTTTCAACAAATATTAAAGTTAATTGATATTTGATATTTCGCGTTGAATTAAGATGTTTTTTTTTTTAATAATAATAATATCCTGGGACATTTTTCACACACGGTCATCTGATCCCAAATTAAGCTTGTACAAAGCTTGTGCTATGGAAACCAGACAACTGATATACTACATATACTACTTTTCTTTTTGTAAATACATACTTATATAGATAATTACACCCAGACTCTGGACAAACAGACATGTTCATGCACACAAATGTCTGTCCTGGGTGGGAATCGAACCCACAACCTTCGGCGTGAAAGGCAAGTGTTCTACCAACCACGCCAACCGGCTCGTCTTCTGTGATCCTTCTGTGATTCTTTGATTCTTCTGTGATTCTTCTGTGTTCAAACCAATGTGATTCGCCATGCCGTTGTCAATATGTGAGATTTTTTTTGTATATTTATATATTTTTCTTAACATTAATACCTTTTTTTTAACGCTGGAAAAACGTATTACGCGTTTCCCCCACGGGAACAGTGGGGGGGTATGTGGGACTCGCCGGTGCCCAAGGCGCAGAGTGCGCCCCGAACATCGGAATACCCACTAAAACACCAGCGGTACCCTTTCCGTCTTAACTAGGAGCGCCACGGGATCGCTTTCGCATACTACCGTGGCGCTCTGACAGCCGGCCCGCCTATGCGGGCCTCCATTCTCTAGGGAGGGTTCACAGGGTACTGTGAACCCCCCCTAGTCCCGGCGGCGCCTATTATCGCGGGGGGAAAAGGTGCGCATAGCGCCTTTTTTTTCTCTCCGGTCTTTTCCGGCGGATCGGGTCTGCAGCAGCATCTTCTTCCCGCGCCCGCTCCGCAGCCTCTTTCTGTAAAAATCACACTATCGCAGAATGAGACCATCTCCGACCAGCACCTCTCGCTTCCAAGCATTGCGTCGATGGCACACCATACTCGTGGCAGGAGGGTGACACCTCCCGCCGCGCTTTCTCGTACAGATACTTACCGAAACAGCCATGTCCGGTAAGCACCTGGTGGATTCGAGTAAACTGTACCAAGTTCTAAATTTTCAGTTTCTTGCAGATAACTCGCGAACGGAGAGGCCGATTCGCGAGCTTGAGGACTCGACGGGTGCAAAGCAGAAGGCCCCGCAAAGTCGCCGTACAAGGTAAGTAGATCAAAAAGAAAAAATTAGTAATAACTTACACCGTTGGTTGCCCGGAAGAGATCGCTATGTAGCGATAAGGTCGCAATAATTGTACATTTATTTAGGCAGTATACATGTTTTGTATTTTTCTCTTTGTGGTGTTGTGTACAATAAAGTATAAAGTAAAGTAACATTTCACGAGTGAGGTAGGTACGTGAATTCCTACAATAGTACTGCTATTTAAAGAATGATAAAAAATACTTTATTTTAAGAAAAAATTTATTACAAGGTTCAAATGCTCACTCATGTGGACACTGTTTCGATTTCCTTTAATGAACCAGAGAAATTTCCTTCTAATCCTTTTTTATCTGTTCTCTTATGTATGTCATATCCTTTTTTGAGAACTCACAAAGTTCTTCGTTACATGTTTTTTGTTTTCATTAATGTTCTCACCTTTCTATATACGTTGAAAATAATTATATCACAAATTTCATTAGAGTTACTATGTTTATGTAAGTATGTAATGAATATCTATATGTAATGAATATAATCAACTCTAAAACAACTTAAATATAAATGAATATATTAATAAGAAAAAAAGTTAGTCAGGAAAATGGTCGTGAATTGTCATAAAGTGATATGCGACATTGACCATAATAATTATAACATTTCAAGAATACACTCATCAAAATAGTCACCACCATAAGTCGATTGCCAACATTTCACATTTCACAAACATAAAAATAATAATATAATAGATAATATATACGAATTCCTAATAACGGTATTAATATTGATTGTGAAACGTCAACAATCAAAATTATTTATTTGCAAATTCGTAGGTACATTTTTGATGTTTAAATCAAAACCAATTTTTGTGCATATAATTTTTTTTTTTGCTGGAAAAACGCATTACTCGTTTCCTCCACATGAGGGGGATTCCATATGTAGGACTTGCCAGCGCTGTAGGCGCCGGAATACCCACTAAAAAACCAAAAAACAACCATAATATCTGATGAGTTGTAACTCAACTACTAATACTCAGACGAGCTTGCACAAAGCCCTACCACCAGTAAAAAATATTTAAGAAGTTAAAGCGTCAAAAAAACATATAAACAAACTCACTTTCACTATAGTATTAGTTCGGATTATATTAATGAAATAATACACGGCTTATTGGAAACTATTGCGTATAAATGGACCGATTTACCTGAACCTAATCTACACGAATCTATCTTTGAATAACTATAATTAACCAATGACAAACGACTCAATACTGAGCTGAATTGTAATTAACAAACCATAGATAGATTCATTTACGTAATGATACGAACATCACGTTTTTCATAGAATGTTTTGTATTGCAATACGAAGTGAATATTTTTTATATCCTATTTTAGCAAAACTTAAGTGCTTTTCATATGCATTCTTTTTTCAATTAAAAAATATGTCACTGACAAGCTTATTTTCAATAAACATATTACAATGACAAAATAAGTTTTTCTTTTATATATATGTATATGTTGAAGGTCACCACCGTAAACATTGTCGATGTTCTTCTATTCTTAATTCTTAAACTATGTAATAATATACTATTAACATCGTCAATGCGCACTTGGAAACGAAGATATTATCTCCCTTGTGCTTGTAGTTACACTGTCTCACTCATCCCTGTAACCATATAAATTTAATTGTCATTAAATATAATATTGCATTTATTTTACTTGGTCTAATCGATTTATAAAACAATTTTTCGGTTATTGAAACGACATTCATTGTTTCAACATTTTATTATCTGTTCGTTTTGAAAGATGGCAGCACTGTTTTGTTTAACGTCATCCATTTGATCGTAGAGCAAGCGCTGTTCGCTCACTGACTCATGTCAGTTTTAAAACGATAATTTCATTTGTAGGTATATTCATTTAATGTCCCAGATTATTGATGTTAAGAATATGTATGGAACATGTATGGAACCTTGACGCCATAGTCAAATACATCAAGCTATATCCATACATTGACACCATAGTCTACAATTGGCATTGAATATATTGTTTGTATATTTAATATTTTTTATATTCATTTATTACATTATTACTACATTATATAGTAGGGTTACAGGCACAACGGACATAACATCTTAGTTCCGAAGGTCGGTGGCGCATTGGCAATGTACGCTTACATTGACACTAAAAGTCGCTACTTTTCACGACGGTTTTCTGCGTTCACTTTTGAGTTTGTTCTTAAATAATACTACTGTAAATTATCCATTGATGAACCAACTTCTCCTAAATAGCAGAGGATGCTTACTGGGTGAGTTAACTTCGTTATGTACTGCTGCATATCAGATTGATACATACATATGTACATTAAATACATCAATATTTGTCATTCTTGATTTTAGTCGTTAGCCTTATCTCTGCTTATATTTTAATAATTTCAATATTTTTTGCCTATCTAATTATCTAAGGAGAAGTGTTAAAAATATAGTCACCCTTACACTAATTAGTTTTCTGTATATAAATATGGTAATAAAAAAATATATCTCATAAACAGTTTTGTGATCGAAGAGAAAGGTCGAAAAACGTTTCAACAAATATTAAAGTTACTTGATATTTAATATTGCGCGTTGAATTAAGATGTGTTCAAACCAATGTGATTCGCCATGCCGTTGTCAATATGTGAGATTTTTTTTGTATATTTATATATTTTTCTTAACATTAATACCTTTTTTTTAACGCTGGAAAAACGTATTACGCGTTTCCCCCACGGGAACAGCGGGGGGGTATGTGGGAATCGCCGGTGCCCAAGGCGCAGAGTGCGCCCCGAACATCGGAATACCCACTAAAACACCAGCGGTACCCTTTCCGTCTTAACGAGGAGCGCCACGGGATCGCTTTCGCATGCTACCGTGGCGCTCTGACAGCCGGCCCGCCTATGCGGGCCTCTATTCTCTAGGGAGGATTCCCAGGGTACTGTGAAACCCCCCCTTGTCCAGGCGGAGCCTATTGTCGCGGGGGGAAAAGGTGCGCATAGCGCCTTTTTTTCTCCCCGGTCTTTCCCGGCGGATCGGGTCTGCAGCGGCATCTTCTTCCTGCGTCTGCTCCGCAGCCTCTTTCTGTGACATCACACTATCGCAGAATGAGACCATCTCCGACCAATACCTCTCGCTTCCGAGCATTGCGTCGATGATGCTTGGCAAGGAGAGATCTCCTCCTGAACGAGAGCGTGCCTCGTTTCCTTTTGACCCACCCTTTGCAAATGCAAAGTCGCCGTACAAGGTAAGTAGATCAAAAAGAAAAAAAGTGCTAAAAAACTATAAAAACGAAAGAAATTAGCTAAAAAACAGGCAAAGACGGGTAATAAAAAAATGTAAGTATGAACAAAATGTAGGGAATAACAAAATAGAATTATGTGAATTTTTTTTTTAGAATTTTACAATGACACTAAACGCAAGTAGACCGAAAAGTGTACCTCAAGCGACCGTTGGTATGCGATCGCTTAGGTGGATTCGAGTAAACTGTACAAAGTTCTAAATTTTCAGTTTCTTGCAGATAACTCGCGAACGGAGAGGCCGATTCGCGAGCTTGAGGACTCGACGGGTGAAAAGCAGAAGGCCCCGCATAGTCGCCGTACAAGGTAAGTAGATCAAAAAGAAAAAAGTGCTAAAAAACAATAAAAACGAAAGAAATTAGCTAAAAAACAGGCAAAGACGGGTAATAAAAAAAATTTAAGTATGAACAAAATGTAGGGAATAACAAAATATAATTATGTTTATTTATTTTTTAGAATTTTAAACTGACAATAAACGCAAGTAGACCGAAAAGTTTACCTCAAGCGACCGGTGGTTAGGTGGATTCGAGTAAACTGTACCAAGTTCTAAATTTTCAGTTTCTTGCAGATAACTCGCGAACGGAGAGGCCGTTTCGCGAGCTTGAGGACTCGACGGGTGCAAAGCAGAAGGCCCCGCATAGTCGCCGTACAAGGTAAGTAGATCAAAAAGAAAAAAAGTGCTAAAAAACATTAAAACGAAAGAAATTAGCTAAAAAACAGGCAAAGACGGGTAATAAAAAAAACGTAAGTATGAACAAAATGTAGGGAATAACAAAATAGAATTATGTGAATTTTTTTAGAATTTTACAATGACACTAAACGCAAGTAGAACGAAAAGTGTACCTCAAGCGACCGTTGGTATGCGATCGCTTAGGTGGATTCGAGTAAACTGTACCAAGTTCCAAATTTTCAGTTTCTTGCAGATAACTCGCGAACGGAGAGGCCGATTCGCGAGCTTGAGGACTCGACGGGTGAAAAGCAGAAGGCCCCGCATAGTCGCCGTACAAGGTAAGTAGATCAAAAAGAAAAAAGTGCTAAAAAACAATAAAAACGAAAGAAATTAGCTAAAAAACAGGCAAAGACGGGTAATAAAAAAAATTTAAGTATGAACAAAATGTAGGGAATAACAAAATATAATTATGTTTATTTGTTTTTTAGAATTTTACACTGACAATAAACGCAAGTAGACCTAAAAGTGTACCTCAAGCGACCGTTGGTATGCGATCGCTTAGGTGGATTCGAGTAAACTGCACCAAGTTCTATACAAAAAAAGTAAGTATGAACAAAATGTAGGGAATAACAAAATAGAATTATGTGAATTTTTTAGAATTTTACAATGACACTAAACGTAAGTAGACCGAAAAATATATTTTATCAAATCGTGGACCAGATCATACAACATTTTATTCCATCAAAAGTAATTACTGAAAACAATAAATATCCTTGTTGGTACTCTCGGACACTAATTACCTTAATAAATAAAAAATTAAAATGGCATAGGAAGTGGAAAATTTATGGACGAATATATGATTACAATAAATTTTCGGACCTTCGGGCTCAAACAAAAAATATTGAAACTGATTGTTACAATTTATTCGTAGAGAGAGCAGAACTGAATATATATTTTAATTCTAAGCATTTCTGGACTTTCATAAAATCTAAGAAAGGTCATAACAGTCTGCCGGATACTTTATATTATAATAATGAATTCAGTTCTGATGGACAACAAATCTCGAATATTTTTAATCACTTTTTTAATTCTGTTTTTGAATTGAATTCAGTGTCCATATCGATCATATCGTCTAACAACTCTTGCAATCAGACAATAACAAATTCAATTGAGATTACTAATAACAAAGTAGAGCATTATCTTTCAAAGCTGAAGATATCTAAGGGTAGCGGCCCAGATGGCCTACATCCTATTTTTTCTAAAAAATTGCAGCAAGGCACTTTGCACTCCTTTAACTATTCTCTTTACAAAGTCCTTGAACACGGGTTGTATGCCACAGGAGTGGAAGAGATCTTTAATCACACCTATCTTTAAATAAGGCGATAAAAATAATGTTAAAAACTACCGTGGCATTTCAAAATTGTCTGTGATTCCTAAGATGTTTGAAAAAATTATTTTTGATACCTTGTTTCCGTTATTAAGGCCTTTACTTATACCAAATCAACATGGATTCATCAATAAACGCTCAACTGAGTCAAATATTTGCGAATTTCTTGATATAGTATTGAGAGCTATGGAAGATGGTCACCAGGTGGATGCCGTGTACACCGATTATTCGAAAGCTTTTGATAAAATTTCTCATAATCTGTTGCAAAAAGAACTAGAAAACATCGGTGTACACGGCGATCTTTTGCGATGGTTGACATCCTACCTTCGTCATCGTACTCAAGCTGTCGCAGTTAAAGGGTTTACTTCTACTTTTGTACCTATAACATCCGGTGTGCCTCAGGGTTCCCACCTTGGTCCCTTATTATTTAACGTCTTTATCAATGACTTTTTTTTTTTTTTTTTTTTTTTTTTATAGAATAGGAAGGCGGACGAGCATATGGGCCACCTGATGGTAAGTGGTCACCAACGCTCTTAGACATTGGCATTGTAAGAAATGTCAACCATCCCTTACATATCCAATGCGCCACCAACCTTGGGAACTAAGACTTTATGTCCCTTGTGCCTGTAATTACACTGGCTCACTCACCCTTCAAACCGGAACACAACAATATCAAGTACTGCTGTTTTGCGGTAGAATATCTGATGAGTGGGTGGTACCTACCCAGACGAGCTTGCACAAAGCCCTACCACCAGTAAGTAACTTAACATGCTGCTTCTTAAACTCACAGTTTTTAATCTATGCCGATGATACAAAAATTTTCAAAGTTATAAGAGATAACCAGGATTGTATCGAACTCCAAAATGATCTAAATAGGTTAGGACAGTACTGCAAATCTAATGGTTTACAACTAAATTTGGCTAAATGTTGTATTATAACATTTTCCAGAAAAAAAATGCAACATTCTTTCAGTTATTCAATGTTTGGTGTTAAATTGCGAAGGGTAACTGAGGTACGGGACCTTGGTGTACACCTTGATAGCCAACTCGTGTTCGATAAGCATATTGAAAAAATTACTTTAAAATCTTACCAAATGTTGGGCTTCATCGCAAGGCAAGGTACTGACTTTAGGAAGCCTAATACACACATTATACTTTATAATGCTTACGTTCGGTCACACTTGGAATATGCATCGACTGTATGGAATCCATGTTATGCTAAGTATATTCAAGCAATCGAAACAATTCAAAATAAATTTCTTAAAAAATTAAAATATAAATTTGGTCACGATTTGCCTACTCTACTGTCCTTGAAAACTAGACGAGAACATAGAGACCAATTGTTTCTATTTAAAATTATTAACAGCCTTATAGATTCGCCTTATCTCCTAAATAAAATATTATTTAACTGTCCTCGCTTAAGTGCTCGGTATAAAGCCACTTTCGCAACTCCAAATCATAAAACAAATTATTACAAAAATAGTTTTATAGTAAGATCGTGTAGCAACTATAACGATAAATATAACCACATAGACTTGTTCAGCAGCGGTCTCAGTAAGTTTAACTCGATACTTAAAAATAATTAGATTAAGATTTGTTATTAACTTTTTTTTTTCCTTTTTCATATTTCACATAATTTAAGTTTGGTTTATATACATTTTTACACTTGTTAGTTTTTTTTTTTTAATTACCATACATTTAATTTTACTGTTTTATCTCTTTTATATATATGTTCACTTCCAGATTAATTATTTGTGGAAACTGTATTGGCATGTGTGTTATTTAAGGTTTATAAGTTTTATGTAATATAAAATATGCTGTTTGTTTCACTTACTTACAAATAAATAAATAAATAAATAAATAAAAGTGTACCTCAAGCGACCGTTGGTATGCGATCGCTTAGGTGGATCCGAGTAAACTGCACCAAGTTCTATATAAAAAAAAGTAAGTACGAACAAAATGTAGGGAATAACAAAATAGAATTAAGTGATTTTTTTAGAATTTTACAATGACACTAAACGCAAGTAGAACGAAAAGTGTACCTCAAGCGACCGTTGGTATGCGATCGCTTAGGTGGATTCGAGTAAACTGTACCAAGTTCTAAATTTTCAGTTTCTTGCAGATAACTCGCGAACGGAGAGGCCGATTCGCGAGCTTGAGGACTCGACGGGTGCAAAGCAGAAGGCCCCGCATAGTCGCCGTACAAGGTAAGTAGATCAAAAAGAAAAAAAGTGCTAAAAAACAATAAAAACGAAAGAAATTAGCTAAAAACAGGCACAGACGGGTAATATAAAAAAGGAAGTATGAACAAAATGTAGGGAATAACAAAATAGAATGTGTTCATTTTTTTTTAGAATTTTACAATGACACTAAACGCAAGTAGACCGAAAAGTGTACCTCCTTACATTAATACCAAGTGAATAATATGTGTTTATGTTTAATGTGAGTGGGAATGATTTTCACTGGTGGTAGAGCTTTGTGCAAGCTCGTCTGGGTAGGTACCACCCACTCATCAGATATTCTACCGCAAAACAGCAATACTTGGTATTGTTGTGTTCCGGTTGGAAGGGTGAGTGAGCCAGTGTAATTACATGCACAAGGGACATAACATCTTAGTTCCCAAGGTTGGTGGCGCATTGGTGATGTAAGCGATGGTTAACATTTCTTACAAGGCCAATGTCTAAGGGCGTTTGGTGACCACTTACCATCAGGTGGCTCCCATATGCTCGTCCGCCTTCCTATTCTATAAAAAAAAAAAAAACTAGCATTAGTTTAAAGATTTACAGAGCTAGGCTAGGGAAAGATTAAATGAAACGACGGAGCGTGGATACAATGACAGATATATTTTTTTTTTTATTAGAGAGTGACACTAAAGAGGTTTAGCGTCATCAAGTTTGGACTACGTTCATATTGTCAACAGTGTCTATCATAAGTTATAGACGAATAAAAAAATAAATTATTTCATAAAAAAAAAATTAGTTACTCATGATATTTTTTAGTGATTTGTTATGGATTTAGTAAAAACTACATACTTAAGTGTTAAATATGTCAAAATTCCGATATTATACTTTTCTTGGGGCGAACTGATAATGATCTAACACAATTATAATAATTATAAATTTTGACAGTTAAGCCGAAAGTCAGCTTAAAATAAAACTTACCAAAATAATGTGCTTGTAATATTGCAGTTAGGATCTTTTACTATTAAAGTACGATGACGTTAGGAAAATTTTCGTTGCACTCAAATGAAATTTAACAATTGTTCCCTCTTATCTAGAAAAAATGCTTTAACATTAATTTTCCTTTTTGCAGGTTCAAAGGTGGCTTGATATACACGAAAAATATTTTTTTAGACCTAAAGAAGAATAGTACAGCACTCCGAATACTATCCACGTCAGCAACATCAGATATACTTCGAACGAAGCGAACTATAGCAACATCAGACATACATCGAACGAAGTAGACTATAGCAACATCAGACATACTTCGAACGAAGTAGACTATAGCAGCATCAGACATACTTCGAACGAAGTAGACTATAGCAACATCAGACATACTTCGAACGAAGTAGACTATAACAGTCAACCCATAGCGTTTTCGAGTGAAGTTTCAAAATTTCCTTTCATATTAAAAGCACCGCATATAATTTCATCAGTTAAACCCGATTATAAGCCGCAATAGAAAAACCAGTTTTGTAAATATATGTCGAAAATAAATGAATTATATTCAATAATTACGTCTCAATAAATTGTTTGAAAATTAAGTATATTCTTTTCATTTAACCCCTTGATCAAGCCATACTGTAAATACATAGAAAATAGCTTATCCAATTAACATGGCATATGGTATATACATCAAAACCTTTCTGATGAATCACTCCGATTGGTGAAATTCCGTATGAAAATCGCATATCGCGTTCAAATAGACAGATAGACGCAAAGTAGATTATTGTTATATAATATATAGTAATATTGACGCTAATTATACAATTACTTTATTAAGTCGAGATGGCCTAGTGGTTAGAACGCGTGAATCTTAACCGATGATCGTGGGTTCAAAACCGGGCAAGCACCACTGAATTTTCATGTGCTTAATTTGTGTTTATAATTCATTTCGTGCTTGACGGTGAAGGAAAACATCGTGAGGAAACCTGCATGTGTCTGATTTCATTGAAATTCTGCCACATGTGTATTCTACCAACCCGCATTGGAGCAGCGTGGTGAAATAAGCTCCAAACCTTCTCCTCAAAAGGGAGAGGAGGCCTTAGCAGCAGTGGGACATTAACAGGCTGTTACTGTAAATACAATTACTTCTAAAATACATAAGCAATGACAGTAACAATACTTAAGTTAATTTTGGTAGAGCAAGTCTCTGAGAACAAACTCGACACTCACAAAGGACAATCCTGTGTGAAAGTAAAAATCGATATTGAATTTAATAATCATAAGTCAAAGGATACGCTAATCAAAATAGCGTATCACAGCAGTCGACTAACAACATTTTGGTTTTGTTTTAATTAAATATTAATATTATTTTATTCATACCACCGCCTACCTCATATCCTATCAGTAATAACTTACACCGTTGGTTGCCTGGAAGAGATCGCTATGTAGCGATAAGGTCGCAATAATTGTACATTTATTTAGGCAGTATACATGTTTTGTATTTTTCTCTTTGTGGTGTTGTGTACAATAAAGTATAAAGTAACATTTCACGAGTAAGGTAGGTACGTGAATTCCTACAATAGTACTGCTATTAAAAGAATGATAAAAAATACTTTATTTTAAGTAAAAATTTATCACAAAGTTCAAATGCTCACTCATGTGGACACTATTTCGATTTCCTTTAATGAACCAGAGAAATTTCCTTCTAATTCTTTTTTATCTGTTCTCTTATGTATCTCATATCCTTTTTTGAGAACTCACAAAGTTCTTCGTTACATGTTTTTTGTTTTCATTAATGTTCTCACCTTTCTATATACGTTGAAAATAATTATATCACAACGTGCATTAGAGTTACTATGTTTATTATATAATGAATATATAAAATCAACTCTAAAACAACTTAAAGATAAATGAATATATTAATAAGAAATAAAGTTAGTCAGAAAAACGGTCGTGAATTGTCATGAAGTGATATGCGACATTGACCATAATAATTATAACATTTCAAGAATACACTCATCAAAATAGTGTACCACCATATGTCGATTTCCAACATTTCACATTTCACAAACATAAAAAGAATAATATAATATAATATATAATAAATATATAATTCCTAATAACGATAATTATATTGATTGTGATACGTCAACAATCAAAATTATTTATTTGCAAAGTCGTAGGTACATTTCTGATGTTTAAATCGAAACAAATTTTTGTGCATATATAATTTTTTTTCCCGCTGGAAAAACGCATTACTCGTTTCCTCCACTTGAGGGGGATATAAAAGAGATATACCCACTAAAAAACCAAAAACCAATCATAGTATCTGATGAGTGTAACTCAACTACTAATACTCAGACGAGCTTGCACAAAGCCCTACCACCAGTAAAAAATAGTTAAGACGTTAAAGCGCCAAAAAAACAAATAAACAAACTCACTTTCACGATAGTATTAGTTCGGATTATTGGAAACTATTGCGTATAAATGGACCGATTTACCTGAACCTAATCTACACGAATCTATCTTTGAATAACTATAATTAACCAATGACAAACGACTCAATACTGAGCTGAATTGTAATTAACAAACCATAGATAGATTCATTTACGTAATGATACGAACATCACGTTTTTCATAGAATGTTTTGTATTGCAATACGAAGTGAATATTTTTTATATCCTATTTTAGCAAAACTTAAGTGCTTTTCATATGCATTCTTTTTTCAATTAAAAAATATGTCACTGACAAGCTTATTTTCAATAAACATATTACAATGACAAAATAAGTTTTTCTTTTATATATATGTATATGTTGAAGGTCACCACCGTAAACATTGTCGATGTTCTTCTATTCTTAATTCTTAAACTATGTAATAATATACTATTAACATCGTCAATGCGCACTTGGAAACGAAGATATTATCTCCCTTGTGCTTGTAGTTACACTGTCTCACTCATCCCTGTAACCATATAAATTTAATTGTCATTAAATATAATATTGCATTTATTTTACTTGGTCTAATCGATTTATAAAACAATTTTTCGGTTATTGAAACGACATTCATTGTTTCAACATTTTATTATCTGTTCGTTTTGAAAGATGGCAGCACTGTTTTGTTTAACGTCATCCATTTGATCGTAGAGCAAGCGCTGTTCGCTCACTGACTCATGTCAGTTTTAAAACGATAATTTCATTTGTAGGTATATTCATTTAATGTCCCAGATTATTGATGTTAAGAATATGTATGGAACATGTATGGAACCTTGACGCCATAGTCAAATACATCAAGCTATATCCATACATTGACACCATAGTCTACAATTGGCATTGAATATATTGTTTGTATATTTAATATTTTTTATATTCATTTATTACATTATTACTACATTATATAGTAGGGTTACAGGCACAACGGACATAACATCTTAGTTCCGAAGGTCGGTGGCGCATTGGCAATGTACGCTTACATTGACACTAAAAGTCGCTACTTTTCACGACGGTTTTCTGCGTTCACTTTTGAGTTTGTTCTTAAATAATACTACTGTAAATTATCCATTGATGAACCAACTTCTCCTAAATAGCAGAGGATGCTTACTGGGTGAGTTAACTTCGTTATGTACTGCTGCATATCAGATTGATACATACATATGTACATTAAATACATCAATATTTGTCATTCTTGATTTTAGTCGTTAGCCTTATCTCTGCTTATATTTTAATAATTTCAATATTTTTTGCCTATCTAATTATCTAAGGAGAAGTGTTAAAAATATAGTCACCCTTACACTAATTAGTTTTCTGTATATAAATATGGTAATAAAAAAATATATCTCATAAACAGTTTTGTGATCGAAGAGAAAGGTCGAAAAACGTTTCAACAAATATTAAAGTTACTTGATATTTAATATTGCGCGTTGAATTAAGATGTGTTCAAACCAATGTGATTCGCCATGCCGTTGTCAATATGTGAGATTTTTTTTGTATATTTATATATTTTTCTTAACATTAATACCTTTTTTTTAACGCTGGAAAAACGTATTACGCGTTTCCCCCACGGGAACAGCGGGGGGGTATGTGGGAATCGCCGGTGCCCAAGGCGCAGAGTGCGCCCCGAACATCGGAATACCCACTAAAACACCAGCGGTACCCTTTCCGTCTTAACGAGGAGCGCCACGGGATCGCTTTCGCATGCTACCGTGGCGCTCTGACAGCCGGCCCGCCTATGCGGGCCTCTATTCTCTAGGGAGGATTCCCAGGGTACTGTGAAACCCCCCCTTGTCCAGGCGGAGCCTATTGTCGCGGGGGGAAAAGGTGCGCATAGCGCCTTTTTTTCTCCCCGGTCTTTCCCGGCGGATCGGGTCTGCAGCGGCATCTTCTTCCTGCGTCTGCTCCGCAGCCTCTTTCTGTGACATCACACTATCGCAGAATGAGACCATCTCCGACCAATACCTCTCGCTTCCGAGCATTGCGTCGATGATGCTTGGCAAGGAGAGATCTCCTCCTGAACGAGAGCGTGCCTCGTTTCCTTTTGACCCACCCTTTGCAAATGCAAAGTCGCCGTACAAGGTAAGTAGATCAAAAAGAAAAAAAGTGCTAAAAAACATTAAAACGAAAGAAATTAGCTAAAAAACAGGCAAAGACGGGTAATAAAAAAAAACGTAAGTATGAACAAAATGTAGGGAATAACAAAATAGAATTATGTGAATTTTTTTAGAATTTTACAATGACACTAAACGCAAGTAGAACGAAAAGTGTACCTCAAGCGACCGTTGGTATGCGATCGCTTAGGTGGATTCGAGTAAACTGTACCAAGTTCCAAATTTTCAGTTTCTTGCAGATAACTCGCGAACGGAGAGGCCGATTCGCGAGCTTGAGGACTCGACGGGTGAAAAGCAGAAGGCCCCGCATAGTCGCCGTACAAGGTAAGTAGATCAAAAAGAAAAAAGTGCTAAAAAACAATAAAAACGAAAGAAATTAGCTAAAAAACAGGCAAAGACGGGTAATAAAAAAAATTTAAGTATGAACAAAATGTAGGGAATAACAAAATATAATTATGTTTATTTGTTTTTTAGAATTTTACACTGACAATAAACGCAAGTAGACCTAAAAGTGTACCTCAAGCGACCGTTGGTATGCGATCGCTTAGGTGGATTCGAGTAAACTGCACCAAGTTCTATACAAAAAAAGTAAGTATGAACAAAATGTAGGGAATAACAAAATAGAATTATGTGAATTTTTTAGAATTTTACAATGACACTAAACGTAAGTAGACCGAAAAATATATTTTATCAAATCGTGGACCAGATCATACAACATTTTATTCCATCAAAAGTAATTACTGAAAACAATAAATATCCTTGTTGGTACTCTCGGACACTAATTACCTTAATAAATAAAAAATTAAAATGGCATAGGAAGTGGAAAATTTATGGACGAATATATGATTACAATAAATTTTCGGACCTTCGGGCTCAAACAAAAAATATTGAAACTGATTGTTACAATTTATTCGTAGAGAGAGCAGAACTGAATATATATTTTAATTCTAAGCATTTCTGGACTTTCATAAAATCTAAGAAAGGTCATAACAGTCTGCCGGATACTTTATATTATAATAATGAATTCAGTTCTGATGGACAACAAATCTCGAATATTTGTAATCACTTTTTTAATTCTGTTTTTGAATTGAATTCAGTGTCCATGTCGATCATATCGTCTAACAACTCTTGCAATCAGACAATAACAAATTCAATTGAGATTACTAATAACAAAGTAGAGCATTATCTTTCAAAGCTGAAGATATCTAAGGGTAGCGGCCCAGATGGCCTACATCCTATTTTTTCTAAAAAATTGCAGCAAGGCACTTTGCACTCCTTTAACTATTCTCTTTACAAAGTCCTTGAACACGGGTTGTATGCCACAGGAGTGGAAGAGATCTTTAATCACACCTATCTTTAAATAAGGCGATAAAAATAATGTTAAAAACTACCGTGGCATTTCAAAATTGTCTGTGATTCCTAAGATGTTTGAAAAAATTATTTTTGATACCTTGTTTCCGTTATTAAGGCCTTTACTTATACCAAATCAACATGGATTCATCAATAAACGCTCAACTGAGTCAAATATTTGCGAATTTCTTGATATAGTATTGAGAGCTATGGAAGATGGTCACCAGGTGGATGCCGTGTACACCGATTATTCGAAAGCTTTTGATAAAATTTCTCATAATCTGTTGCAAAAAGAACTAGAAAACATCGGTGTACACGGCGATCTTTTGCGATGGTTGACATCCTACCTTCGTCATCGTACTCAAGCTGTCGCAGTTAAAGGGTTTACTTCTACTTTTGTACCTATAACATCCGGTGTGCCTCAGGGTTCCCACCTTGGTCCCTTATTATTTAACGTCTTTATCAATGACTTAACATGCTGCTTCTTAAACTCACAGTTTTTAATCTATGCCGATGATACAAAAATTTTCAAAGTTATAAGAGATAACCAGGATTGTATCGAACTCCAAAATGATCTAAATAGGTTAGGACAGTACTGCAAATCTAATGGTTTACAACTAAATTTGGCTAAATGTTGTATTATAACATTTTCCAGAAAAAAAATGCAACATTCTTTCAGTTATTCAATGTTTGGTGTTAAATTGCGAAGGGTAACTGAGGTACGGGATCTTGGTGTACACCTTGATAGCCAACTCGTGTTCGATAAGCATATTGAAAAAATTACTTTAAAATCTTACCAAATGTTGGGCTTCATCGCAAGGCAAGGTACTGACTTTAGGAAGCCTAATACACACATTATACTTTATAATGCTTACGTTCGGTCACACTTGGAATATGCATCGACTGTATGGAATCCATGTTATGCTAAGTATATTCAAGCAATCGAAACAATTCAAAATAAATTTCTTAAAAAATTAAAATATAAATTTGGTCACGATTTGCCTACTCTACTGTCCTTGAAAACTAGACGAGAACATAGAGACCAATTGTTTCTATTTAAAATTATTAACAGCCTTATAGATTCGCCTTATCTCCTAAATAAAATATTATTTAACTGTCCTCGCTTAAGTGCTCGGTATAAAGCCACTTTCGCAACGAAGTAAACTATAACAGTCAACCCATAGCGTTTTCGAGTGAAGTTTCAAAATTTCCTTTCATATTAAAAGCACCGCATATAATTTCATCAGTTAAACCCGATTATAAGCCGCAATAGAAAAACCAGTTTTGTAAATATATGTCGAAAATAAATGAATTATATTCAATAATTACGTCTCAATAAATTGTTTGAAAATTAAGTATATTCTTTTCATTTAACCCCTTGATCAAGCCATACTGTAAATACATAGAAAATAGCTTATCCAATTAACATGGCATATGGTATATACATCAAAACCTTTCTGATGAATCACTCCGATTGGTGAAATTCCGTATGAAAATCGCATATCGCGTTCAAATAGACAGATAGACGCAAAGTAGATTATTGTTATATAATATATAGTAATATTGACGCTAATTATACAATTACTTTATTAAGTCGAGATGGCCTAGTGGTTAGAACGCGTGAATCTTAACCGATGATCGTGGGTTCAAAACCGGGCAAGCACCACTGAATTTTCATGTGCTTAATTTGTGTTTATAATTCATTTCGTGCTTGACGGTGAAGGAAAACATCGTGAGGAAACCTGCATGTGTCTGATTTCATTGAAATTCTGCCACATGTGTATTCTACCAACCCGCATTGGAGCAGCGTGGTGAAATAAGCTCCAAACCTTCTCCTCAAAAGGGAGAGGAGGCCTTAGCAGCAGTGGGACATTAACAGGCTGTTACTGTAAATACAATTACTTCTAAAATACATAAGCAATGACAGTAACAATACTTAAGTTAATTTTGGTAGAGCAAGTCTCTGAGAACAAACTCGACACTCACAAAGGACAATCCTGTGTGAAAGTAAAAATCGATATTGAATTTAATAATCATAAGTCAAAGGATACGCTAATCAAAATAGCGTATCACAGCAGTCGACTAACAACATTTTGGTTTTGTTTTAATTAAATATTAATATTATTTTATTCATACCACCGCCTACCTCATATCCTATCAGTAATAACTTACACCGTTGGTTGCCTGGAAGAGATCGCTATGTAGCGATAAGGTCGCAATAATTGTACATTTATTTAGGCAGTATACATGTTTTGTATTTTTCTCTTTGTGGTGTTGTGTACAATAAAGTATAAAGTAACATTTCACGAGTAAGGTAGGTACGTGAATTCCTACAATAGTACTGCTATTAAAAGAATGATAAAAAATACTTTATTTTAAGTAAAAATTTATCACAAAGTTCAAATGCTCACTCATGTGGACACTATTTCGATTTCCTTTAATGAACCAGAGAAATTTCCTTCTAATTCTTTTTTATCTGTTCTCTTATGTATCTCATATCCTTTTTTGAGAACTCACAAAGTTCTTCGTTACATGTTTTTTGTTTTCATTAATGTTCTCACCTTTCTATATACGTTGAAAATAATTATATCACAACGTGCATTAGAGTTACTATGTTTATTATATAATGAATATATAAAATCAACTCTAAAACAACTTAAAGATAAATGAATATATTAATAAGAAATAAAGTTAGTCAGGAAAACGGTCGTGAATTGTCATGAAGTGATATGCGACATTGACCATAATAATTATAACATTTCAAGAATACACTCATCAAAATAGTGTACCACCATATGTCGATTCCCAACATTTCACATTTCACAAACATAAAAAGAATAATATAATATATAATAAATATATAATTCCTAATAACGATAATTATATTGATTGTGATACGTCAACAATCAAAATTATTTATTTGCAAAGTCGTAGGTACATTTCTGATGTTTAAATCGAAACAAATTTTTGTGCATATATAATTTTTTTTCCCGCTGGAAAAACGCATTACTCGTTTCCTCCACTTGAGGGGGATATAAAAGAGATATACCCACTAAAAAACCAAAAACCAATCATAGTATCTGATGAGTGTAACTCAACTACTAATACTCAGACGAGCTTGCACAAAGCCCTACCACCAGTAAAAAATAGTTAAGACGTTAAAGCGCCAAAAAAACAAATAAACAAACTCACTTTCACGATAGTATTAGTTCGGATTATTGGAAACTATTGCGTATAAATGGACCGATTTACCTGAACCTAATCTACACGAATCTATCTTTGAATAACTATAATTAACCAATGACAAACGACTCAATACTGAGCTGAATTGTAATTAACAAACCATAGATAGATTCATTTACGTAATGATACGAACATCACGTTTTTCATAGAATGTTTTGTATTGCAATACGAAGTGAATATTTTTTATATCCTATTTTAGCAAAACTTAAGTGCTTTTCATATGCATTCTTTTTTCAATTAAAAAATATGTCACTGACAAGCTTATTTTCAATAAACATATTACAATGACAAAATAAGTTTTTCTTTTATATATATGTATATGTTGAAGGTCACCACCGTAAACATTGTCGATGTTCTTCTATTCTTAATTCTTAAACTATGTAATAATATACTATTAACATCGTCAATGCGCACTTGGAAACGAAGATATTATCTCCCTTGTGCTTGTAGTTACACTGTCTCACTCATCCCTGTAACCATATAAATTTAATTGTCATTAAATATAATATTGCATTTATTTTACTTGGTCTAATCGATTTATAAAACAATTTTTCGGTTATTGAAACGACATTCATTGTTTCAACATTTTATTATCTGTTCGTTTTGAAAGATGGCAGCACTGTTTTGTTTAACGTCATCCATTTGATCGTAGAGCAAGCGCTGTTCGCTCACTGACTCATGTCAGTTTTAAAACGATAATTTCATTTGTAGGTATATTCATTTAATGTCCCAGATTATTGATGTTAAGAATATGTATGGAACATGTATGGAACCTTGACGCCATAGTCAAATACATCAAGCTATATCCATACATTGACACCATAGTCTACAATTGGCATTGAATATATTGTTTGTATATTTAATATTTTTTATATTCATTTATTACATTATTACTACATTATATAGTAGGGTTACAGGCACAACGGACATAACATCTTAGTTCCGAAGGTCGGTGGCGCATTGGCAATGTACGCTTACATTGACACTAAAAGTCGCTACTTTTCACGACGGTTTTCTGCGTTCACTTTTGAGTTTGTTCTTAAATAATACTAATGTAAATTATCCATTGATGAACCAACTTCTCCTAAATAGCAGAGGATGCTTACTGGGTGAGTTAACTTCGTTATGTATTGCTGCATATCAGATTGATACATACATATGTACATTAAATACATCAATATTTGTCATTCTTGATTTTAGTCGTTAGCCTTATCTCTGCTTATATTTTAATAATTTCAATATTTTTTGCCTATCTAATTATCTAAGGAGAAGTGTTAAAAATATAGTCACCCTTACACTAATTAGTTTTCTGTATATAAATATGGTAATAAAAAAATATATCTCATAAACAGTTTTGTGATCGAAGAGAAAGGTCGAAAAACGTTTCAACAAATATTAAAGTTACTTGATATTTAATATTGCGCGTTGAATTAAGATGTGTTCAAACCAATGTGATTCGCCATGCCGTTGTCAATATGTGAGATTTTTTTTGTATATTTATATATTTTTCTTAACATTAATACCTTTTTTTTAACGCTGGAAAAACGTATTACGCGTTTCCCCCACGGGAACAGCGGGGGGGTATGTGGGAATCGCCGGTGCCCAAGGCGCAGAGTGCGCCCCGAACATCGGAATACCCACTAAAACACCAGCGGTACCCTTTCCGTCTTAACGAGGAGCGCCACGGGATCGCTTTCGCATGCTACCGTGGCGCTCTGACAGCCGGCCCGCCTATGCGGGCCTCTATTCTCTAGGGAGGATTCCCAGGGTACTGTGAAACCCCCCAATGTCCAGGCGGAGCCTATTGTCGCGGGGGGAAAAGGTGCGCATAGCGCCTTTTTTTCTCCCCGGTCTTTCCCGGCGGATCGGGTCTGCAGCGGCATCTTCTTCCTGCGTCTGCTCCGCAGCCTCTTTCTGTGACATCACACTATCGCAGAATGAGACCATCTCCGACCAATACCTCTCGCTTCCGAGCATTGCGTCGATGATGCTTGGCAAGGAGAGATCTCCTCCTGAACGAGAGCGTGCCTCGTTTCCTTTTGACCCACCCTTTGCAAATGCAAAGTCGCCGTACAAGGTAAGTAGATCAAAAAGAAAAAAAGTGCTAAAAAACTATAAAAACGAAAGAAATTAGCTAAAAAACAGGCAAAGACGGGTAATAAAAAAATGTAAGTATGAACAAAATGTAGGGAATAACAAAATAGAATTATGTGAATTTTTTTTTTAGAATTTTACAATGACACTAAACGCAAGTAGACCGAAAAGTGTACCTCAAGCGACCGTTGGTATGCGATCGCTTAGGTGGATTCGAGTAAACTGTACAAAGTTCTAAATTTTCAGTTTCTTGCAGATAACTCGCGAACGGAGAGGCCGATTCGCGAGCTTGAGGACTCGACGGGTGCAAAGCAGAAGGCCCCGCATAGTCGCCGTACAAGGTAAGTAGATCAAAAAGAAAAAAAGTGCTAAAAAACATTAAAACGAAAGAAATTAGCTAAAAAACAGGCAAAGACGGGTAATAAAAAAAAACGTAAGTATGAACAAAATGTAGGGAATAACAAAATAGAATTATGTGAATTTTTTTAGAATTTTACAATGACACTAAACGCAAGTAGACCGAAAAGTGTACCTCAAGCGACCGTTGGTATGCGATCGCTTAGGTGGATTCGAGTAAACTGTAACAAGTTAGAAATTTTCAGTTTCTTGCAGATAACTCGCGAACGGAAAAGCCAATTCGCGAGCTTGAGGACTCGACGGGTGAAAAGCAGAAGGCCCCGCATAGTCGCCGTACAAGGTAAGTAGATCAAAAAGAAAAAAATTGCTAAAAAACAATAAAAACGAAAGAAATTAGCTAAAAAACAGGCAAAGACGGGTAATAAAAAAAAGTAAGTATGAACAAAATGTAGGGAATAACAGTAGACCGAAAAGTATACCTCAAGCGACCGTTGGTATGCGATCGCTTCGGTGGATTCGAGTAAATTGTACCAAGTTCTAAATTTTCAGTTTCTTGCAGATAACTCGCGAACGGAGAGGCCGTTTCGCGAGCTTGAGGACTCGGCGGGTGCAAAACAGAAGACCCCGCATAGTCGCATTACAAGGTAAGTTGATCAAAAAGAAAAAAAGTACTAAAAAACAATAAAAACGAAAGAAATTAGCAAAAAAACAGGCAAAGACGGGTAATAAAAAAAAAGTAAGTATGAACAAAATGTAGGGAATAACAAAATAGATTTACGTTAATTTTTTTTTTTAATTTTACAATGACACTAAACGCAAGTAGACCGAAAAGTGTACCTCAAGCGACCGTTGGTATGCGATCGCTTAGGTGGATTCGAGTAAACTGTACCAAGTTCCAAATTTTCAGTTTCTTGCAGATAACTCGCGAACGGAGAGGCCGATTCGCGAGCTTGAGGACTCGACGGGTGAAAAGCAGAAGGCCCCGCATAGTCGCCGTACAAGGTAAGTAGATCAAAAAGAAAAAAGTGCTAAAAAACAATAAAAACGAAAGAAATTAGCTAAAAAACAGGCAAAGACGGGTAATAAAAAAAATTTAAGTATGAACAAAATGTAGGGAATAACAAAATATAATTATGTTTATTTGTTTTTTAGAATTTTACACTGACAATAAACGCAAGTAGACCTAAAAGTGTACCTCAAGCGACCGTTGGTATGCGATCGCTTAGGTGGATTCGAGTAAACTGCACCAAGTTCTATACAAAAAAAGTAAGTATGAACAAAATGTAGGGAATACCAAAATAGAATTATGTGAATTTTTTAGAATTTTACAATGACACTAAACGTAAGTAGACCGAAAAATATATTTTATCAAATCGTGGACCAGATCATACAACATTTTATTCCATCAAAAGTAATTACTGAAAACAATAAATATCCTTGTTGGTACTCTCGGACACTAATTACCTTAATAAATAAAAAATTAAAATGGCATAGGAAGTGGAAAATTTATGGACGAATATATGATTACAATAAATTTTCGGACCTTCGGGCTCAAACAAAAAATATTGAAACTGATTGTTACAATTTATTCGTAGAGAGAGCAGAACTGAATATATATTTTAATTCTAAGCATTTCTGGACTTTCATAAAATCTAAGAAAGGTCATAACAGTCTGCCGGATACTTTATATTATAATAATGAATTCAGTTCTGATGGACAACAAATCTCGAATATTTTTAATCACTTTTTTAATTCTGTTTTTGAATTGAATTCAGTGTCCATGTCGATCATATCGTCTAACAACTCTTGCAATCAGATAATAACAAATTCAATTGAGATTACTAATAACAAAGTAGAGCATTATCTTTCAAAGCTGAAGATATCTAAGGGTAGCGGCCCAGATGGCCTACATCCTATTTTTTCTAAAAAATTGCAGCAAGGCACTTTGCACTCCTTTAACTATTCTCTTTACAAAGTCCTTGAACACGGGTTGTATGCCACAGGAGTGGAAGAGATCTTTAATCACACCTATCTTTAAATAAGGCGATAAAAATAATGTTAAAAACTACCGTGGCATTTCAAAATTGTCTGTGATTCCTAAGATGTTTGAAAAAATTATTTTTGATACCTTGTTTCCGTTATTAAGGCCTTTACTTATACCAAATCAACATGGATTCATCAATAAACGCTCAACTGAGTCAAATATTTGCGAATTTCTTGATATAGTATTGAGAGCTATGGAAGATGGTCACCAGGTGGATGCCGTGTACACCGATTATTCGAAAGCTTTTGATAAAATTTCTCATAATCTGTTGCAAAAAGAACTAGAAAACATCGGTGTACACGGCGATCTTTTGCGATGGTTGACATCCTACCTTCGTCATCGTACTCAAGCTGTCGCAGTTAAAGGGTTTACTTCTACTTTTGTACCTATAACATCCGGTGTGCCTCAGGGTTCCCACCTTGGTCCCTTATTATTTAACGTCTTTATCAATGACTTAACATGCTGCTTCTTAAACTCACAGTTTTTAATCTATGCCGATGATACAAAAATTTTCAAAGTTATAAGAGATAACCAGGATTGTATCGAACTCCAAAATGATCTAAATAGGTTAGGACAGTACTGCAAATCTAATGGTTTACAACTAAATTTGGCTAAATGTTGTATTATAACATTTTCCAGAAAAAAAATGCAACATTCTTTCAGTTATTCAATGTTTGGTGTTAAATTGCGAAGGGTAACTGAGGTACGGGATCTTGGTGTACACCTTGATAGCCAACTCGTGTTCGATAAGCATATTGAAAAAATTACTTTAAAATCTTACCAAATGTTGGGCTTCATCGCAAGGCAAGGTACTGACTTTAGGAAGCCTAATACACACATTATACTTTATAATGCTTACGTTCGGTCACACTTGGAATATGCATCGACTGTATGGAATCCATGTTATGCTAAGTATATTCAAGCAATCGAAACAATTCAAAATAAATTTCTTAAAAAATTAAAATATAAATTTGGTCACGATTTGCCTACTCTACTGTCCTTGAAAACTAGACGAGAACATAGAGACCAATTGTTTCTATTTAAAATTATTAACAGCCTTATAGATTCGCCTTATCTCCTAAATAAAATATTATTTAACTGTCCTCGCTTAAGTGCTCGGTATAAAGCCACTTTCGCAACTCCAAATCATAAAACAAATTATTACAAAAATAGTTTTATAGTAAGATCGTGTAGCAACTATAACGATAAATATAACCACATAGACTTGTTCAGCAGCGGTCTCAGTAAGTTTAACTCGATACTTAAAAATAATTAGATTAAGATTTGTTATTAACTTTTTTTTTTCCTTTTTCATATTTCACATGATATAAGTTTGGTTTATATACATTTTTACACTTGTTAGTTTTTTTTTTTAATTACCATACATTTAATTTTACTGTTTTATCTCTTTTATATATATGTTCACTTCCAGATTAATTATTTGTGGAAACTGTATTGGCATGTGTGTTATTTAAGGTTTATAAGTTTTATGTAATATAAAATATGCTGTTTGTTTCACTTACTTACAAATAAATAAATAAATAAATAAATAAAAGTGTACCTCAAGCGACCGTTGGTATGCGATCGCTTAGGTGGATCCGAGTAAACTGCACCAAGTTCTATATAAAAAAAAGTAAGTACGAACAAAATGTAGGGAATAACAAAATAGAATTAAGTGATTTTTTTAGAATTTTACAATGACACTAAACGCAAGTAGAACGAAAAGTGTACCTCAAGCGACCGTTGGTATGCGATCGCTTAGGTGGATTCGAGTAAACTGTACCAAGTTCTAAATTTTCAGTTTCTTGCAGATAACTCGCGAACGGAGAGGCCGATTCGCGAGCTTGAGGACTCGACGGGTGCAAAGCAGAAGGCCCCGCATAGTCGCCGTACAAGGTAAGTAGATCAAAAAGAAAAAAAGTGCTAAAAAACAATAAAAACGAAAGAAATTAGCTAAAAACAGGCAAAGACGGGTAATATAAAAAAGGAAGTATGAACAAAATGTAGGGAATAACAAAATAGAATGTGTTCATTTTTTTTTAGAATTTTACAATGACACTAAACGCAAGTAGACCGAAAAGTGTACCTTCTTACATTAATATCAAGTGAATAATATGTGTTTATGTTTAATGTGAGTGGGAATGATTTTCACTGGTGGTAGAGCTTTGTGCAAGCTCGTCTGGGTAGGTACCACCCACTAATCAGATATTCTACCGCAAAACAGCAATACTTGGTATTGTTGTGTTCCGGTTGGAAGGGTGAGTGAGCCAGTGTAATTACATGCACAAGGGACATAACATCTTAGTTCCCAAGGTTGGTGGCGCATTGGTGATGTAAGCGATGGTTAACATTTCTTACAAGGCCAATGTCTAAGGGCGTTTGGTGACCACTTACCATCAGGTGGCTCCCATATGCTCGTCCGCCTTCCTATTCTATAAAAAAAAAAAAAAAAAACTAGCATTAGTTTAAAGATTTACAGAGCTAGGCTAGGGAAAGATTAAATGAAACGACGGAGCGTGGATACAATGACAGATATATTTTTTTTTTATTAGAGAGTGACACTAAAGAGGTTTAGCGTCATCAAGTTTGGACTACGTTCATATTGTCAACAGTGTCTATCATAAGTTATAGACGAATAAAAAAATAAATTATTTCATAAAAAAAAAAATTAGTAAATAGTTAGTACTCATGATATTTTTTAGTGATTTGTTATGGATTTAGTAAAAACTACATACTTGATTGATACATACATCTTGATTTTTTTTTTTTAACTTTGTAATTAGTCGATTTGATTGTACTCGTAGATTGCATTGTATTTTTGTCTCTTTCTGTTGTCTTTTTTACATGCATACTCTAACATTTGTACTATTTTTAAGTGGAAACTTTATTGGTTTATGATTTAGTAATAATTCCTTAATTCTATGTAATAACACACTGTATGTTTCCCAAATATAAATAAAATAAATAAAATACTTAAGTGTTAAATATGTCAAAATTCCGATATTATACTTTTCTTGGGGCGAACTGATAATGATCTAACACAATTATAATAATTATAAATTTTGACAGTTAAGCCGAAAGTCAGCTTAAAATAAAACTTACCAAAATAATGTGCTTGTAATATTGCAGTTAGGATCTTTTACTATTAAAGTACGATGACGTTAGGAAAATTTTCGTTGCACTCAAATGAAATTTAACAATTGTTCCCTCTTATCTAGAAAAAATGCTTTAACATTAATTTTCCTTTTTGCAGGTTCAAAGGTGGCTTGAAAAATATTTTTTTAGACCTAAAGAAGAATAGTACAGCACTCCGAATACTATCCACGTCAGCAACATCAGATATACTTCGAACGAAGCGAACTATAGCAACATCAGACATACATCGAACGAAGTAGACTATAGCAACATCAGACATACTTCGAACGAAGTAGACTATAGCAACATCAGACATACTTCGAACGAAGTAGACTATAGCAACATCAGACATACTTCGAACGAAGTAGACTATAACAGTCAACCCATAGCGTTTTCGAGTGAAGTTTCAAAATTTCCTTTCATATTAAAAGCACCGCATATAATTTCATCAGTTAAACCCGATTATAAGCCGCAATAGAAAAACCAGTTTTGTAAATATATGTCGAAAATAAATGAATTATATTCAATAATTACGTCTCAATAAATTGTTTGAAAATTAAGTATATTCTTTTCATTTAACCCCTTGATCAAGCCATACTGTAAATACATAGAAAATAGCTTATCCAATTAACATGGCATATGGTATATACATCAAAACCTTTCTGATGAATCACTCCGATTGGTGAAATTCCGTATGAAAATCGCATATCGCGTTCAAATAGACAGATAGACGCAAAGTAGATTATTGTTATATAATATATAGTAATATTGACGCTAATTATACAATTACTTTATTAAGTCGAGATGGCCTAGTGGTTAGAACGCGTGAATCTTAACCGATGATCGTGGGTTCAAAACCGGGCAAGCACCACTGAATTTTCATGTGCTTAATTTGTGTTTATAATTCATTTCGTGCTTGACGGTGAAGGAAAACATCGTGAGGAAACCTGCATGTGTCTGATTTCATTGAAATTCTGCCACATGTGTATTCTACCAACCCGCATTGGAGCAGCGTGGTGAAATAAGCTCCAAACCTTCTCCTCAAAAGGGAGAGGAGGCCTTAGCAGCAGTGGGACATTAACAGGCTGTTACTGTAAATACAATTACTTCTAAAATACATAAGCAATGACAGTAACAATACTTAAGTTAATTTTGGTAGAGCAAGTCTCTGAGAACAAACTCGACACTCACAAAGGACAATCCTGTGTGAAAGTAAAAATCGATATTGAATTTAATAATCATAAGTCAAAGGATACGCTAATCAAAATAGCGTATCACAGCAGTCGACTAACAACATTTTGGTTTTGTTTTAATTAAATATTAATATTATTTTATTCATACCACCGCCTACCTCATATCCTATCAGTAATAACTTACACCGTTGGTTGCCTGGAAGAGATCGCTATGTAGCGATAAGGTCGCAATAATTGTACATTTATTTAGGCAGTATACATGTTTTGTATTTTTCTCTTTGTGGTGTTGTGTACAATAAAGTATAAAGTAACATTTCACGAGTAAGGTAGGTACGTGAATTCCTACAATAGTACTGCTATTAAAAGAATGATAAAAAATACTTTATTTTAAGTAAAAATTTATCACAAAGTTCAAATGCTCACTCATGTGGACACTATTTCGATTTCCTTTAATGAACCAGAGAAATTTCCTTCTAATTCTTTTTTATCTGTTCTCTTATGTATCTCATATCCTTTTTTGAGAACTCACAAAGTTCTTCGTTACATGTTTTTTGTTTTCATTAATGTTCTCACCTTTCTATATACGTTGAAAATAATTATATCACAACGTGCATTAGAGTTACTATGTTTATTATATAATGAATATATAAAATCAACTCTAAAACAACTTAAAGATAAATGAATATATTAATAAGAAATAAAGTTAGTCAGAAAAACGGTCGTGAATTGTCATGAAGTGATATGCGACATTGACCATAATAATTATAACATTTCAAGAATACACTCATCAAAATAGTGTACCACCATATGTCGATTTCCAACATTTCACATTTCACAAACATAAAAAGAATAATATAATATAATATATAATAAATATATAATTCCTAATAACGATAATTATATTGATTGTGATACGTCAACAATCAAAATTATTTATTTGCAAAGTCGTAGGTACATTTCTGATGTTTAAATCGAAACAAATTTTTGTGCATATATAATTTTTTTTCCCGCTGGAAAAACGCATTACTCGTTTCCTCCACTTGAGGGGGATATAAAAGAGATATACCCACTAAAAAACCAAAAACCAATCATAGTATCTGATGAGTGTAACTCAACTACTAATACTCAGACGAGCTTGCACAAAGCCCTACCACCAGTAAAAAATAGTTAAGACGTTAAAGCGCCAAAAAAACAAATAAACAAACTCACTTTCACGATAGTATTAGTTCGGATTATTGGAAACTATTGCGTATAAATGGACCGATTTACCTGAACCTAATCTACACGAATCTATCTTTGAATAACTATAATTAACCAATGACAAACGACTCAATACTGAGCTGAATTGTAATTAACAAACCATAGATAGATTCATTTACGTAATGATACGAACATCACGTTTTTCATAGAATGTTTTGTATTGCAATACGAAGTGAATATTTTTTATATCCTATTTTAGCAAAACTTAAGTGCTTTTCATATGCATTCTTTTTTCAATTAAAAAATATGTCACTGACAAGCTTATTTTCAATAAACATATTACAATGACAAAATAAGTTTTTCTTTTATATATATGTATATGTTGAAGGTCACCACCGTAAACATTGTCGATGTTCTTCTATTCTTAATTCTTAAACTATGTAATAATATACTATTAACATCGTCAATGCGCACTTGGAAACGAAGATATTATCTCCCTTGTGCTTGTAGTTACACTGTCTCACTCATCCCTGTAACCATATAAATTTAATTGTCATTAAATATAATATTGCATTTATTTTACTTGGTCTAATCGATTTATAAAACAATTTTTCGGTTATTGAAACGACATTCATTGTTTCAACATTTTATTATCTGTTCGTTTTGAAAGATGGCAGCACTGTTTTGTTTAACGTCATCCATTTGATCGTAGAGCAAGCGCTGTTCGCTCACTGACTCATGTCAGTTTTAAAACGATAATTTCATTTGTAGGTATATTCATTTAATGTCCCAGATTATTGATGTTAAGAATATGTATGGAACATGTATGGAACCTTGACGCCATAGTCAAATACATCAAGCTATATCCATACATTGACACCATAGTCTACAATTGGCATTGAATATATTGTTTGTATATTTAATATTTTTTATATTCATTTATTACATTATTACTACATTATATAGTAGGGTTACAGGCACAACGGACATAACATCTTAGTTCCGAAGGTCGGTGGCGCATTGGCAATGTACGCTTACATTGACACTAAAAGTCGCTACTTTTCACGACGGTTTTCTGCGTTCACTTTTGAGTTTGTTCTTAAATAATACTACTGTAAATTATCCATTGATGAACCAACTTCTCCTAAATAGCAGAGGATGCTTACTGGGTGAGTTAACTTCGTTATGTACTGCTGCATATCAGATTGATACATACATATGTACATTAAATACATCAATATTTGTCATTCTTGATTTTAGTCGTTAGCCTTATCTCTGCTTATATTTTAATAATTTCAATATTTTTTGCCTATCTAATTATCTAAGGAGAAGTGTTAAAAATATAGTCACCCTTACACTAATTAGTTTTCTGTATATAAATATGGTAATAAAAAAATATATCTCATAAACAGTTTTGTGATCGAAGAGAAAGGTCGAAAAACGTTTCAACAAATATTAAAGTTACTTGATATTTAATATTGCGCGTTGAATTAAGATGTGTTCAAACCAATGTGATTCGCCATGCCGTTGTCAATATGTGAGATTTTTTTTGTATATTTATATATTTTTCTTAACATTAATACCTTTTTTTTAACGCTGGAAAAACGTATTACGCGTTTCCCCCACGGGAACAGCGGGGGGGTATGTGGGAATCGCCGGTGCCCAAGGCGCAGAGTGCGCCCCGAACATCGGAATACCCACTAAAACACCAGCGGTACCCTTTCCGTCTTAACGAGGAGCGCCACGGGATCGCTTTCGCATGCTACCGTGGCGCTCTGACAGCCGGCCCGCCTATGCGGGCCTCTATTCTCTAGGGAGGATTCCCAGGGTACTGTGAAACCCCCCCTTGTCCAGGCGGAGCCTATTGTCGCGGGGGGAAAAGGTGCGCATAGCGCCTTTTTTTCTCCCCGGTCTTTCCCGGCGGATCGGGTCTGCAGCGGCATCTTCTTCCTGCGTCTGCTCCGCAGCCTCTTTCTGTGACATCACACTATCGCAGAATGAGACCATCTCCGACCAATACCTCTCGCTTCCGAGCATTGCGTCGATGATGCTTGGCAAGGAGAGATCTCCTCCTGAACGAGAGCGTGCCTCGTTTCCTTTTGACCCACCCTTTGCAAATGCAAAGTCGCCGTACAAGGTAAGTAGATCAAAAAGAAAAAAAGTGCTAAAAAACATTAAAACGAAAGAAATTAGCTAAAAAACAGGCAAAGACG
The DNA here is from genome assembly GCF_905147045.1 of Nymphalis io. Lineage (NCBI taxonomy): Eukaryota > Metazoa > Arthropoda > Insecta > Lepidoptera > Nymphalidae > Nymphalis > Nymphalis io. Next base: position 11,250,831 of record NC_065902.1, read on the forward strand.
GGTAATAAAAAAAAACGTAAGTATGAACAAAATGTAGGGAATAACAAAATAGAATTATGTGAATTTTTTTAGAATTTTACAATGACACTAAACGCAAGTAGAACGAAAAGTGTACCTCAAGCGACCGTTGGTATGCGATCGCTTAGGTGGATTCGAGTAAACTGTACCAAGTTCCAAATTTTCAGTTTCTTGCAGATAACTCGCGAACGGAGAGGCCGATTCGCGAGCTTGAGGACTCGACGGGTGAAAAGCAGAAGGCCCCGCATAGTCGCCGTACAAGGTAAGTAGATCAAAAAGAAAAAAGTGCTAAAAAACAATAAAAACGAAAGAAATTAGCTAAAAAACAGGCAAAGACGGGTAATAAAAAAAATTTAAGTATGAACAAAATGTAGGGAATAACAAAATATAATTATGTTTATTTGTTTTTTAGAATTTTACACTGACAATAAACGCAAGTAGACCTAAAAGTGTACCTCAAGCGACCGTTGGTATGCGATCGCTTAGGTGGATTCGAGTAAACTGCACCAAGTTCTATACAAAAAAAGTAAGTATGAACAAAATGTAGGGAATACCAAAATAGAATTATGTGAATTTTTTAGAATTTTACAATGACACTAAACGTAAGTAGACCGAAAAATATATTTTATCAAATCGTGGACCAGATCATACAACATTTTATTCCATCAAAAGTAATTACTGAAAACAATAAATATCCTTGTTGGTACTCTCGGACACTAATTACCTTAATAAATAAAAAATTAAAATGGCATAGGAAGTGGAAAATTTATGGACGAATATATGATTACAATAAATTTTCGGACCTTCGGGCTCAAACAAAAAATATTGAAACTGATTGTTACAATTTATTCGTAGAGAGAGCAGAACTGAATATATATTTTAATTCTAAGCATTTCTGGACTTTCATAAAATCTAAGAAAGGTCATAACAGTCTGCCGGATACTTTATATTATAATAATGAATTCAGTTCTGATGGACAACAAATCTCGAATATTTGTAATCACTTTTTTAATTCTGTTTTTGAATTGAATTCAGTGTCCATGTCGATCATATCGTCTAACAACTCTTGCAATCAGACAATAACAAATTCAATTGAGATTACTAATAACAAAGTAGAGCATTATCTTTCAAAGCTGAAGATATCTAAGGGTAGCGGCCCAGATGGCCTACATCCTATTTTTTCTAAAAAATTGCAGCAAGGCACTTTGCACTCCTTTAACTATTCTCTTTACAAAGTCCTTGAACACGGGTTGTATGCCACAGGAGTGGAAGAGATCTTTAATCACACCTATCTTTAAATAAGGCGATAAAAATAATGTTAAAAACTACCGTGGCATTTCAAAATTGTCTGTGATTCCTAAGATGTTTGAAAAAAATATTTTTGATACCTTGTTTCCGTTATTAAGGCCTTTACTTATACCAAATCAACATGGATTCATCAATAAACGCTCAACTGAGTCAAATATTTGCGAATTTCTTGATATAGTATTGAGAGCTATGGAAGATGGTCACCAGGTGGATGCCGTGTACACCGATTATTCGAAAGCTTTTGATAAAATTTCTCATAATCTGTTGCAAAAAGAACTAGAAAACATCGGTGTACACGGCGATCTTTTGCGATGGTTGACATCCTACCTTCGTCATCGTACTCAAGCTGTCGCAGTTAAAGGGTTTACTTCTACTTTTGTACCTATAACATCCGGTGTGCCTCAGGGTTCCCACCTTGGTCCCTTATTATTTAACGTCTTTATCAATGACTTAACATGCTGCTTCTTAAACTCACAGTTTTTAATCTATGCCGATGATACAAAAATTTTCAAAGTTATAAGAGATAACCAGGATTGTATCGAACTCCAAAATGATCTAAATAGGTTAGGACAGTACTGCAAATCTAATGGTTTACAACTAAATTTGGCTAAATGTTGTATTATAACATTTTCCAGAAAAAAAATGCAACATTCTTTCAGTTATTCAATGTTTGGTGTTAAATTGCGAAGGGTAACTGAGGTACGGGATCTTGGTGTACACCTTGATAGCCAACTCGTGTTCGATAAGCATATTGAAAAAATTACTTTAAAATCTTACCAAATGTTGGGCTTCATCGCAAGGCAAGGTACTGACTTTAGGAAGCCTAATACACACATTATACTTTATAATGCTTACGTTCGGTCACACTTGGAATATGCATCGACTGTATGGAATCCATGTTATGCTAAGTATATTCAAGCAATCGAAACAATTCAAAATAAATTTCTTAAAAAATTAAAATATAAATTTGGTCACGATTTGCCTACTCTACTGTCCTTGAAAACTAGACGAGAACATAGAGACCAATTGTTTCTATTTAAAATTATTAACAGCCTTATAGATTCGCCTTATCTCCTAAATAAAATATTATTTAACTGTCCTCGCTTAAGTGCTCGGTATAAAGCCACTTTCGCAACTCCAAATCATAAAACAAATTATTACAAAAATAGTTTTATAGTAAGATCGTGTAGCAACTATAACGATAAATATAACCACATAGACTTGTTCAGCAGCGGTCTCAGTAAGTTTAACTCGATACTTAAAAATAATTAGATTAAGATTTGTTATTAACTTTTTTTTTTCCTTTTTCATATTTCACATAATTTAAGTTTGGTTTATATACATTTTTACACTTGTTAGTTTTTTTTTTTAATTACCATACATTTAATTTTACTGTTTTATCTCTTTTATATATATGTTCACTTCCAGATTAATTATTTGTGGAAACTGTATTGGCATGTGTGTTATTTAAGGTTTATAAGTTTTATGTAATATAAAATATGCTGTTTGTTTCACTTACTTACAAATAAATAAATAAATAAAAGTGTACCTCAAGCGACCGTTGGTATGCGATCGCTTAGGTGGATCCGAGTAAACTGCACCAAGTTCTATATAAAAAAAAGTAAGTACGAACAAAATGTAGGGAATAACAAAATAGAATTAAGTGATTTTTTTAGAATTTTACAATGACACTAAACGCAAGTAGAACGAAAAGTGTACCTCAAGCGACCGTTGGTATGCGATCGCTTAGGTGGATTCGAGTAAACTGTACCAAGTTCTAAATTTTCAGTTTCTTACAGATAACTCGCGAACGGAGAGGCTGATTCGCGAGCTTGAGGACTCGACGGGTGCAAAGCAGAAGGCCCCGCATAGTCGCCGTACAAGGTAAGTAGATCAAAAAGAAAAAAAGTGCTAAAAAACAATAAAAACGAAAGAAATTAGCTAAAAACAGGCAAAGACGGGTAATATAAAAAAGGAAGTATGAGCAAAATGTAGGGAATAACAAAATAGAATGTGTTCATTTTTTTTTAGAATTTTACAATGACACTAAACGCAAGTAGACCGAAAAGTGTACCTCCTTACATTAATACCAAGTGAATAATATGTGTTTATGTTTAATGTGAGTGGGAATGATTTTCACTGGTGGTAGAGCTTTGTGCAAGCTCGTCTGGGTAGGTACCACCCACTCATCAGATATTCTACCGCAAAACAGCAATACTTGGTATTGTTGTGTTCCGGTTGGAAGGGTGAGTGAGCCAGTGTAATTACATGCACAAGGGACATAACATCTTAGTTCCCAAGGTTGGTGGCGCATTGGTGATGTAAGCGATGGTTAACATTTCTTACAAGGCCAATGTCTAAGGGCGTTTGGTGACCACTTACCATCAGGTGGCTCCCATATGCTCGTCCGCCTTCCTATTCTATAAAAAAAAAAAAAACTAGCATTAGTTTAAAGATTTACAGAGCTAGGCTAGGGAAAGATTAAATGAAACGACGGAGCGTGGATACAATGACAGATATATTTTTTTTTTATTAGAGAGTGACACTAAAGAGGTTTAGCGTCATCAAGTTTGGACTACGTTCATATTGTCAACAGTGTCTATCATAAGTTATAGACGAATAAAAAAATAAATTATTTCATAAAAAAAAAAATTAGTTACTCATGATATTTTTTAGTGATTTGTTATGGATTTAGTAAAAACTACATACTTAAGTGTTAAATATGTCAAAATTCCGATATTATACTGTTCTTGGGGCGAACTGATAATGATCTAACACAATTATAATAATTATAAATTTTGACAGTTAAGCCGAAAGTCAGCTTAAAATAAAACTTACCAAAATAATGTGCTTGTAATATTGCAGTTAGGATCTTTTACTATTAAAGTACGATGACGTTAGGAAAATTTTCGTTGCACTCAAATGAAATTTAACAATTGTTCCCTCTTATCTAGAAAAAATGCTTTAACATTAATTTTCCTTTTTGCAGGTTCAAAGGTGGCTTGATATACACGAAAAATATTTTTTTAGACCTAAAGAAGAATAGTACAGCACTCCGAATACTATCCACGTCAGCAACATCAGATATACTTCGAACGAAGCGAACTATAGCAACATCAGACATACATCGAACGAAGTAGACTATAGCAACATCAGACATACTTCGAACGAAGTAGACTATAGCAGCATCAGACATACTTCGAACGAAGTAGACTATAGCAACATCAGACATACTTCGAACGAAGTAGACTATAACAGTCAACCCATAGCGTTTTCGAGTGAAGTTTCAAAATTTCCTTTCATATTAAAAGCACCGCATATAATTTCATCAGTTAAACCCGATTATAAGCCGCAATAGAAAAACCAGTTTTGTAAATATATGTCGAAAATAAATGAATTATATTCAATAATTACGTCTCAATAAATTGTTTGAAAATTAAGTATATTCTTTTCATTTAACCCCTTGATCAAGCCATACTGTAAATACATAGAAAATAGCTTATCCAATTAACATGGCATATGGTATATACATCAAAACCTTTCTGATGAATCACTCCGATTGGTGAAATTCCGTATGAAAATCGCATATCGCGTTCAAATAGACAGATAGACGCAAAGTAGATTATTGTTATATAATATATAGTAATATTGACGCTAATTATACAATTACTTTATTAAGTCGAGATGGCCTAGTGGTTAGAACGCGTGAATCTTAACCGATGATCGTGGGTTCAAAACCGGGCAAGCACCACTGAATTTTCATGTGCTTAATTTGTGTTTATAATTCATTTCGTGCTTGACGGTGAAGGAAAACATCGTGAGGAAACCTGCATGTGTCTGATTTCATTGAAATTCTGCCACATGTGTATTCTACCAACCCGCATTGGAGCAGCGTGGTGAAATAAGCTCCAAACCTTCTCCTCAAAAGGGAGAGGAGGCCTTAGCAGCAGTGGGACATTAACAGGCTGTTACTGTAAATACAATTACTTCTAAAATACATAAGCAATGACAGTAACAATACTTAAGTTAATTTTGGTAGAGCAAGTCTCTGAGAACAAACTCGACACTCACAAAGGACAATCCTGTGTGAAAGTAAAAATCGATATTGAATTTAATAATCATAAGTCAAAGGATACGCTAATCAAAATAGCGTATCACAGCAGTCGACTAACAACATTTTGGTTTTGTTTTAATTAAATATTAATATTATTTTATTCATACCACCGCCTACCTCATATCCTATCAGTAATAACTTACACCGTTGGTTGCCTGGAAGAGATCGCTATGTAGCGATAAGGTCGCAATAATTGTACATTTATTTAGGCAGTATACATGTTTTGTATTTTTCTCTTTGTGGTGTTGTGTACAATAAAGTATAAAGTAACATTTCACGAGTAAGGTAGGTACGTGAATTCCTACAATAGTACTGCTATTAAAAGAATGATAAAAAATACTTTATTTTAAGTAAAAATTTATCACAAAGTTCAAATGCTCACTCATGTGGACACTATTTCGATTTCCTTTAATGAACCAGAGAAATTTCCTTCTAATTCTTTTTTATCTGTTCTCTTATGTATCTCATATCCTTTTTTGAGAACTCACAAAGTTCTTCGTTACATGTTTTTTGTTTTCATTATACCTTTCACCTTTCTATATACGTTGAAAATAATTATATCACAACGTGCATTAGAGTTACTATGTTTATTATATAATGAATATATAAAATCAACTCTAAAACAACTTAAAGATAAATGAATATATTAATAAGAAATAAAGTTAGTCAGGAAAACGGTCGTGAATTGTCATGAAGTGATATGCGACATTGACCATAATAATTATAACATTTCAAGAATACACTCATCAAAATAGTGTACCACCATATGTCGATTCCCAACATTTCACATTTCACAAACATAAAAAGAATAATATAATATATAATAAATATATAATTCCTAATAACGATAATTATATTGATTGTGATACGTCAACAATCAAAATTATTTATTTGCAAAGTCGTAGGTACATTTCTGATGTTTAAATCGAAACAAATTTTTGTGCATATATAATTTTTTTTCCCGCTGGAAAAACGCATTACTCGTTTCCTCCACTTGACGGGGATATAAAAGAGATATACCCACTAAAAAACCAAAAACCAATCATAGTATCTGATGAGTGTAACTCAACTACTAATACTCAGACGAGCTTGCACAAAGCCCTACCACCAGTAAAAAATAGTTAAGACGTTAAAGCGCCAAAAAAACAAATAAACAAACTCACTTTCACGATAGTATTAGTTCGGATTATTGGAAACTATTGCGTATAAATGGACCGATTTACCTGAACCTAATCTACACGAATCTATCTTTGAATAACTATAATTAACCAATGACAAACGACTCAATACTGAGCTGAATTGTAATTAACAAACCATAGATAGATTCATTTACGTAATGATACGAACATCACGTTTTTCATAGAATGTTTTGTATTGCAATACGAAGTGAATATTTTTTATATCCTATTTTAGCAAAACTTAAGTGCTTTTCATATGCATTCTTTTTTCAATTAAAAAATATGTCACTGACAAGCTTATTTTCAATAAACATATTACAATGACAAAATAAGTTTTTCTTTTATATATATGTATATGTTGAAGGTCACCACCGTAAACATTGTCGATGTTCTTCTATTCTTAATTCTTAAACTATGTAATAATATACTATTAACATCGTCAATGCGCACTTGGAAACGAAGATATTATCTCCCTTGTGCTTGTAGTTACACTGTCTCACTCATCCCTGTAACCATATAAATTTAATTGTCATTAAATATAATATTGCATTTATTTTACTTGGTCTAATCGATTTATAAAACAATTTTTCGGTTATTGAAACGACATTCATTGTTTCAACATTTTATTATCTGTTCGTTTTGAAAGATGGCAGCACTGTTTTGTTTAACGTCATCCATTTGATCGTAGAGCAAGCGCTGTTCGCTCACTGACTCATGTCAGTTTTAAAACGATAATTTCATTTGTAGGTATATTCATTTAATGTCCCAGATTATTGATGTTAAGAATATGTATGGAACATGTATGGAACCTTGACGCCATAGTCAAATACATCAAGCTATATCCATACATTGACACCATAGTCTACAATTGGCATTGAATATATTGTTTGTATATTTAATATTTTTTATATTCATTTATTACATTATTACTACATTATATAGTAGGGTTACAGGCACAACGGACATAACATCTTAGTTCCGAAGGTCGGTGGCGCATTGGCAATGTACGCTTACATTGACACTAAAAGTCGCTACTTTTCACGACGGTTTTCTGCGTTCACTTTTGAGTTTGTTCTTAAATAATACTAATGTAAATTATCCATTGATGAACCAACTTCTCCTAAATAGCAGAGGATGCTTACTGGGTGAGTTAACTTCGTTATGTATTGCTGCATATCAGATTGATACATACATATGTACATTAAATACATCAATATTTGTCATTCTTGATTTTAGTCGTTAGCCTTATCTCTGCTTATATTTTAATAATTTCAATATTTTTTGCCTATCTAATTATCTAAGGAGAAGTGTTAAAAATATAGTCACCCTTACACTAATTAGTTTTCTGTATATAAATATGGTAATAAAAAAATATATCTCATAAACAGTTTTGTGATCGAAGAGAAAGGTCGAAAAACGTTTCAACAAATATTAAAGTTACTTGATATTTAATATTGCGCGTTGAATTAAGATGTGTTCAAACCAATGTGATTCGCCATGCCGTTGTCAATATGTGAGATTTTTTTTGTATATTTATATATTTTTCTTAACATTAATACCTTTTTTTTAACGCTGGAAAAACGTATTACGCGTTTCCCCCACGGGAACAGCGGGGGGGTATGTGGGAATCGCCGGTGCCCAAGGCGCAGAGTGCGCCCCGAACATCGGAATACCCACTAAAACACCAGCGGTACCCTTTCCGTCTTAACGAGGAGCGCCACGGGATCGCTTTCGCATGCTACCGTGGCGCTCTGACAGCCGGCCCGCCTATGCGGGCCTCTATTCTCTAGGGAGGATTCCCAGGGTACTGTGAAACCCCCCAATGTCCAGGCGGAGCCTATTGTCGCGGGGGGAAAAGGTGCGCATAGCGCCTTTTTTTCTCCCCGGTCTTTCCCGGCGGATCGGGTCTGCAGCGGCATCTTCTTCCTGCGTCTGCTCCGCAGCCTCTTTCTGTGACATCACACTATCGCAGAATGAGACCATCTCCGACCAATACCTCTCGCTTCCGAGCATTGCGTCGATGATGCTTGGCAAGGAGAGATCTCCTCCTGAACGAGAGCGTGCCTCGTTTCCTTTTGACCCACCCTTTGCAAATGCAAAGTCGCCGTACAAGGTAAGTAGATCAAAAAGAAAAAAAGTGCTAAAAAACTATAAAAACGAAAGAAATTAGCTAAAAAACAGGCAAAGACGGGTAATAAAAAAATGTAAGTATGAACAAAATGTAGGGAATAACAAAATAGAATTATGTGAATTTTTTTTTTAGAATTTTACAATGACACTAAACGCAAGTAGACCGAAAAGTGTACCTCAAGCGACCGTTGGTATGCGATCGCTTAGGTGGATTCGAGTAAACTGTACAAAGTTCTAAATTTTCAGTTTCTTGCAGATAACTCGCGAACGGAGAGGCCGATTCGCGAGCTTGAGGACTCGACGGGTGCAAAGCAGAAGGCCCCGCATAGTCGCCGTACAAGGTAAGTAGATCAAAAAGAAAAAAAGTGCTAAAAAACATTAAAACGAAAGAAATTAGCTAAAAAACAGGCAAAGACGGGTAATAAAAAAAAACGTAAGTATGAACAAAATGTAGGGAATAACAAAATAGAATTATGTGAATTTTTTTAGAATTTTACAATGACACTAAACGCAAGTAGACCGAAAAGTGTACCTCAAGCGACCGTTGGTATGCGATCGCTTAGGTGGATTCGAGTAAACTGTAACAAGTTAGAAATTTTCAGTTTCTTGCAGATAACTCGCGAACGGAAAAGCCAATTCGCGAGCTTGAGGACTCGACGGGTGAAAAGCAGAAGGCCCCGCATAGTCGCCGTACAAGGTAAGTAGATCAAAAAGAAAAAAATTGCTAAAAAACAATAAAAACGAAAGAAATTAGCTAAAAAACAGGCAAAGACGGGTAATAAAAAAAAGTAAGTATGAACAAAATGTAGGGAATAACAGTAGACCGAAAAGTATACCTCAAGCGACCGTTGGTATGCGATCGCTTCGGTGGATTCGAGTAAATTGTACCAAGTTCTAAATTTTCAGTTTCTTGCAGATAACTCGCGAACGGAGAGGCCGTTTCGCGAGCTTGAGGACTCGGCGGGTGCAAAACAGAAGACCCCGCATAGTCGCATTACAAGGTAAGTTGATCAAAAAGAAAAAAAGTACTAAAAAACAATAAAAACGAAAGAAATTAGCAAAAAAACAGGCAAAGACGGGTAATAAAAAAAAAGTAAGTATGAACAAAATGTAGGGAATAACAAAATAGATTTACGTTAATTTTTTTTTTAATTTTACAATGACACTAAACGCAAGTAGACCGAAAAGTGTACCTCAAGCGACCGTTGGTATGCGATCGCTTAGGTGGATTCGAGTAAACTGTACCAAGTTCCAAATTTTCAGTTTCTTGCAGATAACTCGCGAACGGAGAGGCCGATTCGCGAGCTTGAGGACTCGACGGGTGAAAAGCAGAAGGCCCCGCATAGTCGCCGTACAAGGTAAGTAGATCAAAAAGAAAAAAGTGCTAAAAAACAATAAAAACGAAAGAAATTAGCTAAAAAACAGGCAAAGACGGGTAATAAAAAAAATTTAAGTATGAACAAAATGTAGGGAATAACAAAATATAATTATGTTTATTTGTTTTTTAGAATTTTACACTGACAATAAACGCAAGTAGACCTAAAAGTGTACCTCAAGCGACCGTTGGTATGCGATCGCTTAGGTGGATTCGAGTAAACTGCACCAAGTTCTATACAAAAAAAGTAAGTATGAACAAAATGTAGGGAATACCAAAATAGAATTATGTGAATTTTTTAGAATTTTACAATGACACTAAACGTAAGTAGACCGAAAAATATATTTTATCAAATCGTGGACCAGATCATACAACATTTTATTCCATCAAAAGTAATTACTGAAAACAATAAATATCCTTGTTGGTACTCTCGGACACTAATTACCTTAATAAATAAAAAATTAAAATGGCATAGGAAGTGGAAAATTTATGGACGAATATATGATTACAATAAATTTTCGGACCTTCGGGCTCAAACAAAAAATATTGAAACTGATTGTTACAATTTATTCGTAGAGAGAGCAGAACTGAATATATATTTTAATTCTAAGCATTTCTGGACTTTCATAAAATCTAAGAAAGGTCATAACAGTCTGCCGGATACTTTATATTATAATAATGAATTCAGTTCTGATGGACAACAAATCTCGAATATTTTTAATCACTTTTTTAATTCTGTTTTTGAATTGAATTCAGTGTCCATGTCGATCATATCGTCTAACAACTCTTGCAATCAGATAATAACAAATTCAATTGAGATTACTAATAACAAAGTAGAGCATTATCTTTCAAAGCTGAAGATATCTAAGGGTAGCGGCCCAGATGGCCTACATCCTATTTTTTCTAAAAAATTGCAGCAAGGCACTTTGCACTCCTTTAACTATTCTCTTTACAAAGTCCTTGAACACGGGTTGTATGCCACAGGAGTGGAAGAGATCTTTAATCACACCTATCTTTAAATAAGGCGATAAAAATAATGTTAAAAACTACCGTGGCATTTCAAAATTGTCTGTGATTCCTAAGATGTTTGAAAAAATTATTTTTGATACCTTGTTTCCGTTATTAAGGCCTTTACTTATACCAAATCAACATGGATTCATCAATAAACGCTCAACTGAGTCAAATATTTGCGAATTTCTTGATATAGTATTGAGAGCTATGGAAGATGGTCACCAGGTGGATGCCGTGTACACCGATTATTCGAAAGCTTTTGATAAAATTTCTCATAATCTGTTGCAAAAAGAACTAGAAAACATCGGTGTACACGGCGATCTTTTGCGATGGTTGACATCCTACCTTCGTCATCGTACTCAAGCTGTCGCAGTTAAAGGGTTTACTTCTACTTTTGTACCTATAACATCCGGTGTGCCTCAGGGTTCCCACCTTGGTCCCTTATTATTTAACGTCTTTATCAATGACTTAACATGCTGCTTCTTAAACTCACAGTTTTTAATCTATGCCGATGATACAAAAATTTTCAAAGTTATAAGAGATAACCAGGATTGTATCGAACTCCAAAATGATCTAAATAGGTTAGGACAGTACTGCAAATCTAATGGTTTACAACTAAATTTGGCTAAATGTTGTATTATAACATTTTCCAGAAAAAAAATGCAACATTCTTTCAGTTATTCAATGTTTGGTGTTAAATTGCGAAGGGTAACTGAGGTACGGGATCTTGGTGTACACCTTGATAGCCAACTCGTGTTCGATAAGCATATTGAAAAAATTACTTTAAAATCTTACCAAATGTTGGGCTTCATCGCAAGGCAAGGTACTGACTTTAGGAAGCCTAATACACACATTATACTTTATAATGCTTACGTTCGGTCACACTTGGAATATGCATCGACTGTATGGAATCCATGTTATGCTAAGTATATTCAAGCAATCGAAACAATTCAAAATAAATTTCTTAAAAAATTAAAATATAAATTTGGTCACGATTTGCCTACTCTACTGTCCTTGAAAACTAGACGAGAACATAGAGACCAATTGTTTCTATTTAAAATTATTAACAGCCTTATAGATTCGCCTTATCTCCTAAATAAAATATTATTTAACTGTCCTCGCTTAAGTGCTCGGTATAAAGCCACTTTCGCAACTCCAAATCATAAAACAAATTATTACAAAAATAGTTTTATAGTAAGATCGTGTAGCAACTATAACGATAAATATAACCACATAGACTTGTTCAGCAGCGGTCTCAGTAAGTTTAACTCGATACTTAAAAATAATTAGATTAAGATTTGTTATTAACTTTTTTTTTTCCTTTTTCATATTTCACATGATATAAGTTTGGTTTATATACATTTTTACACTTGTTAGTTTTTTTTTTTAATTACCATACATTTAATTTTACTGTTTTATCTCTTTTATATATATGTTCACTTCCAGATTAATTATTTGTGGAAACTGTATTGGCATGTGTGTTATTTAAGGTTTATAAGTTTTATGTAATATAAAATATGCTGTTTGTTTCACTTACTTACAAATAAATAAATAAATAAATAAATAAAAGTGTACCTCAAGCGACCGTTGGTATGCGATCGCTTAGGTGGATCCGAGTAAACTGCACCAAGTTCTATATAAAAAAAAGTAAGTACGAACAAAATGTAGGGAATAACAAAATAGAATTAAGTGATTTTTTTAGAATTTTACAATGACACTAAACGCAAGTAGAACGAAAAGTGTACCTCAAGCGACCGTTGGTATGCGATCGCTTAGGTGGATTCGAGTAAACTGTACCAAGTTCTAAATTTTCAGTTTCTTGCAGATAACTCGCGAACGGAGAGGCCGATTCGCGAGCTTGAGGACTCGACGGGTGCAAAGCAGAAGGCCCCGCATAGTCGCCGTACAAGGTAAGTAGATCAAAAAGAAAAAAAGTGCTAAAAAACAATAAAAACGAAAGAAATTAGCTAAAAACAGGCAAAGACGGGTAATATAAAAAAGGAAGTATGAACAAAATGTAGGGAATAACAAAATAGAATGTGTTCATTTTTTTTTAGAATTTTACAATGACACTAAACGCAAGTAGACCGAAAAGTGTACCTTCTTACATTAATATCAAGTGAATAATATGTGTTTATGTTTAATGTGAGTGGGAATGATTTTCACTGGTGGTAGAGCTTTGTGCAAGCTCGTCTGGGTAGGTACCACCCACTAATCAGATATTCTACCGCAAAACAGCAATACTTGGTATTGTTGTGTTCCGGTTGGAAGGGTGAGTGAGCCAGTGTAATTACATGCACAAGGGACATAACATCTTAGTTCCCAAGGTTGGTGGCGCATTGGTGATGTAAGCGATGGTTAACATTTCTTACAAGGCCAATGTCTAAGGGCGTTTGGTGACCACTTACCATCAGGTGGCTCCCATATGCTCGTCCGCCTTCCTATTCTATAAAAAAAAAAAAAAAAAACTAGCATTAGTTTAAAGATTTACAGAGCTAGGCTAGGGAAAGATTAAATGAAACGACGGAGCGTGGATACAATGACAGATATATTTTTTTTTTATTAGAGAGTGACACTAAAGAGGTTTAGCGTCATCAAGTTTGGACTACGTTCATATTGTCAACAGTGTCTATCATAAGTTATAGACGAATAAAAAAATAAATTATTTCATAAAAAAAAAAATTAGTTACTCATGATATTTTTTAGTGATTTGTTATGGATTTAGTAAAAACTACATACTTGATTGATACATACATCTTGATTTTTTTTTTTTAACTTTGTAATTAGTCGATTTGATTGTACTCGTAGATTGCATTGTATTTTTGTCTCTTTCTGTTGTCTTTTTTACATGCATACTCTAACATTTGTACTATTTTTAAGTGGAAACTTTATTGGTTTATGATTTAGTAATAATTCCTTAATTCTATGTAATAACACACTGTATGTTTCCCAAATATAAATAAAATAAATAAAATACTTAAGTGTTAAATATGTCAAAATTCCGATATTATACTTTTCTTGGGGCGAACTGATAATGATCTAACACAATTATAATAATTATAAATTTTGACAGTTAAGCCGAAAGTCAGCTTAAAATAAAACTTACCAAAATAATGTGCTTGTAATATTGCAGTTAGGATCTTTTACTATTAAAGTACGATGACGTTTTCGAGTGAAGTTTCAAAATTTCCTTTCATATTAAAAGCACCGCATATAATTTCATCAGTTAAACCCGATTATAAGCCGCAATAGAAAAACCAGTTTTGTAAATATATGTCGAAAATAAATGAATTATATTCAATAATTACGTCTCAATAAATTGTTTGAAAATTAAGTATATTCTTTTCATTTAACCCCTTGATCAAGCCATACTGTAAATACATAGAAAATAGCTTATCCAATTAACATGGCATATGGTATATACATCAAAACCTTTCTGATGAATCACTCCGATTGGTGAAATTCCGTATGAAAATCGCATTTCGCGTTCAAATAGACAGATAGACGCAAAGTAGATTATTGTTATATAATATATAGTAATATTGACGCTAATTATACAATTACTTTATTAAGTCGAGATGGCCTAGTGGTTAGAACGCGTGAATCTTAACCGATGATCGTGGGTTCAAACCCGGGCAAGCACCACTGAATTTTCATGTGCTTAATTTGTGTTTATAATTCATTTCGTGCTTGACGGTGAAGGAAAACATCGTGAGGAAACCTGCATGTGTCTGATTTCATTGAAATTCTGCCACATGTGTATTCTACCAACCCGCATTGGAGCAGCGTGGTGAAATAATCTCCAAACCTTCTCCTCAAAAGGGAGAGGAGGCCTTAGCAGCAGTGGGACATTAACAGGCTGTTACTGTAAATACAATTACTTCTAAAATACATAAGCAATGACAGTAACAATACTTAAGTTAATTTTGGTAGAGCAAGTCTCTGAGAACAAACTCGACACTCACAAAGGACAATCCTGTGTGAAAGTAAAAATCGATATTGAATTTAATAATCATAAGTCAAAGGATACGCTAATCAAAATTGCGTATCACAGCAGTCGACTAACAACATTTTGGTTTTGTTTTAATTAAATATTAATATTATTTTATTCATACCACCGCCTACCTCATATCCTATCAGTAATAACTTACACCGTTGGTTGCCTGGAAGAGATCGCTAGGTAGCGATAAGGTCGCAATAATTGTACATTTATTTAGGCAGTATACATGTTTTGTATTTTTCTCTTTGTGGTGTTGTGTACAATAAAGTATAAAGTAACATTTCACGAGTAAGGTAGGTACGTGAATTCCTACAATAGTACTGCTATTAAAAGAATGATAAAAAATACTTTATTTTAAGTAAAAATTTATCACAAAGTTCAAATGCTCACTCATGTGGACACTATTTCGATCTCCTTTAATGAACCAGAGAAATTTCCTTCTAATTCTTTTTTATCTGTTCTCTTATGTATCTCATATCCTTTTTTGAGAACTCACAAAGTTCTTCGTTACATGTTTTTTGTTTTCATTATACCTTTCACCTTTCTATATACGTTGAAAATAATTATATCACAACGTGCATTAGAGTTACTATGTTTATTATATAATGAATATATAAAATCAACTCTAAAACAACTTAAAGATAAATGAATATATTAATAAGAAATAAAGTTAGTCAGGAAAACGGTCGTGAATTGTCATGAAGTGATATGCGACATTGACCATAATAATTATAACATTTCAAGAATACACTCATCAAAATAGTGTACCACCATATGTCGATTCCCAACATTTCACATTTCACAAACATAAAAAGAATAATATAATATAATATATAATAAATATATAATTCCTAATAACGGTAATTATATTGATTGTGAAACGTCAACAATCAAAATTATTTATTTGCAAAGTCGTAGGTACATTTCTGATGTTTAAATCGAAACAAATTTTTGTGCATATATAATTTTTTTTCCCGCTGGAAAAACGCATTACTCGTTTCCTCCACTTGAGGGGGATATAAAAGAGATATACCCACTAAAAAACCAAAAACCAATCATAATATCTGATGAGTGTAACTCAACTACTAATACTCAGACGAGCTTGCACAAAGCCCTACCACCAGTAAAAAATAGTTAAGACGTTAAAGCGCCAAAAAAACAAATAAACAAACTCACTTTCACGATAGTATTAGTTCGGATTATATTAATGAAATAATATACGGCTTATTGGAAACTATTGCATATAAATGGACCGATTTACCTGAACCTAATCTACACGAATCTATCTTTGAATAACTATAATTAACCAATGACAAACGACTCAATACTGAGCTGAATTGTAATTAACAAACCATAGATAGATTCATTTACGTAATGATACGAACATCAAGTTTTCATAGAATGTTTTGTATTGCAATATGAAGTGAATATTTTTTATATCCTATTTTAGCAAAACTTAAGTGCTTTTCATATGCATTCTTTTTTCAATTAAAAAATATGTTACTGACAAGCTTATTTTCATTAAACATATTACAATGTCAAAATAAGTTTTTTCTTTTATATATATGTATATGTTGAAGGTCACCACCGTAAACATTGTCGATGTTCTTCTATTCTTAATTCTTAAACTATCTAATAATATACTATTAACATCGTCAATGCGCACTTGGAAACGAAGATATTATCTCCCTTGTGCTTGTAGTTACACTGTCTCACTCATCCCTGTAACCATATAAATTTAATTGTCATTAAAATATTGCATTTATTTTACTTGGTCTAATCGATTTATAAAACAAATTTCGGTTATTGAAACGACATTCATTGTTTCAACATTTTATTATCTGTTCGTTTTGAAAGATGGCAGCACTGTTTTGTTTAACGTCATCCATTTGATCGTTGAGCAAGCGCTGTTCGCTCACTGACTCATGTCAGTTTTAAAACGATAATTTCATTTGTAGGTATATTAATTTAATGTCCCAGATTATTGATGTTAAAAATATGTATGGAACATGTATGGAACCTTGACGCCATAGTCAAATACATCAAGCTACATTCATACATTGACACCATAGTCTACAATTGGCATTGAATTTGTAAAATTGTTTGTATATTTAATATTTTTTATATTCATTTATTACATTATTACTACATTATATAGTAGGGTTACAGGCACAACGGACATAACATCTTAGTTCCGAAGGTCGGTGGCGCATTGGCAATGTAAGCGACTTTTCACGACCGTTTTCTGCGTTCACTTTTGAGTTTGTTCTTAAATAATACTACTGTAAATTATCCATTGATGAACCAACTTCTCCTAAATAGCAGAGGATGCTTACTGGGTGAGTTAACTTCGTTATGTATTGCTGCATATCAGATTGATACATACATATGTACATTAAATACATCAATATTTGTCATTCTTAATTTTAGTCGTTAGCTGAGATAAGTCTCTGCTTATATTTTAATAATTTTAATATTTTTTGCCTATCGAATCTTATCGTCGTAATTACCTATCATTAAAAAGTATAATTAACTAATATGTTTATTTATAGTTAATGGGATTGTGTTGTTATAATTTCATGTTGGTAATTAAAGTTAAATAATTAAATATATTACTATTTATTTATTCAATTTTAGGAAAACCAATTAAACGGTAAAAAGGGAAATTAAAATTTGTCGTAATTATTTAGTTAAGCATTGGCTCACTCATGAAGATATGGAACAAATATATATCTCATAACAAAGATAATTTTACAATATGTATAATAGGTATATAATAATTAAAAGATATTTAAGAATAACAATAAAAATTAATCTTGTTACTTGAATAAATAAATTATTATAATAATTAATATTATAAAAAATTGATTCGAAACTTTTGTTACATTTTCGCTTGCATGGGAGGGTGGGGCATATATTAGGTATACAATAGTAGCCCATGTCCTTCCATGTGGTTTAAACGTACTTCATACCCAATTTCATTAAAATCGGTCCAGTGCTTTAAGGCCTTACAGACATAGTTAGTTTATTTTAAAATAAAAATTTAATAATATGTTAATTTCTTTAGTCAGGGCGGATTTATTTTTAATGAAATCTTTTGAATCTAGCTAAGCCTTTGCTTCATTTCCTTCAGGTATATATATCTTATACGTGACAAAATCGCCTTTGACTTGTACTAAGAGTGACTTAAGACGTGCAGTTACCATGACAACACGCGACCAGAACAATATGACTGTAACACTTTCAAACGAAGCGATGAAGCTGAATAACTCGAAAGCGAAGAAAATGATAGGTTGGTTTAAATTTATTATTGAAGTTTTCGATTCAGAACGAACTGATGACCGCAATTTCGTTATATAGAATTTTATACAGAATATATATCATGAACTTCTTAGTTTCCTGATATATAAATGAGTAAGCCTGTGCAACTGCACACACAAGGAATATAACATCATAGTTCCATAAGTTTTTTTTTTTTTTTTTTTTTTTTTTTTTTTTTTTTTTTTTTTTTTTTTTTTTTTTTTTTTTTATAGAATAGGAAGGCGGACGAGCATATGGGCCACCTGATGGTAAGTGGTCACCAACGCTCTTAGACATTGGCATTGTAAGAAATGTCAACCATCGCTTACATATCCAATGCGCCACCAACCTTGGGAACTAAGATTTTATGTCCCTTGTGCCTGTAATTACACTGGCTCACTCACCCTTCAAACCGGAACACAACAATATCAAGTATTGCTGTTTTGCGGTAGAATACCTGATGAGTGGGTGGTACCTACCCAGACGAGCTTGCACAAAGCCCTACCACCAGTAAAGTGGTGGCGCATTAAGATAATAAGTGATAGTAAATATTTCTTACAATGCCAATGTCTAATGGTCGGACCACATACCATCAGGTGACACATTTGCATAGACATTGGCGCTGGATAAAATAATAACCATACCTTACATCACCAATGACACACCAACCTTGTGTGCAGTTACATCAGCTCACTTACCCTTCAAACCACAAAACAAAATACCAAAAAGTGTTGATTAGCGATAGAATAAGTGATTATTAGTATCAGTGTTGGTGGTACCCGTCTGTGTAGGTACCACACCTACACAGACGGGTACCACCAACAAATACATACCGTAAAATACATTAGCAAATCGTCCCCCAAAAACCCCGAGTAAAGTTTATAAATTATTATCTTTTACGGTTAAAAAACTGAGTTATCCGCAAAAATTGCAAACGATACTCAATTACATCGCACACCATAAAGAGAGTCAGTTTCATTAAAAAATACTCCCAAATCACTGGTAAAGTTTTTGCGGGCCATCCCTTGCAGACACTTAAGTGACCGGTAATAATGAGTGCGATATAAATTAATGCGAAGTTTTACGAAATGGTTAATTTAGTTGTCCAATGACGACCTTTTTCATAGTGTATTAAAGTTTTTACCCACAAATTATGCAATGGATGTGTAAATTAATGCAATGACCGTTTAAAGTTTTATTACACTCTGTGGTTTTCGGAGTAATCAACGATGTAACGCCCAGATTTTTTATGACACTGTAGAAAGTTTTTGATGAAAAAAAATCTGAATATATGAAAATGAGGTGACCTTTATAAAATACATTAATTTTTTCACTCAAATGTCGCCTTGAAATGTATAATGTATAATATATATTTTTTGTAAATTATCTTATAATATTAATGGGAATAGAAAGGTAAGTATGTGTTGTTTAACTCGGAAACGGCTCTAATGGTTTGGTAAGAAATATATTTTTGGTTCGAAAAGGTTATAAAAACCTTTCACCTGCAGCTTTACCTGCGTGTGAGAAACACAATGAATGGTAACTACTGAGTTTCTTGTCGGTTCTTCTCGGTAGAGTATCGACATTTCAAAATTAAAATTCAAAAGTGCTTGTTTTTATTGTATGTCGTTCCGAAAATGAAAAACAACTTTAATTAGAAGAATCAAATCGAATTGAAGAATTATCGAGTTATTTTGTTTCATTCTTTATTCTTTTCATATTTTATTGATATTGCGTCGATAGGCAAAATTAAAAATTATTACAGACAAGAAACTGCCCAGTGAAGTAAAACGATATAGCTTTTTAATTTCGTAAAATCTATGTGGTACACAGATTGTTTTGTAGTCATTGAATTTATATATTATTTACTCAGCTCTGTTTTCGTTACCCGAGTTTTGCTTATTGAGAAGCAAACAAAAAACCCGCATAAATATATTCGATCACAAAATTATAAATTATTCTCTTAACGACTTGCAAGTCTAAATTGTTTCAACAAAACAGTTTTACAGAATTCATTAGTATTCTAAATATTAAAATAATAATATACCAATTAACTAATTATCTAAGGAGAAGTGTTAAAAATATAGTCACCCTTACACTAATTAGTTTTCTGTATATAAATATGGTAATAAAAAAATATATCTCATAAACAGTTTTGTGATCGAAGAGAAAGGTCGAAAAACGTTTTAACAAATATTAGTTACTTGATATTTGATATTTCGCGTTGAATTAAGATGTGTTCAAACCAATGTGATTCGCCGTGCCGTTGTCAATATGTGAGATTTTTTTTGTATATTTATATATTTTTCTTTACATTAATACCTAGTGGATAATATATGCGTGTTTATGTTTAGTGTGAGATTATGTAAAGATTAAATGAAACGACGGAGCGTGGATACAATGACAGATAATTGTTGTTTTATTAGAGAGTGACACTAAAGAGGTTTAGCGTCATCAAGTTTGGACTACGTTCATATTGTCAACAGTCATATCAAAACTTAGTTATAGATGAATAAAAAAATAAAATAATTGTACAAGTTATTTTTAACAATTAACGTTACTCATGATATTTTTTAGTGATTTGTTATGGATTTAGTAAAAACTACATACTTAAGTGTTAAATATGTCAAAATTCCGATAATATACTTTTCTTGAGGGCGAACTGATAATGATCTAACACAATTATAATAATTATAAATTTTGACAGTTAAGCCGAAAGTCAGCTTAAAATAAAACTTACCAAAATAATGTGCTTGTAATATTGCAGTTAGGATCTTTTACTATTAAAGTACGATGACGTTAGGAAAATTTTCGTTGCACTCAAATGAAATTGAACAATTGTTCCCTCTTATCTAGAAAAAATGCTTTAACATTAATTTTCCTTTTTGCAGGTTCAAAGGTGGCTTGATATACACGAAAAATATTTATTTAGACCTAAAGAAGAACAGTACAGCACTCCGAATACTATCCACGTCAGCAACATCAGATATACTTCGAACGAAGCGAACTATAGCAACATCAGACATACTTCGAACGAAGCGAGCTATAGCAACATCAGACATACTACGAACGAAGTGAACTATAGTAACATCAGCCATACTTCGAACGAAGTAGACTATAGCAACATCAGACATACTTCGAACAAAGTAGACTATTACAGTCAACCCATACCGTTTACGAGTAAAGTTTTAAAATTACCTTTCATATTAAAAGCACCGCATATAATTTCACCAGTTAAACCTGATTATAAGCCGCAATAGAAAAACCAGTTTTGTAAATATATGTCGAAAATAAATGAATTATATTCAATAATATTACGTCTCAATAAATTGTTGTAAAATTAAGTATATTCTTTTCATTTAACCCCTTGAATATATCAAGCCATACTGTAAATACATAGAAAATAGCTTATCCGATTAACATGGCATATGGTATATACACCAAAACCTTTCTGATGAATCACTCCGATTGGTGAAATTCCGTATGAAAATCGCATTTCGCGTTCAAATAGACATATAGACGCAAAGTAGAGTTTTGTTATATAATATATAGTAATATTGACGCTAATTATTCAATTACTTCTAAAATACATAAGCAATGACAGTAACAATACTTAAGTTAATTTTGGTAGAGCAAGTCTCTGAGAACAAATTCGACACTCACAAAGGACGATCCTGTGTGAAAGTAAAAATCGATATTGAATTTAATAATCATAAGTCAAAGGATCTCTTATGTATGTATCTCATATCCGTTTTTGAGAACTCACAAAGTTCTTCGTTACATGTTTTTTTGTTTTCATTAATGTTCTCACCTTTCTATATACGTTGAAAATAATTATATCACAACGTGCATCAGAGTTACTATGTTTATTATATAATGAATATATAAAATCAAACCTCTGAAATAACTTAAAGATAAATGAATATATTAATAAGAAAAAAAGTTAGTCAGGAAAATGGTCGTGAATTGTCATAAAGTGATATGCGACATTGACCATAATAATTATAACATTTCAAGAATATACTCATCAAAATAGTGTACCACCATATGTCAATTCTCAACATTTCACATTTCACAAACATAAAAGAATAATATAATATAATATATAATAAATATATAATTCCTAATAACGGTAATTATATTGATTGTGAAACGTCAACAATCAAAATTATTTATTTACAAATTCGTAGGTACATTTTTGATGATTGATTTAATCAAAACCAATTTTTGTGCATATATTTTTTTTTTCGCTGGAAAAACGCATTTACGCGTTTCCTCCACATTTATGTAGGACTCACCAGCACTGTAAGCGCCTGAATACCCACTAAAAACCAGCGGTACTCACACCGTCTTTTCGGGGGACGCCACGGGATCGCTTTCGCAAACTCCATATACTCCAACGTGTGCAATAATAATAAAAGATTTGCAGTTTTTTAAAATTATATGGATTTTAAATAGGTAGCATAAAACACCAAGTTAATCCGTCTGTGGCTTCGAGAGTGTATGACGGTTGCGTGTACCAGATGATAAATCCCTTATGCCTGTTTTTGTCAAAGTGTATGGAAAAAATCATCAATCATGGACGATCATATTGGCCACCAGGTGGTAAGTGGTCACCAATGCCCATATATATTGGCATTGTAAGAAATGTTACCCATCGCTCACATCGCCAATGCGCCAGCAATCTTGGGAACTGAGATGTTATGTCCCTTGTGCCGCCAATTACACTGGCTTACTCACTGTACTGCTGTTTTGCGGTATAATATCTAATGAGTGGGTGGCACCTACTCAGACGAGCTTGCACAAAGCTCAGTAAAAAATAGTTAAGACGTGAAAGCGTAAACAAATAAATAAAAAAACTCACTTTTACTATAGTGTTAGTTAGAATTATATTAATTAATTAATACAGGGCTTATTGGGAACTATTGCATATAAATAGACCGATTTACCTGAACCTAATCTACACGAATCTGTCTTTGAATAACTATAATTAACCAATGACAAACGACTCAATACTGAGCTGAATTGTAATTAACAAACCATAGATAGATTCATTTACGTAATGATACGAGCATCACGTTTTCATAGAATGTTTTGTATTGAAATATGAAGTGAATATTTTTTTATATCCTATTTTAGCAAAGTTCAAAAACTTATTTAAGTGCTTTTTACATTCATTCTTTTTTCAATTAAAACAAATATATTACTAACAAGCCTATTTTCAATAAACTATAATATAATGTCAAAATGTTTTGGCATTGAATATATTGTTTGTATATTTCACATATTGGTTTTTATATTCGTTTCATATCATTTACAAATCTCACGTAACGAAGGGTTACCTACGTCATCTACTTTATAATACTCATTTAAGAAGTTCGGGTAAACGTAAGTAAAACACATTGTATTCGTTTTGTCGAGGCATATTCAATATATTTTGAGGCTGCACAAAAACCGGCCATTCGCAATATAAGTCATAACGTCAATTATATAAGTTATTAATTTTAATAATTTAATCTTGTTTGTACCTGTGTTTAGAGCTTAGTATTTATGCAAGATAAGTAATAAGTTGTTTTGTTCACATGGAGTGTTTTTATTGTTTATATATATCTTGTATATCATGCTACAAAGTAATAAGAATATTATATTAAAAAGCATAACAATATATATATTACGATTAAAAGGGGAAATGGAAAGGGCTAGCATTCGTATCACCATTCCACGCGTTCACGATTTGTACAGAAACCTTTTTTTAAGTTTTTATTTTTATTTATTTATGGCTTTAATATAAATAAAAGTAATATAATATTGTTCAGTGGATTCAACCGAATAATTGTTGCTGAAATTGAAGCTTTGGAGGCTGTGCTGGGAAGGAGAAGCTGCATGTCCAGTGGCCTGCTGTTGCTGCTGTTGTTTGCCGCTTTGCACTGCTTTCATTTTACTATGAAACAACGGTTTTAAATTCTTATTTTGACGCTGTATTTAGGGCTTGCACTATCCTGCTTATATGTTTAACCTTTATTCTATATTTAAATCTATCTCTTAATTTTAACTAATGCTAAGATAAAGCAGCAATAAGCTCCAAACCTTCTCCTCCAAAAGGGAGAGGAGGCCTTAGCCCAGCAGTGGGACATTAACAGGCTGTTAATGTCCCACTGCTGTTCAGTTATAATAAATAATAAGTGTGATTACACCGTCCTGCCTTTTCATTTATATCCACTGTTCAAAATGTAAACATACAGACGGAATACAAAATCATTGTATTAATGTGAAATTAATTATAAATGATTGTATTAATTATTTAATATACGGCAAAATGTTTAATTTATGCCAGCCTTTGTGAGTTACCTTTAGCATATAAATGACGTGAAATAATCCACAGCTGATCCAAACGCTACAATATCTTTGAACAATTACGTATTATTGATAAATGGCTCAATACTAAAGTGTATGCAAATTACCTTAAATGAGATATGAATTGTTAAACTTGGAACGGTAATAATAATATTCGCTTCTGAAATTGTTATTACACTGTTGTTTTATTATATATGTATATATGTGTTCATCTATATATGTCTTCCTTGGCGATTTTGGCAACGGTGGCAAATCTCAGGAGACATTAGCCAACTGCTCCGAATATATTTTTTTTAAATAATAAGCGAGCGCTTGACTGTTATCACGCCTGATGGAAAGGTTCCTATTCACTCTTGACTTGAAGGTACACATATTGAAAGTGGTGGGGAAAACGGAGGGCGGGAAGGTATTCCAGACCTTAGCGGTGCACATCAGAAACGAGGAAGCAAATCGTTTCATACGTGTCTTAAGTAAACTGTGTGTCAACTAAGTACGGGTACATCTTTTCGATGCCTCACAGTTGTGTGGTAAAAAGGTGACGGGGGAACTAACCAAATTAAATAATTAACTGACTAAAGGGATTCTATATTATAGTGCACAAGTGTGCAGACACGGATGAAAATCTGCTCTCTCATGCGTTGATACGACTGTGAAAGAGCTTAGGCACAGGACCAATTTTACTTGCTGTCCGAGGCACGGGAATGTACTAACATCCAAATTGCAGAATCCATGCTGAGAATTTTCGACAGAAAACCTAATAACTTTTTAAAAATTTCATTGGTTCATTGGTATCACCCACTCATCAGATATTTTACCGCAAAACAGCAGTACTTGGTATTATTGTGTTCCGGTTTGAAGGACAGACAGCTTAATAACAGGCACAAGGGCGCATTGGCGATGTAAGCAATGGTTAAGATTTCTTACAATGCCAACGTCTATGGGCGTTGATGACCACCAGGTGCCCATATGCTCATCTGCCTACCTATACAATAATAAAAATAAAAAATATATTAATTGGATTGTAGTTAAAAGAACTATACAATATTATTCATAAAAATTTGTAAGATATATATTTATTATATTTTTTATAACATTATTACAATATTGCCGGTCGTAGGTAAAAAAGGCAGCATAAAAGACATTTCAATTGTCTTAAACTATATCGAGTTTAGTTATAGTTTTAATTTATAATTTTGTAGTTGATAAAATTTTGATTTGATCCTCAAGATGAATGATTGATTATAAAATTTATAAAGCATTATTATACACATACATTTACTGCTCACGTCACGGTTTTCTTATTAGCTTATGCAACTTGACTTAAAATACTTAAAACGAATTTAACATTTATTTATTAATAATCATTTCATTTATATTGATATTAGCGTATAGAACAAGATAAGATATAACTAATCAGATCATTTATTACTCTAATCAAATGAAAATATTTATTTATCCAAATAGGCTTATAAGGGCAAATTAAATCATGTTACAGTATTGAATTAAAAGTAAAGCTACCGGTCTGGAATGCAGATTCTAGCGAGAAGAACCGGTAAAAAACTCAGTAGTTACTCTTTTTCATCATTTTAATAACTAATCTTAGTAGTAGTAGTAGTCTTGCAAATCAACAAATATTAACGCTACGCTTTTTTATCATTTATGTTTTCATGTGCGGATGTGTTAACATGTCTTATTTATCAAAGTTTTTTTTTTCATTGGCAATTACACTTAGGGTCCGTTCACACAGACCGGCTCGGAGAGCATCGGCCTGCTTTTTTCTTTTCACACAGACCGGGTCGTATACGCTTGGAATTGGCCGGAGCGGAGCCGCCAACTATTTCACATCGACCGGCTGGAAGAGATCTGAAAGCGGGTGCGAGCGAGAAAGAGCACGCAAGCGGAGCCGGTCGGCTCCTTTTATTACTTCACACGAAGCGCGTTCAGGCATTTTTAATGACAAAAAAGGTGCAAATGCAAAAATAAACTTTACTACAATCACTCAAAACACTGTTTCCAACGTGATAAAAATCTGCTCTCCTCTCCGAGCCGGTCTGTGTGAACGGACCCTTATTAACAGTTGAAGTTCAAAATAACTGTGTCTTATAGAAACGAACATAAGGTAGTTTGGGTTAATTAATAAAACACAATAATTAATCAGCAGATATATTTTAAATTGCTTTGAATCACAATTTTGTAGTGTTTATTGAATATAATAATTACAAAGGAAGATTATTTTCGTCTTCAAAGTACACAGTAACTAGTCTCGTACTTGTCCAACCTCCATTTTAATAACAATTAACATAAAATACTGTTTTTTTATGATGAAGTGGTCAGGTAATTCTGTTGTCATCTTAGTATAGCCTATTCCAGAATCTAAGAAGGAGTAAAGATAAACAAACTTTAAATTCACATATTCCATTCGTTTTGTTAATAGTTCTGCTATATTCCATTAAACAGTTCTTGATATATATTTATTTATATTACAACGTTATTTCACTGAAATCATATCCACTTTTATTTTACTTCCAAGCTTCCGATGACAACTTTGATGACTTTTAAGACGCCATTTTTTCACGAATAATTAATATCATTCAAGATTTCGGCCAATGATATCGCTTCAACTCAAGGTCAAAGTTATTTATTTGTGTTTACTTCTCTTGTTGTTGGAATAGGCTATAGGTTTCAGGCAAAGTGTTGAATGTTTTATGTGTTTTTTTATTTTTTATTTTGTAATAATTAAAATTATATTATGTTAAGAAAATAAATAGAATTATGTTTTTTTTTTTTTTTGAATTGAGATCAATGAATTGTACTTTAAATAGTTTTGTTAATTATGACAGGTATTTTTGGGCCAGCTAAGTTTCAAAATTATAATTACGTCGTTTGCTAAAACATAGCTGTGCAATATTTTTATAAGAAAATAAATAGGAGCGAATGTATTATTTATCACAACACTGTTTACAAATATTTCGTCTGCCGGTATGTTTCGTTAAATATGTTTTATCTTGAATTGGAATAGTTCAAAATATTCGTGCACAGTCGCGAAAAAACTATAAAAGTGCATCTAATTATTGTCATAAATATTATTGCTGCTGATATCATAGTATTTATTTACTACGCAAACAACTTACACTATTATGCCAGAAATGTCATGTCAGGAATTTTAGAATCAATATTTAATATTTTACCTGTCCACTCCATTACATTAACAAACAAAAAGAAAAATACAATTTCAATTGTTATTGAATTCATTATGAACTAATTATTTATTTAAATTATATAAAGCGTCATTCCTTTATTAATAAAAGTAACTGTTTTTAAAACAAAAATCGTATATAAACAATCGTTTTCTATAAAACCAATAATTACATAATTTTAAAACATCAAAATAAAAACAAATGGTTTAAAACTAATATATTAATATATATTTTGTTTCTGAACAATTCTACGATTTTTTTAATAAAAAATTAAAATAACAATTATATTCAAAATTAGTTATTATTTTCGAATCGGTTATTTTGTTATTCCTCAATATAAGCAAGAGAAATAATTTTCAATACAAAACAACCAATCGGATGACTAAAAAAATCGAGGCCATTCGATCCGCCATTCCGATTGGTCGATACAAATGACGCGTAGAATTTATATTTAAATTTAAATTTCGATAAAACTTTTTATATCGCTTAATCGATATTTTCGAAAATTAAACAAATCTAGCAAAATAAAATCGATGTATCGGAAAAAATCGATTTAGCGATAACCCGTATAAATATTAAATAGGAAAGTAAAGTCGTCCCAGGACAGTATACATACCTTGCAAACGATTTTTCTCGCATTATTTGGTGTTAGAACCTCAAAACTGGCAGTACATAACAACATTACACTCTCTATCGCAAAGAGAAACTAATATCATAACGATTACAATTGCATACAAATTAATTTCATAATATTATTTTAAATATTAAAAAAATAACCTCATAAAAATTTGCTATCAAATACGTATACTACAATATAAAAATTGTTTCAAGCAACATATCTAGTTCCACTATAAAATAGGGTCATAACATTAAGAAATAATAACTATTAATTAAAATCTCAACAATTATTAAAATTAACGAGAAAAAAAAAAAAATTCAACTACTTCTTAAATAGCAAAACATAACATAATAAAAAACTATACAATATAAGCAAATAAAATCGCCTCCTTAACTATTATTTATACAATAAAAATATGCCCTTATTTATAATACGAATACAAAAAATCCTAATAACGAAACTAATATAAAAATATAAAAATGTTGACAACCCTATTAAAAAAATCGCTAGAAAAACGAACAAATAACTACAAATCTAGCGTTTTACGAATAAAATCAAGAAACGTTACATTTTGAAAAACGTTATCAATACATAATATCTAATTGATATGCAATATTATAAGTAGGCAGGCATTAATTTAAAATAACGTTTAAGACATAGGTTGATATTTCAATTAATTATAATAACAAAATATAACGTTATGAAAAATAAACATTACAACGTGAACAAATAACGATTCGAAATGCCTCTGAAATGTTCTGTGTCTGACACACACATCGGATACAAGCATAAATTTTACGAAAACATATCAATCAAATTAACACACACATACATATATTAAATTCAAAAAAAGAAAAGCTTTTCATAAAAAACTGTTCTTGGAATCGAGACATTAATTTTCTATGCGTACGACATATATATTAGCTTATACGTTATTATCTGTGTGTGTATTTTGAATCGCAGTCATTTGCTAAAACGCGCCAAACACAAGGGAAGCGTCAACTTGAAATAAAAAAAATACTCTTTGTCCATAAACTATATGTAATAAAATTGCCACAATATAATTAAGGAAAACATAATAATAATAAATAATTATTGCCATATATTAAAATATACACAATGCAACAACTTGGTATGTATGAAATATCAACCTATTACAATATAAGCAAGATGCCGCAAAACAATATTGTAACGCCTATAAAATAATTGCATAAATTATTATCATCTAAAAATATAATCATTAAACGCTTCAAATCAACTTTCTTGCAACTTTTATCACAATGTCAAAGTAACTCGCCTTTGGCGTAGCTTTGTAAACAAGTATAATATCATAATATTACAGGCTTTGTTATCAGCTGATTACATAAAATATATACAGTTAAAAAAATATTTAGGCAAAATAAAAACGTGTAAAATAATGTGTAATGCTGAAAGTTTAACTTTTTAATTTGTAATTGGAACAATCAAACAACAAAAAAACTGAAAAAAATTAGTTCAAAAATTTCAAATAAAAAATAAAGTAGGGTATCATAGCACTTTAAATGGACATTCACAGATTAAATTAAATCGAAAATATTTTTTTCGATTTTTTAAAAAAGAGTTTCGAATTTTCGAATTTCAAAATTTGATTTAAAACATTCAATCAATCGATAAAGCCGTCTCTATATATTTTATGTAAGCAGGATTAGCTGTAAAAAGCCCTCTCGAGAACAAAAATTCCATCATCACTCACTATCATGTCGATCCCATTCGATTTGTTCGTCACAATTCTTTACTTAACGGTACTTCCTAAATACGATTTTTATAATGTGTGAACAAGCTTCTTATTAATATAATAATAAAAAGTATTAGTTAAACTTTTAAATTTTAATTCTATGTATAGATTTCAAGATTTCTTTTTTTTTATTTCATTTACATAAGTAGTAATTTATCTAACTATTTCTACATCTAGTGCACTATAATTTAGCTGTGGTCAATAACTAACGCGTGCCATAAATATGTGCTCCGATAAATTTTTCAAATTATCATTGATTTTTTTATTAAAAAATGCTAATTTTTCTAATAACCAGATCTATTTTTTATTTCAAAATAAACACCTGTAAATCGTTCTAAAATTAGTATTTATTGCACTAAGAAAATAAATTCTATCTATGTGTTCGGCTATGTATGTATCGATTCGTCTAAACCAAATTCGCTCTAGATATCTCCGGAAGTAAGCGAGTTTTACTACTGCAACTAATAAGTCACTTATGGCTGTATTGTTTTTATGATTTTCAATTTTTTATTAAAATCGGAGCACATTTTACGGTAGCACTAAAAAGCTTCCTATATTTCAACTGTTGTGACGATTGCGTGGACAATAAAATACTCTTTTTTCTATAAATAAGAGTAATTTTTTTACCACAAAAATATTATTGCTTTCAGAGGTTCTGCGTTATCGTTAAAAATATTCTTTACCGTTATATACTTTACGTCCGCCCCTTATATTTATATCGTCGGCGTTCTGAAAGCAATCGTGCACTTTATCCAAAAATATATACATACATGACCACTAGCTAAACGAACTATTCATTCGATAAAAGAAAAACGAGAGAATTTTATTGGAAAATTAATACATCAAAACTTTTGGCGCAATACATTTTGAAATACTGGTTTCGTACCCGCCATCACTACATATACATATATAAATATAACATCTTAAAGTTAGCAATCCAAAAATATAAAATGTACATGTTGCATTCGTGCGCCCTCGGGTGCCCCGTGCCTTGCAAGCGAATCGCGTCACTATAGTCAAAGTCGTTACGTTGTATTTCGCTTGTACTGCGACTTTTGCCTTCACGCTACCAGAGGGTGCAAAAGCCGCCACAACTGGACGGTTATTCTCGAACTGCGTCGCGTTACATTCATTATATTCATCTGACATTTTTTCATATATTATTAACAATACGATAGCGTTCATAAAACTATTAACAATAAACTGTTACAATTGTAACGTAATTGATGTCGAACCACACCACGACCGTTGTGAGTAAAACATTGAATACTGTTAGTAATATACAAATATCCTTATTCATATGACAACTCCGGGCCTTCCTAGTCTCATTAAAAGTAAACAACTGGTAAGGGATGCAAGACTGAAAGACGAAACGAACGTTCTAAATAATATAAATCTTCAGATTGTAAATAATATTGAACATAAGCCTGTAGTTGAAATTGAAATCGATAAAGATGTGGAATTAATAAACTTGGTGTGTAAAGTAAGTAAGGAATCTGTTCACGGCCCTGCACAAGCAAAGCAATCGTAGTCATTCGTAACTTTGCTTTATAAAAATACGAATCGAAAATATCTCGACGGCAGCATGTCGTCTTATTGTTAAGCTATGGTTACTTCTAATATCTTATACTAGCATCTATATTTCTACGTTAAAATATCAGAGAATTCAGAAAAAGGGAATATTTAGGTAGTTATTTCTATATTAAGTGGTGCACAACCTTATTTTTTTCATGAACGCTAGATTATTATGGCATTTAGCATTATCGAGGATCTAAAACAAAAGTTATCTATCTAATGAACTAATTATTAAATTTTTGTATCGATAATTCATTAATTATAATAGTTATTGAAATAGGAACTAGGGGCGGGAAAATCGAGAATGTTTAATAAACTATATCGTAATATTTAAAACAAAGTCAACAATTAAAAAATTATAATGATAAATAGTCCGAATAATTCTCATAAGAATCTGATGTAAGTCTACAGGTATGTTGAAATACATTTTCATGTTTGTCTGTTACATTGCACATACTGAAAGAGAATTAACCTATTTAGGCTGGAATGAAACCTATATGGTAAGTTTTAGACCAATAGTAAAACTAAGTATTTTTTTTTTTCTTAAATACGATAAAATCTCAAAATACTCACAGCTCGTCGGGTTTATTGTATTATACGCTAGGTGCATCTACTTTATAAGAACAGTGGTTTTTTAATAATTTGAATTTGTACTTAACCTACTTACTTTTAACTCCACCGTGAAAATCATGAATAGAGCTAATGAAACCAAGATTTTACTTTCTCAAAACCTTGCACTTAAAGCGGGTAAACATAATAAACAATAGATTCGTCCAATTTTATCGTAAATGCACAAAATTTCGATTTAAGTTGTCGTCGTCAATGAATTACAGTTTTTCAGGTAAATGATACCAGTATTACAGATGATCTAAGAAAATTACATTACATTCAATTTAGAGTTTTCAAAAATATGATTCCAATAAACGCCCTAAACAAATTTCTCAAAAATACGTTATGAAAATATAATACAAATACGATAAAATTTATACTAAATATAACCCTGTCTATGACCTGAAGAGTTAAACGCAAATATTAAATCAAGGCCAAATATATGAACAAGATTTTTTTTAAAACCGAATAAAAACAAGAGATTAAAATCAATCATGCAAGGACAGAATACATTTTACTTAAAATTAAAATTAGTATAATGATTAAAAGACCCTACGGAGAATACAATGAAGATACGACAAAAATATTGGAATTTTTAAAATTCAAGTCCTGAGTTACGTCACAACTTCTTTAAATCCTGTCAGTGGAAAATAAGTACTTTATAGTAAGATGGTGATGATTTCAAATGACTAAATGAAGGCAGTATGTCGTTTTAAGAGTCATAAAACCGATGGTTCATTTTTTTTTTCTTATAACAGAAGTAGGTGTAGAATTTGAATTGCAAAATCGACGTAAAGCCCGTAAAATGAAATTCGATCCTGACTCCGGCAATTGTACTTATAAATAATGTATTTAAAAAATTTAGATTCATTCGATATTTTTTCAAACATTCGAGAAATAATTTTACCCAAAACAAGGTATTTGAAAGCAAGAATAAACTGCAGCTCTGGGTCAGGTCACATTTTAAACAGAAGCTCGATCAGAAGGTCATCATCTGCGTCCATCGGTGATTCAGGTGCTAAGTAGTCAATGATCCTGTAACAAATTTTATTATATTTAAACTCGACAATAGTAAAACGTACTCACTGATCTGATCTGATCGAGATATATAAGGTTTGGAAGAAAATTAAATTAAATCTCTTCATCCTTGGAAGTGACAGAAAATCTAGAATAAACACTTCATATACGTTCGTACATATTACAACTAGTATAGTAATATATTTAGTACTACCCTAAAGATTATTGTATTATATTTGTACTGGCAGAATAAGTCAGTGTTGTGTTTTACCTATTAGGCGTGGGTGCTGTACTGGTGGTGGGCTGCGACAAGTTTTGGCGGGCATCCTGGGACAGCCGGGCCACCTTCACGTTTTCGGCTCGCTCGCTCTGCAACCTGTCGATCAAAATTCATTTTTATTATTATAACACTCATTTCATGATAAACAGTAAAATTTCATCGATCTATCTTTGATATTTAAAAATTATCGAATAATTGTACCAGAAAATCACATACTTATATAGATATAGATGACAAACATGAAACAAAATATAAGAATCATAACTTAAGTAATTCTGGTAACGCGTGGCAGGAATTACTTCCAAAGGGTTCAACATGTTATCCCCTCTTTAGATGTGTACGTGCAGAACCACATATCAAACGTGAAACGTGACTTTTCCCTCGCGAAAGTTTGTTATGGGGAACGAATTCTTATCATTAGCACGTCCAGCTACATAATATAGAAAATATCGAACATATAAATGTTAAAATTGATGTAAAAGTTATCCGAATCTAATTTGGAACGTGGTTTGTTACTGATGCGAGAACTAATAATAAATTTTAAAAACTTACGTTCGTCGTAAATTCCTCCCAAGTACTAGTTGCATGAAAAAATTGGGAAAGTTATGACCAATGCTATTTATAGTAATTTAATTCGCGCTCCAACGGTTTAAAATATTGGATAGATAAGACACATAGATTCAGTACATAAAACATTACCTTTTTATGTAATAATCTCTTTTCTTAAGAACTCCGAATACCGAATATGGAATAGTCCAAATTTCCTAAAATAATTGCTTATATGGCCCAGTAAATTCATTTCTTATTCGCTAGTTAAGAAAACATTCCCATATAATATGCTAAATGTTTTAGAATATACACAAATAAAAATTAAAAATAGCTACTTTACAAATCACGACCGCGTGGTATAGTGCTAGCAGTATTTTTCCATTTGAATCGCGATTTCGATTCTCTGGACGAAAATTAAACATATATATATACATACATTTTGAAATTAAACATGTATTTTAATCTATTTTATTTTTAAAAATACTGAAATAGAATGTACATAATGAGAAAATGCGATTTCTTAACTGTAACGAGAAGGATAAAATACACTATTGTTCCAATACCTTACCTCCACCTTCTTAACAAAAATATCTTTTTTTGAAATAACGAATAATATCATTTGTGTTTTGATAAAACACAAATTAAAATGAATTAATGAACTTTTGAATTATAAGGAATAAATAATAACAACACATAGTGTCACTTTTCGTGTCGTTCGTGTACGAGTTTGCCATCATACAAATAATTCATTCATCAAACAAATTTTTAAAATGGATTATAAGCTCTGTAAAGGCTCCTTTCAAATCCCAACCCATCTGATAATAATTAATGACTATCATCAAAATTAATAAATCTTAATAAAAATCCTAACTAATATTAAAAATGCAAAAGTGAGTTTGATTGTAACTCTTTGAGATCTTAGCCGTGAAATTTTGCATAAACTTTGTCAAGTACATTAAAGAATATTGGGTACATGCGCCTACTCCCACTCGTCAGCCGCGAGCGGAAATTAGTATTACATATAAGTAACAAAATTGCGAGTAACTTTTACCTTTTTTTGATTCTCTTAATATTTAGACATATTGTTTATACAATATTATATTAATCTAAGTATTAACAGACTAATTACGTTATACGTACTTGATCTTGGACTGTCTCATGAATTGTTGAATTTTTCTCGCTGCCTGATTTTGTCGTCTTTGGGAATATGTCCGTCTGTGAATTATTTACTTGTTTGACTGATATCTTAACTAAAACTATTAACACGTGATATTTGAGGTGGAAAATGGGCCATCTAATGGTAAATGATCATCAATTGACATTGGCGCTGTAGCAAATATTAACCATTTTTTGCATCGCCAGCCAACCTTGGGAACTAAAGAGTTATGTCCCCTATGCCCGTTATTACACTGGTTCACTTATTCTTCAAACCGGAACATAACAATGGAACGTGCTGTTAAGCGGTGGAATAAATTTGTGGATAGTTCTCACACGGCTTTGCTTAAAAGGTGAAAATCATTTAACTTGGAAGTCAAAATATGCTCATACAAGATTAAGGGATTAGTCCTTATTATTAAATTATAAGATATATATAATAGATAGAATAGTACAATCACACTCGGTCTAAGGAATATCAATTGTTTTTGAGATGAGTGAAATATAATATACATGTTTTTTAAATGTGAACTAGAACAACCATTAACTTAACAATTAAACTAAAAAATTCAAACTACAAAACAATTAAGTTGATTTTCTGTTTGACTATGTCAACAAGTCTTCGTTTGTATACTGCTTCACAGAATCACCATCATTTCAATCATAATAATTTCGATGACCTACTTTATAGACATATTGAATTGTCTAAGATTAAGCTTCAAACCTCCATAAAACAGTTAATCTTGTGACTTCCTTTAATATATATAGAAAAACCCAATGCTCACTTGACGGGATT
The DNA here is from genome assembly GCF_905147045.1 of Nymphalis io. NCBI lineage: Eukaryota > Metazoa > Arthropoda > Insecta > Lepidoptera > Nymphalidae > Nymphalis > Nymphalis io. Next base: position 11,287,190 of record NC_065902.1, read on the forward strand.
GGCGACAAGTCGTCGCTCCCGGTGTGAACGGTAGCCGCGTTGAATGACTGTCGCCGCGGCGTGCATCTGCTTCAAATACGCGAACTGGAATAGACCCAATATTTTAGCTACTACACCTAAAATCTAATCTAATTATATATTAGTGATTTGAAATTTAGGAGCAGACCTGCTTGTACCGCCGATAACAATTCTGGATAGTGATTGCGGCAGCGGCGGCGCGTCGCTGAAGCTGTCGTCCGCGATATTGACGATAAGCCTTCTGGATGGTTATAGCGGCGGAATACAACTCGCGTTGCTCACGATCTATAAGTAACGTTACTTTGTAGAGCTATGAAGACAAATACTGATTAAGTTTTAATTGATTACTAAGTATATTAAATATACAAATGAAAACTTGAGTTGCCCCTAAACAGGCTTAAATTAGTTACAAAAAATATTTTTATTAGTAAAGCCTATAACTCTGTTTCTGAATATATATCTGACCAAAATGCATTGAGTGATTTCTGGATCTTGTGCAGAAAGTAAATAAGCGTTTGTACCCTTATATGAATTTGTACATATATTCTTTAAAGATTACCTACTGAGTTTCTTGCCTATTCATAAGTACTTTGTAAAATACTATTTGAATTAAAATAATTTGATTTGATTTATATTATCAAAATAAATTGCGCAATTTGACAGTCCATATAAATATATATTTTTTATGTAAAATTATAAAAATAAATGAAACAACATACCGTTAAGAGTAAGACTTGAAAAATGTGTAGTAGTGTTTAAAAATTCTTGCAGAGTAGCCGATGTCGTTGGTAGTGAATTGCGCGGTGACGCAGGTGGAGGTGACAGCGCAGATCCTGGCGATACTGACCCAGATGAACACGGGGTTGAACCACCACAGTATCTGGGCAAAACTCTAAAAATGTTTAGATTCCGAATAAAAAACTTGTCGAAGACAAAAATATTCTTAAAGGAGAATTCAAATTATTACCTGGTGGTTGGTAATTAAATGTTACACCAGTGTAATTATAGACACAAGAGTCATAATAACTTAGTTTACCATCAAGTGGCCCATATGACAGTCTGCCTGAATATTTAAAAATAAAAAAAGTTAAGATAACAGTTCAAATTTTAAAAGCTCTCGGAATATCTAATTATATACCCAACAGCGGTATCCGGTATGAAATTTGATTATTGAATAAACATGGGATGGTAAATATTTTAACCCTTCTATTATTATACCCTACTCTTGCTTTTGTGTAAGAAAATATTTAAAAAAAAATTAAGATTTTATGGTAGACAAAAGGTACCTGTAAGTATTGTCACAGAACTCAAAGCTGAACTCAGTACTAAAAGTGGTGGTGTCGTCGAGGAGCGGTACCATCAGTGCGTCTTCGCTGCCCCCTGTGCCGTTGTCTAGGTCGCAGCCGTTTAACAGGGAAGACGTCTCGTTCTGTGTTTTAAAAAAGAAAATATTAACATCAATTTAATATTTAAAATTTGTTTCGGAAAATGCTTATAATCTAAAAATTATATGCCTTTCTTCATCGTATTATAACAATGCAATGAAAAAGCTATTTTTATTTTATACATATTTTAAAACTATCACTTAATATTTTAATGCATTTGTTGTATCTATCTTTTATTTATTTACCTTTATTCGTTCTGGCATAGCGGCAATGATCTGTTCTGCCAATGTGAACACTCTGTCATCCTGCTCCCCTGAAATATTTTGGTATAGTGGAATCTCGGAAATGCAATTTTATATAATTCCAAAATAATTTATTTTCCATTGAAAAGTGAATTTCCGAAAATTCATTATAATTTCAATATAGCACTATTAAAAATTTAAATATCTGAAGACTTTAGATAAAAACACAATTACACTTAATATTTAAGCCATCAAATTAAACATCAATAGTTGAACATACATATCTGTATACAACATACATACAATTTACGATTAAATTATGGTGCCATATTACAAAACCTTCGTGAAAGCATACTTACCTTCAATTCGTATTGCAAATGTTTGTTTTTTAACTACACATAAAAAGCATTTACATAAATTTATCGATTCATGCAAGCAGTTGAGCCATCATGCAGTGTTTTATTGTTTTTCGTGAATATAGTAAAAATTACTTTTTTTTCGTCTTCTTAAATCTTTTTCATTGTGTGTGTAGATGTTATTGAAGATAAGAAACCACTTAAAACTGTTGTGTCTGGAAGTACAGTGATAGTGGATAGACCAATACGAACCATTGAAAGCGACACCGAAGGACAACATCGAGTGAAGGCAAACCGAAAATGTTGATGTTTAGATTTGTAAATAGAACTATCACTTGTTCTTTGCTGCATCACAAAACAACAAACAGCAACCTTATTCGGTTCAACTTCAATAGGTAACTACTAACAACACCGGGGCATCTCCGCTCGATAGAATATAGATACAGAAGAATCTACAAGTGGTCTACCGATAGCGATGACGTTGAACTACACTGGCGACAGAGAAAAGACAGACGACGTTTCAGAAGAGGAGGCCGGAACGGCCATGCAACTACAACATTTACAACATCGATAAACAAGTCGAGCGGAGGTTTGGCTGCGACTTGAAATGGTATAGAACGGTTTCACTGATTGGGTAATTGTTATATCAGCCAATTTTTCTATTATAGATGATTAAATTACGTTACGTATCGTTTTCGTTTATGCCAGTTTAAATTATTTTATTACTAGGCCAATTACAGTATCATATTTCCTTAATGTATCTGGCATTTTATAACACAAAAACTTTTCGGATTTTCGATATCATCTCAATTTAGTGCATCCCATCTCCAATGGATGTTTTCATATTAACACTTTGACATACTTTAATAGCATCCGTGTCGTTAATATAATCACCAACATCACGATTTCACTTTTCGTTTAGTTTGGAGGAGATATTCTGGATATGTCAATTTAGTCCGTTCGTTTATACCCGAGCTCGAGTGTCTATACCGTTTCGCGCGTGCAGCGAACTGACCTGCGGGCGGGTGCGGCGCGGGCGAGGCCGGCGACAGCGCCTCCACGTCAATGAGCGGGCTCGCGCGCCGCGCCGCCGTCTCGCCTGGACGGACGGACAAGTCAGCGCTGTCCTCAAGGTATCGCGATAACGCCAGCGTTTTTGCGAATACGCATTTTAAATACATCACACCCCACACATTATACTATATTTTTTTGTTTTTATAGGCTTTGCAAATTAATATTGAAAAATATAATTTTTAGTTCTATTATATTCTATCTACATACTTGTAAATTAAAATAAAAGTGGCGAGTTTTATAGTGTTTAATTTTGACAATCGTTGCCACTTAGTTTCAAACTTCACGAGTGAGCCAATACTTTGAACGACCTGTTTTATTAAACAAGTTATCGAATTGATAGCCGCTGACAACGTCGTAGCCTCAAAATATGACCGCGAAACTAAAATTGGGATAAAGAATTTCGACTTTTCCAAAAATTAGGCGCCGTGCCGATGAAAATAAATAATCGTTTGCAAATGAAAACTGAACTTTCTAAAATGTGAGTAAAAATAAAGATTTAAACTTACAGAGGGCGAGATCCATCCGTCGTCCCATTTTAGAATCACCTAGACTATCTTCAGAATTATCAGAGTCTAAAGGTAACGACATGCTTCTTTCCCATCTAAGAAAAGGAAAGCTCATTTATAATATTGTAGTAATTAAATAACAGTAACTGCCTGTCAAGTTGACTTCTTAGTCAGGCTTCTTCATTTTGAAGAGTAGGCCTGGAGCTCACTCCAACACGCTGCTCTAATAAAGGTTGGCGGATACACATGTGGCATATTATCATTCTGGTGGTAGAACTTTACTAGTGGTAGACATTTTTGTAAGCTCGTCTGGGTAGGACCACCCACTCATCAGATATTCTACCTCAAAACAACAGTACTTTGTATTGTTGTGTTCCGGTTTGAAGGGTGAGTGAGCCACAGTGTACAGTGAGTTACAGGCACAAGGGACGTAACATCTTAGTTCCCAAGGTTGGTGGCGTATTGGTGACGTAAGTTAACATTCCTTACAATGCCTATGGGCGTTGGTGACCACTTACCATCAGGTGGCCCATATGCTCCTCCACCTTCCTATTCTGTAAAATTAAAAAAACAAAAATATGGTGATTCTCTCACGATATTTTCCCTTATCGCCGAGCATGAAATTAAGAATAAACCAAACTTAGCATACAAAAATTAAGTGGTGCTTTAACACATGAAGATTTGGAGCTTATTCCACCACGCTGCTCCAATGCGGGGCAATCAAAAGGGAAAAGAGGCCTTGGCCCAGCTGTGGGACATTAACAGGCTGATACTGTTACTGCTTTAACACATATGCGTATTTGAACCCTGACACAAAATTCACGTATCGTGACTGGGCCTCGAAATATAAGGAACAATGTTAAATTTAGCTTATAATCTTACAGATAATTTTGTTTATTACTTAAAATAAGAAAGCTCAATTCATAAACCTAAAAAAAACTTTATTATAAAATATGGAAACATTAAAATATTCATACCTAGCAGAAGAACTGCTATCATTCCTGTCTATAGCAGAACTAGCTCTGAAGGCATCGGCCATATTGATGCCACTATCGATTGATGGCCGCTTGACCAGATTACTTTCTAAGCTTCCGGCCCGACTTTTTTGGGATAAGCTGAAACATTGAGAATAAAGCAGTTTTAGATTTTTTTAATTTTGCTAAATATTTAATGTATCGTTGGATAACATATACATAATATTTAATGAATCATTAATAAACATATATTTAAAATAAATATACATAATTTATCACGTAAAATTTAATCATCAAAATGAAGCATTAATTATAACTATAGTTTGCTACATTACAAATACTATATGATATAACTACGTTTTATACCGATGTTTTAGCGAAAAAACGCTTACTAAAATACCCCTCAATTATCAAATCATAATACCTTTTACGATCCAATCAATATGAGCTTGCCTATACTATTTTAGTCTGGTACTATACACACTTTTAAATTGGAAACTCATTTAATTCTACATATTTACATAATATATTTGAAGTAAAAACTAATTTACTAATAAATTTCATACGATTACCTATGCGGTCTCCGAAATACTGCGTCACCGGTGGGAGGATGTATGCGGTCTAGTATGGCGGCGAGTCGCGTGTGTCCGGCGCGGCGCGCGGCAGCAGCGGCGGCGCGCGCCCCCGCCTCGCGCCGCGTGCCGGCGCTCCAGCGAGCCAACACCACCGCTGTCTCCACGTGACCCGCTGCGCTCGCTACCATCTGAGAAACGAGCTCATAGATAGATAGTTCTTTGACAATGTTTATTATTTACTGTACTATAAACTGCTACTTTATTATATTAATTTTTCACCGTTTATGTTGCTTAGAAAGAAAAAACTAGTTGCAATCATTATTTTTTTACCACTTAGAATAAGCCTCCTGTCAAGAAAATTATTTGGAGCTTATAAATATACATGTCTTGATTTATCCGACATATGTAAATTCATTTACTATGGCAAATTATTATAAATACAACTTAAGAACATAAATACTCAGAAGTACTTGCCCGATAATTCGGGCAAGTACTTCCGAGTTGTTAATACAAGGAATTTTGTTTAAGACCCATATGTTCGATCCAATGAATCATCTATCCGGTTTAAAAAAAGTAATGATTCAATAACATATATATGAAAATAAACTCACCAATGGTGTGCAATTATCACAATCTCTCGCACCCAGATTTACTTCCTTTTCTAAAGCTAAGCTGTTATCATCTTGTCTCCATCGCAAGAGTGCTGTTGTAAGTTTTGTATAGCCCAATGCTGCAGATAAATGCAGTATAGTTGAACTGTCTTCACCGGGATCCGTAGTAAATCCCTCTGAATTGCCAAAAGACCGACTGCTTAGCACCTGGCAAAATGTTACTAAGCGGTCTTCAAATTTTGGATTGGAGTACAGTTGAACGTCTTCTATCTGAAATTCAAACAATATATAACTGAAATATTATCGTAATATTTATTCACAAAAAATTAAGCACACTAAAATAGTACAATATATTTTGTCTTGTTTTTCTGACTTTATTTGTGTACATCTGCATACATTTTTAAAATATATATTATTTTGGTAATGATATATTTACCTGATTATTATCATCCATCGGTTCTGTTTTCAACTGCAAACGACCATGTAGTCGTTGCAAGCGCTGCAGCAGCGAGAAACGTCTAAAATCCAATGATGGCAAGGGTGCTGAAGCTGGTGACGACGGTGCGAGAACTGGACCAGCTTTATACTCAAACACTACCGTGTCCGACACAACGCGACCCCCGCGAGCTACTTGTAGCGCAGCTAAACCAGCTTCATGGGCTGAAATTTGAAATGACATTTTTAGGCATTTCATGGTAGATGAAAAAAAAATACATTTCAATATTAATATTTTCGTTTAGGTTACTGATAATTCATTGCCATAATTCTTGTTAATAAAAATATGTGCTTAATTTCGGTATGCATTTTATTTAATTAAAATGGCACTTTGTGAGGCATTTGATGAACCTACTATTTATAGGACTACAATGTACGCGTTGTACGCGCTATACGAATGTATATATGAATGTACGTACGGCATCTGTTCATTTGATTTTCCTAACAAATAAATAGTATAATTACCAGGACAATAGCATCTAAGAAGACCGTTCTGTACTAAAATCGAGGGAACCGGAAAATTGTCAAAGAGTATGGTATATTGATCTGAAGTGTCGGTCCAAGGTCCTGCTACTAGTACTTTTACGCCTCCTTCTGGATACGCCCATTCTGGAGAATAATCTGTGATGTTAAGAGCCCCTTCACCTGGACTGTCAGTTTGCATCTTATCATTATTCTCTTCAGCTGGTGGTGAATTTCCACATAAAGTCTGAAACGAAAGATAATTCTGCCAAGATTTGGAATATAATTTGTTGTCTTATGTAAATAAATTTACAAACAAAAAATTCAAAATTAATATCGACTCACCACAGGGTTCGTTGATATAGCACTCGGATCTAGTACTTCCAATTCCGGAAAATCACCAAGCATGTCAAAAGCGTCCAGATTCACAAACACATTGTCATCTACAACATGAGTAGGCGATGCTACGGCTTCACAACTCTCTATAAAGTCCATTGTATCTATACCAGATACCATTACATTAGCTGTCTCAGACGATCTTACAACACTACGATCCAACTCACAAGTTGGCATATTTGCTGACAATGTTTTCTGTATATCCTCATGAGATAATTCCAGAGTCTCGTCAAAAAATCCACTAGAAGTTTCTAAATGGCCGTCCGTACCTAACAAAATTAATGTATCATCACAGTTTTCAACTTGCACTTTACTTTCTAAGCGTTCAACTAAATCAGGATACCGAGACGGTGTCGTTGGTGCACTCGCCACTATATGGTTCCGACTTCTTGGCTCCATTTTTATTTTCCTATCAAAGTTATCTACCTCTACTTTTTCTTCAACTCGAGTTTCTATTTCAAACGTGGACTCCGTCGCACTCAGTGTCGTAGTCTGCTGACTATCTGGAATTTCTCTTTTTAAAACAAACGTTGGTTTGTATTGCTGTCGATACCTGTCTCTTGGTTCTTCACACACAAAAGATGTTACAGAGAGCGGAGATACTAACGATGAATGTTGTTGAGAACTATTACTCGTTCCATTCAAAATGAGTAAGCCACCCCCTCCTTGTATTTGACCCAAAGAAAGCAACAACGGTGACGACTGTGTTGAGGGTCGATGATCTCGTGTGTATTGTCTGGGTGGCTGCGCCATCGGTCTCGGTGACGGACCCGTAGTAGACGATACGTGGTGATCAGAAGCAGGAGGTTTAGCAGTTTGCATTCTCCGTAATGGGTGAGCGCACGTCCTCGAGTCTTGACAGGTGGAATCCGGGCAACCACACTCTAGCTGTCGAGCTAAAGCAGCAGCTCTCGCTGCTCGTTGTTTCTCCATCAGTTGTCCAACAATTGCTTCAACTGTCTCCGCCGTCTGAAACATTTTCCCCTAAACTTGAATTGTTGGAAAATTCTTTACTAATATTTAATTCATATAAATGATGTAAATTTGGAAATACCTACCGATATTTCCAAATCGCTATTAAGATCAGATTCATCTTCGCTGAAGACTGAAAAGAAAAAAAAATGTTATTATACCAGAAGTGTAAAACGCTAATAACGAAATACCACGAGATTGATTTAAATGTTAAAAAAAAAACAATAAAATAATTAACATCGAGCTCGAGCAAATTCATAGCCGTTATGATCTACATAAATTAGGATCAGTATTAATAGAGTAATTATTTTATCACCCTCCCTCTTCATAAATATTCAATGAAAGGGCGAACTTTGCTTGTTGCGTTTTAATTTTCAGTACTTAACATTTATGAACGGCACCAGACAACTATTTGATTAAACTTGCGCTCCGACAAGAATAGTTAAATTCATTGAGGGTAAATTTTCTATGAAAATCCATTTAAACTTTAACTGATAATTAAAGCGCAATAACAGCTCATATTTCTATATTACTTTAATGCTTATATTATCCTATATCTACTAAATGCTTTTTCGTATTTTATGCTTTCGCATATGAAACATCTTTTGAGTCGGAACATCATATTATAATTGTTGAAATGTGCATGAAGATTTTTAATGTTCTAACATTAACGTACACGTGACACGCTAATCCAATCAGTTAATTGCTTACAAAATAACTTAAAGGGGCGTTATATTAAGCAACGTATGCTAGTCAGCGGCTATTTATTTATTTCGTATATACTATAAAATCGAAGGCTTGAAAAGTAATTTAGCAAGATTATATTGGTAATGTATGTATAATCTCTACAAGTAAGCTATTCGTCAAGTATTATATATCGTTTTAGTTGTTGTAAAATAGTTAGTTATTTCCACTCACGAAAGTATCTTATAAACAGACAAGCAGTTCGGCATACTGATACTAAATCGTTAAACAATTTTCCTGTATTTGCATAAGCTTTAGTTTGGCTAAGTACCCATTATTTATATATTACTAATAGCAAATATAGAATGCGCTGAGAAACTCCCATATCTGATATTATGTTCGTGACTTAATTATAATTTAAAAATTTAAACTTAATCCAGTGAGATTTTACAAGCACTTTTTTTATTTTTTATAGGCAGGCGGACAAGCAACTGGGGCACCTGATGGTAAGTGGTCACCACTGCCCATAGACTTTGGCGATGTAAGAAATAATAATCATTCCCTACATCGCCAATGCGCTACCAACCTTGGGAACTGAAATGTAATGTCCATTGTGCCTGTAATTACACCGGCTCACTGAGTGGGTGGTACCCACCCAGACGGGCCTGCACAAAGCCAGGTAAACAGGCACTTAGAAAATATTAAAAATGTTTAGTAACCGATTTGGAATGTAATGAATGAAAAGATCCAGCAAAGGAAATTAGTAGTTAATCTTTATCATTAATTAGCATAGCAACCTATAATGTTAATTATATTAATGTAGGTGCTACTCAAAGTATTGTTGTACGACATTTTATGAATGATCTGTGTATTTCATAAGTTGAAGTATTATGTAGCTAACGCCTAAATTGACAAGTCCTAAAAAATAACTAAGATAAAAAAAAATAAACAACATATGTGCAATATTTAATATTGCTATGTGATTTCATCCACGTTACACTTTACTGCTCTGCCCCTTAGGTTGTAACCTTTTTCAATAAACTGGCTATCTAATGCAATTTTTTTTTGAGAGTAGAGCCTTCAAACAAACCACGTTCACCTTCTTCATATTGCACCAATCTTTATATTGCGTGGTTTTCATGTAGGAAAATCATCGACATATGATTTGTAGATTCATAATGTGCATATTTAACAGTCCCTTGATGAGATACTGCCTACTCTCCTCTAGAGGGAAAGGATTGAAGCTTATTGCTTGCGGGTTCAAATTAATACGCTACTTGAATACAGGTCGTTGGATAAAATTCTCAGGTTTCCTCATGACGTTTTCCTTCATCGATGACCGCGGTATTTGTAAACGTAAATTAAGAATATAACCCGCAATTTCAAATTACGTTCAGGTTCTCTAATCCCTGGGTATATTTGTAACGCTACAATTTAAACTATATTACTTACACATTGGTTTCAGCTGGCTGACAAGTTCATCCTTAGTCCATTCCTTCTTGTCAGCCCATAGCGCGAGGCTGGGAGCCACGGTTGCGAGCTTATTATCATCTGGGTATGGCACGTTCAAGTAGTGTACCAGGACTATGTCAGGGTTCTGAAATTGAAATACATAAAAGTGTTCATCAAACTGTCATTACATATCGAAGAAAACTGTAATTTTTTTTTTTTTGTAATAATCGTTATCAATAATAATAATAACTAATGAATTAGCTCATTTATTACTTATTAGTATTTTCGACTTTTATTGATAATAATAAGTTAATAGTATGCAAATATCAGATGAAGCAAAACTTGAAGGAATAAGTAACCACGATCAAGACCAATTGATAAACAACAACGACAATGATAAAAACTATAATGTATTATACTCCAACACCGTTTATATTTGTGCGCGTATAACACGTTCAACCAAATTATCTTATGATATGAAAAAATATAGAGAATATTTTTATTTTAAAAAGGCTCCTACGGTGAATCAAAGTAAGTGAATATTGGACACAACCCCTTGTAATAAAGTAGATAAGTGAACTTCGTTCAAGGCAATACTTTGCAGCTTTGTAGAAGGAAGTATATTGGTTAGCGGCTTACAAGTCTAGACTTTTGCGTCAAAACTACTTTAACTTGTTTCTTTAAAACAATGCTTAAAAACAAAAATTAAATGCTTTAGTGATGTTAGAGATACGAAGATTGGCGATACTAATCCGAACAGGCTATGATTTTACAAGTCCAAAATTTTCTATTTATAATAATATAATTTAGAAATTTAAAGGAAGGAAGAAGTTCGTCTGGCGTCTAATTACCAAAAGAATGAATTGTCATCGGCGATGAACAGACTTGTAACATTTCAACTCCTAAGGATCAGAGGAAGTGGTTCTAATTTTAAGATTTCAAGAGAGACCTTGACAAACTAACTAACATAGCAAGATAAATAAAAAGCTTATAAAATCATGTAGTTGTCTCGTGCATGAAGGTATATTCTGTATTTCGATATATCTCTGTCACATATTTATTTATTTAAATATAATTTAAATTATTTAATAATATTGATATTATTAAGAGAAAAAAACTTGCAATCAATGAACAATAAGAATTATTTGATTCAAGTCATAATATATCCATGACCCAAAGTACCCAACTCAATGCATTTTTAGTCCAATTTAAAATTTAAAAAAAGGAAAACCTAGAGAAACTAGATATTAATAAATTAAATCCCTTGCGCAATCTCTTTTAAGAAACAAAAAACAACAAATAAAATATACGATACAAGCGAATAAAAAAATATTAAAGCGTTCCCGCTCCGATGTTTAGTGATGTGAAGAGATTTAATGCAAGCACCATTCATAACGAAACGGAACGCATATAACGAGCAAAGTACGGGCTCATAAACCCCGAGGTTAAAAACGGAGAGAAAAAACTAGGAATTCTGAGAATAAACCCGCCCCGACACCCCATAACAACCTCTAAATCGACTCTCACGCAGTTAAACAACGCAAAATAAGTAATACACAATATTTTAATTTTTAGCGCGAAAGACCGAATGTAAAACGGAGTGCGCCGTAATAACTATCCATTTGTCTTCAAAATGGCGGCAATAAACATGGCGGAATTATTTATGTAATGGCCGCTGGACAGGGTTGCCACTCGGCACGTGTGCTTTATTGTAGATATTGTGGTTTTTCATTAACTCGCCGCTAAAATGATAATTTGTTGTAAATAGTACGAAAATGACACTGCTTTGCAAGGTGACCGCGATTATTTTGACCTAGTTTTTGGTAAAATTTTTGTTGTATTCATGTTTGGTACATTCTATAACATCGTATTTATATTTCAGTTGAAGTCACTTTTTTTAATGACTTCGAATATGAAGTCTAATTCGCTCAATTAGACTTCATATTACAGTATCGAGAATGACATCAAGTTTTGATGACAACTTAAGGTAATTATATAATTTTTGTCACTAATATTAAAAAGACAATTATTATTTGATGGATAAAACTGTGACGAATGTGCGTTTAAAGGATCCAGAATAGATTTTAAACTATTGAAAGCTTAGACTGCTCTAGTATATATCTAGTATTTGTGGTATGACTTTGTGCAAGCACGTCTAGGTTGTACCTCCCACTAATCACATATTCTATCGCCAAACAATTCAAAATTCAAAACAAAACTGTTTCATTAACGATAAACTACGCGTTAGGGCGTGAAACGACAATTTTCAACTTCTAAACAGTTATTAAATAAACTTATTAAAAAAAAATCTCATATTATATACCATTACCAACTTTCATTCTAAATCAATTTTCATTATTTGTTAATAAAAAAACTTCTGTATGAACTGACCCGGTTTCGAACCGATTTCCCTGCGGACTATATATAATATTCGGATAGTCTATTTGAATGTTATAAATATTTAACAATATTTATTGTTATTGTTCAATAACTACGCAACAAATATACATGGATACATATATATGCGTTTTGTATTTATTTGAAAATACAGGAGCTTTAGTCGATTTAGTCGATCTAAATGATAAAGATTTACTCGGTCGTAATAATGTGTGATGTCTGGTTACTACCCACACATCACACATTATACCGCCAAACAGTAATATTTAGTATTATCGAGTTTCAGTTTGAAGAGTTAGTGAGCCAGTGTAACTACAGGTGCAAGAGACATAACATCTTAGATCTCAAGATTGGTAGCCCAAGTACTGGTTAATATTTCTTACAGCGCTAATGCGTAAGGGTGATAGTAACCTACCATAAATTTTGCCCGTCCGCCTATCTATTTTATAATTATAAATAGTTGTTCAGAATATACCTGGGCAGGTATTACACATGTTTACATTAGATACGAACTAACTGTGATATTATTTAAAAATAGAATTAATTAATGTTTGAAACCTTAGAACTTATGATTGATAATAAAAAAAATTAAAGCGCGCGCAATTCACATGTGACAGAAGAACAATTTTGGAAGTCTGAATGGTTCATTCAAACGTTACATATAGAATCGTTCTCAAATTGTTCTTAATATTGTCCAAAAAGTTTAAATTAAAAGTAACGTTTATAAAATCAAAGTAATTGCAAGTATTCCTGTACTTTACTTTAGTCTACGTATTTATTTATTTTTTTATTTGAATCTAAGTTGATTGTTTCATTTGAAATTATTTGAAAAAAAAATATTTATATTCTTAATAAAACGATAAATAAATAATCTGAAATTAAATATTTCAGCCACCCCTTAATCTTTATAGATTTCATTGTTTAACGTTCATCCAGTTATCAAGTTAGAGTTGCAATTTATTTATATTTATGATAAAAAGTGAAAATTGCTATAAAGACAAAGTTTCTAAAATATATTGTTCGTTATTTGCCTTAAATATACTTCACAATATGTATTTATAACAACACTGCTTACTACGGTATAATATAGTGATAATAATGGTACAACAATATTAATATTGTAATGTTATTGTATCATCAACCATTGATCGAATCATCAACGAAGCGAGGAATATAGTCAATATTTTTACAGTTCAATCATTTAAAAATTATAATTGCTCTGGTGGTAGGGCTCTGTGCAAGTCCGTCTGGGTAGGTACCACCCATTCATCAGATATTCTACTGCAAAACAGCAGCACTTGGTATTGTTGTGTTCCGGTTTGAAGGGTGAGTGAGCCAGTATATTACAGGCACAAGGGACATAACATTTTAGTTCCAAAGATTGGTGGCGTATTGACGATATAAGCGATGGTTAACATTTTTTACAATGCCAATATCTATGGGCGTTGGTGACTACTTGCCATCAGGTGGCCCATATGCTCTGCCGCCTACCTATTCTATCAATTACATTACAATTACATCTTTATGTCTTGGTTGAATTATAATGAAACTAAGCATATAATATTATATAATCACTCTCATTTTAAGCAAAATATTTTTTTCTAATGGATATTTTCGGTCATGTGCCTGTATTAAAAAAGTAAAAGCCGAGATGGCCTAGTGGTTAGAACGCGTGAATCTTAACTGACGATCGTGGGTTCAAAACCCGGGCAAGCACCACTGAATTATCATGTGCTTAATTTGTGATTATAATTCATCTCGTGCTTGGCGGTGAAGGAAAACATCGTGAGGAAACCTGCACGTGTCTAATTTCATTGAAATTAGACATGTGTATTCCACCAACCCGCATTGGAGCAGCGTGGTGGAATAAGCTCCAAACCCTCTCCTCAAAAGGGAGAGGAGGCCTTAGCTCAGCAGTGGGACATTCACAGGCTGTTACTGTGCCTGTATTGCTCGATATGTTTTGTTACAATTGTGATTCATTTTATAGAACAGTCCATACTTCGAAAATAGAATCAGTGTATTTAACAAATTTATTTTGGTATTGATTAAAACTAAATGATGAAACAACGTCACCGTGCGATAATAGGCAAGTGCGCCGAATATAATAACTCATCTATATACATCTATACAAGTAAATAAAATTTAAGTGTTTTCTGTGATTTCTGTGTTTTTGTGAGTTACTAAAACGAAAACAATCATTTGTTTTATCTGTCTGTTTATTCTTGGTTATCTTCAAAACTGCTAAGAATTACAAATATTGATTTATTATAAGGAATATTCCAAGGTACCGTTTAATCTTTATTTCATCAAAATCGATTGAGCTTATCAAATATTTAAACTTCACATACGTTCTTGTCCATTATATTACGCTTATTAGATTACCGATGCTACCTGATAATTTAAATATGTTTTATATGTATATAAATATATCCAATACATATAATGTACGTTAAAATAGCTAAATATTTTGAAGACTTCATCACGAACCGAATTCAACGCTGGGAAAGCCGCGGTCTTTGCTAGTATTATAATAATATAAAGAGGTTTATGTCCCATTAATATAATT
Organism: Nymphalis io; assembly: GCF_905147045.1. Taxonomy (NCBI): domain Eukaryota; kingdom Metazoa; phylum Arthropoda; class Insecta; order Lepidoptera; family Nymphalidae; genus Nymphalis; species Nymphalis io. The sequence goes on from NC_065902.1 coordinate 11,302,358, forward strand.
AGAACCGGACCTGTATTTATAATTAAAAAGCCTTATTTTACTACTAAGAATAGCTGATTAGGTATTGTTAGTAATTAAATATATTGTTCAATTAAAACTTTCTTTGAAATAATTAAAACGTTTTAACATTTTAGTTTATTTTGTTGTACTTTCGAGCTAATGGCTATAGTCAGCGTTTATTTTATTTGTTAAGCAAAAATAAATTTAAATTAAGCCCATAATATTACAAACGAGCGGGTTATATTCATCATATTAATTTTATTTATTTAGCGTTTAAATGAATTTCAGAAATAAAAGAAATACAAATACTTATAAATGTCAAAGATAACTGAATATTAACACGCATGCTTAGCGATATTTTCTCGAACATGTCCAAGATATATAGAAAATTTTAATTAGATACAGTTATACAAAATCTAAATTAGAAATATAATTTTTCATTAAACAAAATCAAAGGAATATAATTCAACTTCGCAAGCGCTGGTTTAACGCAAGCTTTAAATAGATTGTCATCAATTTATCAGCGTTAGAAATGAGAATATATCACAGACGATCGGAAAATTCCGAATCGAATCGATAAAGTTATCAATTTAAGAAGTTTACCGAAGTTGCCTCCAAGTTTGCATAATCCCTTTATATATATATAAAAGTGAATTCGCTTAGTTACTATAACTATGTTATACTTCGGAATTATCACGTAATTTTAAACATGCTTAGTTATACTCGAATCTCTTAGTTAAATAAAAATAATGTCAATCGAAAATAAACCTTCTTCGAGTATAGTAAATTTCTTAATCAAATGAAATTAAAATTAAATCAAAGTATACCTTATTCGAACACCTTTGTTTTATTTCACAGGATTTTATTGATAAAAATCTAACACTTCTTTGCAATTTATATACGAATAGATTCCGACAAGAAAGTTGTTACTAATGTTCTTAAATGAACGTACAATACACAATAAATAGAAATTCTATCACAGTTCAAATAATTTCTGAACAAATCCTTCTCTACCCAAATGCCTATAACAATATATTATATTAGGTATACATTAATGGTAAAGACGCACTGACCGCCATTATAAAATGCCGTTCGGAAATACCATTAAACCCGCGGTAGGTTTAGATTTCACGCCAAAATGTCGACGGGTAATTGAATTTCTGATTGCATCATTGCACCCGAGTGTTCAGTGTAACAGGTGTCAATACTTGTGACGTGTGTTATAACACTTACATCTGCGAGTGTACTTTTTGTCCGTTGAACTGGAATATTTTGGAAGGGATATAGCGCATATGAATTACACCTTTGCATATTTTTATTTTGTACGTATCATTAGCTTTTTGAGCCATAATTACTCAGCGTTTTTAACATGTGGTTCTTTACCGATGATTAATCTGCTATATGGGTATACCAATCCGCATTGGAGCAGTGCGTTAAAATCAACCGAGATGGCCCTGGGGTAAGAACACGTGAATCTTAACCGATGATCGTGGTTTCAAACCCGGGCAAGCACCACTGAATTTTCATGTGCTTAATTTGTGATTATAATTCATCTCGTGCTTTACGGTGAAGGAAAACATCGTGAGAAAACCTGCATGTGTCTAATTTCACTGAAATTGTGCCACATGTGAATTCTACCAACCCGCATTGGAGCAGCGTGGTGGAGTAAGCTCCAAACCTTCTCCTCAAAAAGAGGAGAGGAGGCCTTTAGCCCAGCAGTGGGACATTCACAGGCTGTTACGGTTACGGTTAAAATCAGCTCCAAACCGTCTCGTCAAAAAAGACCTAAGCCCAGTAGTGGGAAGTGTCCGTAGGTCCTTAATTTACTTTAACTTCGTTTTAAAAACTAATTCTTCAGACAGTTTATGCATATTTTTGTTGCTTTATTAATAGTGTAATAAATATTCGTATTTGTAAGAGTAATCTAATAAAACAGTCTCTTTTAAATATTGAAAATATATCTTAACAGAATACATGACAATGATTCGATGTAATATTTTTGTATAAAATAAATAAGTAGACGGGCAAATGGACTACCTGATGGTAACCACCACCACCCGTAAACATTGACACTGTAAGAAATATTAACCATTCCCTTATATCGTCAATCCACCACAAATCTTGGGAACTATGATGTTATGTCCCTTTGCCTTTAATTACACTGGCTCACTCTTCAAACCGGAACACAGCAATACAAAGTATGGCTGTTCGACTTATAATTCTGATAAGTGGATGGTACATACAAAAATAGGCTTACACCAAGTAAAGTAAAATTTTCAAACATAATTTCGTTGCCGATGCCACTTTTTTAATCTTTATAATTCTAGATGGCGCAGTCGCATTTAAAATGTATGAATCTAGTCCCGTGACTATCATTTTCGATAATATTCCTCATATTTGATAAATCATACCGGTATACGGTATTAGAGGTCACTTCCGATGTTACCGAAAGGCTTATTCAGTATTACCGGATTCCAGTTACAACCGGTATTGAAACTGGATTATTCCAGTAAACTACGTTATGTGTGACATTATTACTAAATCCTATTAGAGGTCGACCTTTAGAATAGACGCATCTTGACTGTATGTACAGTACGAGTGAAACAGAACCACATTATATATAGTATGTTATAAAACTTGCATCATATTCAACTTTATCGTATTAATAGTTAAGCCTCTCTTTGACTTGCGTGGACTTTTTAATTCCTTCATTCTGTTTTATTTGTAATATATTTCACGAGTATACCGACTTTTATGGCATTAAATTAAGAATAAAAGATCAAGTTATTTGCATAAATTTAGTGGATATATAGACATTAAACTTTTACAAAATCTTATATGACCTTGAAGGTCCATCCTGGTTAGATGGATAAGAAGGTACCATCATGGTTATACCGTAAATAAAATGCTCACGACTGATTTTTTTTAAATATAAATTTTATTTCATTTTTACTATCAATTGAATTTCGTTAACTTAATTTCTAGATTTTATTTTTTATTTTTATTATATTCATTTAATTTTTTTTAACGTAAACGGTACCGATAGATAGTAATTGCATTTGTTTTATTATATATCGGTGACTTTAGAATTTATTCGTAAAATTACAAAGAACATCACGACACCGATGCATAAGCGCTCAAATTCAAAGCTAGAATCGAGAGCATTGAAATCAAATTAAGCCTTCGACGTTCCTTTACAAGTCGGAGTTATTCCGCCAATTTGGACACAACTCGCCATATCACTGAGATTTTTCTTTGATGTTGAAAACGAAAAAAGAGTTTTATAAAAAGAGAATATATTTGAAAAATCTTTTTGACAAATGCTATTTTCATGGATGTTTCTAAATCTAGAATAAATTAGCAATGTTTTGTTACCACATTGCATATACATAAAGTGCCATAATAGCGTCATTACTTTGTAAGGCGGTTGAAACAATTTTCAGCGACCGCCTTACAAGTATTGAACCATTTCAAGTATTGAACCATGAATCCGAGAACTTTTAAGATTTTAGGATTTCAATTTATAAACATAACCTGACTGGCTATCTTATATGTGACGTCACTGCTTTTAAATTATAATGTAACCTATTATTTCTTATAATTATTTTTGTAATTTTTTATTGTTCTTTTTTATTTTGTTAGTAAATAAATATTTCATAACACTTAAAAAACCTTTTAAGTAATTCGAACGCACCTTCCAATATCAAATCTCTAATCATATGGTTGTCTGAAGGAATTGCTATTAAGCGATAAAACCGATTCAAAGTAGTAGCGTGTTTATTATGATAATAATTCCTTCTACATTTCCTGTACGAGTGAACAATAAAAGAGTATATATGAGTCTATATAACGATGTTAATATTGACGATAATCTTTATCTTCTAAAGACATACTTTGGTGCCAATATAAGTTACGGTCATAATAACTTACACAGCGCATTGGAACTACCAGGAGCAGAGGCATAACATGCATTAACAATGCGCTGTCAAGTTGAGGCTTAAGTTGTCGCTCGTGTCATTACATCGACCACCTTACACCATAAGGAGAATGAATGAATTGGTGAGTGAGGGATAACCAAAGATATAATATGGCTTGTTTATTTTGTTAATTGTACAGATAAAATATAAAAAGATCCCAATATACGACCTCTTCCGATAAACCTTGATGCTCTATGTTAGATTAGTAATTTTCTTTTATATTATATTTAATATAACGATAACGAAATAATACTTATCATTTAAATATATACACGTACGTACGTACATATTACATACACGTACATACGTATTTAAATTTATTCAAGAAGGTCATTCATTTTATATAAAACCTTAAAAAGATATTTACCTGTAATAGCCAGTAACATCTTCGATGGAATGTCGGCAGGATGGCTGAATGGACGTAGCATCCGTAGATGCACTGTAAATTAAGAAAAAAAACGTTTAAGTTACACATAAAATTTGGTTCTTAATGTTCTAGCAACGACTATTGGAGGTTAAAAGTTAAATTGGTCACAATTATATGGTTTTTGAGCATACTTTGTTTTATATTACCTGTAACTATTTATTTTTTTCAAATATTCTGTCGAAGAGATTTTACTTTTTTAGACATACTTTTATCTCTCTCTCTTTCACACTCCAATGCATTTGCTTACAATTTGATACTCACCCATTTAACACATTCGTTTGTAAATTAAGATATTGCTCTAAGTGTTAACTGAATACATTTTTTTACTTTTGTTTCTTGTTATTTTTACTATTCTTTCTTGCTTAATTTAAACACCAATATAAGACTGTAAAGATAGGTCAGGAAAGAATATTTGAAACTGTGAAACAATTGTGTAAAACAAAATTAACTAAAACCCTCTGATCTTTCTTACAATCAAAGTGAAAGATGTGAAGCTTTACTGGTCAGACACTGATATTGCAAGATATATAAACCTCCTTTCACCTTCAAATGCTAACCATGTGATCTTAGTTGTTATACCCTTGTGCCTGTAATTACACTGGTTAGCCTTCAATTCGAAACAAAGCATTACAAATTAATGGTGTTTGGCGGTAGAATAACTTATGCTGTTACATACCCAGGTATGCTTTCACAAAGATTTACCACCAGTAAAGTCTATTCAAGCTATCGTTCTAAAATATTGTTATAGATATTATGCATTTCGTCCTTATAAAAACAATATTTTAAAACTTATTTTTTATTTTGGAAGTATTTTCTACGTATCCTACATATTTTTTTCATATAAAATGTTTAAGTCCCACAAGTATTGAAAACAGCGATTCATAGATAAACTATATCTTCCATAAATAATTGTAAAAAATCATACCTTGAACCATACAAAGCTCTCAACGACCACAACTGAATATATTATTCAACGTACGCGATCCGACCACGTATTAGTTTGGCTATGCAAGAGGGAACTTTGACCACAAATATTATACTTTCAAATTTTTATTCTGAACACCGCTCAGGACGGACTAGCCTCGCAAAGTGATTGTAAGCATAAAAAAAATTCACGATGTTCAAAATTCCAACGATGTTTCGAATGATTGAAATATTTTTAAAAGTTTAAAAAAGAATTTAAGGATTCGATTTCCAAAAAATATAATATAATATTTTATATATAAAAAGTATGGTTTCGTGTGCTTACACAATAATGTTATTTGTATGCAATTTCAATTATTTATAAATCATGAAGAAGCCAAAAATCCAAAAGCATTCTCGTCTAGTCAACTCATTATAACATTATAAATAATAATGCAATATTAGTCAAGTAATTTAATGGAGCCGAGTAGCATTTTAATTCGTTGTTTTAACATTTATTCGTTAAAATGAATATTTAGTGAATATTAAGTGATGTGTCGGAAAAAACAAAGTAATTCGCATTTATTAACAATTTTATAACAGGCTTATGAGTGGTTTTTGATTCCTTAGAAAATAAAATTACTATATATATATATAATAACTATATATACATACATAATACTTTAAACCAATATTTCCTACTCTGAATCAACTAACTCTATTTTCACAGCAGTAACAAGTAAAACAATAATTTTAACAGTTAAACCATCAACAGAAGTGTACACTGTAATAGCTCTCAACGAGCTGTAAATTACGCTCTTTGCGCTAATTGGTATATAAAATGCATTAATAAATATAATTTGAGAACTAATTTTGCTAAATTAATTACCATTAAACTTGAGGGTGAACAAAATTGAGAGCTACCACTGATTATAACCATTTTATTCTTCAAAAGCTTTTATTTATTGCATATCGATGATGAAATAATTTTAATGTGGCAAGAAAAAAATACAAATGATAATTGTTAATAACTCGTTCGCAAACGGTTATTATTACAGATGAAATACTTCATTTAAAATTATCTTTATGGAGCTAAATAATCCTAGTTATATTAATCTCTAATACTGTTTTACCTAAATTACTTCAAATGGCACTTCTGTCCTTTTTTATTATATACCTACAAATTCAGTGATAAACTTCTAAAATATACAGCATTATAAACTAACTGGATTTGTGAAGATAAAGTTTAAAAGTATGACACTCTTATTTGACAGCAAAAAGCTGTCAAAAATCTCCATACTTCTAAAACAACAAAATTATCTTCGAAGTTACAATCGCTTGAAAATTATCCCATCAATGAAAATGACGTTAAAAATTCAGCTAGTTTTAGCAAAAACCGAATCATCAATCTAATGAATCGATTCGCCCACAATCCGCTCATTTGAGGTCCAGTCCAATCGAATAGATAACCTATAAACCTGGCAAATGGACGGGCCTAAATCGTTTCAACTGCCGAATCGTATTTTGTGGCACCATTCCACCCAATAACGGGTTCTGAAGTGGATTTTTCGGTTAGGATTTCCGTATGATATTTGCTTTAGGGTTTAAGTGTTGAGAGAGTTACGGGTAACGTGTTTTCATGTTTATTTAGAATACGCTATATATGAATAGTCATATTAAGTTTAGGATTAAAATAAACACGAAAGAATCTTGTAAATAGTCGAATTCAGTTGATTTGTGCCAGTTTTTGTGGTTAGTTTCGTTTTTTATTTAAAATAAATAGGCAGATAGACAAATGGACAGTAACTCATCATAGCTTAAAGACTGCGAGAAATTTTAAACATTCCTTGCAACGTCAATGTGCCACCAACCTTTGGAACTAAGATGGTGTCTCTTGCGCCTGTAATTACACTAGCTCATTCAATCTTCAAACCGGAACACAACAATACATAATATTGCTATTTGGCGGTAAAATATGTGATGATTTGGTAGTACCTACCCTCGGGCTTACACAAAACCCAACCAAATTAAGTTTCATTAAATAATACACGTGCCGAAAGTATCGAATATTTATATGATTCTAAATGAAAAATCCAACACTTTTACTATTTACATACACAAATTAGGCCCAAATACGATCGTGCTCCAGTTGCGTCATATATTAAAGTTACTTGAAAAGAATAATGTGGGTTCCAGTTTCCAGTTTCAATACTACGAGTAGTTTTCCCCCGGGTAATTCAAATTGAACTTTCCAAGATCCAACATTATTTATGTCTAGACAAAATATAGGAGGCTTATATACATTAAATTATAAATATAGCTATTTACCTTTAATATAAAATTAACTGTTCTAATTCTTAATTGTTGTAAAAGTAATTTTATAAAAATAGAACAAATCATATATGTATAAATTAATGTTTATTTTTCTTCCTATGATATGCATTCGAATTTATTCAAACTTAGCACTTTGTTGTTTGCGCTTGAGTGAAGGTTAGGTACTGATGTATTACCATATATGTGATTTATATATAGGTGGCACTTCAGTCCTATCGAATTTAAAACATACATTGAGACGTATACTTGACATTAATAGTAATAATTGCAATTAATCTGTAGCATTTAATGAATACTCAGAAAGCTGACTCCTTATGAAATTGTTTTACACATTTTTTTCTATCACATATTTTACTTTTTAACTGATTTTGTACAAATCACTATATCGTCCTTCAATTCTCTATATAGCTTAAGAACCTTCTAACAAATATTTATATTATAATATTGAATTGCTACTTAGAGTAATCAAAAGGACCTTCATAGTAAAAAATACTATTCCACCATGCCCAAAATCAATTAGAACTTCTTTTACATATTATATATTTTAATTATATATAAATTATTTACATTTAAGCCTTAAATATATACATATAAAAATTTAAAAATAGCTACTGTACAAATTATGACCATAATGCGAGCAGTATTTCCCTTTTGAATCGCAATTGCGTTTATTTGATTGTCACCAGTCACCAGTAAAGGAAATACATGAGTCATTATATTTTTAATAAAAGTTTTTCCACTATTACTCCAAGATCCTAGCGTTTTAACAGTAAACCGATCAAATATATTGTTAAAAATGTAGAGGATGTACATACATTTAATTGTTCATACATTTATCTTAAGTTTTACTTTACTGTTTTGTTTTTGTTTCTGTCGCTAAATTGCTAATATATATGATATCTGTCGATTATTCTCTCGCAAGCTACGTTCAATTGAAATAAAACAGTTTGAAAAATAAATACATATTTATGCTTTAGAATTGACAATAATATTGACAATAAATATCTGCACTTCGGTTCTTGTGCCATGGAAAGAAAACGCCAGTTCGTGAGTGAATTAGACTTTTACGATTCAAGCCAATCCAATATATGTAACGCTAATCTACAAACAAACATTATTTGAGAAAAATCTTGGATTCAATTCTCGTGATATACTTTACGACGAAACACGAACATATTTTTAAATTTCCGTTTGATATTTGATGTGTTATTGAAATCTTTAAAAAAATCAACTTAAAGAATAATTAATTATAGAAATTTTTGTTGGCTGTAACGTGTTGGCCTTCAATTTCTGCTTATAACTATATTTAAAAACAAAAAATTCAAAATCAATTATAATCTGTGCGTCATTTCATACAACAAATTATGAAATTATGATTTCATTCTTTGCCTAAAATATTTCAATAAGGAAATAAACTATTCTTTGTTGACCAGAAACAAACAGATTTCATTAAAAAAATATATTAAAAAAATCATATAATTTTTAATTATTCTAATATCAAAACTATTTATTCGAAAAATACCTAACAGCACAATGCGATAACAGAACATCTCTCTACAGTCTAGAAACTTCATTATAAATTCAATGACAGACGAAAACAGATTCTGGTATCAGAGTTGCATTTAATTAGACAACAGTAAAATAGCAGACGTTTATTAGAATTTAAATAAATACGGAATATCAATTTTCTTATATATTATGTTATATATTACAGCATCCTCGCACAGTAAGCGTTTACTAACTTGTCTAAACACTGAAAGCGTAGCAAACAAATAAATTTATTTTTATAATATCAGTTATGGTAAGCTATTAATTTTATACATCCTAGATCTTAGAATCTGAACTCTTAATAAAGTTTAATCAGAAGTATACTGAAAATATATTATAAAAAATGGAGATGGCCTAGTGGTTAGAACGCGTGAATATTACCCGATGATCGTGGGTTCATACTTGGGCAAGCACCACTGATTTTTCATGTGATTAATTTGTGCTTATAATTCATCTCGTGCTTGACGGCGAAGGAAAACATCGTAAGGAAAGCTGCATGTGTCTTGTTTCATTGAAATTCTGCTACATGCGTATTCCACCGCATTGGAGCAGCGTGGTGAAGTAAGCTCTAAACCTTCTCCTCAAAAAGGGAAAGGAGGCCTTTGAATAGCAGTGGGACATTCACAGGCTGTTACTGTACTATCATACTGGCAGTCGCGTTACTTAATGTTTCTTATAACTATTCTATTATAAAAATTAATCATCTCTGCCACGTGAGCAAATCATATAGAAATTTTGGTCGCCAGCCCCCTCCCCATTATTTACTATACAAAACACTCATCATTTGGTTACGATAAATCTTTTGCAATCGCTCGTAAATAAAATTTTCATTGTGACACGTCACCGTGCGATAGTAGGCAAGTGCGCCGAGCACAGTAACTCATCTATATACATCCATACAAGTAAATAAAATTTAAGTGTTTTCTGTGATTTCTGTGTTTTTGCGAGTTACTAAAACAATCATTTGTTTTATCTGTCTGTTTGTCCTTGGTAATCTTCAAAACGGCTAAGAATTACAAATGCAAATAATGGTTTATTATAAGGAATATTCCAAGGTACCGTTTAATATTTATTTCATCAAAATCGATTGAGCTTATCAAATATTTAAACTTCACATACCTTCTTGTCCATTATATTACGCTTATTAGATTACCTTCACATTCACAGGTTTACTTATTTATGTTATAAAACATTAACTTCTAAATAAACTCAGAAATTGCTCTGAATTGTCATAAACGATTCTTCAAACACTCGACTTATAAAAATGATTTAGCACCGACTTAAAACGTCTTTCCGTATCCCTACCAGCACCCTTAAGTCACGTACAGCTGGTAGACAAAGATAGTTTTCGATATAATTTATCATCCTAGTGACTTCATCAGACTTTGTCTGGTACATACTTACATACATACATTCAAAAACAAAACAGTGTAGTTAAGGTTTGAAAGACGAAATGGTTTCTCTATACGTCACGCTTTATTTAATGGGAAATACATGAAAATCATAGGACTTAATATAATAATCAAATAAATTATACACAAACGTAAAATAACGTTACAAAACTAAATTTCCTGTCGGTTTTTCTCGGTAGGGTCTACAGTCCGAAACGGTGGTAGCTTTACACTTACACGACGGTTGAAAGTGCTTTAATAAAATATATTCCAATTTGATTTTATTTGTAATATATATATATAAAACAAAATATTTGTTAATAAAATAGACCTAAAATAAAAACAAAGAGAAAACACTATAAGAAGTAAAATAAATCCCTTATAAAATATTTTCTTGTATTATTTTAAGTACATAATTATATATTTTTCTCTTCCTTTTTTTTAACTTCATTATTGTACATTCGATTGTTATTTTGCGCAAAAGTTTATTGTCAGTATTAATATGCATAATATTATACGTTGTGTTGGCAGCTTTACGTAGGTGTCACAAATTTAGTCCACGACCTGTTCACCGACATTATATTTTTAGCTACTTGTACTGAGTTAGTTTTCTGTCTCTTTTTTATTTATATAAGTTTTAATACTGGGATTAAAATGAGCATTAGCTTAATTAAATAACTTATGATAATATCGTTTCGAATATTAATTTGCAAATATGTAGCTCATTATTTTTATACTTTTAATTGCTACGAACAATTAATGCGATTTTAATATTGCTATCTCGTCCGAAACATTTAGATTATTTGAAAATTTGCTTTAAAGTTAAATACAATAATTTGTCAAATGTGATTTCGGTCAAAGATAAAATTGAATATAAAGCTAAATAAAATTCAATTTAAGAATATCTGATTAAAGTCAACGATATTTTCAATAATGAGAAAAATAATTCCGTCTGATCTTAAATCGTGAGAACGTTCGTCGTACGCTCCACCCTTAAGTCACGTACGACTCGCAGTTTAGAGGCAGTCAAAGCTTGTAGTTGGTATAATTTATCACACGCTCTCTTATCACGATCAATCACAAATGCATCAATTTGTACGAGAAACATGTCTAGGGGACGTCCCTCTGATTATGTGAGTTATAACTGGGAATATTGGGATGTTTTCTATTCTAAAGATATTTGTTTTAAATACACTATTGCTATTAAGTTATTTAAATACTAAAATATTTAATTACTTCATAAAATCACAGTGACAGATTAGATAGATTGTTTTGAAGAGGAGGTATAATATGGTTATTTATCAATTGGGCTAATGGGCCACTTGATGGTCACCATTGCCCATAGATATTGGCGCTGTAAGAAACATCAACCATTCCTTACATCGCTAATGTGCCACTAAACTTGAGAACTAATATACCATGTCCCTTCTATTTGTAGTTATACTGGCTCACTCACTCTTTAAGCCGCAACACAACAATACTAAGTATTTGTGGTAGAATATGTGTTGAGGGGTAACTACCCAGACGGGCTAGAACAAAGCCATCCCACCAAGTCGGAAATTGCTAAGCTTAATTCTGCTTAAAACAAATAGTAGTTAAATAATACATAACTTATATATTCGTTAACGTTTATAAAGGATACTATGTATCGTAACGTGATATTATGAGCTTTCATCTTTAGTTAATTTCATATGATTACTCGACTATTTAAAATTGAGCATATAATCTATGAACCATCTTCTTAACAAATATATACTTTATATTAACTTGGTCAAGTCGTGCAAAAGTTACACGATCACAAGCAGAACGCACAAGCATTTATATTATGTAATTATTAATTATAGAATTTATGGTATTCACTGTGGTGAAATAAGCTTTAAATCATCTCTTCAATAGGATCGAGGCAATTACGCCCTTTAGAGGCTTAAATTATTTTATTACTTTACTTTAAATTTTTTGTAAAGTAAAATGCAAATCGAAGCTAAAAATCATTTAATTAAATCCCTAAAAGCTATTTATCAAAGTCAATGCATCTTCGTATTCTGAAAATAATTCACTTTTAACTCTGCAGCCTTTAAAAAGGCATCTGCATCCTGAGAGCCAGTTAAAATATCTACGGCCGTACCTAAAACGCGTACACCTGTTCAGGTAGTCTCTGTAAAATGTTATTTGAGTGTGATTCCGTGTGACATTTCTTACTTCAAGTGTACTGAGTTGGACCTCAGCCAAATATCTGTTTTTCCACCAACCAGCTTAGACGTAAAGGTGTCACAGATCTACGATAAATGAGATCAGAATATTTGAAGATTGCAGTTACTGAACTGGTGATTTTCGAAATTTTTATGAATATATTTAAAGTTTTATATTCTTTAGCACAAATCTTTATTTAATTTAAGTAGCTGCTTCCATGAATTTCATTAATAAAGAAATAATGTACACCAAGCCGATTTATACAAAGTTAAGTCACGCTATGTTATCATTCCTTATCGTTTAACTAAAAAAAAAGATAAAAGGAATGTTAGAAAACACAGATCTGAGAAGCAACTGGGAGAAAACATGCTATGAATTCTTTGTAAAAAGAAAATAACTATTTTCTTATTTATTACGACACAAATAATATAAATAAAAATCGTACAAGTTCAAATCGCGTATATTAATTAGTTTTAATGACCTTACGTGTCAAATACTTTTCTGCGATCGTTTCAACGATAACATTATTACAGTCATATACAAAGTTTTAACCTTTGCAAATTTTCACCAGTGAACACCAGCGACTCTTTTAACTTCAAGGTTTTAGTCGAAAAAATTGACTATACAAGACCGAACAAACTTTACGATTTTTTTAATTTTTATTATAATAGATAGGCTGATTACCTGTAACGAATGGAAATGGTAAGTGGTCACAACCGCACAAAGACATTGGCACTAACCTAGGGAAGTTTTTTTATAGTATAGGAAGGCGGGCGAGCATATGGGTCAACTGATGGTAAGTGGTCACCAACTCCCATAGACACTGGCATTGTAAGAAATGTTAACCATCGCTTACATCGCCAATGCGCCACCAACCTTGGGAACTAAGATGTTATGTCACTTGTACTTGTACTAAGTATTACTGTTTAGCGGTAGAGTATGTGTTAAGTGGGTGGACCCACCAGCGGACAGGCGGGTTTGCACAATCCCTACAATCATAGTGATAAATTGATCCTGTTTAGCGGTAGAGTATGTGTTAAGTGGGTGGACCCACCAGCGGACAGGCGGGTTTGCACAATCCCTACAATCATAGTGATAAATTGATCCTGTTTAGCGGTAGAGTATGTGTTAAGTGGGTGGACCCACCAGCGGACAGGCGGGTTTGCACAATCCCTACCATCATAGGGATAATTGATCTATATTATTATTTAAACACACCGTTTATTCATTATATTTTTGCAAAACTAAATATAAGCTCTTAAAATATTGTCTCTTAGCTAACGTCGAATTTATTTTAAATTAATTAAAAATATTCCATCAAAATCAATTCATTTACGAGTAAGTCCTCGTTATAATTGAATTTACATTTGTTGAAATAAATTAAGACATATTATTCTATCTGAAAATAACATTATTAGTACTTCACTGTACCTTACAGTTAAAATATTTAGCTCCCATTTTAATTATACTTTAAGTAAATTGATTGTAAGCATTTCTAGATACTTCAGCTGCGACATCAAAAGGTTCTTATTCCCTATTAACGGAAATATATTTAGTCCGACGCCTGCCCTCTACAACGCTCAACTTTTAATGAAGGCACTTCAAACGCCACGTAGGTTTGGTACCTACGTATAAATTGTAAGGTTTAAGCTTACCAAATGTTGTTTAAAAACACTTTACTGTGTAACACTGAAGATGATCAAATGATTTTTAATTATATTTATCAAAATTTGGCAAATGATAATGATTCATCATTTTCAGCAGTAACGAGTGGATGAAATATTATCAAGTCATCTCTAATACCCAAGTAAGATATGAATATATTATACGGGCAGATAGGCGTGGTTGGTAGACACTTGCCTTTCACGCCGAAGGTTGTGGGTTCAATTCCCACCCAGGACAGAAATTTGTGTGCATGAACATGTCTGTTTGTCCTGAGTCTGGGTGTAATTATCTATATAAGTAAGTATTTACAAAAAAAAAGTAGTATGTGTAGTACATCAGTTGTCTGGTTTCCATAGTACAAGCTCTGCTTATTTTGGGATCAGATGGCCTTGTGTGAATAATGTCCCACGATATTATTATTATTATTTTTATAATGCTTTAGCTTAGCAAATGTTCTTTAAATTACTTTACCACTCCAATGATCAATTATTTATTTTAATGTTGTTAATTAATATTCAAAATTCTAGATAATTATAAATAATAAATATTAATGGGTAAGGAATAGTTTAGTTTTCTTGTCATCCGCACCAATAACGTGACAGCGTTGTTATCACGTTGCCATTATATAACGACACATTTTTTAATTTAGTTTTTCTTAAATAATCTTTTCCTATTTACCAATCGAATAAAGGATGAATATAATAACTGATATTGTTATATATGTTATGTTATATTGGTTTAAAATACGTTAGTCTTTTTTCATTTTTCATGTTAAGCTTAGTATTTATTGAATACCAACAATAGTAACAGCCTGTGAATGTCCCACTGCCGGGCTAAGGCCTCCTCTCCCTTTTTGAGGCGAAGGTTTGGGGGATAAATAACATCTCTTTTTTCTAATTGAATGCATCAAAATTCTATGAAAAAAATTAACAATGTAACAATGTTACACAGTACTATAAAAAGCACTACTAATACGGTATAGTTAAATATGAATAATAAAAAAATATTTTATATAAAAACACAAAAACTTATAGACCTACATATATGCATAATATTTCCAATACCTTAATTTTTCTCGATTCAATGCATTTTTAAAGGGTTCTAGTGAATATTACAAGCACCACACGCATAGGTGTCTTTGAATGGAACTAGTTCAGAACCCGGCTGGCTCGCCCGTTCGTATCCACTGACGGATGTGATCGAATTACATGGAAAATCTTCAACGTTTTTATTTTTTTATTTAAATAAAAAACAAAATCCTTACCAAACTCTCTTTTTTCTTTAATATAATAAAATGATTGTGATAAATAAAATTCTAGTTAAAAATCTTATTAGTTTTTAACTTATCAGCAAAAGTTGATTGTCTATAAAATAACTTTAATCCCACTTAATATCTATTTCAAGTATAAGGTTTTCCTGCTATGACTAAGTTATTTAAAAGTAAGTTAAGTATATATGGTATATGCCTCCTTACTTCTTAAGGAAAAGTGTTGTATGATATTTGTTTCAAATGTAAAGTATTTTTTAAATATTTTTATAGTAAAACTCGCTTTTATATAGTGAAATGACAATGACAATCAGTTGATAATGTGAAGCCGAGCGTGATATTTAGCTGTGTCCGTCGCGATCGTCTGATTTACCAAGCGGCGATATGGTGCGAGCTGCTTACGTAAACGAGGTGAGCTGGCATCAAGCCAGGGTTAACAGCTATTGGACTGAAAACAAATGCTCGGATCTACTTGAGCGATTCTGACAATTGTTTCGAAAGACATAGTATTAATTTGAGAGCTGCTGTCATCTATACTGATGGGAATCGAGAATGAACGGCCATCAAAGTATAGTCGATACAAATTGTACGATTAATGCTATATTATGTAACAATATAACAAATAAGGATATATTTTGAATAACAATATGCTACGTCGATTAAATTCCACTTAATCCACAAAATATATTAAGAAATAACAATAAGATACATACATAGTAAAACATGACATTTTACTATGTATGACACAAATAACAATTATTCAAAAAACAAAACGAAGAATGTAAATTTAACCAAAAAAAATTAAAGTTCACATGAAGAAACAGTTATACAGCAAATTATCTAAATTCGTTAAGTTCATCTCATATCGACGAAATTATTAACAGCAACAAAGTATTTGTACATTAAAATTTAAATCATAAACAAAAATTGATTTTTCATCGCTCGTATACATAAAGCTGAATTTATGAGGCACATATCCCACTATAGAAAGTACAGGGATCGTAGGTAACGAGGCATTCAAAAGCCGAGTCCGAACCAGACGACCGTTTCTACCTCATAATTATGGCCGCCACAAATTGATGCGAATATATACGATAGGTAAATTTTTAATCCAATAAAATTATTGTGCAGCTAAAAATTTATCCACACAATACATCTGAACTTTAAATTTTACGAGAAATCATACTTCATTCAGCAGCGAATTTATACTGACGAAGATTATGTTTTCGGTCTATGAGAATTGTGTTTTCATTAACGTACATAAACGGTATATAAATCACGTTAACCAAATCCACAAAACATTTCACTATCCATATAAAAACATGAAATTGTTTCGGCTCATTAGAATTACGTGAAACAAAATTTTCTTCAAAACTTTAGGAAAAATAGTTTTACATGCAATTTTGGGATTGCATGTACGCAATCACTATACATAATTTTGCAGTTGTACTAATACATCACTTCTAACGCTTTGGATAATAGTTTCCTTGGAAAGAAACGTTTAAAGAAGCGTTGCAAAAAAACAAAACGAACAAAAAATAGAACATACCATGAAACCCTTACACGTCATATAGAACCATCAATATAAAAGGAATGAATAAAATACCGGCTTGTTGTTAAAATAAATTTAAAAAATCAGTCCGTATGAGGAATATTCTTATTGTACGTTACGTAAAATGAAATATTTTATCTGGAAATGGTGACTTCAAAAATTGATAACCAGTATCCACTTAGTCACAATCAAGGCTTTATGTGAAACATATCAAGATACATTTAAATCGAATCGTTATCCGAAACAATCCACCAAGCGTACCATCTTTAATTAAGGTTAAAATTTATTATATATTTCTCTTCGGTAAATAAACTGTATTTATTAATTAATACGATATTGTAAATATGAAAAACGGTACTAAAGGTACACGATTATTAGAAAAACAAATTCTCAAAAGCTTATTTTAAATAGCAAACATTATACTATTTATATGTAAAGGTAAGGATTAATACAATAAATTAAACATACAAAGGACTAAAATAAAACAAGAAGCCTCAAAAAAAGCCCGTAATCGAGAAATGGTCAACTCGGCTATCTCGCACAAATAGTTGTGACATACAGTATAAAGTTTAGAGTTCACTCTCTCCGATGCTATCGCCAAAGATAGTGTTCTGGCGACGCAGCACTTTACCGTCACCTGGAGCCTCTCGCCCATAAACAAGTGACAGAGTTGCGTGCCCAAGAAATTCTACCCAAGATATAAGAGGTAGCGACTAAATTGCAAAATTACTCTTAATAGACACAAAAAAAAAATCTTTTATCAGTTATTTTAATTTATTAGGCTAAAGGACGTATTGTTTATACATAGTATGACAGCAATGTTCATCTAAGACAGTTGTATGCAAAACTTCGCTATTAACTTCAGTCTCTTGTATGTTATCAAGTGACAGTTTGCGTGTATGAAAAGTTTTGTCCAAGATGGAAACTAGCAAGTCTAGTGTCTGTCTGAATCAACCTTTATATAACAGTTTTTCTATATCTGTATAACGAAATTTTTGATTTAGTATTTATACAATTATAGATTTTTAGAATTAAAAATAGTTAAATAGTAAGTTATCTAAAATTTGTTATCTCTTAAAAATAGGGTAATTTAAATAGATATTTATTTGTTTTCGCTGTTACAAAGATGTAATATTTCAAATATAAGCGCACCATGTTTGCCTCTATCGATACTTTATCTCGAGTCCCTCGCAAAGTCGTAGACAGCACCAGTGATAAATTCACCTGAACAAGGTCGCGGTTCGCTAACTACTTCCACCTTTCCTTAATTGGCATCATTCCAAGCTAAGAACAAAACAATAGCGTGCTCTGATACCAGACCGAGAAAACCTGCCACGTGAATTAGAGTGTTCAACTGTTTATATTGGATTTTAAAACGCCCACGCTACACGGCTTAAGCGTTATGAATTGTGTACAAAAGAGGTTTCACGCGTATTTTTATTATTCTTAATTGTTGTGCCCTATTCAACTTCTCGTTTTCAAAGCGAAAACACTGGTTTCCCGTTATGGGACAATTTACATTTGCACTTATATTTTGCTTACAATATTTTCATATTTTTAACTAGAATTTAATGGGACATTTCCTACGGTACGGCTTACTTTTTACCAGCTAAATATATATTTTCCATGAATTAGTGGGTCATGTTGCCGGTACTAATGTAACAGAAATATTTGCCTGTATTATACAAGATTTCAAAGTTGGTTTGTTTATTTTATAAACTTCCCTCGTAGCCAAGCTGTGAGATATTAAAATAAGAATGAATCACGAAAGTTAGGTTATAAATAGTATATTAATGAATCTTTTAAAAAAATATTTATGAATTATAATAATTTTACCTAATATAAAAAAATTATAAAGATAATAAAAATATTTGAGTTAGATACTAGAACTTTCATGCAGGATATATAAATTGAATTTAATGAATATAATATGTAATTTTATTAATAACCACTGCATTTTTTATCGGATGTTCGCTGTATAATCTATAAATAGAATCGGTGGTAGATTTATTCTTTTAAATTTACGACACAAAAGCAGTTGTTTGGGCCTACGCGAATAAAGTATATGTAATTACATTTTAATAAAACAATAACAACATTCATCTATTTTTGTTTTTATTATAAAAAACATTTGAATGATGAGCGATATAATTACAGGCACAAATTTAATTTTTGGCCTTTTAAACGTTATATGTGATTAGTAAACAATGCTGTATCTTCTTTGAATGGGTATTTACTAATGTATTAATGAGAGAAATAAGTATCTAAATTAAAATGCTGGGCTTTAAGAATTGACGGCGTAAGAAGTGAATTTTAATTTATTTTACTCATCTATCTACCTTTATAAATAGTTAAAGAAATAGAAAGTAATTCTAGCCGTCATTTAAAACATATAATATTATAATATTTGACGGGCTCGTTTGCGTGATTGGTAGATACTTGCCTTTCACGCCGAAGGTTGTGGGTTCGATTCCCACCCAGGACAGACATTTGTGTACATGAACATGTCTGTTTGTCCTGAGTCTGGGTGTGATTATCTAAATAAGTATGTATTTACAAAAGAAAAGTAGTTTATGTAGTATATTGTTGTCTATTTTTCATAGTACAAGCTCTGCTTAGTTTGGAATCAGATGGCCGTGTGTGAATAATGTCCCAGGATATATATATATAAGTCACTGCGGTTGAAATTGTATTATAGACATTGAGAATAAATAAACATTTACTATAAACACATTCCTTTTAAAAAAATCTGATTTCCTTAAATTTGGATCATAAGCAAATGTAGAATCGATATAATACAATTTCAGCCCAAAGTATTCATGTTGGCCACGCGTCCCCAAAATCATTAAAAATATAAGTGACACCCATCCGAAATAATGAATTCAATAACCGAGCGCATACGAAAAGAATAAAATATAGCACATAGACCGCTTTATCGGGTCCAATTAGTGGTTCCCATCCCGTAGTTAATTGGTAGAGATTCATTTGCTTATTCATCAAACCGTTTCGAAGGGTTTACTGGTCAACATCAATTTGTTTATGTGAAGGGTGCTTAAATGGGATTTTTGTTGTTTCATCCACTACCTATTTCTATTGTTTATAGAGATATGACAATCATCTAATATATGTTGACTGCCTTTTTGGTCTAGTGGATTGATATAAGGACTCGGAGGTACCGGGTTCAATTCCCAAGTCGGGCCAATAAAAAATTATTAGGTTTTTATGTCAGAAAATTCTCAGTAGCAGCCCGGAGTCTAGAAGTTGGATAGGTGTACACTCCCGTGCCTCGGAAAGCACGTAAAGCCGTTGGTCCTACGCCTGAACTCTTTCCGGTCGTGTCGGATTGCCGTCACATCGGATTATGAAAGTTAGGGAATAGAGAGTGTACCTGGGTTTGCGCACACACTTGTGCACTGTAATATCTCGTAGTTTGCTAATTTCTCTTGAGATTCACCGTGGCCAAAATCGGTCTGTAGGACATTATTATATTTTGATGTATTGTAAATGTTTATAGTCTACGTGTTCGAGATATTGATTTACCATTATTTTTTTAATTTAGTAAGACCGAAATAACAAAAACGATTTCAGCTATTGTTTAAGCTGATAGCGTGCAAAAATAACAACCAGGAAACACTACTCAATCAACATTGTGTGGCACCGAAACGTAGCTGGCTTAAATTTCCTCATAATCGAGTATTCGAGGCTGCGCTGTTTGCTGACGTCACTCTGCGACCCCAGCTGTCAGCGCCAAATGAGATTCACTGAACTGTTCTGAAAATCTAGCATTGTCTTCAATAACTCCTGAATATTTTCGCGTCCACTTCTCACGTGACTTGGATTTTTTTTTTTATTTCGACAAAACTTGAATGGAATCCAATATTCTTCCTTCATAACAAGCTAATATTTAAATTACCATTTGAATAGATTTTCATGGGTTTTTCATAAAAATAAAACAAACATTACCATTTTTTATTTATTAAACTGTCGACCCTTATTCATTTTGATAAAGAGAATAATAAACGATAGAACACCAAAACCCTGAACAAGACACGGCGTATCCGTGAAACCAAAAATAAATCCCGTATCAGCCTTACATTAAACGCACATTAAAATATGATAAAAGAGAAAAAGGTACCGCAAACACGCTGACACTCCGCAAACAGGTGTGTTTGTCTGAGATATGGCCGGTGAAAGTTGTTTTCCCCTCTGTGATTTCCATTTCACAAATTATGTTTATATCACATTTCTCTTTTATATTACAGGGCTGCTTACAGAAATTTATAACTTTTTATTGCAGGCTTATATATGATAATTTACTTTAGGACAATATAAAACATACATAATTTTCCATGTACGAGTTATTATGAAGTAATTAAGTTAAACTTGTATATTATATGAATATTTATATTCTAATTATAAATATGTTAAAAAATTATGACAAGTATTCATCCCGTCTTGCTTAGTAAATTTGTAATTTTGATAGACAACATTTGAAGAATACACGCATCAAAATAGTATATCATCATAAGTTGGTTGTCAATATTGGATATAAGTCAATATTAATGTGTACGTATTCGTATAGTATAAGGTATACGTATGTAAGCATTTAAGAACAGAATAGAGCACGCTTTGGTGAAATGTAAAGACTACAATCTTAATAATTGAAGATGATATGTGTTGAAATTACCTCTGTCCCCTGCACCTTGAGTTTCATATGGTCTTCTCTGGTGGTCTTTCCGTCTTTCCGCTTCTTCCAACAGTACCCATCGCGCCGGTAGCGTACCTTCTTTCGGCTGTATAGAAGCATCGAACCACTTTTGGGCCTGTAACAAACAAAAATGAACATAAGCATGCTTTTTTGGCTTTTCCGTTATTTGTTATTGTCATGTCGGACATAGTACATATGTGTGTTCAAACGTATATCATGTTATATTTATACATATTTATTGTTTATGGTATACTGTTCGTTAAATTTTACCAAAAGTACACAAAATGTAATCGCAATTTAGATCACCTAATAATTTTGAGTGCTTTTCACTTACGTTAATTTATTTGATAGAAGTATTCACTTTCATCGTATACTCCGCTAAATTTTTTCAATAAAACACCTGATTGAATGAGCACATTGCTCATCTTTGTGGATCGAAAGATCGCAGATGGATGGATGGTATTACATTGAAATGGATTTGGCAGTAGAATTGGCAAAAGGGAAGCGAATCGCACGTTCAATCCAAACATTTAATCAAATCATCTGAAACAGCGCCAATGTTAAAATATCTTGTTATCTTTCAACTGAGATTAGCCATTGAATAGTCATTTAGATCTAGTACATTCTTAAAAAAGAAAAATGGTTACAAATCTAAACTAACACTTTTTCAATTGCATATTTTTTAAACGAATTTTTTAATATCGTAGACCCATTTATTCAGATAATAATAAACATTAAAAAATGCAAGGCTTACCGTATTTATGAAAATCATACGATCTAACTATAAACAAGATTGGAACTGCATGAATGAATTTAAAGACAAAAGCTATATGAATTTATAAAAAACACTAACTTAAAACATCCAATCCTACTATCAATACGAATATCGATATTTAAAATAAAATCATCAATAACAAAACAAAATCAACTATTGAAAAGATAAAAACAACATTAATTAGTTGAAATTTATTATCGAAAACTGTAGAAATTCAATAATTAAATGATTGTCCATTTGTGGTGTATCAATTTGAAAATTATTTACATGTAACGAAAGGTCATCCAAGAGTCATCTATAACAATTTCCCGTTGTGATTTATCGATCTACTGTTATTACATTGCGATAAGATATACAAATTATCAATGGATGTGCAATTTCGAAAATTGTTCACTATTTTGTATGTTTTTCATTGCATTTTAATTTGTATTGATTGCGTTTTCCAATTGAATTAATTCATTCTCAACTTTCAGATGACATTCGAATCGTCTTATATAAAATGTTGGCATATGTACTACAACTTACAGTCGTATATGCTTGTTTGCATAATGCCGCTACTATCAAGAATAACTCCATCGAATTTGATACTTAAAAAGCTTAATTTCCTTATCCAAATCTAAATCTTATTGTTATCGACGAAAATAGCTTTTATCTTGAACTAAATTTCACATATTATACTTTATTACGTTATAAGTGTTCAAAATTTGATCGAATTATTATGTTCCATATATGTTCGTTACATATCCCCGGGAGATATAATCGATGCAAAAATGTATTATGAGCTGAATCATGCCGGAAATTGGGGTGTTCGTATCCGACAGCAGCTGATATATGGCGTTAGGGTTTTTAGTCATACATTAACTATAAGTTTTGGGAATCCAAGACCTTGAATACATATCATTTAATAAAAAAATACGTTATTTTAAAACGAATGCAAATAAAAGACAGTAAACTATTTTATTCAATAATTATATATAATTATATGGAAATACTAAATCTCATAATATAAAATCCAAGAAAACAGATAACAGGTTCGTGTTAAAAAAAAATAATGCGACTGATACGTGCAAACTTGCTGAGTTGTGTAGGCATGAAAATGTGATGAATCTGACTATATTAGTAGTTGGCGAAATTGAGAGAAACTGACTTGAATACGATCAACATATACCTAATGTCGAATTGTTTGCTCCGATGAAGGCAAGTGATTTGATATAATGCGCATCGTATTAATAAAATTATCGCAACTTCTCGCAATTATATATATATATATATATATATATATAGCTTTGTGCAAGCTCGTCTGGGTAGGTACCACCCACTCATCAGATATTCTACCGCAAAACAGCAGTACTTGGTAGTGTTGTGTTCCGGTTTGAAGGGTGAGTAAGCCAGTGTAATCACAGGCACTAGGGTTGGTGGCGCATTGGTGATGTAAGCGATGGTTAACATTTCTTACAATGCTAATATCTATGGGCGTTGGTGACCACTTACCATCAGGTGGCTCATATGCTCATTCACCTTCCTATTCTTTATATATATATTTCTACATATACAGTTATATCTAATAAAATATTAATGTTCTTTTTATATAATTTGTTTTGAGTCTTTTTATGTCAGCCGTAGATTCTGAGCCACGGACTCTCGGTTTCAATCAGCTTCTTGAAAACCACGATCTCATTCAGAATTATTTAAATTTAATGGCATCGGTAGGGTAAATTCCAGACGTATTCACGTCAAAACATTTCTCTCAGACACAGTATATAACACATTAATCAATCATATATTATATATATACAGTGATTTATTATATAACATTATCAAGAGTAACATTGTTCAACTGTATAAAATATATAATATCGTATCCCGTAATTAAATTTATGAAACTTTCCGCGGTTCTCTAGTTTATTAACTGGGTCAGAAGCTTTTCAAAATATTTACTGCTAACGCGCTTAACGTAACTGTTTTGTCTATGAGAAATATATAATGCGTAAACTTATATACAAACACCTTAACTACAAACAATGATAAATATTTTTTTATATTTATTTTCTTTAGTTGTTTTTTATACTTAAAAAAATTGCAGTCAATTTTTGACAAATTCGATTCGGTGACTTAAAGTAGATACGATAATAATTGTGTTTAAAAAGTAATTTCAAACTTATCTACTCCTGAAGGTTATCAAACAATTGTTTTTATAAACAAAGTTAACGCAAAACTTGTTTAAAAACAATGAATAAATAACATAGTATTCATAGTTTTTGAAATTTAAATTTGTTTTAGAATTTTATTTATTGATATCAATGTTTGGAAAATGTAACATTCTATTCATATTCTTTTTTTATTCATTCTATTCGTGACCACGACAAGTGCAACCGTCGAAAAGTCGAGCAAAATAATAAAAAAAAGTATGACCGCGGTTAAAATATGAATATAATAATATATGAAACGCATAAGCTTAAAGTTTACTTTAATATAAATAACTAATTCACCAAAACTGTCACATTTAATAAATTAAAGTAAATAAATATTGAACGACGTCTGACTGTTGTAATTTTAAATTACTTATTGATGTAACGCATCTATTTAAAATAAGTCTGTATTACCAACAAATTGAGTCATTGCTGCTTTTTATAATACAATATTATTTTTATTGTCGAGCGTTGAG
The DNA here is from genome assembly GCF_905147045.1 of Nymphalis io. Lineage (NCBI taxonomy): Eukaryota > Metazoa > Arthropoda > Insecta > Lepidoptera > Nymphalidae > Nymphalis > Nymphalis io. The sequence continues at coordinate 11,327,760 of NC_065902.1, forward strand.
ACCGACTCGTACGCCGTGACGTCAAACGACACGACGCTCTCTTAAGCCATCTTTCCCCGCTTCACCGCCGCTTTATACTATACTATATACTTGTTGCTATATATTAGTATAATACTAAGAAAATATATTTATTTACTAACGAAACTATGTTATAATTTATTTCACTTCATATTTATTCTTTGGTTTTCTCTTTCAATTATCATCAGTTTTGAAGTTTCAAATAAGCTTGGGCGTCCCTCGACGGCCACATTTTTCCGTAAAAAACATACTTTTTATTTTTGAAGATCGATCATTTCTATTCTAAATATTCTTAACTCAATAAAAAAACTTGAGCGATCTGACTTTAAAAATCTATTTCAACTTACCTTGAGGAAGTTTAAACCTCTACAAACTCTTAAGAGCGTCTTAGTTCATTTGGATCTTGATTTCTCTCTATTTATTTGCCAGAGACCGAGTTTTGAAAGGTTTCTAAGGTATTAGTGCTAACTAGCGAAATAAAAATGCTTTTAAACTGAATTAGGACGTTTTTTTATTTTACATTTTATGAGAAAAATATTTCGTAAAAATGTTTTTGAATACGGCCAGTTTTATGCTTAAAGTGTTACAATAAAAAATAATATATTTAAATTTGAAAATCGTAACAAATTTTTATATTTGATTGTTTTCGTGGGAACGAAATTACGAAAAAAATATTAAATAGTTCCTAACGTTTATTGTTACTACAACTTGATTCATTGTGATGAAAGTAAAAGTTATATAAAATAAAATTAATAATCGGTCGAAGAGTCATATGTAGGATATATAGGAGGTATGTTTATGTTTATGTTTTTTCTTGTTTTCAAATCAATCAATCAATCAACAGCCAATCGTTGTCCATTGCTGAACATAGGCCTCTCCCAAGGTGCGCCAAAGCTCCCTGTCCTCCGCCTTCCGCATCCAGTTGGTGCCCGCCACCTTCTTAAGGTCGTCGGTCCACCTGGCTGGAGGGCGCCCTACGCTGCGCTTGCCGATTCGCGGTCTCCACTCTAGGACTCATCTGCTCCAACGGCCATCGGTCCTACGACATACGTGACCAGCCCACTGCCACTTCAGCCTGCTAATTTTGCAAGCTATGTCGGTGACTCCGGTTCTTTTCCGGATAATTTCATTTCTGATCTTATCCTTCAAAGATACTCCGAGCATAGCTCGCTTCTTTCTTGTTTTCACAAGTTTGTAATTAACATTTATACGTCTAAAAACTTAGTCTAATAAAACTATTACTGCAAGTTAAGTACGCTTGTTATAAATATTTATATCTGATAATGTTGCGATGTGTTATACAATGACCTAATCTTATCACAATGACTCAGTATGCTTATTGTAAGTGTATATTTACAAATTAGTAATAGGGCCTACCAGGGCTTTGTGCACGCCTTCGTAACCTACTCATCAGTTATTCTACCATCAAACAGCAATACTTGGTATTGTTGTGTTCCGGTTTTAAGGGTGAGCGGGTCAAAGTCGATCATCTTAATTCCCAAGGTTGGTGACGAATTGGTGATGTCAGAGATGTTTGATATTTCTTACGGCGCCAATGTCTATGGGCTATGGTAACCACTTACCATCGGGTAACCCATTTGCCTGACTGTCTACGTTTTTAAATAAAATAAAAAAATATATTAAAGATATAACAGGACAGAGGAAGAGATGGATTTTCATTTATGCCTATTTTTTCAATATCTAAACATAACCATTTTATGTTCGAGTGAATTTCTCAAAAATTTCGAAAAACTAAAATGTTCACGTAAATTATGTTTTAAATTAAGCGTCCGGTTACGTGAAACGAAGTAGAAGCGTGAGGCAGTTGCTAATAATTTTAATTCGTTTTTATATAGCAATGACCGAAATCGACAATTTAATGCGCAACCAGCTAACTGAATTATCGTTGCGCGGCCTGCCAAAAGTATCATCTGTCATTAGATTTTTAATGCGAAGTAGAACTAATACTATTAGTATATTGCCGACTAAGTTTTGTCCGTTAGGAAAAACGTGACGTCAGTTTGATTTGTGGGTAGGTTTATATCCGCTACAATACAGATATTATGCGAAGCTATTCCTTTAAATTTACTTTAGAAAGGAAGACTGTCTTTTACACTGACTCAATCACCATTTAAATCTGAACACATCAATAATGATGATGTCCTCTTGACCAATTTTGGTTACGGCAGCCGGTCTCAACAGATTAACAAATTACGGCACGTTAACAGTCTGTAAATGTCCCACGGCTGGGCTAAGGCCTCCTCTCCCTTTTTGAGGAGAAGGTTTTACTGGTGGTAGAGCTTTGTGCAAGCTCGTCTGGGTAGGTACCACCCACTCATCAGATATTCTACCGCAAAACAGCAGTATTTGGTATTGTTGTGTTCCAGTTTGAAGGGTGAGTGAGCCAGTGTAATTACAGGCACAAGGGACATAACATCTTAGTTCCCAAGGTTGGTGGTGCATTGGTGATGTAAGCGATGGTTAACATTTCTTACAATGCCAATGTCTAAGGGCGTTTGGTGGCCACTTACCATCAGGTGGCCCATATGCTCGTCCGCCTTCCTATTCTATAAAAAAAAAAAGCTTATTCCATCACTGCCTGCTCCAATGCGGGTTGGTGGAATACACATGTGGTAGAATTCCAGTGAAATTAGACACATGTAAGCTTCCTCACGATGTTTTTCTTCACGAAAAGCACGAGATGAATTATAACCACAAATTAAGCACATGAAAAACTTCAGTGGTGATTGCCCGGGTTTGAACCCATGATCATCGGTTAAGATGCACGCGTTCTTACCATTGGGCCATCTTGGCTTTATTAAGCAACTGTTCAGGACATATTATAGTGCGTAAGAGTGTGTGTGTATATATAATCCAATGGCAATCCGAGACTGGAAAGAGTTCAGGCGCATGATCAATGGATTTACGTTCGTTACGAGACACGGGAGTGAATATAATAGAAAAATCGGTAACTTGGTGGCACCCAGAGGCCGAACGGTATAAAATCTACTGATGTTAAGGTACCTACTTAACATGAGTAGATTTTACACTGGTGGACAAAGCTCCAAATTTTATCTTCAAGGCCAGAGGGGACAGCAGCGAGACATTTTTTAGTCGTTACTTTATAAATATATTTCGTTGTCAACATGGAGCCATTAGACTATTACACATAATTAAACAACAACACACCTCTAGCTTATCCATAAAAAACAAAGAAAAATATTAATTCTTGTAATATTTGCAATAAAAATCGTTCCATTTATTTGAAAACCATAAGGTTTTCAAGCATTAACATACTAGTCAAAACAGTTCGACCGGAGTCACTCATTAAACTGGTCGGCTTTTATGCGTTTTTATTTACGGATCATAAAACACGAACGCAATATTTCCGTACGTCGCGATCACGCGTTATGTCAGAACAAAAACGACCATCAGATTCATGGATTTTCCACGACTAATAAATCGCGTATTGGAAGCATAAATCAGGGTGATGTTAGTTGCGATTTTTTCGAGAGACAACGACGATGCGTCAATTCGAACAATTGTGACGATGGCTTTGCAAATTGTAGGTTTGCGTTAACTGGTATTCGCTTTTGCGGCTAAACTTGAAGATGAGATACGAGCTTTTCAATATCATTCGCACGCCTACAAATACTGACTGGCTTTGTACAAGCTCGTCTGGGTAGGCACCTCCCAGATATTCTACCGCAAAAAAGTAGTACTTGGTATTGTTTTGTTCCGGATTAAAGGGTGAGTGAGCCAGTGTAATTTATAACATTTCTTACAGTGTGAATGTCTATGGACGTTGGTGACCACTTACCATCAGGTGGCGCATAAGCTCGTCCGCTTTTATATTAAAAAAAAAAGTAAGAAAAGATAAAAGAACATTTTAAAACTTCGTCTATCTTTTAAGCAAGTTAACAATTTCAATGTTATTTTGTAAAACAAATTTCTAAAAACATAATTAAATTGACGTTATTAATCATAATCTTATATTATATATATTACATTTTTATTGAATTATATAATTAGCACCAGTTACGAAATAAAATTGAACATCTTTTTTTATTAACATTGATTGGTAGATAGTTTAACTGATGGAAAGTGGAAAGATTAGAATGCTTGACATCGCGAATGCGTCTCTAATCTTAGTAACTAAGATGCTCTTGTCCCTTGCACCTTTAATTACAATGACTCACTCACCCTTCAAACCGGAACACAACAATACTTATTACTGTTTGCCGGCAGAATACGTGATGAGCGGATGGTTCCGATCCAGACCGGCCATAAACCTAATACCAGCTTATTGCATTAACCATATAATCTATTAATAAAAATAAAACAAAAATTGTTCAATGAATCATTGAGCTCGACAGTGTAAACACATTTTCCCGCTAATAAATATTTATAATCTTCATACAAAATAAAAGTCAAATGAATATGCTTGATGTAATTTATATCTTACAAAAACAAAACAATTCGAAGCGTCAAAGCAAAAACTACGCTCATAAAGAATTAGCGTAGTATTATTCGGGAAAAATCAGAGCGCCCGTTTCCTTGACAAATTACTCGGGGATCCCTCTTTATGGCGGCCGTTCCCGCGGAGATTAAAAAGGTTCTAGTTGTCCACAAAACTGAGAGAGAATTGATAAACTACATTTGAATGTAGAAGCGAAATGTTTTTATATTTTAACAAAACAATTTAGTTAAGCTATATCTTAATGGTATATATAGATTTATTAAAACATCTCAATTTATTAGAATCTATTATATATATGTTAGCTATTTAATATTAAATTAGTGATACGAATTGGGATTAAATGATAATTCAATAAATTATATTTAACGTAAAAGTTAATTGCTATGTGGCTTTCAGTCGCCCACGATCAGTGCTGTCTACCGGCGGTAATATTAATTAAAACGAACCAATATTTTTCTACGTGATTTATTAAATAAAGTTGATAGCTTTAACCAAGAATTTGCAGCAATTTTAGGATAAAATACTATCACTACGTTTTAACTCTAACATGCTCATAACATAACTATTTTTAAATAGCTGTTACTTTTATAATAAGTTAGTTAACAAAACCTTAACGGTTTACTTCTAGAGATATCATTTTAAATTCGCACTTATATGTTCTATCTTAACTCATAAAATATCTAACAAAGAGGTTTTTCCAATAAATATTTAAAAGTCTTAGCTGCCAGTAGGTTTAATTGAATAATGATAAGACAATTGATTTTTAAGGCGAGAGTCACGAACATAACCTAGTCTTAGACTGTATTGATAAATAATAAATTAACCTCACTTCACAAGATTACAAAAATGGTTTATTTCGTGGCTTAAAATAAAAGCAAACAATATTTTAATACTATTTTCGGCAATAAACTATGAATGGACAACGTTCCACGTAACCCTCATGTCACTGTAAACAAGCTACCCTGCGAAGTTCATTTTTTAAATATAAAATAAAGTATGATATTCACTCTAACATTGACCTTATTTTATACATCAAAATGTTGCATAAACTACATAAGTAAACTGGACACAGTAGAATACATTGGACTTATCATTAAAAGCTATCATAGAACGCATACTTTATCTTTTCTATTATATACAAATGAAGAGTTAGTTTCATTGAACAACGCTTATCACAGGATCTGAAATGAAGCAGCTAGTAAATAATTCAAAAAATACAGACGATCAAACAGGCCACTCGATTGTGTAGTAATTTCCATTTCGATAAATTGACATTGTCAACTGTGAGTCCATTGGCGACACGAATTTGGCTGTTCAGCCAATAATAAGCATTAGCTTAGCCATTGCTTACACCGTCGACTATAACATTTATATAATATTTGACACTCATACTTAACTAATGTATAATAAGTAGATTCAAAGACAGAAAGCCCACTCAGTACCTAATCGAACAGCACAAACGAAAGTAACAAAACAAACAATTAATGATTCGTAAGATAAGATCATATTTTTGTCATTTTAAATATTATAAACAAACGCAATCGAAGCGTATATGTAATCATCCTCGAGATAAATCGACGAAAATTCTAATAACATGCGATAAACGTGAAGCGAAAAAATCTAGAATTAATAGATAGATAGAAATTAGACGATAATTCAAGGTGAAATTGAGATACCTAAAGCTAAATATGAAAAAGTTAAATAATGAGAAATCAAAGCTGTGAAAACCCAAAACGATAAAATGAAGTCCATTAACGAAAACTCAATGCAAATCCAACACGATCTAATGAGGGCATCCTGAACATTAACAAAAACTTCGCCAAGTGGCATGCGAAACATTCCATGATCGCATGATCCGAGACCAATAAATCCTCGATTCCTAACAATTTCGCATTTCGGGTCACTATTTATCGGTTAAAAACGGCGAAATTACTGCTCGGGCGTTCGATAAAACTGCCTACGGAACTTGTGAAATAGTAAATAAATATCTCAATCGGGTTGAGTAAATTATGCGAGCGGTACACGGAACGGATTTTTGCTGTAATACAGTGTGGTATAAGTTTGAAATGTGGCTTGACTTTTGCGAATATTAAAAAGTATTTTACGAGGCAATTAATATAATTATTGTCAGGATTTTGTCCGCGTAAATTCTAAAGAATTCTTAGCAAAGTTCGTTTTGAAATGTAATCTACAATACGAGTCACTGACTAATGAAATTTGGCTTCAATTTTCGTGATCATAAAAACGACTATTAATGCCTAAAAAGTTCTCTCAATTGTAGTAGAAGATACGTGTATTTTATCCGCATTCAGTTCATTAATATTATTATTCTCTCGTACTGTTCTAATATAAATAGTGATTAAAAACAACGTAGATAGTTAAATTGACACAAGCCACGTATAATGAAGTATAAACGATTCTATTACCGCGACACAAATGCATTTACCAACAAAACCATTGCGTTTGATTAGTATTTCAATAATATGAGATTAACATGCTACTGCTTTGTTCCTAATGATAATAAAGAGAATTTTACTAAAACTAAACAGATTAATGTATCATTTTATAAAAGGCCAAAAATGAAATTATCTAATCAAGAGTCTGTAGTGTTTCAGAATATGTTTCTGGAAAAAATATTTTCAATTAACTTCTGTAGGCAGACTTGTAAATACATCATCTGATTGTAAGTGGTCCCTTTCACCTAGACACTATTAGAATGGTAGTGGCGCGATTTCTCTTTAAACCGAAACACACCAAAGTCAAAATCAAAGTCAAAAATATTTATTCAATATAGAAGCGTTACACTAACTTATTTATTGTCATAACCTAGAGGTTTTGTCGTAGACTACCAGTTGTATATATATTTTTTCAATTACTATTGGTCGTATGGGTATACAAAGCCTGAGTAAAAGGCAAAATAATTATAGTTTACTTTCTGGGCAAAAGATTTCAGACCCAGTTCATCTATATTAGACATTTCAATTATTTCCGTGCATATCGTTGTTAATTATTAAGCTAGAAGCGAAAATACTAAAACATAAAATCCGAACAGAACAGTCATTGCGTACATGAAGTGAATTGTTCACTTTAAAAATATATTTTAGAATTTCGTGGTAAATTGTTGTTGACTGTCCTTTTAGTTTGTTCAAACATTTTTATCCTTCTTTTTCTAAAATAACATAATATGACATACTATGTAATGGAAAATTTATTAGAAATTAACTATTTTCAATGAATAATATATATTGCAATAATGTTTTTGGTTATTCAAAATGGCCGACTGTCAAATGTCCGTATTATTTTCACTGGTTCATTGTTTTTGTATTTTAATATATTATTATCTATATTGTATATTACCATTTTTTTATTATACCGAAGCTGTTTTACCGTATTTGTAAAAAAAACAAAAGACATACAAATAAAGACGCTAACCTTGAATCGAAATTAAATACTTAAAAAAAAAACAAATTGAATAATATCATTGCATTGCTCTAGGCCAGCAATTTTTGTGGCACACGAAAGCCCGAATTAAAACCTGTAAAGGGCTGACACAGCAAGTTATCAAGAACATTAATTGCATTCAGCAATCATGCGATGTGGCGAAGCTTCGAGTACAACAAAAAAAAATATAATTACCCAAAAATTGCTATTATGAAAACTTAGATCGAGTTTAGCTTGAATTTTTAGTTTTATTATAATGGAACGAGTTGAACGTTGGATTTTTTCCGCCTGTCAGATTTCGGTAGACTAATTGGGTGTTCCTTCGTATCGTGTTATGTAATCCTGATAATAAAAATGAACCTTAACATAATGGTAAGGAAAATAATAACAATATCTTTATTTTTCTTTGTGTAACATGAGCGTAGAGAATTGTTTTTTTTTTCTTTGATGTAGTAATATGTTAAATAATTGGCTTAGTGTAATTATCTAGTGCGTTCTTCTTACCGTCTTTGAAGACTTTCTTTTGTTTTTTCGTTTAAATTGTTTTTTTTTTTTTTTTGGTTAATTCATTTTTAATAATGGAACAAACAATGCAATTATTATTTGCGAAATCACTATCTGAATTATATTTTAAAAGATAAGTTATTTGCCGATTTACTTAGTTGCAATATAATATAATTAAATAATCTCTAATCTTCTAACATTTTTTGGCTTTATTTTTTATATTTATGATGTTTTTAAGTCGGAATGTGCAATAAAAGTGCTACTTATCTTTCTTGAAGGGACGTTTTTGGGCGTGAGATTCTGCATTATTAGGCTAATCTGAATTGTATTTAGGCAACCTGTCCATGATTGGGTCATCTCTATGAATCACCATTTTTTTATTGTAGCTCAGAATTTCCATGGTAATCGACGTACGAAGGATATGAGTTATTGCTATTTAAATTGAATAATACTTTTGATAGAATTATCCTAATCTACTTGACAATAACTAATATTAATTTGACTCATTAGGTTCACCGGTTAAGTGTAATTGTCAGTCCAGAGTAAACAAGCTATTACACACTTCAGTTGCCGCTTAACCTACGCAATACATTAAAGGGATCCCCAACACATTAAGAACGATTAACGGATCGACCGACACCTCAACAAACAAACATATCAGCTGACTCCTTAGATCTTCGCAAGTTTTAAACTTAAGTATTTTTAAACGGACATTTTCAGTGAAGAAAATTACGAGTTTTCAAATTGAGTATTGAAATACGAAAAAAAAAAACCTTTTTTACAAACACTTACGACTATTAAGTATCAGGATTTCTGATAGTTATGAGTCATTATTTTGAGATTTTAGGCATTGTCAATATATAGAGATTCATTTATTTATTCATTTGTAATATCACACTTCCAACATACATACAAAGCATTGAAAAAATTAATTCATAAAACAATAACAGTATATCTAATATGCATGTCAATTACTAGTGTACATAGTACTTCCAGATTCAATCTAATCAAATTCAAATTAAAAGAAACAAAAAATAATCAGTAATTTTTAAAAATGTCATAATTAAATAATAAATAACGTCATTGTTATAATAAAAAATCAATCAACGAAATCATATATGTGTATTAATCAAAACTAATCATGCATTTTAGATATTTAAGTGATAGGTGCTTAATACTTCTTACAGCGATGTTTATTAATAGTGGTGACGAATAAACATTAGGTGACACTTTTGCCCATCCGCCTACCAATTTTATAAAAAAAAACTTTATATATATAATAGGTTCTCCTTTGTAAAAACTTATAATACCGTGAATTTACATAGAAAGCCGCCGTGTTCTATAAAAAACAGATCCAAAGTGTGTTAATTAAAATCCTATAAATTATCACGATATTAAATTTTAACATACCAATTAAAGTAATAACAGACCTCTGACAAGCTTCACGGCCGTGTAACGAGGTATTAGCATGTTCTTACTAATCATGGCGAGGTAATATGAGAACGTATTGTTAATAAAAGGTGCTTAATAAATACATATTACGAGAATTTCAAATCTTACGTCTCATATAAAAATATACTATTGTTTTTGTTCATTAAACATACCTATTATTTTACAATTGAGAACAATGCTTTGTATTCCTTAGTGATAAGGCTTTGTTCGGCTTCCTTCGAGTTCCACGCAATCATTAATTATCCACTGTCAGTCAGTGAGTCAGTTAGTAACAATCTTTACGGATGTGCTCCGGTTATAAGACTAAGCCAAATCAATTAATATATATGTCGGAACATCAGAAGGCCCTTTAAAATGACTTTGGCTGTTATCCTCCATGGTGGGCATGATAATGGCGGAATATCCGAAATAAAGACACGTTTTAATTGTTCAGTACACTGTTATTTAAATTACCAGTACAATTACACAAAATATAATACGGTAATGTTGACTAACTTGGATTGCGAGCCAATAGATTAGAAAGTTTCTGCCTCGTAAGAAGGTGACAAATCAATGATCAGCTGTCAGCATGTTTGACGACACACTACCCTATTCGGGGTTACCCGCTCTTTAAATAATAATTCAATTACAAATAACTAACTTTCATAAAAAATTTGTTATAACAAAAAAATACAATAATTAGCAGACCATTAAAAATGAGCAAACTGTGATTTCTACTTAATCTCCAACTGAAATTATCAACGCGCCGTCATATATATATCATATTAATCTCGTGATTCCGAGTATTTTATTTTTTGCCAAAAGCTCTTAAATGGAAAATTCTCGGGATCGATGTTATACAAGAAAAAACTTCATCAAATAAAACGAGCAACTTTAGAAATAACGTAAAAATAAGGTCATTAGTCAAAGAAAAGTCATTTGTCACGGCAATCGCATTTCATTCAGAATACAGGTAGGTAAGCTAACTTCGTGTTAACCATAATAGTCCTTATACCTGTTCTAATAAGAACGAATTTAGCTATTAATCATACAGGGTATAATTTGTACTAAAGGAATGTGTTTCAACGTTGAAGTTTATATTAAAATTCACCTTTACAAAAGAATAAGAGATCACTTTATAATTTCATTTTATAACGTTGTAATTACAGGAATGGATTTTTAAAAATGTTCTTATAATAACTTTTTAACTATAAAGCTGAGTCATGCGATCGTCTGAAGTATCGAATTAACGCAGAAGTATTTCTTTTATATAAAGGAATTGAATCATTATAATATTTAGAATTTGAACATGGCAACATTTATAAATGGAACGTTTGAAATATATTGTAGTAAGCTTTACAAAATCAAATAGAATAAAAAGTTGAAAAATATATTTGATACAGTTTAGATTTTTTTTTTTTTTGATAGGTGTGTTACATGACTTAACATAATATCTGATAAACATTTCATTTTGTTAACAATTTGATGGAGGATTCTTATTGATAAAAATATTAAATATTTAATTGAGTAGGAAACATATTATGGATTATGAATAGAAACGTAAATAAAAAAAAAATTATAAGAGTATTGTTCAAAACAATAGTTCCTAAATTAGAAAAATAACATAATTTTTACAGACATTTGTGTTCATGAACGTGTCTGCTTTTCCTGAGTCTGGGCGTAATTGTCTATATAAGTATGTATTTACAAAAGAAAAGTAGTATATGTAGTATATCAGTTGTCTGGTTTCCATAGTACAAGCTCTGCTTATTTTGGAATCCTTCATTATTGAAGAAAGATCTAAGTGTTATTGAGCAATTCTGAGTTATAACGCGAGTGAAACCACGGGTAAAGCACTAGTCGATATATATTTGTCCAACAGCCCTCCATTCTATCCCAGATCTTGACATAATTAATATGTCATACAGTTGCTTTATGCGCTGCGATATTTGTACACGTTGAGTTTATTTCAGAGGTTTATTTATTGATTTCATAATCAACAGCGTTACAATTGCGATGTACAATGACGAACAATTATAAAATAAGGTAAACAGATTACACAATGTAAAAATATTGCTAATTAAATTTATTATATCTAAAAGAAAAATATTTTGTGTGTATGTGTGAGTGTGTGTGTTTGTGTGTGTTATAGTGTAAGTATTACACTTACATTTGTGATTGTGGTTATTTTAAAATAAATATTCTGTATGATTTTGTTTTAAAATAATAATATATATAATATAACAATATAACTAATTACACAATAAGTCAGATATTGATTACAGATTGCAAAATTTAAGACTCTTATGTTGATTATTATATGATTATTTTAGGTGTATTACGTTGGCTCATAAGGACTGATCTCTGTTTTAAAATTTGTTTATATTTCGTTATTAGGTAAAAAGTTTCTAGTAGCGTTGTAATACTAATACCACTTAAATTTTATATTATACTTCCAAATCGATTTAAATTTATTTTTTAAGTTTTTCTTTTCTTTCATTATTATTTTAGATGCTTAGTGTCTTTCTTGCATGGCGTACCTATAACTATGGCAACTTTTGCCCTTCGACCAATTGATTTGTAACCTTTTAATTTGTAATTATTACTGTATGTTATGTTGATAATCCTAAATAAATAATAATAAATGTAAATGCGACAACGTCGAACGTTCCTTTAAGGGTCTCCTTCACTTAGTTGACCAAAAATTCAGATTACAAATTGCTATCGCGGTCGATATCTGCATACTTTTGGTCTCTAATTGATGTTGCTTTTAAATATTCGCTGTTTCATTTAATATCATTCATCTGATATCAAAAGTGTTGCCACTCGAAAATGTTTTCCAAGTGACCTTAATTTTTATTCATTTTTATATTTTAGTTGAATTTCGAAGAATTATTATTTCTTGATTATATAATAATATTAAAAATTTATTTATATTTATGTACAGACATTTTTATAAAATAGAAAGTTAAAACAAAAAGAACAAAATACACATTACAAATTTAAACCAAAAACACGCCGTCTAAAAGATTGTCCTGTGGCATTGTACCCAAGACGCTGGCACTATTGCCTCTCTGCACCGCTAGACTCAGCCTTTGGGCTAAATAAACGCCAGCTCTTGGGTCACCAGAAGTGTGGACCAGTTTCTTAAAAATATCTTTTATGATTTTTTTTTGTATCGGACGACCATTGATGTTTCAAAATGTTTCAAAACCCTAAATAATTAATTAATAATTATTTTATATTAAAATAATATCCAGATGCCACATATGATACGTTCTGTGCACACTAACCTATCGAAGCGAAGGTTTGCAGCTTATTCCTTATGTAAAAAAGTGGATAAAATCCTTCTAATACATGCAGGTTTTGTTACGATGTTTATCTTCACCGCCGAGCATGGGATGAATTATTAACACAAATCAATTTGTGCTCATTAAAACTCAATGGAACTTGTTGATTGAGTTCCGATTTTAAAGGTGAATTATAGTATTCATTATTATAGCCACAAGGGATATAATATCTCATAGCTGCAACAATGTTGATAGTGAACGGATTGGTATATATCTTGCATTAACAGATGACACCCATGACAGCCCTTTACAGTACGTCCAAAATTTAATGAAAACGTTACACCTCTTTTTGCTTTTTTTGACTTTGTAGCATTCCCATGTATTAAGTTGGTTAATAGCGATTAAAGACTAATTATTCAGGAGCATTATGTCTTAATTATTACTAAAACAAAAATATTAATCAGGTCGATTGAAGAGTCACAATTATTGAATACGAAAGGTATATTTATAAATCACCAGAATATAAATATTCGAGCCTCTCAATATGGTCGTATACTATTAAATCTATAAGACCAAATGTAACATACATTTAGGTCAACAAATATATTCCAATCATTAACGAGAAACAATCCACAAACCTTTTTTATCACTAGGGCATGAAGTTTGCCCAAAATTTTTAAAAAATTCACATCCGAAATATCTTCCGTTAACGATCGCACATTAAAATGCATGGCTCCAACAGTTTGAAAGTGCAATCGAATCAGCGCGCTAATTGATTGGCGAAAAGATTAAAAGTTAGCATTGTAAGTTGTAACTACACTGGATTTTAACGTAGTTCGTTTTAATTTCATTGGTTATTTAAATTAACCTCATTAAAGAATGAGACGATGAAATTTTTTCTCATTTAATTAGTAATGTTACTTGTCTACATCCTAATGAATGATTATGATAGTGATGACTTTATCTCAAATTAAAAACTTATTATTTCTGTTACTCGACTACATAGTAAGTAACTATTATGTCCCCACAAAAGAGTAATTATGTGTGTGTGTATTTTTGTGAGGTATGTCAATGTGTATGTTTTACAAAAGGATCGCGGAAATTCAAATTGCCTCATTACAAATTAAAAAATATATATCTAAAAGTACGTGTGTGTGCAAAAGTTTACAATACATTATATATTACAATATAATCCATAATACGCCCATTGGAAATGAATTGTTCTCGTTATTACAAATTAGAAAAAAAAACTTGGAAACATATTTTTTTCTAAAGATTTCTTTCAGGAATTTTAATGGCACTAATGTAATTTGTCATTAATGCCAAAAAATATCTATTGTGTGAAATTCATTAGAACTGAAATAAGTGAACTAGCTGATATAGTTTAATTTAATTTATCCTACAATCAACATAAATACATGAAACAATTAAAAAAAAAAAAAACATTAAACCAAACTTTCATATTTTGACGTAATTAAAATAAGCCATTACGTCGTAATTTTAATGTTTTTTTTGTTGCCATTTACGCGAATGTAACGAAAATTATGCCTTGTATACAATTCTAGCAAACTAACCATTTCTTGTATAAAATGACTGAGCACTAGGCATATGATTACAGTAACAGCCTGTTAATGTCCCACTGCTGGGCTAAGGCCTCCTCTCCCTTTTAAGGAGAAGGTTTATGGAGCTTATTCCACCACGCTACTCCAATGCGGGTTGGTATACACATGTGGCAGAATTTCAATGAAATTAGACATGTGTGCAGGTTTCCTCACTATGTTTTCCTTCACCATCAAGCACGAGATGAATTATAAACAATTAAATTAAGCACATAAAAGTTCAGTGGTGGTTGCCCGGGTTTGAACCCACGATCATCGGTTAATATTCACGCATTCTAACCACTAGGCCATCTCAGCTATTTTGCACTTGATTAATAAATAATTAATTACAATACGTACGAATAACTGGTGGTAGGGCTTTGTGCAAGCTCGTCTGGGTAGGTACCACCCACTCATCAGATATTCTACCGCAAAACAGCAATACTTGATATTGTTGTGTTCCGGTTTGAAGGGTGAGTGAGCCAGTGTAATTACAGGCACAAGGGACATAAAATCTTAGTTCCCAAGGTTGGTGGCGCATTGGATATGTAAGCGATGGTTGACATTTCTTACAATGCTAATGTCTAAGAGCGTTGGTGACCACTTACCATCAGGTGGCCCATATGCTCGTCCGCCTTCCTATTCTATAAAAAAAAAAAAAAATATTTTTATTTAGACTTTTATCGGGGAGATTAGCTGTCGCCTTAGAGAGGAGATTTGACAGTCGCTTCGGGTCTTACTTGGCACAAAGGTTGTCCATTGCCGTACAACGTGAAGATGCGGCCTGTGTTATGTTATGTGTGTGAAGGGCAGCTTTGCGTGGAGTAGGGATCGGAGGGGGGGTTTCTTTAATTTGATTTATGGAAAAAAGGTAAATAATCAAATTATTAATTTTAAGTATGTGAATTTAATATTTTTTAAATTAAACTAACATTGTTTTAAATAAGGCTTAATTTATATATCTACCAACTACACTCATCAATAATAATAACAAAGCATTACAAACTTATATATAAAATCTTAAATTCCAAGGTAGGCAAAGCAATAGCGATGTAAATAATGGCTTACACTTCTCACTGTATCTTGGTATGAGTGCCAATGTGTAAGAATCTAGGTCTAAATCTAATTAATTTAAAAAAAAAAATTATTATTGTACAAAATATTCACCAATAACTCCAAAAAATATATATAACCCCATACAGAAGTCGGTTAACTAGCTTATCCATTTAAAAATGGATAATTGTTGGAAAACTAGTTATAAAAGCAAAACAAATGCGTAATATGAGACTAAGTCAACACGTTTCAAAACTTCCCTTTCCACCTGATCAAACAGAGATGACATACATAATATATGTCCGGAAATTGGTGTAAATCCCTCGCAAACGTAACAAAGAGCCTTGACCTGTTAGCGGAGCTCATTAGCAGAGCGTCATGTCCCTACAGATTTCCTCTTTCTTAAGCTACAACTAACATATACCAGTGATTCGTACAAAAGTGCCATATTTTTTAATAATTATGAGAGCAAAAGCAAACTGACTTACTGACATATAAAGCAGACACGCCCAAAGATACAGAGTAATGTAAATCTAGATGTTTCGAACCTGGCAAAGGTCTTATGTACACTAAAACAAGGGCCTCTATTTAAGGTCATGATTTTAATGTAAGTAATAAATTATATTGGTCATATTAACTTGAAGGACTCCAAAGGTGTCAAATACTACCGATGTTCAAGTAAACCAATAAAAATGCATTCCAAAATGCTTTTTGATTAAAAAACTGAGGTAATTATCGCATTGATCATAGTCATTTAAAATATTTGTAAGTATTAATTATCCATGTCAAATGAAAGCCATACATATTTTTTGATTGTTATATAACCCTTTTACAAATATTTTTTTTACTTATTGTTATATATCGTTCTTCTTAATAGTTTGCAGATTTAGGAACTCACACTTCACAATCAACGAAGCTACGAGATAAAACTCGTATAAAAACAACAAAAAGTAAATGTACTTTTTTATAGAATAAGAAGGCACACGAGCATATGAACCACCTGATGGTAAGTAGTCACCAATGCCTATAGACATTGGCATTGTAAGAAATGTTAACCATCGCTTACATCACCAATGTGCCACCAACCTTGGGATTAAGATGTTATGTTCCTTCTGCCTGTAATTACACTGGCTCACTCACCCTTCAAACTGGAACACAAAAATACCAAGTACTGCTGTTTTGCGGTAGAAAATCTGATGAGTGTGTGGCACCTACCCAGACGAGCTTGCACAAAGCTCTACCACCAGTAGAATTTAAAAGTGCTTCAGAAAAATCTGATGATTGTTGGTTCAAATATGAAAATCAGTTTGAATCTAATCAATCAAAACGATCCACGTAGTAATAGAAACACATGTTTGAATTCACACGCACATATGTAAATCTATTAATATGAAATATTCTTTATCTGATCCACGTTAATACAAATCTACATGATATACGAGGAATTTAGTAAACGTTAGATTCGAATTAGGGGATGACCTCGAAAATGGTTCTCATTTGTCAGGACACGTCCCCACAGATTTCTCCGTTCGACAAGTTCCCGGTATGGATTAGATTGGGAATACGGTTACAGATTGACATTAAGAGATCAGCATATATTATGTTCCATTTCCAATTAAATCTATTTAAATAAGATTGTGTTATAGTGTCGTAGTAGTAGTAGTAGTTGTATGTTACTGTAATTTGTATTTTGTGTTACTATGTGTGTGTATGTGTGCGTGTATGTGTGTGTGTGTGTATGTGTATGTGTGTGTGTGTGTGTGTGTGTGTGTGTTACTTTATCTTTTATCTATTTTATATTTATGTAAATACTAATTATGTTTTATAGAATATTCAAGATTAAATACATAATATTCTACAAAAGAATAACCTCCATAAGAAAGTTCAACGACCCCATAAATAATATGAGCTTACAACGTTATTGATGTAGGTAAAGTCAGCATAAGAAATTATTACATACATTACATTCATATGAAATTTAAGTATAACGTAATGAAAACTGTACACAGTTTTCATTGATATAACAAAATCGTCATGACATTACATATATAGCGATAACATATCATCATTTTAAACACTAAGACAAATAAAAAGAACCTTGAAACTACTAAAGCCTAGTAAGCTAGTCCAAACCAAACCAAATCAGTTGAAGCAATACAAAGTACGTGTCCAGCGACTAATTTTGCACAAGAAAGCACTGTATCGATCAGTACCGACTCGTACTAACAGGCTTTAAAAGTATAATCAAAAAGCCATCTATCAGCGCTACCAATCAATGTAACACATTTAGTTTTAATCGGATTGTAGAAACTTAAATCTTAATATTTTCTTAGATAACATTTTTTTACTTTATTTATTTAAGTAGCAATGATAATTGTCAATGTCTTGACGTATCGAATTACGTTATTAAAATAAAGTATTCTCACTTACGTTGCGAGTTCGAGTAAATAAATTAAGTTTCAAAACACGACAACGTATTTATAACGTGTATATAACGTCATAAAATATATGTATTTTTTTATTAAATAAGTAAATGGGTGGTCCATTTCCCTAATGGTAAGTGATCAGTACCGCTCATAAACAATACTAATTATCGCTGTTTGGCGGTAGAATAACTACTAAGTGGGTGGTATCCGAACGGGTTTGCACAAATTTCTACCACCAAGTAATATATTATAATAAACATACCGTAACCGTAACAGCCTGTGAATGTCCCACTGCTGGGCTAAGGCCTCCTCTCCTCTTTTTGAGGAGAAGATTTGGAGCTTATTCCACCACGCTGCTCCAATGCGGGTTGATGGAATACACATGTGGCAGAATTTCAGTGAAATTAGACACATGCAGGTTTCCTCACGATGTTTTCCTTCACCGTAAAGCACGAGATAAATTATAATCACAAATTAAGCACATGAAAATTCAGCGGTGCTTGCCCGGGTTTGAACCCACGATCCCGATGATCGTTTTAAGATTCACATGTTCTTACCACTGGGCCATCTCGGCTCTTAATAATAAACATAATAGAAATATAATGGCAAATAATATAAAAAACGGCAGTAGCTTTATTTTATTGTATATTTTGTTGGTTATTCATAAGGAATAAATAAGTATCAAGTAAGTAGACATACTTCCATTTTGTGGCTTTTTGTAAACATCAAAGAAATCGAATCAGGCATATATTTGACTTGACCGTCCTTGGTTCCTCCACTTGGTTCGATCATTTTTATTATAGAGAAACTTTTATATTTTAAGAGTAAACAAATGTTATCGCTTACATAGAGTTATTTACTGTCAACCAATGTGTGGAAGAAGTGCTCCGCTAAACATTTCGCTAAATAAAGCGATATCGCTCAGACACGCTAAGTTAAGTGAAGGTTTTATTTGGCAATTACATTACAATTAATGTGCTAATTTAGCTTGCTAAATCAAATCCACGTAATATCTTACAAGCTTATCTTTTGAAGCGTCATCTTACAATATATTGTAACTAGAATAACTGAAAAAAGCAGTTATTCATTTTATACACTCTAATGAAAATTGAAGATAGCTATTACAAAACTTTTATAAATTTAAGCTTTTAAACGAATAAAGGAAAAATTTAGCTAATAAAGGAAATAAGCAATACTACGAGTATTATCAAGATGTTTTCGCATCGATACAAGCACACAGGAGCACTCAAGTAATTACTCAACTACGATAAAAGTACAATTAAACCCCGACTCGACCCTCGGCCAACACTATCGGTAATAGGGGCCAATCTACCGTCCCGCGACAAACCTAACCTTTATAAATCAAGCTACACAAATAATCCCGCGACCGTGACTCGGCAAATAATGCCCTGATACCTTAGAACTTTAAGTTGGAAGTGCCGTAAATGGTGTCAAGGTATTTTAACTAAGACATATTTTAGTAAGTTCGCCACAGTTAGTTGGTTCCGTACTCATCCTACCACTCACACAACCTCATTTACATTCTATAATAAAAAGAATATTAGTTCTCACGTTTATTTTACTTTATTTAAAAAACCTTTTGTCAAGAATAATAGGACTAATTAGCTTCAAGGCTGATGCACCTCTGGCGAAAATCGGTGTACGCTATGCTTTACAAACGCAGTAGGCGCTTGACGTGCAAACAAATTCACATGTTCAAACTCACGCGCACCGCTCACGTGTAAAAAGTGCGTCTATGTACGATACTTTGTATTGAGGATATTCAAAATTAGAAAGCGCTACTTTTTGCTCTTATGTCGCTTTATACTCTTTGGGACCTATAATAGTTCAGTTTATTTTATGTTGGTATTTGATTATCAGAAATTATACATAACTGAAACAAATGTATATAATAGTAATATAATAAAGATTTACTTCTTCAATCGATTTGAAAACCTTATAATTATGTATTTAACAATTGACCTAAATAGTAAATACAAAGTGTTAAAATTGCATTTACGCTAAAAGAAAGACTAAAAATTCTGATAATACAACTTATTTATTATTATTATTGAAATCTGGGGCGGTGCCGCTAAAATCCACATAAAGAATCTCCAAATATCTCAAAATAAACTGCTAAAAGTCCTATATAATATGAACTGACACACTCATACGAAAAATATCTATAACACAACAAACATTTTATCAATAAAACAAATTTATAAATACAAAACATGCTTGTTAATTCGTAAAATAATTACAAACACAACAAATTACCTTTCAACCTAAAACCCATTCTCATCTTACTCGGAACCGACATAAAATCGAATTACCCAAATTCCGAACTAAGTATGGCACAAAAACTATATTATTTGAAGGAGCACAGCTTTACAGTTCATTACCTAAAGACGTTATAAATGCAAATTCAATTAATATATTAAAAAAAAGATTAAAAAGATATTTACTGGAACAAAATGTAGACTTATACGTTATGGTATAGTACTGTATATTTAATGTTATTTCCTAAGCTTAAGGGGACTTTGTTCTTTTTTAGGAAATAGATGTCTTAAACCTTATTTATTTAAATCAGGCAGATATTGTCCACTTCCATTGCTATTTTATCTGTGACTCGTTCAAACCGCTGCACAAATTATAGGCGCCGGCAGAGCGGGAACGTGTTTCCCGGATCCCGGGATCCCGGGATCGTGATCATTGCTCGTATTATTCAACGGATATTGTGTGCTGTTACGTCGATAGAACATAGCTTCCAAATTTTAATGAAAATAGTTCAAGACGTCTAGACATTCTAAAATTGAATTTAAAAAATTCTAATGTTTTTTTTTTCTATTACTTTCATTTATATTTCTATATTTTGTATAACTTATACTTAAAATAACTTACAAAGACCAAAATAACTTATTCCAGTAGGCATATCACTTTTGTGTCATCATTTTACAAAGTTATATTGAATGAAATATAAAATTTTCCATTAATCAGCTTACATAGAAAATAATTAAAATCTTTTTCGTATTTGCCAATTTATATTATCTTATCGAAAGCAAATTTAAGAGATGGTAGCAACAATACCTGTGTGCTGGATATGTAGTTTACCTATATAAATATAATAGAAATATACATACTTTACCGTATAAATATGATACTGTCAAAAAATGCGCTTTGACCATTTAACTTTTTTAGTTAGATGAATAAAAATACGTATAGTATTTTAATCAACAAACTATCAATTACGGTTTCAACAGCCCTGTGATACCCTAAACGCGAATGTAGTAATAGAATACAAAATTTGAATTCGGAACCCTAAAAATACCCAACCCAAAAGAAAACAAAGGTTTTCTTTGAAAAATTGGGTTACATCGATATAATATCTTCCCCTAATACTTTGTTCAAATCCTATTATTCTGCTACTTTGTAAAATTAAAAGTTTAATTCAGCATTTTTGTTCAAAACCTCTGTCTATTATAGATTCTTCAACAAGATATCGATGAAGCGTAAGAATTCTAGTAAAGTCGATCAGCAAATAATAAAAAAACTAAAAAACGTCAATTACTATCGATCTTACGATCTCAACTCACTGTTCCTCGAATAATCGCAAATGCGCATTTAACGTTTGAAAATATTTTGTTCGTATTTATTCCTTCATAGCTTAGTTAAGTCAAGTCAATTTGATGATGATGATGATAATGTCCTCCTGGCCGATTCAGGGCACGCCGGTAATCTCAAAGGAGACTAGCCAACTACGCATGACACATACACACACACACACACACACACACCCATACACACATGCACATTCACACATGCCTATAATTTTCTCGGATTAATATTAAGAACGAATGTTTTTTTGTAATCCTACGAGGCATTACTTTAGTACCAAGTAATAACTGTATAAACGTTTCTGTAACGCTGTAAATTTCAAGTAAATAAAATAATAATTAACGTATTCTTTAAAACAACTCAAAAATTTAAATATTTATATGAATTGAACTTTTAGTTATATTTCTATTTAATAGCACGTATATTTATTTCGAATCGATTTGTGGCCCAGACAGTAAACAATTTGATTCATGCATGCCCCGAAATGTGTGTAAATTTTTAAAATTAGCAAACGGCGAGCCCGCGCTGTACACTACGTAGATTTTTTTTTTTCAGAGACAGAAATAAACAGAGCCGTCAGTTGATGTTAGTCAATTTTCTAAAAATACACACAAGGGTGATTTGCATCGATTGATTAAATTTTGGTTGAACTTCGGTTTTAATATAAATTAATTCAAGAGTCTACAAGCGCTTTGAATCTTCATTTTATGCGCCATCAACTATGGGAACTAAGATGTTATGTTCCTTGGGCCTGTATACACAGGCTCACTCACACTTCTAATCGGAATACAAAAATACTATTGCTGTTTTGTACTGATGTTTAGCTGTAGAATATGAGTGTATGATAATTACCCAGATAAGCTTGCACGAAGCCCTACCTCCAAGTAATTTTTCTATATGCTTATAAAATTATGCTAAAAACTTATCAATAAGTCCATAAATGTATTACGAAATTGCGACGAATATAAACTTATATATGTCCAATAATATCAAAATACCTCATTAGTTATATATCGTAACATAAATAAGGAATACTACTACTGCTGTATTTTTTTTGCAATCCGTCTTGTTTTAAGTTCCGAAATTCCTCAACAAATCGAAGCGTTGTTTCGTCATAGTTGTACCATCTCGATCACAGTAATCGGTATAATAAACAAACGGCTCGTGAGCGACCCATGAACCGAGTGATTTAATCCACACTACCCCCATTGATAGCATCTGTTAACGCTGTCAAATGTCGTTAGGTATAAATGTTAACGTCGAGGCATTATGCAGGCACGTCTGGAAAAGTACCCAGAATCATACGTTAACTCCGTAGTTGGCAATCAAGAACTGTATTGCAGACTTAGAATGAGACAATTTATTTGATAAAGGGATTTAGTTAGACAACACATGGATGATTGTACTTTAACTAACAGCTTTATATAATGCAATATAATATACTGTCCGGCTCTTCGTATATGTATATAAGAGGAAAATTATTTGATGCTTGTAAACTAAAGATCGTTTTTGTTGTTGCTAAAAACTAAATTTCGAAACGAATTGAATACATTTTCGTCACATCTATTTATATAAAAATTTCTATTCATATAAAAACATATCGAATAATAATATATACATTAATACTAATCCTCATAGTAAAGTATGTATATGTCCCACTGGTGGGCGAATGCATCTCCTCATTTTGAGAACATTTCAAGCTTATTTATCACCAAACCGGATTGGTGGAGACAGACCGTACTTTTTTCTACCGACATAAGCAGCTTTCCTCACAAAATTTAGTGATGCTTTCTTCGGCTTGAACCCGTAATCTTCGGTTAAAATTCACATATTAAACTACTAGGCGACTTTGTAATTAAAAATGTTTCATGTAATTTAAACAACATTTTAGCTTTTAAAAAGATATCTCATTTACAATTTCTACAAGTATGGAGATAGTCTTTTGCAGATCGTTTTAAGTCTTTACGTCACAGTTATGTCATAACTTATACACAAGAAAGTAATTAAATATATATAATTATTTTCTAACAAAATAATAAATAATTGAGCGGAGGTAACTCAGTGGTTAGAACACGTGCATCTTAACCGATCATTACGGGTTCAAATCAGTGCAAGCCGCTGAGTTTGCTTGTGGTTAATTTTTGTTTATAATTCTAAGCCTAGGTCTAATAAGCCCCAAGCCTTCACCTCAACGACAGGATGGTTGGAATGGGCCTGGAAACGACTCCAGCAATGGAACATTTATAGACTGTGTTTATTTACTTTTATATAACTGACGAACAAATAAGGGCAACAAAATAAATATTTTTGAAAGCAATATTTCATTTAAAGAAATGTTGAATAAATAACGATTTTGAGTATATTCAAACACATCGTCACGAACATATCAAGTGTGTGCAAAATTTAAATTAATCGGTTACTGATCTAAGCTTCAGCAGCAAGATTTCACGCGTTAGTGTGAGTAAAGTTATTAACAGGTTAAAGACATGTATTCATGATGAAAATGCCTTCTGAATTTAAACGAAAAGAATGTCGTTAGAATTTTCAATCGTAGCATCGCGAATATGAATGTATCTAAAATACATAACATACTTTTCATTTTATTTATTAAAAGGTTTTTAAAATCACATTTGAATTAACATTAATATGTATATAAAATATAAAACTATCACACGTATGAAAAGTAAGTTCTCATGATCAAGAAAGATGACGATGGACTCGTGATCTATTTCAGCAACGGCAGTCGTTCACAGCCGAGATGGCCCAATGGTAAAAACGCGTGAATCTTAACCGATGATCGTAGGTTCAAACCCGGGGAAGTACCACTGAATTCTCATGTGCTTAATTGGTGATTATAATTAATCTCGCGTTTTACGGTGAAGGAAAACATCGTGAGTAAGCCTGCATGTGTCGAATTTCACTGAAATTCTGCCACACGTGTATTCCACCAACCCGCACTGGAGCAGCGTGGTGGAATAAGCTCCAAACTTTTTCCTCGAAAAAGGGAGAGGAGGCCTTTAGCCCAGCAGTGGGACATTCACAGACTGTTACGGACAGATTACGGAGTCGTCGGAAAATAGTGTAGTGCAGTCACAAGTGCGCAGGACATAATATTATAACGCACAAGTGTGTGCGTAAACAAACGTGTATTCTCAACACCTCCATAATCCGATGATACGGAAAATCTGACACGACTGGAAAGCGTTTAGTATTAGCTTATCTTAGTATTACGTCATAAATTATAAAAATTTAATTATCGAATGCTTTTTTCAGCCATTTACAGTCATTTACGTATGATTATATACCTGTATCATATAAAATTTTTTTTGGAATGAATATATAATCACTTCATTTGTTCGTTATTTAATAAATAGTGGAAAAACGTATTATTACATAACAAAATGTAACATAATGTAATTTTATGTTCCGGGCGTTTCAACGTGGTGCAACAAACATACAAACATTAATATTTGTAAATTATTATAATGCATTAAGCTATTTATCCTTCGTATTATGTTAAACAAACATAACGTTAGGTGTTGCTTATTTGCATAATGTGTCAACTGCTGATTAAGCCGTTCGTTAGGCCTTCGAACGCAAGGCTATACATACGTGTATGTATAAATATACAATAATATATATGTGTGTGGATTACAGGTAGCTGAGAGAATACAAGGATATTATCAACGAACTAATACGTAAGTTACTAATAACTTCATCGAGAACCTTTTGATTGTGATTTTAAAGAATTTAATTCATGTTACGAAGAGACTGCTGAAAGCAATAAGAGCGCCTCTCTGCATACATTACTCTACACCCTTATTAGAACTTGACGTCTGTAATATATTTAGATAGAACGCGTGTGTAATAAAAAAATTGATTCTTTTCTGATTTAATTAAGAACCTATAATAATATATAAATTCAAAATTAATTTTGCTTCTGTCTGTTACGCCTTTACGTCTAAAGAACTGAACCGATTTTGATAACATTAATTATGAATCCCGAATACAAGCTATTTGATTATAGAATGAATAAAGCCATTTTAATTACAAGACTAAATCTCAATTAAAAACAATTAAATTAACTAAAGATCAGTTATACTTGAAATTGTACAATTGAAATCCAATTTTAAATAGTTTTTTCAACCAGTAAATATATACGTACAAATATCTAAATATTCTTTAAATAAATAAAATCTCATACAAAAATAGTCGGCTCTTAAGTAATTTCATGAATGCAATACGCCCAATTAATTCTAGAACAGCAATTCCTTCCCTTCTATTTTCTCAAAACCATTCGTGACTGTATTCGAACTAAAAGTGGAAAACAATTTATTTGAAAGATGGCAACATTATGACACGTAAAGAATTAATTTCCAAATAAAAACTCCTAACTGCCGTGACATTAGCTGTTATTGCTCGCGTCTATTCAGTGAGTTTATTGCTAACAAAATATTTCAATTTATTGCGATACTTCGAAAAGAGAGCGATTTCATATATACCGATATGGTATCTGCAGGTTTATTATTGAAAGACTTTTCACCAACAACCTCATTTTTTAATGTAGTTTTGATTACGAGCCTATAGCGAAGTTTTTTCATGAAATATTTCGCCTACTTTCCTATTTACATATAAGGTCACAAGCACATCAGCTGATGAAACATAAAATACTGCTCAACACGGGGATTTATGTTTATCACACCCAACTACCAGAAAATTAGCTGATAAGAAATATAGTAAAATGAAGATTCACATCTGGTAAAGCACTTCACCAGACATCTTCACTGATTCCCATTCATCATTTAAATAAGTTTCTAGTGCAACGAAAAGCCTCAAAAATGTAATCGCTGGATTAAAGCTAACAGCGGCTGAAATTATGAAAAGCTGAAATTAAAGTTACGTCATCTGAAACGGTTGTACATAAGACTTTCATTCCCCGTTATCGTGTCGAACCCAAATATCGTATCGCAGTTTATAAAAGAGCCTACGTTCGTGGCACGTAAATATTATTTAGTTTATAAATGACTATTTTGTGAAAATTGTTTGAGTTTATTTTTTCGTACGAACTTTCGCAGTTTCAAGGTTTGAAAAGTAAATTCATTAGGTGAGTTGGAATATTGTAATATATTATTTTATATGTAACTAAAAGTAACAGATTGTAAAGTTCCCACAGCTGGGATACAGCCTTCTTTCCTTTTGAGGAGGCTTGGAGTATAGTTCACCACGTCACGATATTTTCCTGCACCGTTGAGCAAGAGAATTATAAACATAAATTAAGGGCATATCATGCCCTAAAATATATGTACATGTACAGATAAAATCTACAATAGGAACAGTCTGAAAAGTATTCTTGGTATCTCCCTTATAGCTAAGCTTTAAGCTTGTGTTAGCGGTGCTTACGACGAAAGCCCAAGAGGGCAGTGTTGAATCTAAATCACATCTGACATCAGCTCTCTTTCTTTTTTTTTTCACTTTTTACAACTTTTTTTATTAAATCGCTTTCTTGATTAACTGTTTATTTGCTTGTCTGTTTCAAATTCAGCAATAAGTTTTGAAGTAAATGAATCTTGAAATTAAATGAAAATAATTTGTAAATCAAATAAACCAATATTCAATTTCATACCAAATGATAACTCGATACAAAACAAAAAATATATATATTATTTACAACATAATCATAATATTATATGATTGTTAATATTTACTGGTGGTAGGGCTTTGTGCAAGCTCGTCTGGGTAGGTACCACCCACTCATCAGATATTCTACCGCAAAACAGCAATACTTGATATTGTTGTGTTCCGGTTTGAAGGGTGAGTGAGCCAGTGTAATTACAGGCACAAGGGACATAAAATCTCAGTTCCCAGTGTTGGTGGCGCATTGGCTATGTAAGCGATGGTTGACATTCTTACAATGCCAATGTTTAAGGGCGTTTGGTGACCACTTACCATCAGGTGGCCCATATGCTCGTCCGTCTTCCTATTCTATAAAAAAAATTTAAATGTCTCAAATTTGTGAACAAATATTATCGACCACAATCCGAAATTTCTGTCAAAATATTCTTAGAAAATTTTTGTTCACTGAAATTGGAAACGTATCTTCCATTTACATCTACGTATTCTATAATCTGAGTCATCACAATATAATTGCGGTCGCTATCACAAATCATAATTTCTATTATTGTAACCTGTCAAATTTCATTAATAGCTGATCACTAATGATTCACATAATATCCACTAATCCACGTGTAATGCTTACGATCATATGGATTAACTTGATAGCTCTATGCGACATTACCTCGTTTACTAAACATATTGATTTATAGTTTAATTAATATCAACATTTGATTTGACTTGAATTCATGTTGAACGGAAAACTAATTTGTAAATAAAGTGCTATCTTCGTGATTCTCATTTATAGACATCAAATATTGTGATTAATAATTTGAAATCATTTAATCTATATATTTGCCTATATATTCTAATAAGTCACTTTATCATCGGCAGATGGATTGACAATATAATTTTTTTGAAGACTATTAATAATAACGATATACTATTTACTTTTCGAGATGGCCCAGTGGTAAGAACGCGTGAATCTTAACCGATGAACGTGGGTTCAAACCCGGGCAAGCACCTCTGAATTTACATGTGCTTAATTTCTGTTTATAATTCATCTCGTGCTTTTCGGTGAAGGAAAACATCGTGAGGAAACCTGCATGTGTCTAATTTCATCGAAATTCTGCCACATGTGTATTCTACCAACCCGCACTGGAGCAGCGTGGTGGAATAAGCTCCAAACCTTCTCCTCAAAAAAGGGAGAGGAGGCCTTAGCCCAGCAGTGGGACATTTACAGGCTGTTACTGTACTGTACTATTTACTTTTGATTTATGATATAATACTTTACTTATTATCACAATATTATGTATTTATACATTACATAATATTTAATAAGTATTGAACGTAAAACGCAAGGCTAATTTTATATTTTGTTTAATCTAATATCAGTATAATTAACGCAGAAATAATTATTATGATAGATATTAACTCGGAGACTATATACGTTGATCTGCAAGACAACATTTTCTAACAAATCTCATTCCACGACCGATCTAATTCATAAAGACAACCGAACTATCTCGAACTTCGAACGGAGATACGTATTAAATTTTAAACTAACGACTCGAATCTGCGGGCACATCGAAATTCCAAAAGTACACTACGTACTCATAAAGAGTTAATATTTCAACAGAACAGACTAAGAGAGCAGTAGTCACCGTGGAAGTTTTAATTTGCTTAAAGTTGTTACAACTTGGAACGGGTCCCTCGTTGGGCGCCAAATTAGGTATAGTCACAGAGTAAAGGCATAAAAGTAGGAAGACGTAAGTCCACTGATAGTTTTAATTCATGCTCCTGCGGCAACTTTTATACATTTTTTTCTCTCTGATTTCGCATGTACCGCCATTACTTTTCTCTTTTCAACGGGATAAGGTGGAACGCTAGCGAGGGTACATTAAAATTCATGATCGGTTGTCTCTTACGGTTCTCTGGTCGAAATTTAAGAGTCTGTTTCAAACAGCCAGGATGATTTTCGAGTCTTTTTAGAATTTAGTCTTTGTCTATGACTGTACAGATATGTTAGCGTTAGACATTGTTAGGTCTAAAATTTATTCACATACTAATTAACGTACGTTAAATTATTGTTTTATTTTTTAATGATCTTACATTTTTGTAATTTATGACAATTTCATTATACATAAGCCATCAGCAATAGAGTGATTACTTATTTATACAGATTCACTTACTCTTTTTCGATATTTCAAAATTGAATGAATACAAATTGCATCACAACTATTAAGAAAGGCTGAACATCAATAAAATATGATTGGATCTATTACATTATATACATTAGACAAGTCAGTCCTGCAGCAAGGACTATTTAACTTGTGAAAGAGAAAGTAAAACTGAACGTCACTGGTGTATTTATGGCAAAAGGAAATATTTGTCACGTGCGGGAATTGAACTTGTGGGACTTGACGTGTTGCGGATATGCCGTCAAACGAATCCGACATCGCCTTGTCGGGTGCCGTAAGGTTGTATATAAATAATACTTATGTCTATATAATTATTTTGTAAAGGGCAGGACATTGTCTGTTCGGCTAATTCTTAGATATATATTATATAGATTATCACTTTAATATTTAATACAAAAAAATATTTCTTTTCTATAAAACCTCTTTGGAAACAAACTTTTAATTTCTCATCTATATTCTAAAACTAACACTGTGTGCTAGTTTGTATTGCCACTAGCACCAATCAGCAAGATTTACTTATATGCGTAAAAAAATCATACATAAAGTTATGTAACTTACCGTATTTTGACTTCTTTGGACTGCCAATCACTATGTTTATCGAAGCTGATAAGGATGGCTGCGATTTCCTGTAACAAATGAAAGGAATAATTTATTAATATCATTTTACTTAATAGTAGAACGTTATACAAGCCAATATTTTTCAAATAGTCTTCAGAGCATGATTTTCAATGTTATTAAAAAATAGGACTTGTCAAAACCAAACAAATTATCACAAAATTATTGAATCGATAGAAGTCATCGAAGACTTTCATTATTCATCTCCTGGATATCATCTCAACGCGATTTATTTACCAATTAATAATAATTGTCATACGAATTACATATTAAGGTACACTTAATCGTCATATATTTAATAATAAAAATATGAACAGTATCGTATTGTTTTATTAGTACGTTAAATATACTCCAACGCAAATATGATTTCTGTATACGTTAATAAAACATTGCGTCACACGCAATAATTCACTTCCAGACACAGGACGTGACCGGGATATTTTAAATAATACATGTTTATCATTGCTGTAAAAACGACAATTTTGTAACGGTTCTGTATATATTTTTCAATTCATCTGAATGATCAATGGAAATTACTTTTTTTGTATATGTAAATGCTAAACTTAATCAAACAATAATAATTTAAAAGTAACATCGAATCAAATTATGTACGTTAAAAATTATACTACTTAAATTTATAAAATAGAGCCTTCAAATTTTAAGGAAAACTTAATTTCCTAATAAAGTTGATTTTTTTTTTGTATTTTCGAAATTTTAATTTATCACCAAAGAGCAATACTTTGTCTAGCTGTTATATTTCTTATGTATGGACAGACGTTCTATTTAACACTAACTGGCGCATTTTCCACCTATCTTATACAAAATCCTATTAAATCTTATGAAAGAAAAGCCACTCTAAAGAAGTGCTATTCCATAATAATGCTAGCAAAGAAAAAACATCTATCAATTCTTCAAAACTCGTATTAAAGTTTAAGGAACTCTAAGATATAGTGTACAAATTTCCTTAGTAAATTTATAAACGCTTGGGACTCACTGCCTTTATTTATTGCTCACGCTGTAATCTGGAGTGCATCGCTAAGTAGGTTTCGTTACGAACGGGAAACGTCAGGGTCTTTTGTTTCGGGAATTGAGCTGTTTTGGGGATACCCCTTATTGTTTTGAATAGAGTTCGCATAATTATGCTTACTAGCTATTCCACGCTGCTTTACACGGGTTAAAAGTTACTATTTCACCACCAAGGACGTACGATGTACGCTTAGCGTGGAGTACAGTTTTTAATCTTACTTAATAAATAGATTATCTGATACAAATACAATTTGTGTTTCTTACTTTTATTCTTACTTTATCGCAACGTATGATGCCGCGCAATCGTTACCGTTTATCCGTTTTTCTATTGTACTAACAAAACGAAACGAATTGCGGTTCAGTCGACGTTGGATCGGAACAAAATCGAGAACGTATCGTAACCCTTATAAAGTAGTAAAATTGCCCCCGCGATAGATCTTGAGATTAGCGAGTTCAAACAAAGAAACTCTTTATAAATTTTCAATTTCTGGCTGCTAATGAGAAAATCTTGCCATAAAAACTCAACAAAATAATTCCTTTTAACTGACCCAAGTCAGAATTGAAAATATGTATTCACCTCTGGATTTTCAGTTCCATGAGCCAGTCACTACATAAACTAGGACCTTGTCACTAGATAACAGATACCAATAATATTTACATAATTAAATATACTTTAGTAATATATTTTGTAATAGCAATATATTTTGGTAATACAAGTACTTCTTCAATAGGCAAATTCGATACTAGAAATATGATCAGTCGTTTTACTTTTTGCCACTGATTCATTGACCCATATCTTAAGTTTATTTGCTGGAATCGATGCATTTTCTTTTTTCTCTTACTTAATGCATAAATATAAAAAATATAGCATACCAAGTTATTCCTGTGTACCATCCTTGAACAAAGTAAGGAAAGTTGATCATTTACCACAATTATAGCCCATTTTTGAATCCTTCTAATATTAACAATTAAAAACAACTTGCATGTTATTCCAGAATATTCCACCTACCAAATCTAATTCAAATCCGCTCCACAATTTGGTATAATTGAGTCAAAAACGTTCAAATTAATAATACTTGTACGATAAGCTTATGAAAACCATCGATTTTATAAGCTTGTATGCAAGAACATCCCTTGCAAATGATATTTACTTTATAATAGTACACGCCAATCATTCAAACAGACGCGACCTCATCAAATTCAGCTATAT
This sequence comes from Nymphalis io, assembly GCF_905147045.1. Taxonomy (NCBI): domain Eukaryota; kingdom Metazoa; phylum Arthropoda; class Insecta; order Lepidoptera; family Nymphalidae; genus Nymphalis; species Nymphalis io. The sequence goes on from NC_065902.1 coordinate 11,360,278, forward strand.
GTAGATTTTTCTGTAATTTCCTACAATGGATGCCTATTGTCATTTGTTTCCGTTGCAGATGTTTGAAATTATTTTATGAATAGCATTCGCTTCTACAAGACAAGAGTAGCTTATAAAAATAATACTAAATTACGTCACGGCCTCGCCCCCGAAAATATAATCGACCTCAGCGCCTATCGAAACAAAATTTGGTGACATTCTTTTTTGGTACACTTTCCAAGAATAAGCAAGCGCATTCTTTTAGTTAGTAACTATGTATTTATTTCTTAATTTCCAACTTTTAAACCAACATTTTACATTGTAAAACTATAAGTATAGGAACATATTACATATATAACGAAAACAATGAGTTTTTTAAATAAAAAAAGGCCAAGGATTTCTTTATTTATCATTACATATTTTTATATAATGTGGTCGAATACCATCTTTTCTATGAATCGAATTTGTTGACTCTTTTTGCGCTTCGCTCGCTACAGCTCCAAAATGGCTTTAGTTAATGGAATTTTACAGTTTTTATTTGGAGCATACATACAGACAACGATATATATATTCTTAACATTTCTGACAATGTCAATGTCTATGGGCGTTGGTGACCACTTATCATCAGGTTTCCCATTTGCTCGTCCGCCTACTTATAATAAATATAAATATACCAAGTCACGGGTAATATTCATTAAACAAGGAACTTATTAAAAGCACATTTCAGGGGAATTCTAAACGAAATAAGGGAAGAATCATTAAAATTTTCGCCTTCAGGGACGAACATGTCCCAAACAATAATTAATAAGAAAGTGTTTACATTTTAAGCGAGTAGCGTGTTATTTTATCTCTACAAATCTAAAAATCGTTGAATTTTTATTTGCTTAACTTATATTTACAATCCATCTAGTGCTCAGTGGTGATTGCAATATACTTAAAAGAAAATTGTCGGATTAAAATCTACTACTTGTGTATCTACCACGCATTAGAGCAACGTGATGAAATGAACTCCTAATCTTGTCTCTAACGAGAGGCCGCCTTTGCCCCGCACTACAATTAGAAATTGTTACTTTTGTTATTACAAGATGAAACCGTTAAAACAAAACAAATGCCAATAGTTTCACTGCTTTTTAGAACGTATTTTTAATCAAACGCTGTAAGTTCAAACATGATTTATGTTATCATATATATCATTTATGTTATCGAAGTTTCTAGAAAATATTTCTTAAATAAGTAACTATTTAAAAAAGTTGTTCGAAAACATTTCGTTCTTTCTTTGAAAAAATATATATGACCAGAGTTAGCTAAGTTAGTATATAAACAAGAGACGAAACATCTTAGTTCTCAAGGTCGGTGGTGCATCGGTGATGTATGAAATGGTTATGATCTCTTACAGCACCAATGTCTATATCATGTAGTGATCACTTCCCACCAGGTGGCCCATCATTAGCTCGTCCCTATTATACAAAAAACCACACACACACAACGTCACGTCACGCCACGTAAAATATATATAATCATAGTGTATATGAGTTTCGTTGCTGAAATGAGTATATGTTTTTTTATATTTATCGCCATGCACGCACAAGACAGTAGAGGGTGGTGGCGGAGAGGGGGCACTATGACATCAGTAAAGGTCATGCCGTTTGCCGTCACGGCTTACGAGTCAGTCTCACCTCCTTGACGTACAAATAGATGCTCCATATCAATAAATAAATATGCAGAATAATTGAATTATCTAACCATCAAGTACCAACTTCGCTTCTCACACTGAACGCTCTCCCAACGCTCTGTTCCATTCCCTGTTTTATTACGGGCTCTTAACACCCTCTCAGTCAGTCATAACGCTAATGACCCCATAAACAGTGACGTCACCGCTCAACGATAACAGTTAATTTTGGTAAATATTTACCAACCGTCCAAACACTCCACCGCAAGGACTGGGGACTGTTTAGAAAATTGTTTCGATAATGGCTATCAATTTACGCAATAATGTTAAGATCTTTTAGAGATAAGAATATTTTTTCTTTTTCCTATATTATATTTCATATTAAAACACTATTGATTATACATTGAGTGTATGTACTTGTAAGATACCAACTGTGTAATTGATTGCCACCGAGATATGTGAAAGTCGTATGTTCGATTCTGATCGCTTGAACTAAGAGTATATTTATCTCAACACGAGGAAGTATAGTAGTAACAGCCCGTGAATGTCCTATTGCTGGGCTAAGGCCTCCTCTCCTCATTATATTATATTAGGTTTCTGTTTATTTGTCTACATTGTGAAGCTTGCAATGCGTTCAGTTACTAATATGTTCAAACATGACAAGTCGCAACGAAGTGCATTTAGGGTTAAGGATATAAAGATAAAATATTAACTTCTCATTCGACGTTATTACAACTCAATTTAAAAAAATGCATCTTTTTATTACACTATTTATATTGTATTTAATTTATTTAAATCGAATGCTAAAGTGTTTCGATTCGATAAGAATTGTGTGACTGTTTGGTCTGAGTGGATATCATCATTGTTACTATGTCTGATTTAAATATATATATATATATATATATATATATATATATATATATATATATATATATATGTATATTTAATTCGAATAAGGAATATTGTCAATGGCTTTTTTCGTCTAAATTACTAATTTTAATACTTCCTCGAAGTCGAGATGGCCCCGTGGTAAGAACAGGTGAATCTTAACCGATGATCGTGGGCTCAAACCCGGGCTCAAAACGTCGTGAGGAAACCTGCATGTGTCTAATTTCATTAAAATTCTGCCACATGTGTATTCCACCAACCCGCACTGGAGCAGCGTGGTGGAATAAGCTCCAAACCTTCTCCTTAAAAAAAAAAGGAGAGGAGGCAGCAGAGCAGTGGGACATTCACAGGCTGTTACAGTTACAGTTGGAAACCACGATCATCGGTTAAGATTCACGCATTCTAACCACTACGTCCTCTCGGCTTACAAGAAAATAAAATTTATGCTTGTCACGTCAATAGTCTCTTAAAGTGGGTGAAATTGAGAAGCGCCGCTACTTATATAATAATATTCTATTCTAAAACCTTCTCCGAAACGCCATGAATTTTCTAGTATAACTTTTAAGCCAATGTATGGCTTAGTATTTTTTCAGCTGTCCATTAAAAAAAATCTTCTTTTTTATTAGTATATATTAATTTCAAATATTATAAAAGGTCTCGCATTTAAGGATGAAAACGCTATATACATTGGGATTCCAAGCCATGCTAGAACCAATGAGTACCGGTATAATTTCTAGACGTTAAAGTCCTAAAGTTTAGAAGTTAATAAAAATGAATTGAATTCAACATTGGTTGAAATTAAGGATTTACCTTAACCAAAATTCTATGATATTTGTAACGTAAATTTCTGTACATAACACAAATATATGCTATAATAGTGAGCTTATATGAGCTTGAATAAAACGAATTCATTAGTTTTATAGAACAGACAGACGCATTAATATATAACAAAGAATCACACAATAACAAGTTTCCATCGCCTTGCGTATGATGAGAGGTGTGTAAGGTACATTTATATAACTATCACGATAATCGGTTGAGTAATTAAAACGTGAAAGGGTAGCAAAAAAATTAGTTTTCACAATAATAATATTCGTAAAGAATCTCTCTGAATCAAAGGAAACCTCACCATGCACTCTACGTAAACTAAGAAGGGACATTTGTTAATTTCAACTTTGAGAGATAAAACTGGGTATTTTTGTGTGATAATTTTACACATACGAAATCGGAACCGACATCTATTTAAATATATTTTATATCAGATTTTTTTTTAAGTTTATTGTAAAGATAAAGAATTGTTAACATTAATATGAAGATTCTATTATATAAGTGTGCAAATAAAACAAAGTCTTAAAGCACAAGTAATTAGTACTAGAGGAGTAGTTTAATTGCTTGAAACTAAATGTTAGCAGTATTTGTTTACATTGTCATAATACGTTTGTATTTAAACGGAAGTAGGAAACCGTCTCTCGAATTTATATCGCTTCTTTCTTTTAAGGCTCGTTGGTGATAAGGGTGATGATTTTCGGTTAAAATTTCGTGTCATGTCATGACTCATGCTAGTAAAATATTTAAGTTTTAAGAAGTTATGCCTGATCTCTAATTAATCAATATTGAAATTAATTTAAATTTATATAAATAATATAAAAAAATGTTTATATTTCAATTAAACTTAACATTGTAAAAAGCAATATAGTTGAAAAACATGCCTACGAATAAAATTGAAAGCATTGAACATCGTTCGACAGAATTTAATCATGTCAACATGAAACTTTAATACGCAACTAAATTAAATATCCACCGATTTGTATAATGGAAACTTGTTCTTAGAACGTATTTAATTCGTCGGTTTAAACTTTGTTCACCGCTAATTGCTTACGAATGAACTCTAGTTTTAGAATGAAGTAAATGATACCGTCTTATTGAAGATACTGATTTTAGTATTGTATACAAGGTCTAGTACTACTACTACATACAAATTATGGTCTCAGGTACAAATTCAGAATAGAGAAGTTGGCAGTGTTTTCATTCTTGTCTCCCAAAAATCACATTAAGCTATTTATGATATAAACATACAAATACTCTTATTTGTATAATATTGGTAGGTGAACAGGCAAATGGGTCACCTGATGGTCACTAGCTAACTTACTCTTCAAACCAGAACAGAAAAATACTAAACATTGCTGTTTGGCAGTAGAATACCTGATGAGTGGACGATACCAAAGCAGACGGGTTTATTTAAAGCCCTACCACAAAGTAAAGTCTTTGGCCGTGTTGGATTATCGTCCCATCGAACCAAGAGAGTGAGTAGCGAGTGTCGGTCACACTTGCATCTGTAGAGGTAAATATGAAAATGAAAACTTTCTTTCAAATCTGGTTTCTTTTAATAATGGTATAGTATATGCCTTGCTTGCTACTATCAAATAACTGGTACGATTATCTCTATTTAAATCAAACCAAACGTGTTTCAAGTAGATTCTTACATAAACATAGAATCTTTATTTAAAAATATGTAATATAAAGTATATTTATAATAGTAAAGTAGTTCATGACATGATTTCTTTTTTTTTTCAAAATAGCATCGCATAAAAATAGTTATAAATTAGTTAATTTGCATGCTATTATATTATATATCAGAATTATTTTAACTATACTTAATTAGGTTAACAATGGTTTCAATAATAAAGCTTATTATTTTTATTGACATTTGAAAATCCCATCTACGCAGTTGATTTCAGGCTTGGGTAATAGGTTTTCATTCTTTTTTACAATCCAAGAGCAATTAATGACCGAGAGGCAAATTGCCCACTCAGTAGTAAGTGATCACCTTGAACCATATGATATGTTGCCATCCACTAAGTTTAGAGGTTGACTAACAGAAAATGCCTCATGGAAGGTAGGCATTCTGTACCATGCATTTGATAAAGTATATTTTTGGTCAAAGAATTAAAAGTATCCTGTATATATCCCACTACCAGTCTAAGGCCTCTTTTTCCATTTAAGAAGATCTGGAGCTTATTGAGACAGATTTTTATCCCACACTGCGAAGCAGATGATAAATACAAATTAACCTCATAAAAAATAAATTGTACTTATCAGGATTTGAACCCGCTATAGCAAATGTAACCGCATAGCATATTAATAAAAAACACATGGAACATCGATTTCACTTATTTTATAATTCGGCGACGTAATCTCGACGCATTCGCGTCATAATTAACAATAATCTTCCCAAAATATATATAGCTTTACTTGATATATAAAGAGTTTGAAATTGTAAGCTAAATCGAAATACCTAATATTAATATTATTAGAAAAACGTACGGTTAACATAATAATAAAATAAATCCATTTGTTTCGTAGACAAATACCATATACATTGTGTAAAAAGGCTTACCACGATAAGACAGACAAACGCCAGGTTTCCGTCGCAGCAAAAAGGTTAGCCTTTGCTGATAACGCTCGATGGAGCCCATTTCTATTGCCTTAGCGAGCTGAATTGTGGCGTATATACGTCGTAAAACTTACCTAAGTGAGTGAGAAAGTTTTTTATTTTAAACCCGGCCTTTAATGTTAATTGGTATTTTTTATTAAAAAAAGAATAAGTAACAGCCTATAAATTACCAATAGAGCGAAGGCTTTAAGGAGAATTTCGCAGAAATCCGACACATATGCAAGTTTCCTCGCTACGTTTTCCAATACTTTATGAAAATCATCGAATACTAACTCCATGCTTTCGTTATTATATAAATAAATTTGGTCTATTCACTGGACTTTTTAAATTACAAAGTCTACGCATTTGATTAGTTTCGAATACCTTGGAAAGATGTATTGACTTTAAATCGTCATATTATTAATTAATTATATTAAATTCTCTTATTTCCAAATTATGAATTAAAAGAATTTTTACGCAACCATCTGTCTATAAGAACAATAATTAAAAAAGTGACTTAAAGTGACTATCACGGGAACCCGGAAGTTGAAACATCAATATTTATATTATGGTTATTGAAAAAGTTTATACTTAAAGACCATACTTAGAACCAACAAATATGGTGACCAACAAATAAAAATATGAGAGTTATTATAATAATACAGAGCCACGAAGTATACGCGCCAAGCACACACGATTAAGTACCGTTTGCCACGAAATACATATATAGACAATATACCTTCAAGACGTAACAACAAAAAAAATACATCCTTCATTACGTGATAAATAAGAATTAACGTATCACAGATAGATCGCATACAAGCAACGGCACAATATTATTTTAATTAAATATTATAGTATGTAACACGATCGTCTTCGAAGCGCAAAATGTATCGATATATCTCAAACTATACCTGTCTAAACAACTGCCGTAATACGTTCAACAATGTGAATTGCGAACAGTTCACATCGATCGTCGGTAATCGAGTGTATTCCCGCCTAGGCACCATCTATGCCCCTTACATCAATGTCCGTTTGATTTACGACTTTCACCCCTTTCGAGTAGATAACAAGGTCCAATATCGCTGACTCATTTCCCTATTCTAACGAGACTATTCCGCACATGCTGAGAAAAGATTGATATACTCGGTACTGGAATTTTATTTAAATTCACCGAAAAGACAAAGCTTTCATTTGCGATTTTTATTTTATTTTTACAAGGTTACGGTGCAGCCAATATTAATTAAAGCACATTTTAAATAGCATTACAAATATTTTGTGATAATTCCACGCCTCTGACTCGGAATATAGATTCTATTGCAATGAGCCGGAAACAAAATTAAAAATTACTTTGGGAATCCAAAAGATCAGCTCGTAATAATTATTGGTAACAGCCTGTGAATGTCCCACTGCTGGGCTAAGGCCTCCTCTCCCTTTTTGAAAAGAAGGCTTGGAGCTTATTCCAATACGCTGCTCCAATGCGGGTTGGTAAAATACACCCAATACAGGTGGTTTAAACCCACGATCATCGGTTAAAATTCACGCATTCTTACCACTGGGCCATCTCAGCTTACTACATAATAATACTACTATGTAATAATTATTACAAAACATTAATAAATATTCTGTTTATACATGTTAGTGTTACCACGTCCAGATTAAATAACATATTTTATAAAGTTTATATAATACTAATTGGTTTTTCCAATATTTAATTGATATTTTATTTATTATATTTTATTTATATTTTATTTTATTGTAGATAAGAGCATCGCCCGTTTAGTTAATATGACAGACATTTAATAAAATTGGATAATTAATCTTAATAGATGTAGCAACATGCTAATTTCATAAACGAAACTTTTGATATTTGAAAGTAAATAACATCTATGCTACAGTTGAGATACAATTTTTATTCAAAAGAAATAAATAGTCTTATTAAAATCATAATATTCTTCTGAACTCTAGGCGTATATTCAAGTCAGTCTATAGTAGGCTGGTAGATTGAAAGGGTATCTATATTTATAATGACGGTATAGACAGGTGGCACTCCCGATTCTTGTTCACTAATGCGTAGCGTTGACATTTTTCAATGCCCATAACTTCTTTTTCGATCGAATTTCCCCATCTTACAATTTGGAGAACTTAATATTTCTGATACCTGGATCACGTTATTATAGAACACCTAAACACATTCAATCTAGAACAAAGACGGACAATTTTTGCGCACGCAATGTTTATTTTTAGTATTTATAAACTTTCCCGGGTTTTATTCAACCAGATAAGATTTGTAAATGTCTCTTGGAATCCAATAAGACAATGACAGATGGCGTAGTAAAATAACAGTTTGAGTGCAAAAACACTCGAAAAATTCGACAAAATATTGCCATATCATAAGGTTATATAACATATTATAAAGTTACCTATATATAAATGCAACACTACACTGTTGTATAAATGTTACACTTTCACTACTACGTCATTGAACTGATTTCGATGAAATTTGGTATAAACTAAGCTTGAATTTCAAGAAAGGACTTATATTACTTAATTAACTACTTACTACTTTCATAACTTGCGGGCGAAGCTGGCAAAAACTAGTATAAAATAAAGGTATTTAGACCACAATTGCCGACCAATTGGGTGCTGAAAAATAAGACCAAAAGTAAGAACGCAATGAACGAAATCATCTCTCTCATACACTATTTCTCCCTTCTATTCTCCATCATAAGGAAACTATTCGAAACTGCAATTAAAACGGGTAGCATTCGAAAACAATGATTTGTATAAATATACATTAATGCCTCAATCCTCAAAGTGTGGGGTAACAATGCTAGATTTCCCCCAGGGCTATGAATACAGTTGTAATTGTGGTCCACCCTCTGGGTCCCGACCATTCAAGTTTGGGAAGCTATTATGCGTACCCAAAACCATTATAAGAAACTTAAAACAATATAACGTCAAGACATTGAATTATTAAAAGGCGAGGATCACTAGATTTTCGGTGACAGAAAAGGTTTGTTGAAACGTTTTGGATAAGCTGTTAATGTATACTTCAGTTACCCATTCTATAAAAATGTGTCAATTTTACGAGAAAGTGAGATTTTTAAGTGACTCAAAACCAATCAAGTGTTTTCAAGTTTTTTGTAAGGTACGCGAAAATAAAATCCAAATATTTTTTATTCAATGTAAATCTATAACTGTTTCGGAATGTAGAAATCTACCGTGAACAACCGGCAAGAAACGGCGAGTAACTTGCAATTTCCCACCAATTAAATTACGTCAATTATATACAATTCTGCTATTACTTATCCTACATGAAAAATAACGAACACTCCCACCTTTATCATCCACATAGTATTTAATCAAAATAATAATTATACTGATTTATATTTTTTAACACGCTACTAATATTTTTGAAACCTGTATTTTCCATCTTTTTGGAATTTATAACTATCAAAACATTCTTTATTTTTTTTTTTTTATTGCGCCGCAAATGTAATATGTTATTTAGAACACAGCCTATTAAACTTCCTTTGCCAGTCAATCTTTAACGCTTTTTATCAGTCTGCTTTTAAACGAAATTTCCATGGGATACTTTAAATATTGCATTTAATTTTGTCCAGACAGTAACAGCGGCTGAGAGACTTGTATTTCGAATTCAAATGCTTCTGTTTTGAAAGCTAATGGCCCTTAAAAGCAGTCTTATTAAATATTCAACTTTGAATATACTTCTTTCTATATTTTAACATAATTCATAATTTACAAAACTTGAATTCACTGACTTGCAAAATCTGTTTAAGTAGCGTAATGTTTATTTATATAAATATCATACAAAAGTAATAAAAAATTTCATAATATTACAAAAAAAATTAACACACTTTAAAAATAAATGAAAAAACATTGAAAAGAAAAAATATCAATTACGTATTAATTTATATATTCTTTATTAAAAGGGTTTATATAATGATGTACTATTAAACTGTTTAACGTTTGAAGCACTTAGTTACCACCCCACACACAAGGGACATAACATCTTAGTTCCCAAGTTTGGTAACTCATTGGCGGTGTAAGGAATCATTATTATTTTTTACAACGCCCGAAGATGGCGGTGGTGACAACTTACCATCAGGTGTCCCTTTTGCTCGTTCACCTGCCTATAATATAAATAACAAAAAATGCCAATGTAAGGGATCATTCATCACCAGTCTGCCAACCTATTATAATTTTTAAAAAAATGATTTCATATAAAATATTGTACATTTTAATATATAATACAATTCGTTTAACAACCATCGATGATCTCAGTGATCTTCGGAATTCAATAGTTACATTGAATTTATGCAATTACAATCACTATTATAATCACTGTACTTTATGATTAATCAATCGAAAAATGTTGCTGACTATGATTAAAATAGACCATTTTATTTGTAACCGTAATCAGTTGTCAATTGAAGGTACTTTGGCAAAACTTCATCGATATCGATAATGTTAATCGTCAATCAAATTAATGTTCATAATTTTTGCTGACGATTTTTTTTTAAAGATCACTTATATAAAACTTAATTTTAAAAATCCATCGTGTGAGTGAATCGATAATAATTAGAAAAGCTGGCGTTTACTAATTATGATATTAACACATAACCAATTTTCTAGGAATATGAATCCGTGTAAGATAATATGTAAACTTATAAAATACACCGAGCAATTGATTGGTCATAGCCTGAAATGAAGTTGTCCAAATTATAAATTGTTATTAATTAGTCATAAAATACAGTTAACATCTTCAACTATAGAAAAAAAATGATAAAGGAAACCAAATAAAGACATTAGTCTGCGTAAAACCCATGTCATATAAGGAACAAAACTGCTGCGTAATTTACCCAGCGGTTACACGAGGGGGCGTTGTCCCCCCAACTCATTGTGTACAGTCTGAACAATAAATAGAAACAACATTAAATATGTTTCTTGTAAATACAACCTTCGTCTAACGTTAAATGACGTGTATATAAATTCGGATGAAATATTGATGATGTTTATAATCTGTATAGGTCAATGAACTTTTATAATTTCATAATCATGAACCAGTCTGGTTTATGGCAGATGCAAATTAATAGCTATGCCTATAAATGTAAAAACCCGTGTAACATAATGTCAATGAACTTAACTTAATTGTATCCTTATAATCATAACAGTACATATATAAGTCAGACAATTAGTTGGGTAAAGTATTTAAATAATAGGGTGAACTGCTTTTTTAAGCCTGTGACGCCCGTCTGAGAAAGTGGACATTTTATTCCACAGACTAAATAGTTAGACAGTTGATCGGATAATTCATTTGTTTTTCTTTCTTCTCTAATCTTCAATATTGATTTAGCTTATACCACCACGCTATTGCAATGCGAGTTATTGGATACACATGTGGCAAAATACTCACGATATTTTCCTTCACTGATGAGAACGAAATCACACACACAAATTAAGTACATGAAAACTTTGGTTCTAACCTTGTCGGCTTGTCGTATTCTTTATAAAAATAAATTATATTTTTGATGTTAAAATATATTGTACCAAATACGAGTCACATTTAAAACTCTTCCAGTATCATCATGTTTAAACGAAATATCTCAAATATTTAAATATTGTTTCACAGATCATGACAGAAACTGCACAAATTGAATATTTGCACTAAATATTATGAACTCTATGCTATATGACATAAAGTTTTAAATTATTCGTTTCGTTATCACACAAGCCATTCGTCACGATCCTTATAATGTCTCACGCTTAAACTCCGAAGCGTTAAATCCGAACAAGAATCAAATACACACATCGAAATAATGTTATCCCGCCACTCCGTTCCGAATTTTGCCGCTTAGCGACACTTTAGCGCTCCAAACTTTCAAACTGTAGGCCTTAAGGATGATTAATGTGTTTTTAATGGCATATTGTTTAAAGCAATTCAGGGCGTCTTTTATTAATGTACAGAGATGAGATAGCGAACTAGATATAAGCACTTTGAATATTGGCTCTGCTGCTGAATATTCTACTCGTAATTAAAGTATTTTTGACATCAATATACGCTTATAATAACACAATACTTATATAATTCGTAAAAGAAATTCACGTCTGTTAATGGTTGATTGTTACTAGTGATAGCGTTTTTTTCAAGTCGCAGGGTTATCGCCCACTCGTTAGCTGTACTACCGCCAAATAACAATTTTCTGTTGCAATAGTAGGTGTGTGTGTTTAGTGTTACAAGCACAAAAAAATAAATTCCTTTGGTGGTTAATATTTCTTCCCACTTCGATCAATTTATCTATGTGTTTATATTTCTAATTTAAATTTTAAAACATTTAAAAACAAAAATGTTCATGGCATATCCGTGTTATTAAGACACTAAAATATTTTAGCTGTGTACATAATATATTGGTTTAAATATATAGCTAACTTCTCAACTTCTATGGATATCGCAATTTTAAATTTAGAACGCATTCAAGTGAAACCCAATCATAATGAGGAACTTCACAGAGGTGTTGGAAGGCGTCTTAGACTTTGGATTAGAATGTATATAAAATCAATTCAATTACATAAACATTCGTTCAATTCATAAACAATATTGTTATCTTTTGAAGTCAACACACATACCCGCCGAAATGCTGCAAAGGTTAAACGAGTCTTCCTGATATATTAATATGCCAATGTTCGACATCAAAGCAATTATCAATAGAAATATTGAGAGGGAGGGAGAGAAAGAAAACCTCTCGAAGTTCCTCGTGTATATACCAACCTAGTTCATATCATATAACTCGTTCAAAACAAATTGAAGAAGACAAATCGAAGAATTGAGTAAATAATTTGGGATGGTCTTCATCAAATATTTACGTTGCGTTTAAAGACAGCAACTGCCAGGCTAGTCCAGTTCAGTAAACTCCAGTTCAAACGACGTGCTATGAATCAGTGTATGGTCACGAAATACGTATAAAGGTTAAAATGACTGTATCCAGAGAACAAACAGAGCTGATAAAAAAGCTTGCTAAATTAGCAGACAGAAGTTATATAGTCATATATGTAGTAGCATTGATAGCGGTTTAAGCACACGGGAGACCAATTTTCAAACACAGCGTAGGATATCCTCTAGCAGAAAAGATAACATTAAGGCGGTTGGACTTAGAAGAAAGCCTATTTCCAGCAGTAGAATACGATATACTGAGTAGATAACTAAACGGATTTGGAGTCCTGTTTATAAATCTAGTATTATATTACTGCCTCGTCGGTCTAGTGGCTTGAGGTAAAGCCGCAGACCCGGAGCTCTTGAGTTCAATTCCCAGGTCAGGCCAAAGAAAATTCTCAGTAGGAGCCCAGAGTCTGGAAGTTGAAAGTGTGTACACTCGTGCTCGGAAAGCACGTAAAGCCGTTGGTCTTGCACCTGAACTCTTTCCGGTCGTATTAGATTGCCGTCCCATTGGATTATGTGAGTTAGGGAATAGAGAGTACACCTGTGTTTGCGCACACACTTGTGCTCTAGAATATCTCCTGCGTAGTTGGCGAATTTCTCTTGAGATTGGCCGTCGTGGCAGAAATCGGTCTGGAGAACATTATTATTATATTAATAATCTAAACCAAAGTAAATGCTACACTACCTTTCTATTTAAGCACGGTATATGTTGACCTCGCTTTAATAATAAAACTAAAAGTAATATTCTTATAATGTATTTTTAAATAAAATATAAAATATATGAAAGGTATACTGTCATGGGAGTTAGGAGAAAATTAAACGACTTTTTCGCTTGAGAGTGGGATTTTTCGTTCATTTAAACATCCTAAGAACCAATAAAAGGGAAGTAAGAAATATTAAAAACTAAATGTTTGAGCAGAAAAATTACGTAATTTGAAATCAGAAAATTTTATTTGAATTGTAAAAAAGTTACAATATTTGTTTTTTTTTTTTTGTAGCATTTCAAAGGTTATGGGTTTATTGACTTTCCGTAGCAATTATCATATTTTATTTCAATAATTAAAATTTGTATTTAATATTAAAATTAAATATTTTAATAAATAATATCAATATAGTGATACTATTTTTTATTAGTACTAATAATTGTAACTGCACAGACACGTACGTTCGAGTTTTATTTTGTGTTGTTATGCTCTGTTAATCACGGATTTAAAATGCAATACATTCTATTATTTCTACATCTTAATATGTAAGAATATCTAATATACATTAATTATATTATAATTATTATTTGTTTTTATTTTTTCTAATACATATTACGTCTTTGTGTTATTATATATATTTTTTTATATAGAATAGGAAGGCGGACGAGCATATGGGCCACCTGATGGTAAGTGGACATTGGCATTGTAAGAAATGTCAACAATCGCTTACATAGCCAATACGCCAGCAACCTTGAGACCGTTTGAGTTTTATCCGTGCAGTGACGGAGAAAGAATACATTTCACTGCCCCTCTCTTTCCCATGGGTATCGTAAGAAGCGACTAAGGGATATCTGAGCGACCATCTGCTCATCTGGTGGTAGGATGCTAACATCCGCCTGGCTTGTTACCACCGAACGCATGGTGAAAAACTCGTGAAGTGGCTTGCAGCCGCGTTTCGAGGTCAGCCAGCGTACAGCCAGTGCCCGAGCGAGTATTGCCGCGATGGGTGTTGGTCCAGTGGAGACGGCTGTTGAACCAATGCCGGGGGAAACTGTATTGACCTGCCGGACAGGGAGACCCGAAGAAACGGCTGTTCCGCTGGCCGCCCGTGGCATAGTACAGGGGCCCGAGCGTGCCTAACCAGCTCGCGAGGCTGCCCCACCAGGCCACGCATAATCTCGGGGTGGACCGTCGTGCCGGTTGGTGACCGGAAGGTGGGGTCCCGGCTGCCACTTCCGGGGGGGTTCGGGGGCCCTTCCATCCGGCGGATCAGTATATTTTCCCTTTTGGCAACCATTTGGGAAAACACGCCTCCATACTTTGCCCATCCCTATCGTGGCAATACGTCGCTCGCTTCACGTCTCTTTTCCTTATTTTTCCAAATGGTAGCGCAACTAAGAAATAACGGTCGTTCAGCGGTGCACACCCCCACCACACCCACGCTGTTTGAGGTCGAGTTCTCTAACATCCGAGGACTCCACGCTAACCTCAACGCTGTCCACCACCATCTCGAGACAGCACGGCCAGCAATGTTGTTTCTGACGGAGACGCAAATACTCCGCCCTGCCGACACCAGCTACCTTAACTATCCCGGCTACATGCTTGAAGAATCTTTTAAAGCGAAAGCCGGAGTATGCTTGTTCGTCAGGGCGGATGTTTGTTGTCACCGATTGCGCTGCTTGGAGGACCCCTCCTTCTCCATGTTGGTGGTACGTGTGGACCTGGTTCGTCAGAGTCGAGTCTACGTGTGCCTCTACAGATCCCACAATGGTGACTTGGAGACAAGCCAATTATTTGACCATCTTAGTCGGGTGGCAGATGCTGCGCAAGAGCAGTTTCCTAACGCGGAATTGATGTTTTTGGGGGATTTTAATGCTCACCATGAATCATGGTTGAAATCCCTCAAAACTGACAATGCTGGAAGAACTGCTCATGCTTTTGCTCTCACACACGACTTGACCCAACTGGTTGATCAGCCCACCAGGATCCCAGACATTGATGGGCAAGCACCTTCTCTACTGGATCTTCTGCTGACTTCTCACCCGGTGGAATATCAGGTTGTGGTTCAAGCTCCACTTGGTTCTTCGGATCACGGCCTTATATCTACCAAAGTGCCACAGGCCAAGCTGCCGCCATCAGCGGTATGCAAACGTCGCATTTGGCACTATAAGTCGGCAGATTGGGACGGTATGCGCGATTACTATGCGTCAGTCCCTTGGAAGGAACGTTGCTTCAGTGGGAATGACCCGACAGCTAGTGCCGCTGCTGTTGCTGATGAGATCATGTTAGGAATGGAATACTACATTCCTAGCTCAGATCTCATCAGTAGGGGTACGCGTAACCGTTGGTTCACTCGTGAATGTGCCGACGCTGTATCATCTAAGCAGGTGGCATATCGCGCGTGGATCAACGGCTGCGTTAGCGGGGCATCTAACATTGACTCACTGTAGCAAACTACAATAAAAATTCCAAGTTCTGTAGGAAGGCATACACGAGAGCGGATGCACAGCGCATTGTACAGATTGGTCATGACCTTATTTCGCATCCTAGGGGCTCCCGTAGCTTCTGGCGTCTGACCAAGTCTGTGCAAAACAATTTCTGCCAATCTTCGCTGCCACCGTTCAGAAATCCGGACGGATCGCTACCTCACAGTCCGCAGGAGAAAGCCGATCTCCTGGCTAAACTCTTTGCCGACAACTCCGTGATCGTTGATTGTAGAGCGCTGCCACCAACAATACCTTCATGTGGCCACACGATGCCTGACATCAAAATCAGGCAACGTGATGTGCGTGCGGAGCTGCAATCACTTAATATACGGAAAGCTAGCGGTCCCGATAGAATACCAGCCATAGTGCTGAAAAAGTGCGCGGCGGAGCAGTCTCCTGTGTTAACGCGCTTGTTCCAACTTTCTCTCTCTTCGGGATGTGTGCCGGAGGCTTGAAGAAGAGCTAATGTGCAAGCGGTTCCCAAAAAAGGGGATCGGTCTGACCCGGCAAATTATCGACCAATAGCTATCACCTCAGTACTTTGTAAGGTGATGGAACGGACTCTAAACAACCAACTGATCCATTACCTAGAAGATCACTGTTTAATTAATGATCGTCAGTACGGGTTTCGACCAAAACGGTCCACAGGTGATCTTCTAGCGTACGTAACACACCTCTGGGGTGAAGCTATCGACAAGCATGGAGAATCGTTGGCTGTCAACCTCGATATCTCCAAGGCTTTCGACAGGGTCTGGCACAGAAGTCTTCTCTCCAAGCTACCGGCATATGGTCTGCCTACTCAGCTATGCACCTGGATTGCCAGCTTCCTACACAAGCGTAGCCTTCGTGTTTTAGTAGATGGTTGCGCTTCACAATTCTATGTAGTGAATGCTGGGGTCCCCCAGGGATCTGTGCTATCTCCCACACTCTTTCTTTTGCATATCTATGATATGCTCTCTCTTGGGAACATACATTGCTATGCAGATGATAGTACAGTGCATGGTGGATACCACGGACGCGCAGTGGCTGGGCGGGCGGAAACTGAGGAGAGGCGGGAGAATCTTGTCATTGAACTCGATAGGACGTTAGAGCTCATCGCCAAATGGGGTTCTGATAATCTTGTTGAGTTTAATGCCAAGAAAACACAGGTATGCGCTCTCACAGCGAAAAAGTCACCATTTTACCCTAATTTCTCCCTCTGTGGCACACCGCTGATGATACAAAGCAAAATCGCCATCCTGGGGATGGATGTTCCCTGCGACCTTAGTCCAAGGGATTACATCGAGGCTATTATAAAAACAGCTTCACGGAAACTCGGTGTTCTGAACAAGGTGCGGCGTTTTTTCACGCCACAACAACTGTGCCTGTTATACAAAACACAGGTACGGTCTTGTGTTGAATATTGCTCGCACCTTTGGGATGGCTCCGCTAAGTACCTACTGGAGGCCTTGGACCGGTTGCAGCGACGTGCCGTACGCATTATTGGCGACGTAAAGGTCACAAACACCCTTGAACCTTTACAATTGCGTCGCGTGATAGCAGCACTGAGCGCTTTCTATCGACTGTATCACGGCGAGTGCTCTGAGGAATTATTCTCTCTAATTCCTGCTTCCCCCTTCCTTCTTAAGTCCACGCGAGCTGATTCTCGATGTCACCGCCTAACTGTGACATCAATTCCATCGCGCACAAAGAAATTTGGCAACTCCTTTCTTTGTCGCACTACCAAAAAATGGAATTCCTTACCAGCTCACGTGTTCCCCTCCTCTTACAACCCGGGTTCCTTCAAACGAGGCGTGAAGAGGCATCTTGCGGGCCGGCAAGGCGGGGACGGCTAGTACAGAACATTCTTCCCGACTGTACTGGCCGTCGTCGCGTTTGGACTCTACTACCACTTACCATCAGGTGGAGTAGAGTCATTTGCCATCCCGGGGAATATAAAAAAAAAAATCTAAGATTTTATATCCCCTGTGCCTGTAATTACACTGGCTCACTCACCCTTCAAACCGGAACACAACAATACCAAGTACTGCTGTTTTGCGGTAGAATATCTGATGAGTGGGTGGTACCTACCCAGACGAGCTTGCAAACAAAGCCAATAAATAAATATTTATATAGTCGTATTTAAAGCCTAAATATATATTTATATAGTCGTATTTAACCGTGAATATCACGCCGTCGAGTTATATAGTTTAAATTAAAACATAAATGAGAGAAATTAATCATGTTATGTATTTTTTTTATAATACACAAAAGATGTAAATTAAATTAATGCTATAGTGCATTGGTCATACATTATAAATTTAGTTAAATGAACTAAGCTTATATGCCTTTTTAAGACTAATAGTATCTTCTAAACATGTTGTACATATAAAACTTCAATCTACAATAAATTAATTCAATTCAATCATTGCATTTAATTTTCAATCTTAGCAAATAAACCTTTAAGTTTAATTCACAACAACAAATAAGTTTCACGTGAATAATAAAAATGAAAAAATATACAAATTGAATACGAAAACAGCATAAAATTCAACATTCAAATATGTCATAATTATTAAAAACATTCGCCTCTCAAATATCACATATGACGGCTGCACGCTGTACACGTAAAACGCTCGAATCGTTTAGTGAAAAGAATAAAAAGACAAGTGCAAGTGGATATGACAAATAAACTTTCATTTGGTTTTTAAAAGTTGCATTTTAAATGAAAACTCTTTAAAAAATATGAATATTAATCAATTTAAGTGTTCGAATTACGAACCAATTTATGATTTGCATGATTTACTACTAAATTATCATGTGTAGTAATATTCTATAAAATATTTTGAATATGGAATGTCATAATTCGCTAATATATAACTATTAACGCGTGTTGTCGATATTAACAGAAAGGATTTAAAAACTTTATAATGGTCCGACGCGGGATTTGACTCCAAAACATCGAGATATACAGCCCTATAAACACTGCAAGAAAACAAGATTGACTGCCTCGTTAGACTAGTGGCTAGATGTCAGGCCGTAGACCCGGTGGTTCTGGGTTCAAATCTCAGTTCGGACCAATAAAAAGTGATTGAGTTTTTCTGTCGAAAATTCTCAGTAGCAGCCCGGAGTCTGGAAGTT
This sequence comes from Nymphalis io, assembly GCF_905147045.1. Classification (NCBI taxonomy): domain Eukaryota; kingdom Metazoa; phylum Arthropoda; class Insecta; order Lepidoptera; family Nymphalidae; genus Nymphalis; species Nymphalis io. Next base: position 11,379,518 of record NC_065902.1, read on the forward strand.
GGAAGTGTGTACACTCCCGTGCCTCGGAAAGCACGTAAAGGCGTTCTTCCTGTGCCTAAACTTCCGGTCGTACCGGATTACCGTCCCATCGGATTATGAGAGTTAGGAAATAGAGAGTGAGCCTGTGTTTGCGCACACACTTCAACACTATAATATGTCCTGCGCAGTTGGCTAATCTCTCTTAAGATAGCCCGAGCCCGATGACCGGAAACGGACTATTATATTTACTATTATATTATTAGGACTATTATTACAAGAAAACCAAGAACACAATTCAATCGATAAAACGAAACCACATTTCACTAACATAATATACCAACATAAAAATACCACAGCTAAAAAAATAAGATAAATCAAATATAATCACAATCAATTAAAACCGACACCGCGGTCAGAAAAAAAAATTTTTAGTCAGTCACGCAAACCAGAATAAAATGAATTTATTTTCATGAATTCATGAATCCGAATGCGCGGGAAGCCGCTACGTGATGTATGCGATGAAACGAGCGTCGTGTCTTGTATAGAATTGTAATGTGCAAACTGAGCAACTGCCATTGTTCGTTAATAGAAGTTATAATAATAAACTAAAGTTATTTGAATCCTATGTTGTATAATATCACAATAAAAAATTCTAGTATTTTACAATTATTTATTTAACACTTCAGTATACAAACAAGAAATAAAATACAGATACAATTATGAAAAGGCACATTTATTTATAGTTAATGGTTAAGAGATCGCCTCTTACGACCAGTTAAAATGTCCCAGTGGTTCTAATACTTGAATCTTAATTGAAGATTACTGGACAAGGACCCTTGATTTTCTATAATTAATTCTCGTGTTTGGCGGTTAAAAACAGCGAGAGCCAATATTATTTGTTGGATGATAACCACAAACAAGAATTGCATCAGCACGGTGGAATGAACTCGGAAGGATAGGAGTCACAGTCACATTTACAGGCTGTCAGTTACTTTTTACTTTACGTATAGAAAAGTTGCAATAAAGAACAAAAATATCACGTATATTCTGCTTTATTATTTTTTAGAATAAAATGCCGGTATTACTTGCGTGCCTTTGTATTACTTGACCTGCCTTTATTTTACGTAATAGTCAATATAGATCTCCTTTTATTTTGTACATTCAAAATAAGTAATTTTTTATAAGTGATTTAATATTAAAATTTGGATTGAGCTTAATTTTTTTCATTTTGTATCAACCCTCGTAACTTATAATATAAAGTCCATATATGTACACAAATACATATATATTATTATACATTTGTCAATAGGTAAGTACATACATACTTTATCGTTTAAATTAGGATAATGAGAGAAAATTCTTCCTCATTTTTTAATAATATTCCACATTTTCTTCCTCATTTTCAAATAATAAGCTGGTTTAATTAGAGGCAAGATTCTTGTAACAGTATAGCAGGTGAGGCTAGTGCATGTACACCATTAACGTTGATATTGACCTGGCTTGTCAGTGTAGAGACACCGAGGTTCTGGGTTAGATAGAACATTAAAAGTTATTACACATTTGTATTAAAAAAAATTAATAGTATTGACCGTTTTTTAAGGAATTACTTATATTCCTACCCCTCCAATTAAGCGTAAAGCTTGTTAGGAGTGCGGAAGACAATAGCCCAGGGGGTCATGTCCAAAAACCATTGTGCTATTGACGTTTCATTAAAGTGTATAAGACACTCCGCTGAAAGATAGCTAAATTCGCTAAACTCGCGCTTGGTATCTGCTGTCATGCCGAATTGCCATCCTATCTGATTATGATATTGAAAGTAAAAACAGTGCCTCAATGTTAACTCTCTCTTGCACTATAATCTAGGCTTGTTCCATGAGATTGACCACCAAGATCGAAGTTATACAGCAGGAATACTAAACACTAGAGGAAAATACTTCTATATTTTACTTGGCGTTAGGCCTTTGTACAAGTCTGTGCAAGTCTACCGCGAAACAGTAATATTTAGTATTGTTGTGTTCCGTTTTGAACCGGTAATGTTAATAGTTAAGATTTCTTACATCGCCATATATATGGTTATACCATTATTAGTTAACCCATTTACCAATCCATCTAAAAATTTCATTAAAAAATCCTACTGATCATTTTTTTTTTATAGAATAGGAAGGTGGACGAGCATATGGGCCACCTGATGATAATTGGTCACCCACGCCCTTAGGCATTGGCATTGTAAGATATGTCAACCATCGCTTACATAGCCAATGCGCCACCAACCTTGGGAACTAAGATTTTATATCCCTTGTGCCTGTAATTACACTGGCTCAAGTGCACCCTTCAAACCGGAGCACAACAATATCAAGTACTGCTGTTTTGCGGTAGAATATCTGATGAGTGGGCGGTACTTACCCAGACGAGCTTGCACAAAGCCCTACCATCAGTATCATACCTCAAAAACTACTGAAAGGGTTTTATTGCAGCTTACATTTTTTAATAAGTTGATTTCAAGCAAAGTTTCAGTCTATATTTCACGTGTATTGTGTAAACTAAGTCAGTTTGTGACAACAAAAAGCGTTGCAATTGTTAACTTCACGATAACCTATCTAAGCGTCGTGTGACACGAACGACAATACAACTCATTTCAACTTAAATGTGACATAAATAACAATGGTATTCGTCCTTATAGTTAATGTTTTTTTGAATAAAGATTTGTTATCTAGTTTAGTATTTAAAATTGATAACCATCGGCCTTACTTATTAACAAAGTAAAGCGGGTGATTCCTTAAACAATCCTGTCTTCTTCTGTTGAATGTCAAGTTAACAATGACAGAAAGAGCGGAATCAGTATTTAACTAAAAACCCGCTAAAAACGCTTATAAGTAACGCCAAGAATCAATGAGAGTATCTTAAGGGTCTTGGTTTTTCTCAGAATAACCTACATTCCGCATGCAATGTTTTATAGTGCTTGTGAAAATATAATTAAAACAATTGAAGTCAATGAAGAGTTTATACTACAACTTTAAGGGATAGAAAAGCACCTGCAAGCCGGGTGTTGCAGGTGACCTAGGGCGGTGGCAGTTACTTTCCATCAGGTATGTATCCTGCTCGTTTGTCCCCTCTTACAATAAGAAAAAACAAAAACGTGCTTTAAAGCTTTTGATATCATTAATTTTGGATTTGTTTTTTTTTTTTTTTATAGAATAGGAAGGCGGACGAGCATATGGGCCACCTGATGGTAAGTGGTCACCAACGCTCTTAGACATTAGCATTGTAAGAAATGTCAACCATCGCTTACATATCCAATGCGCCACCAACCTTGGGAACTAAGATTTTATGTCCCTTGTGCCTGTAATTACACTGGCTCACTCACCCTTCAAACCGGAACACAACAATATCAAGTATTGCTGTTTTGCGGTAGAATATCTGATGAGTGGGTGGTACCTACCCAGACGAGCTTGCACAAAGCCCTACCACCAGTAAATTGCAATTTGTATTTGTTAAATTGCATTGCAATATACAATATGCTTTAAAGTTAAACGTTAATTTTGATTCCCTTTAAGAAAAACAAAAAACAATTAATTCATTTTATACATTTATTAAATAAATAAATATCGAAGGTACTTTCGCATACGAACTGAATAGATATAAGTAAATGTCCACCACTCGCCAACTCCCCAAAACTTTGGCAATTATAAGAGGCATCCCTTACATTGACAATACACTTTCAACAGTCAGGCGTTTGAGCCAATATTTAAATCAGCTCAATTTATATTTCAACACAGACTATAGCTAAAAAATATATTTATTGGCAATTTTCTATTTTATTCGCTACAGCTGGTACGTATAATATTGCAGTACTTCACTGGGTATTAAAAACAAACTTATCTAAAGCCTTACACGATTCGAATGAACCGCGTTAACTCGTTAAAAGTTAAAAGTTGGCATAATCGCGTATTATTAATACTTGAGTTGGTTTAAAATTGGATATATTAAAATAATACAAAGTATGATCCGCGGTTTTGTCCGTGTTAAATTTGTATTACAATATAAATAATCTACTGGAAAATAAGCAATATTAACGAAAGCGAAACATCGCTCTTGAGCCTAGCTGTGTTTATAACGAAACTGTAGTACCTGGGCGAGAGTATATATATATATATATATAAACAATCCTTTATATATATATATATATATATAATATATATATAAAGGATTGTTAAAAAAAAAACATTTTGTATCGCTCGAAAGACTTAACAACAACAAGAGTCAGACTCGAATTAATGGACGAAAAAGTTTTTATAAAAAATCTACTACAAACATTGAACAAATAAACACAAACTAAATGTTTCCAGCATTACAATACACTACCAACTGATTTACGACAATCGCAACTTTCTCTGCAACACACATCAACTACATCTGTGTACACCTTAATTCTTATTTTTAGTCAGTTTGTTATATATTTAAAAAATGTACATTATTTTAAACAGGTGGGTTGATAAGACTGGCAAATCGACCACCTGATGGTAAGTGAACCGTCGCCAATGCGCCACCAACCTTGGGAACTAAGATATTTTGTCCCTTGTACCTAACTCATCCTTCAAAACACAAATATTTAGTATTGCTGTTTGTTGATAGAAACGATTATGTTTGGGTGGTACCTATTATATATTAATATATATATTATGTTAATTGGATGTCTCACTCACAATTTTGATAAATATATTAGGTTTTATTAGGAGACGACATTTTAACGAGTAAGTATACAAAAACCTTGCTGATTATAGTAACTGTCTAAACAATAAAAAAAACGTTTAACCTGAGGCGAGTCGACCGTTCGTAAAGTGACAGAGACATTTGTTCAATTAGGATAGGGATGTGAATAAGAAACAGTAAATACATCGATAAATTAATATTGAATAAAATAACTAAAAAATAAAAAATAAATTGAAGATAAAAAAACTACTTTATAATAATTACACAACAACTGTTAAATACATATAACATTAACCATTTGAGTAACAACTTAAAAGTATAAACTATATTAAAAACAATAACGAAAAATAATCTATATAAACTACACTTTCTTTGTCAAAATGCTTACAAAGTTACAATGTCCAGCTATTTAAAAATTAAATACCGACAAATATCGTTAAAATTAATTGAAATCACTATTCATTTAGATGCTGATCGGAAGAGCACGGGAAAATAAAACAACACACCCAGCTCGGGGACTCTCTGGATTGTAAAGTGCTAGTGACAGAGGCATTAGGGGAATTACGATAGTGAAGCGAAGTTATCGATACTTTAACCGTAAAAAATACTGTAAGAAATGTTCTATTTTATTTATTATACTTTTATTAGTATATATGTACATATGTATTTATTATACTTTTAATAGTATCTGTATAAAAATGTCTAATTTGTTCCTTTTATTTATAGTGTGTTATGTTGTATGATAGTTTATTTTATAGTTTGTTATTTACGATACAATTGCCTTATTGTAGACATTTTTAAGCTGTGAGTTTATTCTTATTCAATCATATCTTGTCATTAAAGTTAGAGTTCGACACATTTTACATATTTGCTTCAAGATAAAGTAACAATTTAAAGTTCTTAATGGGAAATTTGGGATTCAAATCATTATAAGACTTCAATTCTATAGCATATAACTTGTCAAGCTTTATTTACTATATACCAAAGCAATTTTTCAATCCCAATAAATATTACCGTTTGACTCAATTTATTTAGCCAATCAGTTAATAATAGGTATCTTGACTGCCTTGGTCTCTAGGCTTGATGTAAGGCCGTAGACCCGGAGGTCCTGGTGAACCCAGGTCCATTCCCAAGTCGGGCTAATAAAGTTATTAGGTTATTCTATTAGAAAATTTTCCGTAGCAGTCCGGAGTCTGAAAGTTAGAAGTGTGTTCACTCCCGTGAAAGCACGTAAAGCCGTTGTTCCTGCGCCTGAACTCTTTCTTTAATTATGAGAGTTAGGGAATAGAGAGTGCATTTGTGTTTGCGTACACACTTTTGCACTATTGTATCTCCTGCTAGTTGGCTAATCTCTCTTGAGATTGGCTGCCGTGGCCGAAACCGTTCTGGAGAACATTATTTTTATTAATAAGTACCAACCGCGATGACCGTCAAAACATGGTTCCTACTATATGAAAAAAATAGAAACTTTGACACAGTACAGACGAAGTCGCAGGCATTTATAGGTTACTCAATAAAGTTATCTAAAACCTAACACGATTCAAAGTTACCGTGTTATCTCGCTAAGTTGGCATTATCGCGTATTGCTACTTCAAGTTTCAAACTTCAGCGCTTCGAGTTTGAAACGTTATGAAACTTCCCGTTTTCCGATCAAAACTTATTTATGTAATATCTTTGTCAGTATGTAATACGCAAATTATCTATTTAAATTGCTTCTTTTGTCTAAGAATGACCAAAAATTTCGAGTCCCCGCGACAACAATAAAGGTTCATATATTAAATTGTTTATGTTTTAAATGTTTAAAGGTTCATGTTCTAAATATTCAGTATATAATTACTGGTGGTGATAGGGCTTTGTGCAAGCTCGTTTGGGTAGGTACCATCCACTCATCAGATATTCTACGGCAAAACAGCAGTATTTGGTGGTGTTGTACTCCCTGATGGTAAATGGTCACCAACGCCCATATACCATGGCGTATTCAAATATTTTAACCATTCCTTATATCGCTCTCCTTTGTGCCTGAAATTACACTGCCTCACTTACCCTTCAAACTGGAACACAACAACACCAAATACTGCTGTTTTGCCGTTTCTATCAAAACACAATAACACTAAGAATTGCTGTTTGGCGGTAGGATATGGGAAATATGGTGGTAACCTACCCAAACAGGCTTGCTCAAAGTCCTACTACCACGAAAACGTCATCGAGGCTATGTTTCACTAATTATATATATATATATTTTAATGTATTTAATTTTTGATTATGCTGTAGAGCACGAGTGAAGACAACAAAACACTAAACTACTGGACAAGTTATATTTTTTGTTATACAATAATGCGTTTCTAATATAATTAACTTAGAACGTGATCAAGATGCACTTGGCAACACGAGCGATCCCTAACAAAGAAGCTCTCTATAAAGATGTGTCAGATTCGCAATCTTGTCATATTGACGAGTTCACGTGGATGTAAGATATGAAGCTTTTCCTTCCCTGGGACGCATTTAATTCACTGTAATGAAATTAGCCACGTACATAAAGATTTACACATAACCCTAACACTAAGTTAGGGTAGGGTAAGACGAGTAGTCGTGTACCAACCAAACCAACAGTTATTATTTTTTCAAAACTTCCATTTTAAAGACCTTAGTGTTTTTTAAGTAAGTGTGTTTTTAGCGAAGTTTAAATAAAAAAGCCGAGACGGCCCAGTGGTAAGAACGCATGAATCTTAACCAATGATCAAGGGGTTCAAATCCGGGCAAGCACCACTGAATTTTCATGTGCTTATTATTGATTATAATTCATTTCGTGCTTGACGTGTGAAGGAAAGCATCGTAAGGAGACCTGCATGTGTCTAATTTCACTGAAATTCTTGCGCATGTGTATTCACCAATCCGCATTAGACCAGCGTGGTGGAATTAGCTCCAAAACCTTCTCCTCAAAAAGGGAGAGGAGGTCTTAACCCAGCAGTGGGATATTCACAGGCTGTCACTGTACTGTTAAATTAATTTGGAATAATGATAATTTTTTGTTTGTCATAAAAAATCTGTTTCGAATTTTAACTTTGTAGATGTCATTTTATTTAAGTATTGCTAGATCGTAAATATATGGTGATGTCAATACCTGCAATTGATTATAGTGCACGAATGAGTGAGCTATCTCTATATAACTTAACTCACACAATCTTATCGCATGCAATACTACAGTGAAAACACTGCTAACTACAAAAGTCCTGGTTGCTTCAGAAAAACCCAAAACCTGTTATTGACGTCGAGTCAATTATCCGAAAGTAATTAAGTAAAAATAGCTTAGTCTAGTTCTTAGAAGCGCGACGTTCTTTATTCGTATTGAGATTTATACTACAGCCTTCTAAGATAACTACTAGATAACTTCTAAGATAACTACAAAATCGCCATGCTGGGGATTGACGTTCGCTGCGACCTTAGTCCAAGGGATTACATCGAGGCTGTTATAAAAACAGCTTCACGGAAACTCGGAGTTCTGAACAAGGTGCGGCGCTTTTTCACGCCACAACAACTGTGCCTGCTGTACAAAACACAGGTACGGTCTTGCGTGGAATATTGCTCGCACCTTTGGGATGGCTCCGCTAAGTACCTACTTGAGGCCTTGGACCGGTTGCAGCGACGTGCCGTACGCATTATTGGCGACGTAAAGGTCACAAACACCCTTGAACCTTTACAATTGCGTCGTGAGATAGCAGCACTGAGCGCTTTCTATCGACGTTATCACGGCGAGTGCTCTGAGGAATTATTCTCTCTAATTCCTGCTTCCCCCTTCCTTCTTAAGTCCACGCGAGCTGGTTCTCGATGTCACCGCCTAACTGTGACATCAATTCCATCGCGAACAAAGAAATTTGGCAACTCCTTTCTTTGTCGCACTTCCAAAAAATGGAATTCCTTACCAGCTCACGTGTTCTCCTCCTCTTACAACCCGGGTTCCTTCAAACGAGGCGTGAAGAGGCATCTTGCGGGCCGGCAAGGCGAAGGCGGCTAGTGCAGAACGTTTTTCCCGTCTGTACTGGCCGTCGTCGCGTTTGGACTCTACTACCACTTACCATCAGGTGGAGTAGAGTCATTTGCCCTCCCGGCGAATATATAAAAAAAAAAAAGATGAACAAGTCGGTTAATTTGCAATGAATACTCCAATAGTCAAGATAGGTTCATATTCCTCCAACTTGCTATATATCAAGAAAGATTTCTTCTGATTTGCTCAAGAGAATCAAACGGACTCAATGGTATATCAGTATAAAAATTTTCTTCAATATCTCTCTTCATGGACCATCTATTGTTACAGCTTCCAATAGTCTCCTGTTTCCGGTTCTATTGCCTCTGACGTATTGTATAAGTCAACTGACTTACAAATGATCTTTTGTTCCACTATCAGGGGTTGACAGTAACGCAATAGACTTTTGTCAGACTTATGATGTTTTTTCTTGCAGATATCTGTCTGCAAGAAAAAACAAATGGAAGGGAAATGGGATATTCCATCAGTTTTTACTGGTTTCTTATAATATCCTGAAAGAGATCTTATCATTTGCAAATGTACTTTTATTATTTATTATAATTTTTATGTTTATGTTTCTCACATTTATTGTAATAAATATTTATCTTAGAGGAAAATGTTTCCTACAAAAGTTGTAGACCATGAAAAGATAGACATTTTTTTAATAAAATTTTCGTTTTCGTGCTCCAAAATATTATGTATATTTCGCGATAAAATAAATGTCTATATTCACTGTGCCTAGAGCGAGTTTTTTTTACTCAAACGATAGCGTTGTTGTTAACTGCGATTTGTATGGAATTCCAATTATTGTCACTCGTCGGTTCTGTTTTCATTCCATACAAATCGCAGTAAGCGTCAACGCTATCGTTTGAGTAAAAAAAAACTCGCACTGGGTGCCAAGATAAATCATTGGTACGGGCTTTTCGGAAGTTTATCCGACACAAACCATGATCATTAATACCATTGTCATAGATCATTTATAACTTTGGCTTGAAATAAAGTGAAAGATATTTTAATACTTGACAATATTGTATTGCCTCACAGAAAAAGTCGCCACGGCGCCAAAAGCGCAAGATAAGGGTAATCTGTCGGCAGTCCTTTGATCGAAAGTGTTGAAGAGCCCTTAGCATACTAAAGCACCCTTCACACGATGAGCTTACATAGGCTATAATGATGACCATTGTGTAACGCCTACTTAAATTGTCAACGTCCCATTGTGTTTTGGTCATTGAGGTTAGTGGGCTTAGTGGAAAAAATTGTGCGTTAGATAATGTTACTGTTATACAAGTAAAATAGAATTTACATTAAAAAATGTTTTCTTTTTTTTATTCAGTACAACAAAAATAGACAAGAATCGTAAACACACGCAATAAGAATCGTGATTCTTATGAGATTGGAACGAATGGTTTATTTACAAATGAAATAAATTATATTATAATAACTTATTAATTACACAGGAAAAAGAATGCCTGTTCGAACTTACATGTAATAAAGTGGCATAAAATAATTTAAAAATAATTCTTTTGCATGTCCAAAACAAAACGGCGTAACTCGAATAGCGGCAATTTTAAATCATTTAATACCGCTGTCATTATCATAACTAGCCCCGTACAGTCTGAAATCGCGTTTCGTTTGTTGGTACGCCTCATTCGCTATTAATATACGAACATTTGCATATAATGAGCGGTTAGTTTGCCGAAATGTGCGCGGTTTTTGCGTTTGACGACTTAGACCGTTTTACTTCGGGCCATATTTAGTAATTGTTGTGTGTTACTCGTTTAATGGGTGTTTCGGTGGATATTTATGTGTTTATTTTATTGTAATTAGATATTCTAAGCCATTTAAATATAAATAAGGACGTGAAATCCTAAGTACCGTAACTAAACAAAATGTTTTAGTGCAATTTAATGTAAATTTTATCAAGTATATTTATGATTCTATTCACAAAATTTAGTACATGATTTCGTTTATTATTGGTGTAAGGAATGTATGAATTTAACTTTTTCAGTGCCGTATAGTAGGTGACCTGTGTAACTATTCGGCTTCAAATCCAGCTCGAAGGACCAACACTTGCAATAATGTTTTTTATTCTAAGAATGATAGGTTGTGCTTACTCCTCAACGTACATACATTATATATCCAGAAATCTTGTGCAGGCAATCAAAAACTAGTGTCAGTGATTTATCTCAGTTTATTAATGCTTCTAACATACACAGTCAACAATTTATCGCTAACTCTATTCATCTCAAGCTAAAGAACCGATGTTTACTAGTTTATGATGTAAACAGTCGAAGTACAAAACTCACATATAATTCACATAAAATCAGGCACTACCCACTTATCATGTATTCTATCGCCAAAAAGCAACATTTGCCACTGCCCCACCAACCTTGGGAACTAAGATGTTATATTCCTTGTGCCTGTAATTACACTAACTTACTCACCCTTCCTGGCCTAGTGGTTAGAACGCGTGAATCTTAACCAACGATCGTGGGTTCAAAACCGGGAAAGCACCACTGAATTTTCATGTGCTTAATTTGTGATTATAATTCATCTCGTGATATACGGTGAAGGACCTGCATGTGTCTAATTTCATTGAAATTATGTCACATGTGTATTCTACCAACCCTCATTGGAGCAGCGTGGTGGAATAAGCTCTAAACCTTCTCCTCAAAAAGGAAGAGGAGACCTTAGCCCAGCAGCGGGACATTAACAGACTGTTACTGTACTCACCCTTCAAACCGGAACACAATAATATTAATTGTACAAAACGGTCTTGCTCAAAGACCTACCACTAAGTGAATAATCACTTAAATTCCCTTCAATAGAAAAATCTAGAACTTTTTTTTCCGAATAAGCTACTAATACAAGTAACTATGGAAACTATGTACAGTCATATTTATAATGAATAAGAATATCATGAATAACATTTTTCAATGTTAAATTTCTCACATTTATTGTAATAAATATTGATCTTAGAGGAAAATGTTTCCTACAAAAGTTGTAGAAGATGAAAAGATGGACATTTTTTATCTAGAACTTAAGTAAACAGTTGAAAACGAATAACAATAAAGTTTCGCCACGATACTTCTGTTCTAGATTTAGCAAAGAGCCGACCGAACGAAATGTCACTATATAATCCTATAAACGTAAAGAAATTTTACAAGCACACTTAGAAAGACCATAACATACCCGTTACCCAAACACGGATTATTTATTTATGAAACGCAATTCCGAACATCTGTCGTCAATGAAAAAGGGTCCAGGTTAGGGCTACCTCGTCATCAAAGGAGCCAGAAAGATACCTTTCAATAGCATCCTGGATGCTTCTGGCTTTTTAAATTTTTGTGATTCTAATTCGACTTAGCTTATGCTTAGACATACATTTAGGTATATAATTACATTACAAATATATAATATAGAAATAATCGCATCTATAGTCATAGTATATATATATTCTACCGCAAAACAGCAGTACTTGGTATTGTTGTGTTCCGGTTTGAAGGGTGGGTGAGCCAGTGTAATTACAGGCACAAGGGACATAACATCTTAGTTCCCAAGGTTGGTGGCGCATTGGTGATGTAAGCGATGGTTAACATTTCTTACAATGCCAATGTCTAAGGGCGTTTGGTGACCACTTACCATCAGGTGGCCCACATGCTCGTCCGCCTTCCTATTCTATAAAAAAAAAATCTCGGAATAAAAAAGTGATATATGCAAATAATAATTATAGCATTTATAGAATACACGCATTAAAATAGCGTATCACCAAAAGCCGGTTTTGGACATATCATAAGTGAAATACGAAGTTAGTTCTCATTGAATAGATCTCCTATAGTATACTTTTTTTATTATATATTGTAGGCATGTTGGCAAGTGGCCCATGGCATGCTATCAATTTATCTTCCTATAAATCTTCACATCGATTTTTTTTTTTGCATGGAGAAGATATTGTGGCAGCTTATTAAGTCACAGGAAGTAAGTTCGATAAATTAGCTCTATGTAATATAACCTGCTATTAAGATTTTTTTTTATTATACCTGGTAAAACATTTGGAGGTGACAACCCTAGTTCAGGTTCAAAGTTTAGATGCCTTCCCGTCAATGTAAACGTATTAGACCCTGAATAGATTAAATTATTCTTCAATAGCCGGCTCCAATGTTCTCGTTTTTATGTCGATCCCGGAATCAGAGAGCGGCATTTTATGTCTTCATTTATTATATATTTTGATATATATATATGTGGAATAAAATATATCAATCTAACGCATTATATAAAAAACTATTACAATTTTAATTTATCTAAATTACTATCAATGAGTACATGCCGTTACTATTCATTTCAATTACTCGGACAGATGCAATAAAAACGCTTTATGGTATTTCGAGACGAACTATGTACTGAAAAGAACTAGTTTTCGTAAGAACAGTATCTATACTGTAAAGCGAAACTAACATTTTTAATGTAAGCCGAACTGATCTCGCAGACCATTTTTTTTCACGTGTTGGAGACCTTCAGAAAGGTACCTAGCTCCCAGAACAAGCTCGTCACACTGATAGTGTTAGTTTCGAACGAAGCCCAAATTCGAGTCGAGTGTTTTCAATATAACTTCTTCATTAGTCTAGCAGCAGGTTTATACAATTCCATACAATGAAAACTGTTTTTTTTTTTAAATATATAAGCTAGCGCTTGACTGTTATCACACCTGATGGAAAGTGATGATACAGTCTAAGATGGATTCGCTTGCCTAGAAGATGCCTATTCGCTCTAGACTTGAAGGTACCTATATTGTAGGTGGTGGGGAAAACGGAGGTCGGGAGGGTATTCCAGATCTTAGCGGTGCGTATCAGAAACGAGGAAGCAAATCGTTTCGTACGTGTCATAGATGCATCAACTACAGATCAGATCAGGGTGCAGATCTTTTCGATGCCTCACAGTTTTATGGTAAAAAGGTGACGGAGGAACCAAATTAAATAGTTCTTGGGCACACTCTCCGAAATAGATTGTATTTTTCAATGAAGATATTTTACAATAGCAAGTTAGTTAGGAAATAAACAATAAGCGAACTCCTATATCTTGGAAAGCATTTAAAGCCATGGGTCCTCACCTGATCTTTCCTTAATTGTTTTAGAGTGGATGTTACCATCCATTGGACTATGGCAATGAAGAAATACAGAGTGAACTTATTTTCTTCGCACACAAAATTTTCTCTATAATATCTTTTAATTGAGTAAGCTGTGGGATTAGCAACCGTGGTTAAATAATAAATTAAATATTGACGATTAATGTAAGAAACATTCACGTAAATGTACGCATAATTTATACCTATATTAAGACATGCGGTAGTAATAGACAGATACAATATTGTGTACGTATGTGTGTGTGTGCGTATGCGTGTGTATGTGCGTGTGTGTGTGTTTAAACATAAATATATCTCTATAGAGCGTAGGATGGTAGTCTTACATAAACATTTACGAAAATGTAGTTGTCTATAAAGTAAACTTATTACAAAGACAGCCAAATAGAATTTTAAAAAGAATATTCAAATAACAATAACGGAAAGCATAACACAACCCGCCGTTAGTTTTATCGCAACGAATCAAAGTTAGCGTCTATCCGATTTCAAAGCCAAGGTGTTCTATGTCGAGTTTTATTCGAAGCCGCCTTTTTCTCTACGGCTTTCATATTTGCATAACTTGCGGGCACATTGAATTTTATTAATAAATACTTTATATAACATCGTTCAAGTCAAAACTCTTGTTTGCATTTAGAACGTTATTTTTTAGGAAGAATAAGATCATACAAACTAATAAGTATTCTTAAATTGCTACTGATATATTTTGTCCCATTATAAGCACGTACATTTTGTTCTTCAGTAACCCTTTTAATTCAGTAATTTAAGAAAAAATGATTGCATCCTAGACAGAATATTATGTGCGTTAAAACAATAAACTATAATATTATAAACACAATATATACAATAAATACAAAAAAATGTTAGTTGCTTTCTTTTATTAAAAGGTCTATTTAATACTTAAGTAAATATAAAATCCAACGCGACCATTAAATCACTACCCTACCCGCCCTTTCGCCTGAACACGAGACATTAACGAAGGCATATATTTTGGAGTTTCACTCTTTAATCTGATGGCCCAGATACACTGGATAATTGGGTATTTCATACAGAAAAATATCCCCCGACAGATACTTAAAAGTATCACATTTTATACAAAATTAAAAATCCATAGAATCTTTGAAGAATTAACTGTCAGCAATTTGCACATTTTATGGATGCTCGAATAAGACCTTTATAAAAATCATCATAAATGATAATTATTAATGCTATTGTAATTAGAGAAAATATATAATTATAATAATTTCTGACTAAATGTCCAAAAGGTCGACATTCCGCAAGGGCTAGATAACTGCGTAAAAGATTTTGTAGTGCAATTATGCTTGTTCTGAGCAATAGCGGACTTTATACTCTTCTTTTGTAGTTCGACTGGATGGCGATTGAACCAGAGCGATCATGAGCAGGATAAGCTTTACTTGCCAAGAAAATTTGTAAATAATTAGCATTTTAAGAACAAATACAATAGGTACTATGTATCATTATTATCTTACTAGCTACCCGTCTAAATACAACACGGTTACAAGGCGCACAACAGTATAGCTCGCAGTCGTTTTAACTTTTTCCAACTTATTTAACAATCATCGTCATATTTCATTCAATTTACACAAAACCTTAACGTATCACATACCAAAACATTCATTAAGAATCACTCCGTGCATTTGTAAACGCCGTATGAAAAACTGTTTGTAATTTTTTGCATTTATCGCGTACAGACAGACAGACGAAACGGAAGGACTTGGTTTTATAATAAAATTCAGTGATATGGTGGTGGAGAGAGCTCCAAAAATCGTCTCCTCAAAACAGCAGTGGAACATTTACAAGTTTCCAAATTTCATCTCTCTAAATATTCTAGACTCATAGACTGATCCTCAAACATTTTATATATTTAAGTTTAAGTCTAAAAGCCTATCTTCACATTAACCAAGTTCTATGAACATGTCTTGTTACATAATTAAGAACAGAGTTATTAGTTCTGACTGAAACGAGATTCAACTTTGCACTTTCGAATTTCTAATTGTACTCTCTATAAAATGTATAATAATATGTAGCAGGTAAGTCTGTACGGAAATCCTAGCTATTATGTACATACGATGAAAGGCTCTATTAAACGTATGTATGTAATAATACCTTTTTAAATAATGAAAATACATTTTTGGAATAAAATGTATATTATATATATAATGTTCATGACGGATAATACAAGGACTTTTTAATCGTCATTATAATACTCTGTCAATTGTAAATCAAAACTAAAGATGAAAACAAACCGTCGAATATGTATCACCTGTCCGGTCAGGAGGTATTTCTTTCCGAACCGGTGCTAGAATTTTAACAATCAATAAAAGGTGGCAGGTGTCAGATATAACAAAGTAGCCCATGTCCCTCCTTGAGGTTTCAGGTTGCTTTATATAAAATTCAGATGAGTGGTTTAGCCGTAAAAGCATAACAGACATACCGACTAGTTACTTTCGCATATATATTAGTCGTATAGTTTTTAGTATAGCACGAAATACATAAAAATATATACAACAGTTCAGTGACTTACTTAGCGGTTTTAAGTTGTGACAACTGTGTACCGCAAATACTTATTAAGTGGCAAATGTTATATAATACATACTCCTATTTTATTTAAAACTATAGATTTAACCGTGATCATAATTTTTATGATGACGCTTCGGAACTTATCCGCTTAGCACGAGACGAATTATGAAATCAAATTTAACGCATGAAAACTCAGCGGAAGATATTTCAAGAGATATATATATAAATTTCGAGATAGATCCGGATTTATCCGGATTTGATCTATATTTCTACTGCGCCATTATGTTTAATAATAATTAAATATTGTGAAATAAATACATATAATAATTTCGCTTCGTCTTAAGATGCGAGTGGCGCACGAAGTCGCGAGCGGAGCTTGTCGTTACTATCTTTTTAGTTATGACTTTTATCTTCAGAACAAAGTCATTACGAAAGTTAGCGTGTTTCGTGTTAAGTATGGCAAAAAACTAATGAAGTCGCAAAGTTAGGGCTTTAGAAACATGAAAGTCCTAAAAATCACATTTTAAAACTTACTTTATTATGCAATTTGGCGGAATAATGGCCATTAGAGGCTTACGTTGATTTTTTACAAACGAAATTGTAAATGTATGAAATGCGTTTTGAATAATTTGAATTTAAATACTTTTAAAGTCGCGTTTAATGTTAAATTGTGTGTGTTTTTTTAAAGTAATCTTATTAGTTTTGTATATTATATTATTGTCTCTTTCTACAGTTTCACTAGGTGAAAGTCATTTTACTCATACCATTGCATAAATTGCCTCATTGGTCTGATGACTAGTTATAAAGCCGCAGATGCTGAGGACCTGGGTTCAAATTCCGGACTGGGTCATTAAACAGATAATGAGTTCCATTCAAATTCTCATATGCAACCCGGATTATGGAATACGTGACGACACAAATACAAATGTATTATTACTTGTATTTGCACACACACTTGTGCACTCTCATAGTCAGTTAGCTAATAAAGTAGTAATAATTATAAGATAAGCTTTATTTTAAAAAACCAATTAAATAATACATTACAATGTATTCCGTTTTATTATTATTATTATCGCGTTTCATATATATATTATATATTCGTAGCTACAAAGTCGTACCATCTTACTTCCATTCGAAATGGACACTGTTAAGTTTTGATTTTAAGTGGTCATTTGGCCAAGTTTTCATGACAGTTTTTATTTTTAATAAATACGATGAAAAAATTTAGAATATAATATAAGATCTTGAACTAAATTAACCACAAACCAAGAAACGCAATCATATGTCTGACCGAGTCCTGATTAAAGATGCACATGTAATATGCGGCCAAATGACGTCATAGCCAAATTGGTAACCTCAAAGAAACACCAAGTAAAAAGACAAATCAATGAACGAATCTCGTTAAGGGGAAGAACGAAGGTCGTATCTGAAAATCTTAACAATGAGACTCCATTAAAAGTAAAATTCTAAGGTTGATTTGAGAACAACATTTGTACATGTGTAATATTTCAAAATAATCGTTCCAGATAGTTACATCATATATACCGATTACGTGCGCGACCAACTTTAAAAAACTAAGAAGTTATCATATGCTGGTAGTTACAGTAGCTCACTCACCCTTCAAACTATAACACAAAGTAAGTATTGCTGTTTGGCGATAGAATATGTGAACAGTCTCAACATTAGAGATTTACATACTCTTTAGTAGCAGTAATGTAAATTGCTGCAACTTAAAATAGAAGACAAAATACAAAGAGGACGAAGTGTGATCCCCAAAAGAATATCTTGGCTAAAAAATCTACGCTAATGATTCGGCAAAACACGCCTTTCCTTATTGAGAGCAGCGGTATCAAAATTTCAAGTTGCCTTAATGATCGCCGAACTTCGAAAGAAGATGACACCTTAACAAGAATACTTTTCAGGTTATATAACGTCAACAGAAATCCAACATGGCGGATGATAAGTAAACAACATCTTGTAATAACAATTTATCACTTGGAGTTAGTTCCCTAACCTCAATATCGTAATGTTACATAAATATAATTTAAGATCTAGGAGAAAACATAAAATATCCATAAAAATTGATAAATTGAATAGTAAGACTATCAAATACATACGAACTACTACTACTTACTACATAGTTTATACAATATTATAGATTACCGTCTCCCAGTGGTAAAGGTTAAGCTGATTTAATTAAAGGGGCGTCTGACGTCACCTTAAGTCTCCAAGATTAGTCGTTCATTGCCAATGTCATGGTCGAATGTCTTTCGGTCTGTCAATGTGTAGTGATAAAGGGAAACCTTCAAGTATAACAACACATAATAAATAATATTTTTTTGTTGTTGAGCACAACTCTACCGAGGAGTTATAAATTACTCCAATAAAATTTTGGAATTAACTGCCTCACCGGAATTTCAATAATTCGAAATTTCGAATGCTGATAGTTCAAAAACGAAATATGTATAAAGAGTGTAAATATGTGAATTCTTTCATAACAATCTTACGTGTTAATACACGCAATGCTTATTAGCTGTAATTTTATTACAGTGAAGCACTTGATTGTCAGTCTTTATTAATATTTGCTATTGTTTTGACATGTAATTACTTAAGGGTTCAAATAACTTTGAAGCATCAACGATAATACGTTCCTGAAGACCTACAAGTAATAATAATCAATTAACACATATTTCGATACCTATCTACAAACACAAAACGTTCTTATAACTTACGTTCAGTCGACATTCAATTTACAGCCAGATACTTGGCCGAGCAAAATGTCCAACAAAGAAACACTGACCTAAACAAAAATGTGCCCCAATTCCCGGGCCTGGGGTTGGCCTGGGTAATCGAATAAAGATTCTAGCTTTTCTATATTAAGGTCCAATTTCCCGTAACTGAATATGTCTTTTGACAAAAAAGTTTCGGAGCTAGCGCGTCTAATGAGCCGTATACAATAAAAAACAGTATGTTTTTTTGGAGCGTCGCTTTCAGGGAGATCGTGTTTTGTGGATTAGGTAACTCGCAAACTCTTAATCGATCTTAGTTTATGCTGTCATAGCGAAAAAACATTTGACGTTGAAAAACTTCCTTACCTAACACCGCTTCCAAATATTTCTTTTATTTTTATATTAATTTAATATTATTTTTATTAAAAAACCTTTAAATACTAATTAATTAATTATTATTTAAAAAGAATTGAAGTAAAATGATCCATAATTAACTTAAATCATACTAAAAATAATTATAAGCCACGGTCACGAACGTATTGCCATTAACAATAAAACCATACCTTATATACCAATGCGCTGCCAATATTCGGCCAATTTTACGCCCAAATTAGCTACGTCACCTTTCATTTACGAAATTTAATTGTTTGATGTGTGTCATTACGTGTCTTTTGGCATATTAAAGAAAAAATATATTTAATATTTATTAAGTTTATTATCCACTCGTTTTTTAACCGCGATCATACGCCTTATAATTTGCCTGATGTTTCAGAATTGTATCTATCGTGGTCATGAGCTAATCTAAAATATATAAATATAATAAATAGTCTTCGCATAATTTTGTATATACTATACATAATTTTGTATACATAAACAAACTTAAATAGCACATATTTTAAACATATAATTTCGACGTCTAAGATACAATGCACCTTCAAAGAGCCAACATACCGTTTCTACTGTCTGTTCTGCGCTTGCAATAGAAAGAGAATATTTTTCTTTCCGTCTTTTAGGGGCTGTGAATAAAAAGCAACAGAATGCATCTCGCGTGTCTTTATCTCGTGACAAACATTAGCTACAGTGAAGCTGCGTGTTATGTCAAGGTCGTATGTATGCACACATGCACAATTTTGGGGTCAGTGTCAGTTTTATTTTTATGATACTATTATACATACATCAATTGATGATCTGTAGTATTATCCGGTAAAAACAAAATGGTGGTATCTGGTGGTAGAGCTTTGTGCAAGCTCGTCTGGGTAGGTACCACCCACTCATCAGATATTCTACCGCAAAACAGCAATACTTGATATTGTTGTGTTCCGGTTTGAAGGGTGAGTGAGCCAGTGTAATTACAGGCACAAGGGACATAAAATCTTAGTTCCCAAGGTTGGTGGCGCATTGGATATGTAAGCGATGGTTGACATTTCTTACAATGCCAATGTCTAAGAGCGTTGGTGACCACTTACCATCAGGTGGCCCATATGCTCGTCCGCCTTCCTATTCTATAAAAAAAAAAATAAATAAATAAAAAAAATGGACACTCAGCGCATAACATGATCGATCTTTATTAAATAACACATGCATACATACAAACACACACACACACACAATTTAATATATATCTTAAGATAGTAATGCATAAGGGCTATGTGGTCAAATGTAGATGAATTTTTGACTTTCAAGATACAGTTTTATCGCCTAATTTGGAAGTCAATAAGAATAATTTGGTGTATTATTTATAATTAGCCTAGCAAAAATAACTTAAATAATATAACAAATAATATATATAATAAATATCTTAAATAAATACAAATTAAAATTAAAAATAGTGACTGTACAAATCGTGGCCGCGTGGAATGATTGCAAGAATGCTAGCATTTCCCCTTTGAATCGCAATTCCAATTTTGTGGGCGAAAAATGAACCAGCCCTATTCTAACTAGTAGAGACAATGAGACGTGGTGTAATTTTTTTGATGAAGGTTTTACTAAGTTTTAGTAAGTCTTCAGACACATACACAATTTTCCAGCTGTCCAAGCGATAACGCCTAACAGACAGATGACCTTGGACCTTTGACTATTTATCGAATTAACTATGTTACCTATCGTCTGCAGTAAGCCCTTTCTTAAATAGTTTTTCCGGTCTCGTAGACATTACTAATATTGTTTTTACCCTCTTTGTTAAAGCTAAGAGTGGGAACATCAATACTGTACTGTGTTTTCATTTGTTTTTGATAGAAACTACTTTCTGAACTGGTAGTAATTTTACTTGTGATAAACTTACAAAATAGCCGTTAAAAGTGGTTTACCTAATTAAGTAAACTATAAGATTGATTGAATAGATTCAATCTTATAACTTTATATAACTAAATGACTAGAATACTGTTTAGCAACCGTTACTTCAAAACTGGTTAAGCAAAATTTCAATAAAACCTCACTAAGAACGCTCCGAAGGTAACTCGTTAAAAGATTACCAAAAAATTCAATTGTCAAAACAGACTAAGACGGAATCAATTTAACGTATTTATAAAAATATTATTTAAAATTGAGGCAAAACATTTTATCAAACCGAGCACTTAAAAATGTTAATTTGTTAAAATTCTATTCATTTCAGTTCTAAGATAAAGAAAGACCTTTGCTGGAATCACTTCCCATAATAATATCAGCACTCATATTACAAATTTTGAAAGAAATTAAAGTGATCCATCGTTTGATTTTTCACAAGAATTGGCAGCAACCCAACAATATCTATACAAATAGTTCTGTTTGAACAGAAGCTCGAAGGTACAGAATCCATTTGTTTCAATCCGACGCTGACCGGTTTTCCTATTATTGAAACCGGATAGAGTCAAATCGAATCAAATAGCGCTAGTCCCAACGGTCTCTGACCATCCCAGAGCAATACCACAACGACAAACCGGTACAGAGCAGATATTTCATAAAAAAAATCAACAAATAGAAAGTGTTATAGACTCCTTTATATTAGATTAATTGTTTCCAAGATCTTTTTCAAGAATTAGCTAAAGAAAAATTTTAGTTTTTATTTTTACACCTTATTTACTCTAGTTTGACGAAGTGTTCTAAATATTCTTATTGTAACTTGACGATTATCTTCCTTATCAGGTATCAGGTAATTTATCGGAATAAATCGTTCACATATTACTACCTCTATGTTATTTTTTATAATAATATATTGCTCATCCTACCTTTCTCGACAGCGTCGGTCGGTGGGCCGAATACTGAAACTTAGGCGAGAATAGTTAAAGGAACGTCGTAAGGATCGAAAAGACGCAGCAAGCCTAGGACAATTCGCTGTTTATATCATTTTATACTCATAAGTAAAAAAATATCGTTAGCGCGATTCAGCTTCTTTAGTTTGTATGAAAAAAACTTAGTAGGATGAAAGAAATCGTAACCTTAACCAGTCCGGTTGTAGCCGGTGACATCGCACATCCATCCGGCTGTAACCGGTTAGCGTGACAGCGACCATTAATATACGGAAACATGGCGGATTTGTTTCGGCGCACTCTGAAACACGATTAATTGATTCGCAGCACGCAATGTATCAAGGGTCCCTAATTTAACATCTAAACAGTTAAAACAAAGTTGGTCACTGACATATGGTAGTAAATCGTCACAATTAATAACATTTAGAAATGTACTGCCCGGTACGATTTATTTTATTCCGAAATGGCCAAAATAAAGGGAAAACGAATGAGTCAATTTAAAATATCAGATAATTATCCTGGTCATACTGACATAAAATAGAGGTAAGCTTTCGTTTTTTGAAATTTTATAAGCCATGTTAGTAAACTGGGTACGCAGACAGATGTAGATGATGGGACAGATCGCTTCGCGGTACTCACTGTATAGCTCGCTATTAATTATTATCTATACATATAACAAAGCAGGAAAAACCGTTGTACAATGAATAAATTTATCAAAAAAGATCGTGGGCTATAAAAATATATTAACAGAAAAAGAAAATGCATTTTTTAATATATCGCACTAAAACTTAAACCTATCTCACTTTCACGTGGACAAAGTCGCGGGCGCCAGCTAGTCTTAAAATAAAACTATAATTATACTCCTGAGAAATCGCAGCAGACTACTAGTGACAATGCTAGTTAATTAATTATATACAGAATCATGTTTGAACGGTCTCAAGAATAATGATAAAATATTAAAATGTCTCTTTATACGATCCTTCGAAGTTTCCATAACTTTAACTTCTAAGAAGTTCGCTTGTAGTCAATAATGTGAAGCTTTTTTAACTATTGCCTTCTACATTTGAACGGGATCACATCAAAGTTAATCTTGTTAAAAACTTTTTGATCTTGTTAATACTATTGGAATCAAAGTTTTCAAACTGTCTGAATTGATTTAACGTGTACTAATATAAATTAGCATTTACAGTAGAGTATTAATCAATTAATTATGTTGAGCTGGCTATTCTGTAAGTATAGACTCGAAGCTCACCGCAAAAGAAAGTCGTAAAATGTCAGAAAGTGATATGTGATATTGACCATAATGATTATAACATTTGAAGAATACACGCATCAAAATAGTATATCGCCATAAATCGGTTGTCAACATTCCACAGGCGAGTAATGAAGTGAGTTCTTACATAGAACTACTGGTATATCTCTCCTGAATCGGAAATGAGGATGAGATTCGTTAATATAAGTTTTGAGATTAATTCTTAAGACTTCCAGACATTTTTCATTTTTTAATCTTAAATATGTTTACTACTCGAAACAATAGCATCGAATTCTAAAATGATAAACATTTCGGATTTCGGAATAACTAGTTCAAATTTCTCAGACATGAATGCTTTTTAAGAACAATCATTTTTTTTTCTAAAGAAGAAAAGCTAAGATGGCAAAGTGGCTAGAATACCTGAATCTTCACCAAAGCTTGAGGCTTAACGCCGGACAAACACCAGCGAGTTTTAATATACGCAAAGCTCGTCTGAGTAGGTACCACACACTCATTAGATATTCTACCGCAAAACAGCAGTACTTGGTATTGTTGTGTTCCGGTTTGAAGCATGAGTGAGCCAGTGTAATTACAAGCAAAAGGGACATAACATCTTAGTTCCCAGGGTTGGTGGCGCATTGGTGATGTAAGCGATGGTTAACATTTCTTACAATGCCAAGGTCTATGGGCGTTGGTGACCACTTACCATCAGGTGGCCTATGCCATTTAAAAAAAAATCGGAATAACAAAATCAAATTAAGAATCAAAATTCCTAATATTGTACAATAACGAACACCTAAATTCACCTGAATCGCGCTTCGCCAGTTTTTTATCCATATTTCATTCTAAATCGTTTGCATACGTAACCGAAAGTCCCAGTGCGAACGGAAGGTGTAAACAGGGTGGAAAAGGGGGGAGAAAATTCTCACCAAGCAAATAACGAAGTGAATTTTCTAAGTAAAATGCTATTGCATGTTTTGAATCTGAGGTTATTAAAATAAATATCATTTAAACCTCTGCTTTAGTAGTAACTGTATTTATAAAGCATCACTCGAAACTGGTTGACTCGGCCTTCATTCAAACATTCAACTTGGAGATCGTACGTTAAATATAAATGGGTATAAAGCTGTTTTGCTTAAATCAGATATTTTAATACAAATATTATTCTGGAATTATATTATTGTTGTGCTTCTTTGGTCTAGTGGCTAGATATAATCCGCAGATCCTGGGCCGATATTCGCTGATGATAGATGAAAAATATCTACCATCTGATATTATATATGTTATGTATATGTACATGAATATACATTCATACAAAAAAAATATGCAATATATAATTCGATCGAAGGTTTGTACAATTTTTTTTTTCTTTGGCATAACTCTAGCTTGCTATTATTAAGAAATATACTGCCTTGCTAATCTATAATGACTTCGATTTAGACAGCTTACATTCTCGAAATGACATTTTACTACATTCATTCGCATATTATATTAAAAATATTACAATAACGAATGAATATAGTCAATACTAATATTGGTCTCAATCTATAAGATTAAAGAAAACTCACACAAATACACACACAAACAGACACATATAACACGATAAAAGATGAAAGTAGCTTGCGTTCAATAACATGGATATTGGTCTCAACCCATACGAGATGAAGATATACATATACATAAATTTTAAAAACAGAACGATGGAGAAAAAGTAGCTCAGTTTATCTATGTATTAAAATAGGGCTTAGATGTATTTGTACATGGTTCGTAGCTCACATGACCACGAGTCTACATTAGTATAACAGCGAACATCTTCAGCAGCTTAATAAGGCTAATGTGTTTGCCGTGTCGTACCAGCTAACCGCATTACGTGAAAAATGTTTTTCATTTAACATTCCGTTGTCAAATATGAAACACTTGTGTTTTTCATATCAGCCAACCATGCTACTTACGTTTTTGAAATTTCAGTTCATTTTCACTCTTTTTGGCGGCAAGACGAGTATTCATATTACTTTGTTCCGGTTTGAATTTTAAGCGAAACAAAACACACTAAACGTAAAAGAACTTGAGAATTACAGTTGGCAACGATTTATTCTGAACGATTGGCTCTGATATGATATTTTAAAGAAATATATATCTGTAACACATTTATCAAAGTAACATAATTCATCGTTTATAATTCTTTGCCGTCACACATCGATCGTATTATAGATGACGCAATTAAAACACCATGCTATATATTTCACTGAAATTAGACACATGGTTTTATCACGAAGTTTTCCTTGACTGCCGAGCACGAGATATCCCACTGTTCTAATATGGGTTAGTTTTCACACTGATTTTCTTTCGCCGAGTACAATATGAATTATACATTCAAATTAAGTCGTGATAATTCAAATTCACAAATTTATATCGTCTTCAATAAAATCAACTTTTTTTAAATATCATCTATATATAATAAGGAATAATTGACTGACTGTCTGATATAGCAATGCACAGCTCAAACTACATAGCACTATGAAAAATCACAAACCTTCCTTTCCTTACTGGTTCCTTTTACATATTATGCTAGCACTATGAAAGATTTTTGAAAACTTAACCCCTTAGGTAGTAAGGGGCTAAATTAAAGTTTGTATGAAAATCCTTCATTTTTGAAGAAAGAGCTCTGCAAATTGGTACTTAGCCATTCCGAATTATGACTCGAGTGAAAGTGGTAAAGTGCTTATCTAATATGGCATCTGTTTTTCGACATATACGTTTATTCTATTCATCGTCTATAGAATTTAAAAATCGAAGAAAAATCTCATTTACATCACGGCAGTTCTACATTTATTAGCCACGAATGTTGAAACAATACCAAGGAGAAGTCTAGAACTGTAACTAGTTATTATCGGGTCGTAAATTTGTTATCAAGATATATATTATTTTACTGGTGGTAGGGCTTGTGCAAGCTCATCTGGGTAGGTACCACCCACTCATCAGATATTCTACCGCAAAACAGCAGTACTTGGTATTGTTATGTTCCGGTTTGAAGGGTGAGTGAGCCAGTGTAATTACAGGCACAAGGCACATAACATCTTAATTCCCAATTTCAAAAAACATTCCCAAGGTTGGTGGCGCATTGGTGATGTAAGCGATGGTTAACATTTCTTACAATGCCAATGTCTAAGGGCGTTTGGTGACCACTTACCATCAGGTGGCCCATATGCTCGTCCGCCTTCCTATTCTATAAATATATATATATATAAACTAATAACTATTAAATTACGAAAAACTGTATTATGTACTATTTATATTTAACGCTTTATTTCAAACAATAAATTAAAAGATTGTAAGAAAAAGAATCACTGTATTGTTTAAAAGTATATATATATATACTTGCATATATACTTTTCCCTCATTGAATGGATGTTAAATTTTAAAATATTTTTATATAAAATAATCGTGTCTGTATAAAAGATCATTGCTCGTCATGATAATATTTATGAAAGTATTAAACGGAGGGGATGTTTTTTATGGAATAACTTATTTTTTATATATAATTAATATATCGCTGCAGCAGCGGAAATAGCATCGACCCATTTTCATCAAAGTATAGTGAAATAACTACATGTTTTTTTAAGCTTCATTCTCGTCACTTATTTATTTCCAATAACTTTAACAACTTAGATAATCTTAACCAATGAGTCCGAATTATTAAGTTAAGATAGCAATATACAAATTAATAAATATTAATAATGATAATTAAATATTTTATATTTAATTAAAAGAACAAGTTTAATGGTATAACTATTTTTCTATTTATATTTTTTTATATTGTGACCGACTCGTACGTCGTGACGACAAACGGCATAATTCTTATTGGTGGTAAATGGTCACTATCGCCCATTGTTATTGGCGCTGCAAGAAATATTAACCGTTTCTTATCACCAACGCTACCAACTTTGGGTACTAAGACGTTATGTGCCTGGCTCGCTGGCTCACTTACACTCCAAACCGGAACGCAACCACATTATTATTATTATATTGGTATTTTGTAGTGATAATGGGCGGAACTTACCCATACGGGCTTTAGAAATTTAATCATTTTAATTTCATATTTATATCCAAAAACTTGTTCAATGCAATATGACTACGTGTCTTTAATTTATACCGACCTCGTTCAAGCCTTATATCATCCAAATAAATTTATCTCATTTACTTAGCTCCGTAACAGCAACAGATAATGCAAATATATCATAAGCGAAGCACCGTCCCGGGATAACCAAAATAAGCATTAACATACAAAAATAAATCCAGGAGAAAATTTTGTCTCGCTGCAACCGATGCCAAAAATCTACGAACGTTATTATTAAATATTTACATATGTATTCCACATGATAATAAAGTACGTATTAATTTTTATTTATATATTTGCCAGGGATATTTAGTTATAAAATATTCGCTGGGAATTCGTACAATATTATTGTATACATTTAATTTATTTCTGGTATTTTTCTAATAGTTTTGACTTGATACCCGTACAAATAGTCTTTTTCGAACGCAAATGAAACTTAAACATATATTGAAGACAAGTAAGTAAAAAAAGCCTTATCGCTAAAACATTTCTTCCAGGTAACCTGAAGATAGTGGAAAGTAAATGATACATGACATATTAATATATTATAATGAAATTACAATACGTTGACCACTAAAATTTATTTGAGTCGAATCAATTAAGTAAGTACAAGTAAAATATTTCTGACCGATTTCGGTAACGGCAGCCAATCTCAAGATCATTAGCCAATTAGCCAACTGCACAGGAAGAACTGCACATATTATAGTTCAAAAGTGTGTGCGCAAATACAAGTGCACTCTTTATTGCCTCACTCTGATAATCCGATGGGAAGGCACCGATACGACAGGAGAGAAGGCGTAGGACCAACTGTTTTCCGTTCTTTACAGGAGTGTAAGCACTGGAAATTGGATTCCATCAAAAGACATACCTAATTACTTTTGGTTGCCTTGACCTAGGACTTGAGCCCGGCAGCCGGGATGGCCTCGCGCTGCCGTACGCATTAGCGAGGAGTGCGGGGGGGGGCGAGATTCGCCCCCTGATGAGAGCTCCGCCGAGCCGCGAGTGGAGCAAAGCACGGGAGAGGCCGCGGATGCATTATATCAACACGATCCCGCATCCTCTCCGATCCGTGCTGAGGACGGCCATCGCAGTGGTTTTAGTGGGTAAGAATCGCACATAACCCAGTTTCACCCTCTATGGGAGCCCGGGTACCTTTCTGAAGGTTTCCACAGCGAGAAAAAAAAAGGATTTGAACCCAAGAATTCTAGTAAACTTACTTGACAAACAACCTTAGACAAACCGACGCGGCAGTCAGAGTTTAATTAGGATATTAGTGAGCTTAATAAGTTCTAAAAAGAACCAAATCGTCGATAAAAATCACCAATGTGATCCTAGATTAAATTTTCATTATTTTTTATTACGTAATTGTAATAATCGTTATTATAATTGATACATATAATAAAACCGAGCAGTTCAAAACTGGGTGTATTCCGTGAGCCATTAAGATAATAGCTACGCGTAAGGTCTAATCTACAGCCGACGGCCGTCAGCCGACGCATTTCATTAGCCCACCTCGTTTAACCGACAATGACTTTCAAAATAAGGGTGAAAAATTATGAGCTAATTTGAAATTTCTACAACATAACATAAATTAAGAATAATTTGTTATTTATCTACATTACTATAAAGACTTTAAATTATTTCATTTAAGTGTTTTCAACGCAGCAACAGTGAATATATTATCATCTCGACTTTAAACACATTATATTGAAAATTCATATTTATATAAAATGTGACACAAAACTGACGACTATAATGATGTACGTATATTCATTGTATGTCTATTTACGGTTATAATTCTCTTATTCAAAAAAAACGTGCTTTAAAATCTATGATAAACAAAACATGCTTGGTAATCACAATATAATCGTAAATTAATATAATAAACGCTAGAATACTCACAAATTTCTTTAGATTAAAATATTTTTTTAGGATTAGAAAGTATAATAGAAGCTATAACTATAAAAATTCCTCTTAACAATGAACCTTGCTCAGAATCCGAGCGCAAGGAAGCTGGCAATATTGCAAAATGTTTGTTTTCCACATCAAAGCAACGTCAACTAGAATCCAAGTGAATAAAGAATGTTACTGGAAAATACGATCGTAAATTCTGGCCTGACAGTATTCCAAGTGCATTGAATAAAGTAATCGAATCGAATGAAAATAATGTAATATTACTATTTATGTGGGGTCTTGAAGAAATTGGTACAATTTTTGTTAAGTTTCTACTGTAATTTCTTCTCAAGGCAGAGAAGTACGCTATTAAGTTGTTTTTATTTAATTATTTCGTGTTTTTTAATGAATTTATTAAATAGGCAGTTTGATGAATGGTCCACGTAATAGTAAACATCGCTCAGAACTGTAAGAAATAATTACCATCCCTCATATTGTTAATACGACACCAACCGCAGAAACATGTTCCTTGAGCCTGTAATTGCACTGGCTTACTGAGGCTACAAAGCAATATACAAGAATTCTAAGTATTTCTATTTGGCAGTAGATCCATGGATAGTTCCTATTCAGACATGCTTGCCCTACCACTAGCGTTATGCTTCTACATTTTATAAAAATTGAGGAAAATTTATTGATGATTTGTAACTCCATTTTACCCTATACTAAATACATCATTAATTTGCTTTTTGTCAGAAAATTCGTCTCATTTTCGTCGAATTAATTAATTTAAATGGGAATTTAAGATTAAAATATTAATTATACAATAACAATAGTCACTGAATTTTAATTGAGAAATAAATTACAAGAAAAGAAATATTGTTTATAGCAACAAGGACTATTTTCGCGTGACTGTTTGATTAGGTTATTAGGACCCCGTAAAGGGAATTAATACTAACATTTAGGGTTAATATATTAGGGTTATATTACTTAGAGGAAGGAAGGAGCATTCTGGGCATCACATGGCAGGATCGCGTGACAAACGGGTCTGTTCTAGGCGAGGCAGAGCTGCCTAGCATCATGGCCATTCTCAAAAAAAAAAAAAAAAACGGTTACGGTGGCTGGGACACGTGCATCGAATGGAGCAGACCCGTCTTCCAAGGCAAATACTACTGGGAGAGGTTGTGGATGCAAAGAGGTCTGTTGGGCGGCCTATGCTCCGTTACAAAGATTGCGCTAAGCGTGATATGGTTGCGTTTAACATCCCTAGCCATCGATGGGAGGAACTGGCAGAGGACCGTGCCAAGTGGCGACGCCTTATTCACGAAGGTCAATCAAAGCATGACAATGACTGGTTAAACCTACTAAAAGAAAAACGCACTAGGCGTCATGAGCGGGCTTCAAACCCCCGCCCATCTGGGGGCGCATACACTTGTCGGAAGTGCGGCCGGAGAATCCTCTCTCGCATTGGTCTATTCAGTCATGAACGCAAGTGCCTTCGCGATGCCGCTTAAATCATCTGTCAAAGATGCAGAGGCCTATATATATATATATATATATATATATATATATATATATATATATATATATATATATATATATATATATATATATATATATATATATATATATATATATATATATATATATATATATATATATTACTTAAATTGCAATAGAAAATTAACATGATTACGCAAACTACAACTAAGTCAAGACATATCGAGATCCTAATTAACATATCTCATCTCGACTGCTATTATATTACCAAGCTGAATAAACTAACATATTAATCTAGGTCTCCAGGGTTAAGGTCTTAGGTTTCCAGGAACCGCTGCTTAATGAGCGCTGCTTTGGCTATTTCAGACTAAGCCTCAAATCCTTATAGATTGCTTGCAGCATAATGGTACAAGATAATGCAGCTGTGATGTTTAGTAGTTACTAATCCACACGAATTATCGTGAGTCATCAGCTCATTGATATAAAATCCTAGTGCTTCAAGTTAATCCACAGTTCTTAATTATGGCTTTGGATACTTCGAACTTTGTCCTGAAAAGTGCGACGTCGTTGAAAATATGATGAAAAATTTGATAAGATCTTGTTAAAAATTAATATTTCCTAGCCTTTGTAAATCTAACCTGCCGGCGTAACGATACCACAGACTAACGAAGTCCTTTTCTTTGTAAAGTGGAAAAAAGCCCTTAAGAACCATGTTAGTGAAAATTACAAGTACTGTAGATTTTAAACAAAGAATAGCCGACTCTGAGCTTAATTATTTTTATTAATATTGGAAGTCATTGTTTAAAACTGAAAACACCTTAAAGCGTTACGTCAATTAGTTGACGTACTTCGTCAATAATCGATAATTACATAAACTTTCACAAACAACTATTTAATTCGGAACATAAATAACATCTCGAAATATCTCGAAAAATAAGCTGAATCCGCAGAATTAAAAACGAAATCAAATGCTTTATATATATTAAATCAATTTGAAAATGTTTTGTCACTGTCTCATAATAATAAATTAAGCGGCAATGCTTTTAAGAGAAGATTCGAGAAATTTCTCTATAATATATAAATTATATTCGGTAATAGTCGCTGGGTTCGGACCAGTGAAGTAGGGTAAAACATTGCCGCCCCGAGATATGGGACGACACTCATGAGGTTCTGCATAATGCATGAATTAGACCGCGATTTATACCGCCACCGCACCGGTGAATTGTGACGTTAGCAAAATTAATGATAATGAAACGTGTGTCCATATTTACATAAAATAACACGTCGTATTCGTTTTCAACACTGAGGAATGTCACAGAAATATTACAGACTATATGTTGTGGTTGAAAAGATATTAAAGTAGCATTGAAGATTTTGAATATAAGTTACAAATATATATAAAGTTCAATAGTGTTTTTTCATAAAGCATCGGTTACATAAATTATGAAACAAAACTTTTTGTTATTCGTCGTATTGTTTATTCTATTCAAAAATTTGCTTTCGAACGCAGTGAATGATTCACCGAAACATTAATAAACACATATACATTCCGTCATTTCCTAAAATATACCTTAATCAAAATACAATAAAATACATTTTAGTTAATTTCAAATCGATCACTGACCTCATTTGTGTTCCATCGATGCCTTTGCGCAGCGAAGTGCTCTGCCCGTGGCAGGCTTTCCAAATTTTCGGGGAGTTTGATAGGCTCGCCATCTGTGAAAGATGATAATGGATATTTAAATATATAATAATAAGTTATAAGTAGCAAGTAAAACATGTTTAGTAGTAATAAAAGCCTGTAAATATATCCCACTGTTGGGCTGAGGCCTTATCTCCTCTTGAAGTTTGAGGAGAAGTTTCCAACTTATTTCAATTCGCTATTCAATACAGTTTTGGATAAACATATAACCATTTTTCATCCAACATATGTACGAACAAAGACACAAAATCAATTATAAACATAAATCGAGCACAATAAAATGTTGCTTGCTTGGTTATGTTTGAACCCACAAGATTAAGATTACCGTACTCTTACGACTGTGCCATCACATTATCAGCTCTTAAAATGGGTGTATGTGAAAACAAAATAAAAATCCAGGCGATTACATTAATTATATAAAAATAATGAAAGGAAGTGTATAATGTAAGGCTTTTGTTATTCTAAGAAACCTTTACCTCATTTAGAATATCAAAATTAAATACTTCATATACCAATTATAACAGATGCTTGATAAGTATTTCTTAGTAAATCTTAATTGAAAATTAAAACAAAAAAATAACTAATATATATAATAAAGTTAAATTAAATCCATTTCTAAAAACATTTTCTAATACATTTTGTAAATGTATAAAAAATCATCGCCATAATATATAAAAACGCAAAAACATTTTACGTAAATCTTTTGTCGTAATGTACTCCTCGAAACATTCTTGCAAAAAACATATTCAATTCCATTTAGGTACGCTAGTGGATACATGGTCAACAGTCCATACATTATGCAGAAACAGCGAGAAAGCAAAACCACATCGTAAATATACAGCCCGTACTCTCCAGAAAAAAAATATACAGAAGCAGGATTACCCGGGGCTAAGCAAAAAGTAAAAATGTGTCTTACATGTTATCCACTAACCACGATTGGACAAAATTAGTGGGCGCTCAAGCAAAAGCTTAACTTGCGAAATTTCTTCCCTCCTACGAAACTTACAAAATTCTATTTACTGTCCTCTTAAACGAAAATAGAGGAGAATCGTCTCAAACACCGCGACGTAAGAGCCAACATCGGTTTGAATAAACGAAACTAAATTGGCAACTTCGTATACCGGACGGCGACGGAATTTCAACAAGTTGGACCATTGCTCTGGATTGCACTTATAAAATATGCAGTTATGTTGTCTTTATTGTGCAGAACATAAGGCTTATTTTTGTACATTGAGAGGATGTTTAATTTTGCGTGTTTAAGCCACTACGCCGGTTGCAGTGCAGACATTCTTGACGAATGTTGCCAAAAACCGGGCAGTTTTCACCTCGTTCCTGCTCGCTTTATTGTTTTCACGGTACCTTGACAAATCCTGCGTTAATATGAAAGCGAGTGTCATTTTTGCCTGGCAAATTTCAAATAAATTTAGAATAAATATTTAATTTATTCTAGTTATTCTTGCAGACGACAAAATGGTAATTCATGAAAATAAATTCGATTTAAATTAAAATTAGCTCGCTGTTCGAGCTCGCCAGATTTTAGTGAAAACAAATTTTCAATAGTTCTCACACTCTGACCTCATTTTTAAATTATTTGTGAGTGAATTAGTTAAAATATTTCAAACGATTTACGGCCTTTAATATAAAACACTTTTTTTATTTATCTTTTCTCATTGTACACATTATAAATCATATCAATAAACAAATCGTCAATATTGCTATCAATTAATCATAACGACTTTCCAGACTAAGGAAGCAAAATAATAAAATGAATAATTAACGCGCGTGTATGCGCGTGTTAATTATTCATTATTTTTATTAGAAGTGACTATAAAAAATTTGTAAGATAACGTTTGCAATAAAAAGTTTCTATGTCTAATACAAATGAAATTGAAAAGAACGTTCCCGTATACGCAATTAACAAATAATCATCAAAAGTGTTTCTACAGACACACGCTCACACATAAAAAAATATATGTATACACAGATGAATTGAGGAACTCCTACTTTAAATCAATTAAATCTTATACATATATTAAATAAAGTCTCATATAAATGAGATATTCCAAAGTCCAAATGAATTTTAGATCCAATTTTAAGTCTAGGAAGAAAATAATAATAAAACAATACCCGAATGTCTTAAATCCACGCAAACGAGGTATTAGGTAAACAGTTAACCATATAAGTTATATATGCTTTTAAAAATAAGTGATTCAAAAAGATGCTACTGATTTTCTTTCACCAGTTTTTCTCAAGTCTTGGAGTATTTATTTTCCGAATCGTTGGTATATCTTTGAAACTCCATAAGTGTAGTGTTTTTATTGTTAAATAAAGATTTTGTCTTTGACTTAAAATATTTATATATATAATATTACATTTGCTAATAAAGTTCTTACTAATGTCAATAAAGGAAGTTAAACAGGAAAAAGGATTAAGTAATATTATAATTCAAAATATTAAAAAAGGTAAACTTTTAGACATTTTTTTTTATTATGTTTGATGTGTGTGATTTCATTATATATGGTAGTTTGTCAAGAGTTTATGTTTGTGAGTTTAAGCAGCACCCAAACAAAGCTGACAAGGCTTATGGGTGTCAAGAATAAAAATAAACATTAATATTTTGTTGTTAATATATAAATAGATAAAATAAATAAATGAATTCTAAAGAGTAACTACTCAATTTTTTCTGTTACGTCTTAGTAGAACCCAAATAATGTTCTAGTACTTTCTTCGTTTTAGGCTATTTTGAATACAATGATATCCAGCTTTTAAACTAAGAGCGTACTGTCATTTTATATGAATATATCCTGGAAATAGAGCAAAGATTGATACAATGACGAGCATTTAATATATTATACAAATAATTTCACTGCCTCGCTGATCTTATAAGGCAGGTCTCAATGTCAATAAAAATGTATTAGCTTTCTTTGCAGAGATATTCTCAGTAGTAACCTGGAGTTTGAAAATTGGCAGTTTTACATTTCTGTGCCTCGGAAAGCAAGTAATATCGTTGGTCCTTAGCCTGAACTCTTCTGGTCGGATTTACTGTCTCATTGGATTATGAGAGTGTAAATGTATTAACTATTACTCAATTAAAGTGTTATTTCGAAAAACCTTTTTCCTGTTTCGTAAATTCGGAAAAAAAATTCCAATGTCACTTCCGTTACTACATCATAGCCAATCAATAAACGAAGGAGTCAACTAATTTAACATTTATGATCATTTTTCTTATGAGAGAATATTTTTTGAAAATAATATGAAATGATACCTTAACGCTTAAAAAGAGAATAGGACCCACGAAAAACAAATGCGTTATGATTCATATCATTACAATGTGAGAAAAAAGAAACGGAAGTCTGGAGCAAATAGCTATCGTCGAGCGTCAATCCACTTCATTACAAATAAATATTTCGGCTACATTACCTTCACGATTCCGCCTGACCTAACCCTGCCCGAAACGAAAAAAAATCAGTACATGACTAATGACCCACTACGCCGCTAACGAACGGGGCCTGTGTGACCCCGCATTGTTCTCGGGAGAGCCGATTTGAAGAGGAAATCTTCTTTGTTTTACATAACTCGACGGTGGAAGGGTTTTTTTTTATTTTTTTTAATGGACACGCTGAGTCCGCTTGATTCTTTACGCCCTATGCGCTTAGTAACAGACTACTGGACGACCTCTTTCGTAACGATATTAGATTTTATGTATTTATTTTTAGTATGTCTGGAATTATTGGATTAAACGCAATGCACTGATATTTATGTCAACTTTAATCGCCCAGATTAGAAATTCAACAGACATTCTTGTTTTTTTTTATATACGGTTTACGGTTTAAGAATTTATTTCTCTCTAAAAAACAAAACAATTCACTTTAAATATTTGAGAAAACAAGTTTAACATATTTAAATATTATATATACAACAGACGGACAGTACAGAAAAATAAAGAACAACAAACTAAACTGTTCACTTAAAATAATGTGGGTATGACAAAACCAAGATGCAATATTACGTATCGTTTGTGTTATAGCAATTAGGTAGCAATTGATATTACTGTCTTTAACTAATTTACAAATTAAAATTTGTTACAAAAATACAATACTCAAATAATAATGTAGAATATTAGTCGCTAATAGTATTAAATGAAACCATTAATAACTTTTTATATATTTTATATATATTTATTTAAGTCATTAATTTAAATAGCCCTGTTGGTTATTTCAGATGAAATGTTGACTTTAAAAACAAATCAGAATTAAATTATACGTTGTAAAGTGTATATATTGATTAATGTAGATTTTATTCAGTTACTAGTAACTTGCTTCGGTTAGCTCGGGTGCTATTTATTATATTCCCCGTCGCGGTAGGCTCTACGATCGCTCGCCTGTATTTTTTTAGCTGGCAGTCAATAAATCTGTGCTATCATCTAAAGCATTTATTCAACGACACTTTGTTAACGAAAAAGGTTATACATATAAAAATAAGGGTTAGTTCGTTAATGTCCATACAAGATAAATAATATAATTTTATACGATTATTACATTAATTTTTTTTGATTGATGAACTGGAATAATGACCCAATTTTTTGCCGGTTTTTCTCGGTAGAATCTACAGTCCCAAACAGTGGTACAGATATATATGGTATATACATTAAAATGAACCTTGTAAATTGACGATTCAAAAGCTTCCCCACTATAACCTACGCGAATAAAGTACCTATATTTTAATTTTGTTTTTAGTATAAGTGTTGGTTATTGTAATTCAATTTTTTAAATATGAAATACCATTGTTTGAAACGCGAGCGTGCTGTCTAATTTTTGCTCTGCACAGGATTGAACGCTTAACGTCTGTATCAAGTCTTGTACTTCTAATCAAGTCTGCCAATCGACATCTGAAAGATTAACATTGCCAGTACATAGAATTGTAGTGACCACTTAACATGCGAACGCCAATTTGCCAACTAACCTACACTGCATTTAAAACAGACATTCAACGTTGGAA
Source organism: Nymphalis io (assembly GCF_905147045.1). NCBI lineage: Eukaryota > Metazoa > Arthropoda > Insecta > Lepidoptera > Nymphalidae > Nymphalis > Nymphalis io. The sequence continues at coordinate 11,417,315 of NC_065902.1, forward strand.
AAAGTTCGATAGAGCTGAAAATTTGTAGGAACAGTTGCAACTACCCTGCGCTAAAAAAATTATCAAGGCCGTAAGTCAAAAGGAAAAACGTTATCTTTTTAAAAAAAATTGTTATCTTCTAATAGGTTTTTTAAACGCTCTTTTTGCCATTAAAACAAGTGTATTTTTAATTTTTTACGGATATATTAAAATATGTACATAGACGTATGTTTATTTTCCTCTTTATTATCGAAAACATTATGATTATAATAATTATGATAAAAACGAGGTAATATTAGTGTAGGTTTATAATTCATTGCGTGACTTATTCGATTTATACAAACAGAGATTCCAATATGTGACAGATTTTTTTTCTGTTGGTAAAGCTTTATGTAATCTGGGCAATAATTCGTAAGCTATGTTTCGGTTTGATGGGTGAATAATTTTTCGTATTTAAATTTCAATTTTAAAAACTTTAATTAAAATCTACCCTTGATTGAAATGTACTTTTACTGGTGGTAGAGCTTGGTGTAAGTTCGTCTGGGTAGGTACCACTTACTTAACAGATATTCTACCGCAAAATAGCAGTACTTGGTTTTGTTGTGTTCCGGTTTGAAGGGTGAGTCAGCCAGTGTAATTACAGGCACAAGGAACATAACATCTTAGTTCCCAAGGTTTGGAATTCAAAAATAACGTTATGTTCTGTTAAGTACCTAAACAATTTTAAAAAATGACCTTTTGCACTAACGGTAGCGATAATCTTATCGAGGTAATTATTATTATTTAGGCGAAGAATAAATCATCCGACTGGGAGATAAAGCGACAGATACAACTATTTATAAGTGCTTACATTTTGTATATGCAATTTATAGTTAGGAAATTTTATAAGTACCTATTAAGTAATTAGCCTTACTAATTGTATATTACTGAGTAAATATTTATATTACTATTTTAAGAAAAATAACTTTTGTTCGTGCGCCACGGTGCTATTGCTAACGGAAATTAAAAAAACAATAATAAACGAAAAAATTAAAATAATTAAAAAATATATCTATATATTGACGTCACAAGGACTTTGTACTTCGAGATTAATCTTAGTTGTGCCTATACCAAGTCGGTCTAATCAAGTCATATCTATATGATAATACTCCTGGCCGCGTTGGATCCAATGTTTGCACAAACATAATTCGAGTGTTTTGTCAAGATGACAAGCAGTTTCCGATACAACCTTCGAAAAATGAACGTGAACGATGAATCGACATAATAATTATATACGATATAATTATGTATGCTTATAAAAATTGTACATACCACTCGTATCTATGTAAAGAGAAGTTTTATCTGCTATTACACTCGTTATATAACTGTATATACATTTAAGTCAAATATTGTTTTTATTTTTTTGGTGGTAGGGTTTTGTGGAAGGATCGTTCCGGCTTGAAGGATGAGTGAGTTAGTGCAACTACAGGCTGCACATTTACGGAATGGTTAATATTTCTTACATCGCTAATGTATATGTCCAGTGATGACCACTTACGATCAGGTGGCCCATTACTTTCCTAGACTATCATTTCCGATCGACTTCTATACCAAATATTAAACTTCGCCCACACATTCGAGTGTGGTTGAATCATTTTTATCGCAAAAAGTTTTTTATCACCTAGATTAATGACTGTGCTGGTTTTCGGAAACGTTTTCTGAATATGAGATTATCCCAGCCTCTATACTAGTTGCTCCCCACAGTACAACTCGTCGAACGATCCATGGCACTATGACATGCGCTCGTTGACACGTAAAACCTCTTTTTTTAACAAATTATATTTTTAATTCATAAATAATATTTTGTCTGTGAAAACATTCTTATACAGTGGTTATCGTGTTATCAGTAATTCTAACGGAGATTTGGACGCGTGTCAGATAATATACACATCATTGACACATGTTTTATCAATTATTATCAATGTAATTACTATTACTACTTAAATTTTATAGAACGGTTTTTTTAATCATCTAACTAGATACCTACTTTATTAATTATTATTAAGTTGACAATGAGAATAAGATTAACAAAAATATTATGATTATTTAATGAACTGAGAAATTTTACTCTTACTACAAAGAAGTAAAAACCCAAACAAAAGCGTCTGGTACTAGTATAAATGTCGTTTAAATATATTCGAAGAACTAAATAAAATTTTAAAAAACGAGTCTCACCATCTGTTTATTCATAAGATAACATCGTAAGTTGTTCTATTTTTAGTAGCTAGTTATAATAAAAAGGGGGAGAGAATGGAACAGATAACATTCGAATGGAAACAATAGTCGACGTCAAAAATTACCAATAATTGTATCACAGACGAAGTAGTAATAATAATAGAACATTTTTAATTTTTTTTATTTTTATAAATCTAGACATTTCGTTATTCATTTTTATCACAACTGTTATTGTTGTTTCTGTAATACACGAGATACCCATCCTGACTTCGCACATTCGAACGACGGAATTATTTTGTTTTTTTTTTTTGGGCCAGGCAAATAAAGTTTCATAACGTTCAGATAAATGCTTTAGAAACGCATAGAGGACACACTCAAACATTCATCTCAGCGTGAAAGAAAACAAGTGTAGTTATAATTAATAAATAGATATTTTTATAAATAAAAATGAAATAAAAATAACAGATGCATTTTATACCACTTTATTTAAATCCTCATAAATAGAAAACAAAACAATTACGTAATACACCCATATTCATACAATAAAATATATGCAAGGAATAAATTTATTTATAAATGATTCCATAAAAAGCAAGTCATCTCATTTTATCTTGAACATAATTAATTTAGTCTAGTATAAAAAAACAAGAAGAATACATTTACCTACAATACATACATGGATAAGTCATATTCCTAACAGTTGGTTACCGGTTTGTCTAAGCTTTCCAGCTTACCGATGATTCCTATAATTAACCAATCAACTTGATATATTCTAAAAGTACTATGCCATAGATATGTAGGTAAAAATATTTAAAAAAATTCTGGACATATCACCACAAATGATACCAGTTTACATCGACTTTAATAATAATTATATATAATATGATCGTAAGCTTGTGCACCTAAATCGAGTTTTGATTCGTATTAATTCGTAAATTTTGACCTTAACGAAATCCAATATGGCGACTGGTATTTTTTTTTTATAGAATAGGAAGGTGGACGAGCATATGGGCCACCTGATGGTAAGTGGTCACCAAACGCCCTCAGACATTGGCATTGTAAGAAATGTCAACCATCGCTTATAGCCAATGCGCCACCAACCTTGGGAACTAAGATTTTATGTCCCTTGTGCCTGTAATTTCACTGGCTCACTCGCCCTTCAAACCGGAACACAACAATATCAAGTATTGCTGTTTTGCGGTAGAATATCTGATGAGTGGGTGGTACCTACCCAGACGAGCTTGCACAAAGCAATATACAACAGCAAAGGTATTCCAATATAACAAATGTTTAAATAATATACGAAAGCTATAGATTCCATTTTGATATTTTTTTTTTATCTCTTGACCAATTAACTTAATAATTGACATCTTTAAGTATTTTGGAAGCGAGAATTTTAGGATACGTACAAAATTAAACTAACTAATATATTTCAACAATACTATTGAGAAATCACGTAAATAGTAATAAAACTAATTTGGACTATGAAGCAAAAGAAAAAACTTTTTTAAATCATATACATATAAATCTTATTAAAATGTCAGACAATATCTACGTCATAAAACTTTTTTTTTTTAATAATCGAGTAAACGAAATTGGCCGATTGATTAATACTCTAATTTAGTTTATGTAATACATATAGACAGACAATATAAACAAGCACCACTGTATAATTCAACAAAAACTAGAAACGATTCATTAAGAATCCTTCAATTATTGTTCGTTAATAATTTATACTTACTAAGAAAATTGAAATAGGTTGGTCGAATGTTCGGTAATTATGAAATATTCAAGATTCAAGACCATTGACACGGTAAACGATATTTGTTCATAAATAAACCTTGAGCCATTGTAATAAGGGTGTTAATTGCTTACTATTGGTAATTTATCATAATGATATATGATAACAGAAGTGGTACTTTAGTCGAATATTCAAATTCTAAATGCAAAATGAACCTACAAACTAAATTTTATTTCTTGAGCAATGGTTAGGATGTAAATGATGAAGTATATAAGAAATATATAACAATAAATGACGTCACAACGCGGCAAGCAATTAATACCAATATGAATAAATAATTATTTTCACATATATTGAATAAAACTGAAAAAACATTCGAATACCTAAGACACCAATAACAGTTACTTATATATCTATTTTATACATAATTTTAATTTGTAGAATAATGTAAAATAAAAATCCATCTTATCGATTAATGAAAATATTAAGTCATTAAGTCTTTTATTTGACAACATTAATAAATCATAAACATGTATTTTTATGTATGCTTACATACTAAAAATGCAAAATATTTACATAATAAAATCATTAATAAAAATAAATAAAAAATAATAAATAATAATAATATTATAATAACAACAATTATTATATTAAATGGTTTTTAAGCAATTTTACTTTACAATTATAATATCAGCACTAAAATCATTAAATGGCAACACAATAAAAACATACAAAACTGAAAAAAAACAATTGCATGATATTATATTTTATTATATCTATGCTATTCTGACACATTTCTATTAAATCTAATCAAATTTTGATTTAATTATTGTTTAAATATTTCTACATCATCATTACTTTTTATTATAATATAATTGAATTATTAATAATAAATAATTTATATACATTAAAGTAATGTTTCCAGTTGTAAAAATTTGTCCTTTAAGCGAAAAAAAAATTAGGTAATTTTAGCATTGTCAGTAAATTATTATACTAAGATACCTGATATTAATAAATTATAATATATCAATCACAAATTATTTGAACGGTAGCTAAAGTATAAAATTTATTATGGCAAACTTATTTACAAAAGGAATTAAATAAACAGACTTAACATCTTCAGTTTGTTATAAAATTTTAATAAAAAAATTATCAGGTATCCATAGAAACACTTTGTGTCACATTTCGATAAAATTACTGTACCTTCTTCTTTTCCTTTGGCAGGAACATAAGAACGAATTTCTGAAGAAGTTCTGTAAATATCATTGTGCCGATGAAGACTAAACCTGTACCCACCCAATGACCAACGGTGAAGGGATTCCTGAAGTAGATAATTGAAAACAGTAATGAGACAAATTTCCTAAGAGTGACGGTTAATGTGACGATCAGAGAAGCACATTCTGTGGTCAACACATAAACAGCACTGATGCACAAGCCCTGGGTGAGAACATAAAGGATCATCCATAGAATCTGTCTGGGTAATGTAAACCCTAAGAAATCTACATCAGGCGTATTCAAAGCTATTTGAACGTGGTTGATCAGATTCGGAGTGGTTGGTATCCAGATTACTAATGGCATTAAATGAGTGTAATACAAGGCTTCCCAGGGATGTTTTCCATGTTTCGAATACAGTGATTCCTGGAATATTCCCATTCTGGCCGAGACGAATAGGGCGAATGTTAGAATGGCTATGCCCAGACACCACCAGAGCCAGTCAATAAATTTCAACTTCTCTTCCTCAGCAGCATCTGCGTGGGTTTCTCTTTGTGCCTTTACATCTCCACTAGATTGTATAGTGCATATAGAAATACCAGCAGATATCATGAAAATCGCAAGATATTTAAGTGGTGAATACTTTTTCTTTAATATCCAAACTCCCATAGCCATGTTCGCCATTAAGGACCCAGCTCTGAATATCATGTGTAACGGCATAGATATGTTGAATTCAAATGCATAATTGTTTGTGACGCTGCTTGTCCAAAAGAAACCCACGAGGAGAAGATATTGTTTAAATGGAATGTTTCGTTTAGCAAATCCAAACTTCCCCACTGTGCAGAATCCAATGGAAGCGATAAATAGAAACTGTAGAAAAGTAGCTAAGTTGCCGGATCCAGGGTCTTCTTTAACAAGAAGTTCCAAAAACACTACATTGGAACAGCATCCAACAAAGACCATGCCAATCGCTAATACAGCTTTTATATTCATCTTGGATCTGAAAAGAAAATACTAGTTATATTTCATCAATTATAAAAAGAAAACAAAATATTCCGATACCGGGAATCGAACCCGAGCCTCCTGGGTGAGAGCCAGGTATCCTAGCCACTAGACCATATCGGATATTGATTTACTTGTCAAATATGTTATATATATACCTCGTTTAATGATATTTATAAATTGAAAATAATTCATTTCTTATTGTAATGACTTATTTTAAACAGAAATAACATTAATTAAAATACTGCGACACTCCTCATACAAGAGCTCAATACACCCACACAGGTGAACGATTATTTAACTAAGATCAAAAAGCACTGCTATTTCTTGACAAGTAAAGATTGAGATACTATTTTGATTTTATTGGAGTTTAAATAATTGAAAAATACTTACTTTTTAAACACTTTTTCACACTAAAATCACATAAACACTATAATTATTATATGAAACACATTCTGACAAGCGGCGCACGTTTGACAGCGATGGCAGATCACATTTGTGTGCGTTATTGCCAGGGCACTAAGAACATTGTGTACGTCGTTTTGATCGTGGCCTCGAGCAGATCGCATGCGCGGTCGACTATGTTGATAAAGCAGGGCTATTTTAGTTCTACTCCGTTGTCGATAGATGGCGTTGTTTAAAGTTATTAACGAGCTATATAGCCTGTTTACAATTTAAGAGAATATTTTTTATTTATTTTTTCTAAGAAAAATACGTTTATATTAAATAATTTACACGTCATTATTACTTTTATTTTATTTTACTTACCTTAAAAACACTGATGGTTTTTTTTCTTTAATATAGTTAATTTATTTTTTCTATAATATATCAGGTAATCCATTTCATTAAGTAGTGTAGACACCTAATTTAAAAAAAAATGTGCATGTTATATTCTTATTGTAATTATTATTATTTAATTTACTTTCAGCCAAGGTTCGTGGTAAAGGAGAAAAACATTTTTATTCTTATCCCTAAAAAAAAACACTAAAAACCCCTACTAAAATTAAAAAAATAAAAAAAATATGTATGTATTTTAAATAAAGAACATTAACCAAAGATTAACGATAATTGTTATAAGTAAATAACTTAATATCAAAAATAATAAACAAACAAAATACAAAAACTGCTTACATAATAGATACTTAATAGGAATCTTCCTAAGAACCTGTATCTGATATTAAAGGGGTATAGAGGCGATTGTAACAGATTTATTGAGGTTTTTATTATCATAACAATAAGTGGGACGGGCTACAGAAATGGTTCCATGTTATTTTAGGCGTATAGAGAACCTTTTCCTATATCGTCCTCAATCCCTAACATCAGATATTATGTTTCTCTTTATATAAAAATATATCGAGCGTACGCCGTTTATTTGAATAATAATAATACATTCATTATCATAACATAGTTATTATTTATAAAATATTTCATACATGAAAAAGATATTTAGCTACAAATGTATTTAATCGTTTTTCAGAATCGCTATTAAAATGTATGGATATGGATAAATAGTTTTACTATACTTTAAAATAATCAGCGTTTCAAACAACTAACGATCTAATCTTACTGTACGGCACGCGTCTTTTTAACCGACTTCAAAAAGATGTTTTTTATGTATGTTTGTACGTATCGAATATGGGCCAACGGATGGTAAGTGATCGCCACAACCTATAGACACCATTCCTTACATTGCCAATGTGCCATCAATCCAGGCTCATTTGCTCTTCAAAACGGAACACAACAATACTAAGTATTACAATTAAACAGTAGAACACGTGACGAGTGGGCGATAGACAAACAAAACGGGTGGACCAAGCAATACCGGCAAAAAAAATTAGTTCTAAAGCAACACTATAAAAAATATACACAATAAAAACATGGGTAAGAAAATTACTCAACCAATCTGCTCATAGTTAATTTAATAACACTGATAAGTGGAACTCCTGCTGAGTTTCTTTCGCTGATTCTTCGGAGCTACATTCCTTTTTCTAATTGGTTATAATTTACACTTTGCTTATCAATGAGTTAGTATTCTTCAATAGTGAATAAAGGAAATGTTGTTTCAAATTAAAAAAGTATACATAATTCGGCTATTGTTGTATATTATTTATTGTAAAGGATGAGATATAAAAAAAAACTCGCTGAGTTTCTTTCGCCGGTTCTTCATAGTTCTGAGCTATTTATTTCCGAACCGTGGTAGATTTATGAAAATCAATAAGCAAGTGTAACGCTTCTATATTGAATAAAGATTTTTGACTTTGACTTTGAATGCTTGAAAGAAAATACTAAAGCGATCAACGAAACGGAGCAAAACTACAATGGTTCATTGATCTCGGGCTCTAGGTATGAAATAGTTATCTATATATATAAATGAATGAATGACTGAATGAGAAGCCGAGATGGCCCTGTGTTAAGAACGCGTGAATCTTAACCGATGATCGTGGGTTCAAACCCGGGCAAGCACCACTGAATTTTCATGTGCTTAATTTGTGATTATAATTCATCTCGTGCTTTACGGTGAAGGAAAACATCGTGAGGAAACCTGCATGTGTCTAATTTCACTGAAATTCTGCCACATGTGAATTCTACCAACCCGCATTGGAGCAGCGTGGTGGAATAAGCTCCAAACCTTCTCCTCAAAAAGAGGAGAGGAGGCCTTTAGCCCAGCAGTGGGACATTCACAGGCTGTTACGGACTGACTGACTGTCTGAGAACAATCAACGCACAGTACATACTACTGGGGCTAACAACATGAAAATTCGCATTTCGTTTAACACAGTAGATTAGCACTAAAGAAGAAAATTTTACCCTAAAAGTATCGACGGATACAAATTTCTATTGAAAATCCTTCATTTTTGAAGAAAGAGCTCTGGGAATTGGTACTGAGCAAAACTATATTATTAGTTTTATATGAAACCGTTTATGAAAAGTATAAATTTAACTAAACGCATTGGCCATTGTTATCAATGCAATATTGAAATTTTAATGAAAGTTCATTGATGTCTCCGCAACAAAAGGTAAACTTATAACACCAAGCGGAGTCGGAAACTCCGCAAAGTCAACCTTTCGAGGTATAGTATTAGTTTCTATAGTATGATTGCAGAGGTCGTTTTAGCGTTGCACATTAATATATTTTAGAGTTTCAATTAAAAAATTGCATTAAAAATAATAAACGATAGGATATATAGATGAATATATAAAATTCGAATTATTTATCCATGTAGGTATCCATCCATTTACTGGTGGTAGGGCTTTGTGCAAGCTCGTCTGGGTAGGTACCACCTACTCATCAGATATTCTACCGCAAAACAGCAATACTTGATATTGTTGTGTTCCGGTTTGAAGGGTGAGTGAGCCAGTGTAATTACAGGCACAAGGGACATAAAATCTTAGTGCCCAAGGTTGGTGGCGCATTGGCTATAAGCGATGTTTGACATTTCTTACAGTGCAAATGTCTAAGGGCGTTTGGTGACCACTTACCATCAGGTGGCCCATATGCTCGTCCACCTTCCTATTCTATAAAAAAAAATGTAGGATATATCAAATGTAATTGTACATAATATGAGATATTGATTATTGTAGCCGGCGGCCAGCGTTACCTTTTTTATTGAAATAGATAATATATTAAACAACACAAAAGTTTATTTCACTTCTATCACGCATATAGTGTTGCAGCCGCTTTAATTTTCGAATAAAACATCTTTAAGCGTGATAATGTACGTGCAACATTCAAACATGTCACGATTCAAAATTAAACGCTTGCAATAAATACAACGCATTGTTTTTTGAAGTAAAACATATAGTTCAATGAGAGTAAAATTTGAAGGTAGAATATACATGCAACGTTTTTATTCTTAACGTAGGTTTGAAACTAAAGGAAAATTTCAATTCGATCACGATCAAATATTTAGTTACAACCATTTTAATTTCAGAATCGAAACTTTGACACTAAAAGTTCAGTGTAGAACATTTACCTACAACGTTTATATATGTAACGTTTCAAAACTATTACTTCTATCGCCAAAACGTTTTACTGTCACGTACACAGAATTGCAGCCGCTTTATTTACTTTTTATTTAATCAACGCTGTTTATAAAGCGTGACCTGGAAACGAAGGGTTATATTCTAGGTACCTTTCAATTCTGTGTCTAACATCTTACAAATTGCTTGCTGTATAGACAACTGCACGTCTGTGTAACTTTCGCCCAAGGCGAGGTTTGATCGGAATCGCTAAGTTTTCAGACAATAAAATTGTAAATGCTTTTTTATGTTGTATTTTTTTATAAATAGCTGAAATCTTATTGGTGCAAACTTTAGGATTTTTTTCTAAATAACACTTTTAATAATATAATTAAATGACACTAGAATATAGGTGATATTAATATTATAATTGCGAAAGTAGCTCTACGTGTCTGTTACGATTTCAAGGCTTAAGCATTGATATCAGTGATTTAGCCGTCCGATGCCTTCAACATATTTGACAGAAATTATCAAAAAAGGTTAGACCTTACGTAAGTTGTATTAGAATCGGGTGGCTTAGTTTCGATGGTCAATTCGTGGCACTACTGAATCAACGGCTTTCTTAAAGCAATTCTCGGCGTTAAACCTCAATTATACCTTATATATTATGTAATAAAAGTGTATTTCTTTACTTACTACTTTTGGAAACTACTCTACTTCTTTTGAGATCTACAAATTCACAATAGAGTTACGGTATATCGTAGTCATATCTGTTACAGTTTTCTTACAAAAAAGCACCGACCGACGATTTTCTCCTCAACTACGTTGACTATCACATGTATATAGTGTTTGTTTACATAAAAATACAAACTTTATTTTTTAACTTAAATAATCAAATCTCCACCTTTGCGTTTTCAATTTTTTTTAGTTAAATTTGATAGACATGTTTTTATTTCCAGAGTACAGTTTTTTTTTTAATTTTAGGATTACTGATTATTTTGTACGTATTATTTTAATTTTGAACTTAAATAATTTGGCAGTATGCCTGTTTTCAGGTATTTTTTTTAAATATTTAACTTCTTCATTGATCGGACATATTGAGTTCCTTTTTTAATTTCTTGATAAGGGCGTTATAAGTCTTCACGAAAACTATTATATTTTGCACATTACATGTCGATTGAATGTTAATTTTTACATAATTTGATATTTCAAGCACATCCATCAGTAAAATAAGCACTTTTCATCAACAACTCATATGATGACAGGAAACCGAGCAAGCCGATTAATTTTCCAAGATGGCGTCAGGCAGACTGCCGACCGAAAAAGTCTGCCCGAACGTTGTTCTCGTAGTGTTACAAAACATACTGAGCCAGCCCAAATAAATGAGATAAAAGCAAGAGACCGATGAATTTCAAATAAAATTACAAACAAATAATATTCCTTAAAATAATAGTTTGACCAATAAGATAATGATAAAATCGAATAATAAATTACTTTATTGTACACCAAATAAAAGAAAAACAATGTTTTTTTTTTATATTGCCGGGAGGGCAAATGACTCTACTCCACCTGATGGTAAGTGGTAGTAGAGTCCAAACGCGATGACGGCCAGTACAGACGGGAAAAACGTTCTGCACTAGCCGCCTTCGCCTTGCCGGCCCGCAAGATTCCTCTTCACGCCTCGTTTGAAGGAACCCGGGTTGTAAGAGGAGGGGAACACGTGAGCTGGTAAGGAATTCCATTTTTTGGAAGTGCGACAAAGAAAGGAGTTGCCAAATTTCTTTGTTCGCGATGGAATCGATGTCACAGTTAGGCGGTGACATCGAGAACCAGCTCGCGTTGACTTAAGAAGGAAGGGGGAAGCAGGAATTAGAGAGAATAATTCCTCAGAGCACTCGCCGTGATAAAGTCGATAATATAATAATATAAATAATAATATTTTATAATGTAAACAATCTTTAAAGAGCATGACAAATAAATATTATTGCTAGAAAGCAATTTCTACCTACCTCTACCACAAAACCAAAGGATAGCGAATAAATATTGCTAAAGTAAACGAATAAAGTGGTTGATTATTCCCATTTTTACACGTTGATCCAAATTCCACAGCTCTGAACATCGCTGCATAGCAGCGTGCCTATCGGTCTTCTAGAGATTATTCTTCGAAAAGTGTGCTCAGAAGTTGTATTACTTAATACAATCCTTGGACAACCAGGTACTTTTTTCGGGCCTACACGCGTACGGTACCAACATCACACCCATCCTCATGAAGCGTTTGCTTCTCATTTACTCATGCCAGCCAAGCAAAGCCAAGGTAAGGAATGTACTACCGGTACCTGTGTGTTGTGTGTGTGTGTGTTGGCTTGATTGTCCCGATATATTCAAGGCAAAAGTAAATAGACTTTTTTGAAGCAAGCTTCATCTTAGACTGCATCAACTTACTGTCAAGTGTAATTCTAATCTCTAAGTATTTCAACCACATTTTCTGATTACAATCATTAGCAACACACAATTATTTCAAGCACAAGGCAAGTAATATCTAATTTCCAATATTGGTGGCACATTGGCGCTGTAAGGGGTGGTTAATATTTGTTACAGTGATGTTTAAGGACAGAAGTGACCATCAGGTGACCCATTTTCCCCTCCGCCAACCTATTATATATAACAAATAAACATCAAAATAAAAAATATATTTATTTGGTAAAATGTTTGCAATTGAATGAAACATTGAATAAATTTCAACGCATTTATTTACTTTAGCCCAATCACCTCTCGGGTACATAAGAGTCGTATTAGCGTGCACATCGTCGTTGCATAACTATCACGTCCATGCTATAACCGTTGCTGTAATTCAATTATTCCGCCTCGGTGCACGCGACTAACGACCTTTTGGACTGACTAGCTCGCGTGAAATTCCTGTAACTATTTGAGGTGAGAGCTAATAATGTTAGACTGTTTACTTTTACTCTCGTTCTTTTGATGTTTTCAGACGTTGAATAAGAAAACTTGATGTTATTTTGTACTTGGAGAAATTAGCACTATTATTTTTATTGCTTAATATTTTTTTTAGAAATGATATATAAATAAGTTCATAAAAACAATCTCCACGATCGCGTTGCCCTAGCATTTTATTATTTTGTTATTTGTAACTTACTATTATTTTGATTCAATTTATTTTTGCATGTTTTTATTTGCAGGCAACATCACAATCGAAATTTTAGCATTACTGATGTGAATGTACAATTTTAATTATCCCCAGTGTATTTTTTTATGTTTGCTATATTATTGAAGTATTGAAAGTTGGAAGTGTGTACACTCGCGTGCCTCGGAAAGCACGTAAAGCCGTCGATTCTGCGCCTAAATTCTTTTCGATCGAGTCGGACAGCCATTCCATCGGATTATGAGAGTTAAAGAATAGAGAATGCACCTGAGTTTGCGCAGACACTTGTGCACTATAATATGTCCTGCGCAATTGACTAATCTCTCTTGAGATTGGCTACCGTGGCCGAAATAGAGCTAAATGACTACTATTGAAGTAAAGTATGATAATGGGATTTTGAACTCCAAGACAGGTATTCGACCTACTCGTCCAGGATGAGGGAGAATCTGTATTTTTGTTGTACTGCAGAATCTTCAGAGTGGTTACTTTTTGTCTTTTTACATGTTACCCTGCCACTTCTTCAATGTCCGTATTATACGAAAAAGTACCTTACTGTTTATTTTACTTCAATTTTCATATTTAGATGACCCCATTTAAAAGTAATCAAATTCGTCGTGAATTACAAAGATACAATGAAAAACAGTTTTTTTAATTGAATTAATATCCGTCGACGAAAATTTGACTGATTATTTTTGGCCTTTGTATTTAGAAATAATTATTATTTTAATAAATTCAATGAGTATTGTAGATTTAGAAAATTTTAATAAAACTTTTCTAAGAATTAATGTGTAGTCTGACCTAGAAACAACAAAATCTTTCAGGTCCAGGAAAAGCTATTGACCCACTATCAATTTTCAGATGAACCATCCTTGAGATGAGATAGGAGTATAAGAAACAATGTACGTTAAGCTTAAATAACTGGGCATTAAAGTTCTTTTTCCTTTCAATGGGTAAAAATAACTACGTAATACAAAAGAAAATAAAACTAAACAGTATACGAATAAGGTCCTTTTTTCTTTGAAGATGGTAATGTTGAGAAACTAGAATACGTGCCCGGCGTCTTCAAACAGCCGAAAGTAATATTTGCAAATTTTGACAAGCGGTTAATAGAATTTCGAAGAACTGTTTATCTAATTTAAACTTTGTGACTTCTTTTTAAAGTTCATTTTTGGTAAATAATGGATATAAATTGTGATCTCAATCCCATTACCAAACGATAGTAGGTAGTACTTATGTTATAAGTTTATATATTTGGAGGCCTACCGCACTTTAAAAACAGGCTTCTAAGTATCGTGCAGCAAATTTAAATATAATATTAAGTGTTTTTTAATACATCATCTCAGTCTGTCTATCTATCTTAACCATAAAGGGCATTAAAAGCAGAGTAAGGACGTTTTTTAACGCAACCATAAATTGAGAATAAATCCTCAACCAATAATATGGTGTAACCTCAGTAATAAAAACATTATAAAACAGAGTTGATGTCAGATATGTAAGAGGCGGGCTGTAAACGTCGGCCGAATCCTTTCTATCCAAGTTTAACACTGTGACGATCCCAAATAAATGGAATAAGAGCTTATGATGAATGATTATCGCATAGGCGAAACTCAGATTCCCTGTTTTTAATCTTTGAAATTAAAAATTTATTTATAAGGCTGGTTACTTATGACGCCCTCTAGATATGTAGGCGAATTGTGGCACGAAGCTATCGTTTGGTTATTATTACAGTTCAAACGATACCTGAGCAGTTTTAGTTTTAACATGAACTCCGCATTCGCGTCATGTACGTACAAGGTTAATATATAATACATAGGTTAATTGTGGTATAAATCATATATACGTTTTGTTGTTTAATTTTAGTTATAATAATACAAACTAAATATAGAAGCTCCACTGGTGCCATAAAATCTTTCAGAATTCTGCTTGACCTGAACATCCCTAACCTGACAAAGGAGGCCATTAAGCACATGTACTCGTACATAACTATTCACTTCATTTATGTTCTCTGAAGTGGTTAGAATCAGCGTGAAAGCCGAACACATATTCTGAAAGAACTATATTTTAAGGCATATAAAATGCCTAATATAAAAGACCTTGATAACATTATTAGGCTGAATAGTAATCGGCTTTGGTCATCAATCACTAAGTAAAAAAAGTGTACTCTTATAAGGGAGCCCTTTTTTATTCACTATTTGGAGTATGAAGGTTATAAAGCAAGGATTTTGTGGTAGTTGACCGCTTAAGCTCATGTCATCTTTCGTTATCATCTTCTGTTTTAGTTCTTCTTCTGTTTATTTCCACTGTTTCGCAATACATTTGACATCGTATCAAGGATTTGATTTAATAGACTTAGCTGAAACGTCATTTCATTTTACGTCAGTGTGTGCTATGACCAAAATATTTTACTTTATATGATTTTCTCTGTTTTCTATCCCTTCGGTTTCTCTTCAATTAAGTTTTGTATATCATATCTATTCATATTGTTGGTTAATTAGATTAGGATGATGATATTCTTCTGTCCGACTTGGCCATGGCTGTTCTCAATGGAATAACCAACTGCGTATGATACTATGCACAAACGTTCGCGCTCTTCTGTATTTAAATACTGACAACTTCCAGCTCCAGCTCTATGATAAAATGAGTTGAGTGAGTCTATGAGCCCCATCCGAAATATGAAGACATCTGGGATATGCAGTCTTATAAATCGGACACAGTTTGAACAACTGACGTTAAAACTTTAATTCAATATTTATTATTTTATATTTAGGTTTTTTTGCTGTTTTTATATTTAATATTTTTGAGTTACTTAAAACATCATCAGTAGCAGCCTGTTAATGTCCCACTGCTGGGCTAAGACTTCCTCTCCCTTTTTGAGGAGGAGGTTTGAAGCTTATTCCACCATGCTGCTCCAATGCGGGTTGGTGGAATACACACGTGGTAGAATTTCAGTGAAATTAGACACATGCAGGTTTTCTCCGTAAAACACGAAATGAATTATAATCACAAATTAAGCACATGAAAATTCAGTGGTGCTTTCCCGGGTTTGAACCCACGATCATCGGTTAAGATTCACGCCTTCTTACCACTGGGCCATCTCGGCTTCAAACATTTACCTTATTATAGTTTTAGAATGGTTAAAGTTTTGATAACATGTTAATATATTTTTTTACATAGTCAATAGCTTAATAGGTCAACGTAATCCGAGTGAAAATCGCCGATCCGGAATAAAATTATAACAGATATAAAAAAATTGTAGATGTTTTAAATTTTTATAGACAACAATCCTAATTTCGGTAAATAGCAAGCGATAAACGAATATAAACTGTATTCTTATTCAATTACAGTTAAGTTTCAAAATAAATGGAATAAGAGCTTATGATGAATGATTATCGCATAGGCGAAACTCAGATTCCCTGTTTTTAATCTTTGAAATTAAAAATTTATTTATAAGGCTGGTTACTTATGACGCCCTCTAGATATGTAGGCGAATTGTGGCACGAAGCTATCGTTTGGTTATTATTACAGTTCAAACGATACCTGAGCAGTTTTAGTTTTAACATGAACTCCGCATTCGCGTCATGTACGTACAAGGTTAATATATAATACATAGGTTAATTGTGGTATAAATCATATATACGTTTTGTTGTTCAATTACAGTTAAGTTTCAACTATTCTTTTTATTTGTAACACCACCCCACCTAACGCACTATAACCCTCTATGAAATTGACCATATAATATACCCATTAGAATGAAGATGTCATGTCCCTGGTGCCACTACTCGTAGCATAACAGTATTGATGTTTGTTTAGTCTATTTCAATTTCAGGAGAAGTATAAATAATAATATCCTGGGACATCATTCACACACGGCCATCTGACCATCTAAACTAAGCAGAGCTTGTACTATGGATACCAGACAACTGACATACTACATATACAACATTTCTTTGAAAATACTCAGGACTAACAGACATGATCCTGCACACAAATGTCTGTCCTGGGTGGGAATCGAACCACAACCTTCGGCGTTTAAGGCAAGTATCTACCAACCACGCCAACCGGCCCGTTTAACAAATTTGTCCTTAAAATTACATGACATGATTGGTTAGAACCTAAAATCTAGGGTATTTATAATGGATTCGAGGAAAATGACGTTTTAAATATCAGACAAATTATTATCAAAACTGTTTGAAGTAAAATTAAAGTAGATATCAGTAACTAAGTGAATTAGTGTTATTAAGTAAATAAAGATATATTAATTGAGAAATGTTTGTAGTGTATATATAGCAGTTAGTAACAGCCTGTAAATGTCCCACTGCTGGGCTAAGGCCTCCTCTCCCTATTTGAGGCGAAGGTTTGGAGCTTATTCCACCACGCTGCTCCAATGCGGGTTGGTGGAATACACATGTGGCAGAATTTCGATGAAATTAGACACATGCAGGTTTCCTCACGATGTTTTCCTTCACCGAAAAGCACGAGATGAATTATAAATAGAAATTAAGCACATGAAAATTCAGAGGTGCTTGCCCGGGTTCTTATCCACGTTCATCGGTTAAGATTCACGCGTTCGTACCACTGGGCCATCTCGACTTTTATATATATATATATATATATAGCAGATATATATATATAGCAGATATATATATATATATATATAGCAGAGTTATTAGCAAATCTTTTTTTTTATATTATAGGTAGGCGAACACCTGATAGTAAGTGGTCACTAACGCCCATAGACATTGGTATTGTAAGAAATGTTAACCATCCCATATATCGCCAATGCGCCACCAACCTTGGGAACTAAGATGTTATGTCCCTTGTGCCTGTAATTACACTGGCTCACTCACCCAAATCGGTATACAACAATACCAAGTACTGGTGTTTTGCGGTATCTGATGAGTGGTGGTACCTACCCAGACGAGCATGCACGAAACCCTACCACAATTACATGGAATATGTAAATCTAAAGTTTATTTATCTTTACTCACATTGAAATATAGTAGTTAGATTTAATTCCCATAAATAAGAAATTGCAATATAACGCCCGAATTGATTTACAATACCCATCAATTGATTCAACAAATCAAAATCCTTTATACAATACAGAAACATTATACTTATTATATTAATAATCAAATTAGAAACTATTACAGATTCGCAAAAGAAATACTCTGAGAAGAACTGGCGAAAGAAACTGAGCAAAACTACCGCCCCATCTATTGTACGTCGATGGTAATATGCCAGAAACCTTCACGCAAGTGCCAAAAATAATAGACTTTCAACTCATTCAGACGAACGGCGCGTGAAATTATAGCTTTCGAAAAAAACAAGAATTCATTTATATAATCTTTTAACTTGTAAGAGTGTATTATGTCCGAAGTAATATTATAAATGCGAATATGAGTTCGTTTATTTGTTTGTTACGCTTTTACGTTTACCCGATACTTAACCGATAATAATTGCGATATTACATACAGTTGTCAGGTGTAAATAAAAGGGAATAGGGTATCACTTTACCTCCAACCCATTCGCGAGCGAGCGACGCCGCAAGCAAGAACAAGTTAGCTCATAAAATGATTTACTTATAGACGTTTAGTGGGTGCTTAGTTAAGCGCTTTTTCTCTTTCTGTCATCACTGTTATAACGTTGGAAAGAAGGAACAGCATTGTTTAACCTAGACCACCCAGATGGTTGATAAGAAAAGCCGTGTACGCGTGTGCCAATGTAGGCTATTAGGATTACTAGTTTAGAATCAAGATTCCAGCTAATAATGTAATATTAAGTTTTACAAGGTTTTCTTTCAATGACCTAAAATAGCAACATTTATTAGATTACTACCATCTCCAACTGGATTAATATTAAACATTTAGATAAATACTTTCGCATTTATAATATAAGACGTAGAACTGTTATAATTAATTATAAAAAATAATAAAAAAATGTACACTTTTTCTTTTTATAGTTTTAGTAATATAACTGGCCAATAAATATATATAGCTATTTGAATAAAACCGTCTATGTATGTCAGGCTCATCCATCAAAGGTTCTGAAGTACTATTTTACTTTTTATATATGTATATATACAAATATAAATAAAATAAAAAACCTAAACGCAAAAGCCATTATGCAAATTGCTACTTACAGGTTTTTTATTTATTGATAATAAAATACATTAAATATTTCAGTTAAAAATAGAACTATATAATAATATTTCTCTATTTTTAAGACTGTCTTTTCGACGTCATCTCGGTCGCATAGATTGTAAAGAAATAATTCTGTATATTTATCAAACATAACAGTCATACAAATAAGTGATTACTTAAAGTAACCGAACCCTGAAACATGATTAAATTAAACCAAAATTTAATAAACACTACCGTCATCCCCTGACCTTGGTCACTTACTAATTAGGTTACATTTTTAAACTCACCATGACACACTCATAATATATTCCGCTGTCCGACCGATGTAACAAGGGCTTGTTATTAAATAACATGATATTTGCACAGGTGTAGCTTCGAAGTTTATGCTAATTTATGCAAACGCGGCGAACTAATTTTCTTTAATGAAAACTTCGGCTTCAAAGAAGTGTAGCAACAAATTGTGAGAACATCTCAACGGAGAACGTTGTGTTGAATTTTCTCTGTTATTACTCAGTTATAAAACTTTATTAAGATAATATGTGAATGTTATTATAATGTGCTTGATAGAAGCAAATGTGGGCGCCCTGGGGGGTAATAATTACTTTTCAGCATACTGTACTAATATAATAACAAAAAGTATTAATTAATGTAATTAATTTTATCAGTGTTAAAACACTCATTCGTTCGTGCGAAAATGACTACATTCTTATTATTCTGTTTAAATTTATTATTGACAATTATTTATTTAACAATTTATTATACGTATCAGAAAAAAATAATTATACAAAAACGTCAAAAGAGGTTTTAATATAAAAGACATAAATTATAATCATTTTTCAAAAAATACATTACAGCTTCAAAAAATAAGTAAAAATAAGCGTATTTAAGAAGGTATAATAATTTGCAAAACCAAATAAATTAAAACATATTTACATGACCTGAGATGAAAATAGGATAAAACACGCTGATGTTGACCAAAGATATTTTTTTTTGCGGAGTTTTCAAAGGTTTTATTTTGCTTATATTCCGCGCCTGAATAAACGAAAACTACATGAGTCGGATGGAATTCTTCTACACGTGTATCCAATGCGAGGGGCATATCTTTGTGGAATGAGCACCTGAACTCCTCCGCAAAAGTAGGTTGGGTCTGGCAAGGCAGTAGAAAATTTGTGAAAACAATTATTACAAAATTTATTACACAAAAAACTAGTATCCCTGATACTACCATTTAGAACCCGTTACTTTTTTTTTAAATTTAAACATATTTATGAATTGAAATATAATGAAATCAACTGTATATAAAATATAGATGAAAGTTACAATTCGACGTTTATAAAACAATCGATCGTTGAGTCATTGTTAAGAAATAACATTACGTTCCAGTTAGGAAATGATTAGATTGCTACTACGTCAAGTTTTAAAGGAACACGTTTTGTTTAAAAAAATATATTAAGTATTATATGCGTTAAAAACGTTGCCTTCAAATACGTTACACACAAGTTCTTGAAATATGATTCACGTCGCGTCCAATGATATTTCACTTCAAAATTTATTCTAAATCCCCAAAACTATAAAAAAAAAAGTTAATTTATTTGACAATTTTTTATACGCCCGAATATACACTCTTAGTTTTTAGCCATGAGACACGGATTAGGAATCGTAAGAGGTTTTTCTATATTTAACAAAATGACAATTTATATTACAAAAGAGATTTATAAGTCTTAGTTATGTTACCATATATTATCAATAATAATTAATATAAAACCTTTATTATGGTGTATTTTGATAGATATCGCTTCCTTTTAACACAATTGCAGAGGCCTTAGTAAACACGCTAATGAATAAACAATATAACCCATATTTGACGATACGATTTTTTTATACATGAAACTATACGTTTTATTATTATAACGTAATTTATTTTGATTTCGTGTAATGAATTTGTCCTCAATTTCGGCAACGGCTCAATCAACTTCGTTCGATGAGTTCTACAAAAGTGTACCCAGGCATAGATATACGTCATTCCCACACACTCATAGTCCAATGTAACGGAACCCCGACTAAACTGGAGAGACGCGGGAACAACGTATTTCCATGCTTTTCGAGAGCATGCGTGTGTACTGCCTTTACTTAGTGATAGAGCTTTTTGCAAGCACATTTGGGAAGGTACCACCCACTCATCACACATTCTACCGCTAAGCATCAGTGCTTAGTATTGTTGTGTTCCGGTTTGAACCGGTTTGAAATGTACAACCATATCACACTTACCTATATTCTAAGTAAAAATAATTCTCAGACTCGGGAGGACTAGCGAAAAAACTCGCCGAGTTTTTGTTTATTTTTTTAAGTATAATTGTTTATATATTTATACGTATAAAGGATCAATTATAAATACAGTAACAGTAACAGCAACAGCCTGTTAATGTATTACTACAGGACTAAGGCCTCTCTCCCTTTTGAGGAGAAGGTTTGGAGGTAATTCCACCACGCTACTCTAATGCGGGTTGGTAGAAAAGAATACACATGTGGCACAATTTCGATGAAATTAGACACATGCAGGTTTCCTCACGATGTTTTACTTCACCGTCAAGACGAGATGAATTATAAACACAAATTAAGTACATGAACATTCAGTGGCGCTTGCCCGGGTTTGAACCCACTATCATCGGTAAGGATTCACGCGTTCTAACCACTAGGCCATCTCGGCTTATAATTATAAATGTTTTTCAAAATCGAAAGTCATGAAAACCTATAATCCATTTCATAGAATAGAAAATTTTGGTAAATTCATAATACAATTTGAATTTGTGTAATGTCAAGCCAATATCTCACATCTCAATGATAACATTCCTAATCTTATTCATTTTTATTCTTTGGTCATTTCAATTTTTTAATGAAACGATTGTCTCCGAGCTCTTTCAAAATTTATAGATCTCTTATCATGCTATAGCTTTGTTAATGCATGTTTTAAACATGACGCGTCTTTATACTAGCATTGAAGAGAAATGTATTCAAAATATATTTGTTTTATGCATAAACAAGTGTCAGTATTCCGCTTCTCAGATAATATATGAGACAGTATAATATTGTAAACAGTCGGGCAATATTTCCAAACGTGTTAGATTGCGTGTTACGTCAAATACCAATCGAGTTTGGCTTCAATCTGAGAACGCAAGATAGATTCTTAGACACAAAATCTTAGGAATAGTTATTTTCACAACCTTGGTGGCGCATTGTCTATGTACGATGGATTACTTACTATTAGATAACCCATATAACAGTCTGCTTATCTATTTAAAAACAAAAGTAATTTATGCACATAAAAAACTTTTTTGCCTAATTAATGCCACACTATTGCGCAAAGACGCACTCTCTTCTTAATGGATAAGTTTTGTAACTTATTCTACAACACTTGTAATACAAGATAATGCACACATGGCTAATTATCATACACACATACAGGTTTCTTCACGATGTTTCCCTTCACAGCTGATCACGAGATGAATCATGCCTTGATGTGAAGCTATCTTGCGTTAAGATTGACGTGTTCTATCCACTGGGGCATCTAAGCTAACACTAACAGGTAAAACGAAATAACTTACAAAATTTCTCATAAAATTTATAATTCAATAAAATATATATTTTTATGTAAAATATTTAATCAACGAAGAACATCAAAGTAACAAAAATATTTATAAAGGAACGTAGTAGAAAATTATATAATCTCACCTTTTTTTTAATAAAAATATCTTTATCATTAACCTGGAATATATAAGTTGTTTAATTCGAGTTTTTTTTTTCAGGTTACGGAACGAGGACATGGGAATGGCGTTAGCTATTTTATTTTTTATAGATATTTTACTTAATAATTTTATATTAATTAATATATATATATATATATATATATATATATATATATATATATATATAATTCTAAAAATACTTAATAATTTTATATTAATTATATATATATATATATATATATATATATATATATATATATATATATATATAATTCTAAAATATAATACGTATTCACTTAGTGGCTCTTGGATACATCTATGCAAGTAAATAAAATTGAGGAGTTTGTCTGTGATTTCAAAATGTAACTTTTTAAATTAATATGACTATTTGCAAGTTACCAAACCAAAAGTAATAAAGGTAGGTAGGTAGGTAAGGTATCATAGGGTACCTTCCGCCCCCCCCCCCCCCCCCACACACACACGGTTGAAACTAGTCAGTCTATAAATTATAAGACAATACAAATATAGTATAAGAAAAATTACATTAAAATTAAAAAGGAATTCAAAGATCGAGGAAGGAATAATTCTGCCGATCCTATTAAAGTAACCAAGTCATTATTGTCGCTAGCCTCTGTACAGTTTGGAGTTGCCAATGGGCTATCCCACTGTCTAGACTAAGCTACAATATAATTGACTTTTTATATCTTCTTTAGTTGAGATTTCGTTGTGTTTATAAATTCTTTTTAATGCTCTAATGGAATTTTATTTTGTTTATTAAATGTTTTATATTACTTTGCTGTTATTGAAAACGAGTTGATGTATAAAAAGTTTATGAAATGTTTGTCAATATCGGTCTTATAAATTGAGAGGGTATATTGCAACAATTTATTTAAAACTATTGCAATAAAGCTCTATAATCGGTAATAGAATTGTAGAAGAAAGATATGTTAGCAACGCTTTTGGTGATACCGGGTGGTAATCCAGCAAGTGTAAAGCAGATCATTGCACAAAAAATAATTTAAAATAGTTAGTAATTAAATTAAAATAACTAAAAGATAATATTTTGATCCGAGATTTGAACCTAGGACCGCGGGCGCAACAATAAGCTAACCACTAAATCTTGCTTATACATTTTTTACTTTTCTCAATCATTTTGATTTTGGTTGGGTGAATGCGCTAATTTCAAGCGGCCTTACATATAAACGTGCTAAGTATAGTTTACACTGTTTAGTTAAACATAGATCCCTCTCTTTTCTTCATTATTGATTTCACATTCGAAAGAAGAAGACGCAGCTTGTTTAACTAATCGCTCGCTAAACAACATTAAGTAAAGGTGAAACTATCGACGTTATAAAACTAAAATTTAAAAATAAAATTTACTGGCATTTTTTGGTCTAACCACTCTTTTTTAGTATAAGCTGTGTAATTTACGAAGTAGCAAATGCAATAACGACTTGGAGTTAAGTATTAGTCAACCATAAATCGTACGAATAAACAGACGCTCATACTATCTGTTGGAACACTAAACCATACGCCATTTAACGTTGGATACGAACGCAATAACGCATTCCAACTTCACACTATATATTTAATGTTTGCTGAGACGCACCGTTTAAAGGAACGTTATGTAACAATGTATTGTGAAAATAGTATAAATACTTTAACATACTTTATCATGCACGCACACATGTATGCTCAAAAACAAATAAAATATACTCACACATATGCTTTATAAATACAATTTAATTTTTAATACTATTTCCTAGCTTCTGTTTGTGGCTTCGCCCGTGTGTGAAGGGGCAGATGTTATGTAGCTTGTGTAATTCAGTTATTTATTTTGTTATTTAATTTAAAAATGTTTTTTTTTTGTTTTTAGTCAATTATAGATTTTTTTTAATTTTTGAATATTAACTTAGCCTATAATTGATATATATTTTGTTACAATATTTGAATACATGCAATAAGACAATGTTTTTCTAAATATATTACATTTGATAAAATAATATAAAAATAAGTCAAGGTATAAGCCATCTCTATTCTAAATTGGTTGCCTCATTGGTATCGTAACTACCCAGGCTAAGGTCGCAGATCCCGACGTCCTGGATTCAAACACCAGGTCGGGTCAATAATAAATTATTGGGTTTTTCAGTCGAAGATTCTGAAAAGTGTGTACATGCCCATGTATCAAGTTGAGCTGTTGGTCCTGCGCCTAAACTCTTTCTAGGATTTGCACAAGGCCCTATGGGTAGGTACCACCTATTCGTCATATATTTTACCTCCAAACAGCAATACTTAGTATCATTGCATTCCACTTTGAAGGATGAGTGAGCCAGGGTAACACAGATAGAGAACAAGAGACATAAGATAATATAAAAAACTGTTAATATTTCTTACAGCGCCATCGTATATGGGCGCTGGTGTTCACTTACCACCAGGTGGCACATTTGCTCTGAAAGCTTTTTAATTTATCGCCGATAATTTAAAATACTACAACACATATAGTATTTGTATCTCAAAATCACTCAAGTTTAAATATTCGAAACATAAGAAATGTAACTTTGAATTTCTATAAAATTACAAATTTATGACATTACCGTCATCAACTCACGTCTTCAATTTCTTAATACGATTAAATTATTAAATTAAACGTAACCCGCTCCTAAAGCAACATATTCAACCAAGAGTCGTCGAAAGTCCATTCTAAATAATTGAGCTATACGAGTTATTTAGCTCCTAGAGACTAGAAACAATTGACGGCTAGGATGGGTCCATGTGTTAACATTGTAACATTCGACATGGACGCAATATCGCATTCCGACTCTCGGCGAACACTAAATGCACGTTCTATTAAGGTCGCCACACACTTTATTGTGTACCCGATATGTTTTGTAAATGTACACTTTACACCTTCATAAACAAAACGTTTCTGAGCGAAAATAGCAAATTGTGAAGATTGTGTTAATATTTTTTAAATG
Organism: Nymphalis io; assembly: GCF_905147045.1. Taxonomy (NCBI): domain Eukaryota; kingdom Metazoa; phylum Arthropoda; class Insecta; order Lepidoptera; family Nymphalidae; genus Nymphalis; species Nymphalis io. Next base: position 11,443,444 of record NC_065902.1, read on the forward strand.
CCTGGTTTTATTTATTATCAAACTGGAGTATTCAATTTTATAATTATAGCTATCTCTTGATTTATTTGGTTGTGACGTGTAATAGATACTAATGTTTGCTTGTTTGTTGTTACGCTTACACGAACAAACTTCTTAAACGATCATCAAATTTTACATATCATGTACATAAAAGGACATCGAGTACCTAACGTCTCCCCCACACGCGGGCGTAGCGTTCGAAACCAGTCAAATCAAATTCTATCGTCATCACTTTCATATATACACAAAACACATGAGACATCCAATCGAACTATCATCTTGTTTACCAAAAAATAGGTCACGGTGCACTTTTATTGTTGAAGTTTACGGCGAAAAGTTGCTCTTTGAGGGACGTCCAAATCTAAGTTTTGTTGACGCGTTTTGAAATATGTTTACTTTAGAATTTTAGATCAACAATTCAAACATACGAGTATGTAATGCAACACTGAAATCGCTGAATTGTTATCTAAGAGAAATTATTTTTATATGAATAAAGCGAAATACAAATGACTGGCTGACTCATCACGAGAACTCCTAGAACTATAGGCTTAATTGACTTGAAATTTAGCGTCGTTACTCCTTTCAAGGCGTAGACGCTCGAAGTTTGACCTTAAATTATCATGACATTTGTGTTTATCTCGTGAAGAAGAAATTACCAAATGAGTTGTTTAATGAATGAATGATACAAACACTTATACAATGCATCTTTAAACCGTAAAATTGTTTTATACGGTAAAATATACTAAGAAAGTAAAAATATATACAATTCAGAAAGGGCTCCTACTAGTTCGAATCTTTAGTTCGTAGTTTAGTTAGTTAACCTAAGTTATGATTATTAATACTTAAATCTACTTACTTGCGTTGAGTGGTACAGCGGGCGTGCGCGCATGGTATGCGCCGGCGCCGCCCGCGTACACGTGACGGGTGTATCCCGCCAGCGTGCCTGTCCCGGCTGCCCCGGCGGTTCCGGCTTTTCGACCTATTTTTAATCCGGTTTAATCCGCCTGCGTCATACTGACTTCACAACGGATAACTGATGAATAATTCTAGAATAGGTTTTCACTGTTCGTGTGCTCTTATGGTCTGAAACAAGAAGAAAATTAAATTTTATTCGTTTTTTATAGACTAGCTCTGTTACCTTATCAAATATAATTCAAATACGCGTTTTAATGTTAAAATGGCAGATTTGTAGGATTTTCGTTAGAAATTGAATTCCACGCTAGCGAAGCCGTGGGTTTTACTAGTTCTCAATAAACGCGCTGTCTAACACTAATACTGGTGGAAGGGTTTTATACAAGCTCGACTGGGTAGGTACCACCCACTCATCAGATATTCTACCGCAAAATGTTGAAGGGTGAGTCAGCCAGTGTAATTAAAGGCACAAGGGACATAACATCTTAGATCTCAAGGTTGGTGGCGCATTGGCGATGTAAGCGACGGTCAAATCTATCTAACAAAACAAATAAATAAACACTCAAGCCAATTAACTCTTCAGCATCATAATAAGTTAACTTCATAACTACATAATAAGTATAAATTCACAATCCATAAATAATTAGATATTGATTAGAAAATAGGCTGGATTTTATTACCCGCTAAAAATCATACAAAATAAAAATAATATCAGTCTGTTAGGTAGGACCGACCTTTCGAAGATGAGTTACCCAGCCATAATTACGTGTAGCGTCAGAAAAACAATTTTGTGAATTAAATGGGTTAAAAAGAACTACCCATACATAATATCGATAATAATATTCATTAAAAATATATACTTTCTATAAGAATAATAATAAAATAAAATAATCAAATTATTTTACATTATTAAGATTATGATCTCTTTCTTTTGCAATCGGTACGGCCACAATCTTATTCTCATAAGTTTCCTCGTAGTACATCTGCTTAACATGAGATATGTTACTCACTCACTTCGCAATTATTTTGGTCAAAACCTATTATAAGTTGCTAACGCTACTGACAGGCGTCAGTTGACGTCACACGGCATGGATTATAATAAAATGATAAGAAACACGCGACTGGTATTAAGGATCCCCGTTTTCAATCCACTGAGCCACCCAACTCGCATTCTGATCGTTGCTTAAGAAACCCGTAATAACTTTAATTGAAAGTTATCATTTTTTTTTACTACAATGAAAATAGCAAAATTGAACATTAATTAAAAGAAATGTTTTCGAAAACAAAAGAAACACAATCTTAGTTTCCAATCTTACGCTTTCATTTCGTTTCATAACTAAGTGTTGGGGTGAATTTTTAAAAAGACTTAAGTGACGGTAAATTGTCAGTTAATATCGGAATTGACCTTTACTCTTTTAGAAATAAGAACTACACATATCGAGCCATTGTATTGAATATTTGCTTAGAATTTGAAGCCTTATTCTTCGCTGTCTAAGACCTTTTTTATATTTTAAGCGTGCTATCAAAAAAATAAACAGTAAATCTTTGCATTATCGCTCTTATGTTCTATAACTTATGAACTAGGCGTGTTAACAACTTAATTTTGACTAAGACTTTAGAACGAAACTGGTTCAACAATTGTATTATAAACTCTATCGTGTACGAAATAAGAATCACGAGAAATATATTACTGAATGATCGTTTATTTCGCTTGATTCTACGTTTAGTTATTTGAATAAGGGCTTTATTCTCTACGTAATAAGAGTGCATGTAAATTGTGTAAGTTCGTGAACAAATAAGCTGACACGTGTTTGCTACGACTCTCATCAAAGTTGCACGGCTACGCGCTACGCCTCTACACCGTAGTGACAGCAAAAATATCGTTAATTTAATAATCTTATTCACTTTGATTTTTCATAATATAAAAATGGCATTTATGACATAAATATTTAAATTTCAGTTCTCGTAATATTCGAGTACTGATACTTTTACTGGTACATATATTATGAATAATATTATTATACTCAAACATATACTATGCCAGTTAATTTTCATTTAAATGGCTTTATCATAAATTTTATATAAATATTGAAGTACTTATTAAAATTACTATAATTTTATACATACGACATATTTAGAAATAATAATATATAATCCACATCACAAGAGAACATTTTTTCATAAATATTATTATACCACAAATATAAATATTGCAAACGGTACCCAGCGGCGACACAACAATAAAATACATATTAGATAAGTATGTTTGTTGTCGCGACGTGATTGGTCGACGCACGTGCTTCCGAGCCCTGTGTCAACCGATTGTTGCCGATTGTAACCGAGTGCTCATATTGCTAACTTTACTATCGGACTTGTTAGCAAGACCATTAGCCTAATTGGATCAAGCATTCTCATTATCTAGTAGTCGCTTACGCATACTGGTGCCAATTCCATTGTACACAACATCTAAACTAATTTAATTTACCTTTTGTCATATGATTATGTTCTAAAATAAATAGACAGTTCTAGAAATATTTCTATCTCTTTCTCCAATGTAGACTTTAAAAAGGACAACTGTTTATGATCTGTGTATCTTAGAGATTATGTACTATGATCAGCACTATGGAATGTATATTTTGAGGTACATAAATATGTAGACTAGAGACTTAATATGTGAAGGTAACTGAATTTCATAATAAAGAATTTTGATTATTTTACAAGTTTCACTTAACTGTCATATTCAAGTCACTTTTTTGTAAGTTTAATATTTCTAATAAAAATATTTAACACCAAGAATTTCATAAAACAATGTACTTCAGATTATCACCCATCACCTAATTTATTAAGATTATAATCTTTTATTGTGTAATATTATTTACATTTTATATTTCAATTAAAAAGCAAATGTTGAAAGTACATAACAAAAAAAAGGTAACAGAAATACAAATATGAAATTAAAATTTGTATCTAATATAAACCGGCAGCGCCTACCAAGCAGTAAGATGCATATTAGATAAGCGTGTTTGTTGCCGCGACGTGATTGGTCGCGGCACGTGCTCCCGTGCCCGCGCTCAATTTACGCCGCGTTCTCTTATTGCTTACTCCAATGAGTTACTGCTCGAAGCTGACTGAACTTATTGACACAATAACGGACCGAATACGAAACGTTTTCTTTTCTAATTTTATAAATATATTTGCTTATGTTTATATGAAAAATATACATGAGTGAAAAAGTGATAATATCAAACAAATATATTCTTTACTCGAGTATACTCTAAAAAACTCTTTTGAATCATTATTAATATTAAATGCGACTATCGATTCTCAACGGCAAGAATCAAAATATATCCAATGAATTTTAGACATCCTGTATGTAAAGCAACGATTTACTTATAAATAACTATTATAATTGACTAGAAAACAAAACACTTCTTGCGATGAACCGAATATTCGTTTTGTATTTGTTGTTCGGCATACAAGGCTGGTTTATTAAATATTCGTAAACTATCGATTATTCGATAAAATAACGAATTAATCTATTTACGTCAAAAAAATTCATCATTCTTGTCTGACGAATTTCAATAATCTAATTGCATCAACTTCCGATACGATTAGATAATGCATGTATTTTTAAGTTTTATTTAATTGTTAGTGTTATTATGATTTATGTACTTGCTAACTACTGCTGGCTTCGCATGGTTAGAATAAGTATCTACATAAAACATTTATATCGTAATATGTCTATTGGTTTGCAGCGCATGTTAGTAAAGTTTACAGACATATTTTCGACGTTTCGACGTCTTCTACAATCATCGTCATATTTCAGCCAATTTACACAATACTTTAACGAATTACACACCTAACCTTCATCACGAATCACACCGTCCTTTCGTGAAAATCGAATGATAATCTGTAGTTTGTAGTTGTATCGCATTCGGACAGACAGACGTGACGAGGTGACTTTTTTTTATAATATGTAGTGATAATTCGTTTCGAAATTCCCTCTCGTTACTATACTTTGTGTTTCCAAATTTCTCGTGTACACAAAAATAAACTATAATTCATTGTAATGTTCATAATGATAAATACTAAAACAGATAGTACTGATAAGTTATCAGATACGGCTTCAGAAATAAAAATGTAGAACAACTGAGAATTGAGAATGAAACCAATCGACTATGAGTAAGTAATTTCCCATAGCTGAACATTGCTAGTGCGGTTTGGTGGAATGTTTGGAAATTTTTTCCGACACATTTCGTCACGATGTCAGCATTCACCGCTGAGTACGAGATGAATTATAGACGCAAATGAACACGACTTAAAGGTTTGAACTTTGACAATACACTCAAAAGTAAAACAATGTTATACAAAATCTCAATGAAAATAATAGAATATACGATTTTTAATTGTATAACGATACTTATACAAAATAAAAACACAAAATAAATTGTTCGAATCGCTTAAAATCGCGGTCAAGGGTGAACATAAAAATAAAATCACAGATTATAAATAAAAAATTCAATTTGTTTTTGTATTACTAATAATATTTTTTCTTATTGCAATACCGTTTTTTAGTTTTTATCCTCTTACAAATAGGGCTGGTCAGCTTGTTTTAATTAAGTACCACCGCAGACGTTCCCGCTGATTTTCCAACGACCGCATTATAATTGTTTTTGTTAATGAATTAATCGCGTGTTGGAAGCGTTTACAAATCAAAATTTTTCACTTTACCAACGGTATTCGGAATTATATTTGATGGTTCGACGTTATTTTTATTTCAATCAACATCATTTTATAGACAAAAATCTAAAAGGACACATAATAATTATATTATAATATAAAATAAAATATAATATGAAACATATTATATTAAATACTTTAAGATAGTAGGAAGAAAAATTGGTAGCTAAATAATATAAAAAAAAATAATGGTTAATGACGATATTTTATTATAAACTAAATTTACGAATTATTTTCATTAATTTTTGAAAATAAAACAAACTTCTGAGATTTCTGACGTGGTGATAAAAACTGGAACTCTACGAAGTATAAAATACTTATTGTCTATGTCTGCAAACTAAAGGATCGAAGATGTTATAAACTGGCTCACTTGCCCTTCAAATCGGACTACATCAATTCAGAGTATTGATGCTTGCCAGTAGAATATAATTGACGAGTGGGTGGTACCCACCCAGACGAGCCAGCACAAAGCCCTACCACCGAATATAATGAATATAATTAATCAATGTTAATTAGGACACAACAATAACGAATCGAAAACGTACGCAATTGTTATCATACAATCGATTACCATTACATTATCACAGATAACAATACGAGTAATCAATTTTATTAAATGGCAACATCGCTCTTGCTTTTGTTGCGTTTGACGTCATCGCGAAGGCCATATGAAGGAAATGAATGGCAAATGAAAAAGCGGAGATTTTTTTGTGCCAACACTATTTTTGAACTGGTAACATTTCATTCTATTTGATTGGTTTGCGTAATTATGTTTATCAGAGTTGTTTACTATTTATAGTTTATATATAATAAATATATATATATATATATATTTTCCTTTAGATATATTATAACAAGTATTGGGTGACATATTCACATACCGTGAATTTTTTCAATAAGTTTTCTTGAGTTTTCTAGACTTTTTACAATGGGTTAACACTGGCTAAAATATATTTATAGATTCAAGAAAATTTAGGCGCACTTTAACATCGATCACAGTTGCACATAACTTCACTAAAGAAAATTTTAGTTAAGCAAGTTTTCGGCGTCAAAATGGCGACTCTACGATTCGGAACTGTGTTTCTGATACTGGGTCATTGCTGGCTGTTATCACATATGATAACGTGTAATTAAACAACAAGCACAGGTAACAAACGTGAATAAACACACGATAACAAATTAAAAGATTTTTTTGATAAACATTTCACACAATCGTCTTAATATTATGAATGAAAAGATAAGTGTGATGTTATAAGAAAAAAGTATAAAAATAGACGATGACCAACAGGACGAATTAATATATATGCAACATTAAGGATGAAAGAAAGAAAGAGTCAGAGCGTGTCAATATATGCACAAGTTCATTTTCTAAACGAACAAATCGTATAAAAATGGGCTTGAAACCTATGAAGAAATATTTTTTTTAATAATTTTCAATGAGCTAAAAATAATATAATTCATTATTTGCTATAAATTTGTAATGTGTATTTTGTTTTTTTTTTTTTTTTAATTTGAAATATTATAAAAATGACTGTACATAGTTTAAAAAAATGTTAATAAATAAAGTAATATGGCCTTTGATAAATAATACGGTTGCTTACAAATTATACTAAAAAATGAGGATACGTGTTTTATACCAAACGGAAAAAACTTCTCAACCAATATACCAGATGATGCAGCGCGTTTCGGGGATGATTCTTGTATTAATGTAGAAGACGTAGCTGCTTCGCAGTTTCAACCACTTTAAATTTAGCCTATTGTGACAAGCGTGAACTTCATGTTCTTGTAGAATATATAATATCGTCACAAGCCGCAAATACATAAATGACTTCAACAGATCTGGCGAATAAAAACTGAAGTAAAGATAAACTAATAACAACAAGCTTTCCCCGTCACAATGTCAACTTACCCAGTTGCAATATTACATTTTGTAATGTCGAAAATTAAAATTAAAATCATGACGTCATATATTATATAGGAATTTTTCAAGTGTTTGTGTAATGCGAAGTCCAAAATTATGAGCACTTAGACATATTTTTTAAGCTTTAATAAATTGCCGTCTACTTTAAAACGTGTGAGCTCATTCAATGTATTTATAAACTAAGCTATCGGAACAAATTAGTCAAAACTACCCACTTTAAATGTAAATATACTAAAAATATATTTATCTATTTAATGTAATAATATTAATGTCTTCCAGATCGGTTTCGGCCACGGCGGCCAATCTCAAGAGAGATTAGCCAACTGCGCAGGAGATATTATAGTGCACAAGCGTGTGCGCAAACACCGGTGCACTCTCTCTTCCCTCACTCTCATAAGGCGATGGAACGGCAATCCAACAGGACCGAAAAGAGTTCAGGTGCAGGACCAACGGCTTTACGTGCTTTCCGACGCACGACACAATTCTATTTTCCAGACTCCGGGATGCTACTGAGAATTTTCTGACAGAAAAACTCAATAACTTTTTATTGGCCCGATCTGGGAATTGAATCCAGGACCTCCGGGTCAACGGCCTTACATCAAGCCACTAGACCAACGAGGCAGCCGTTGATCGGCTATCACAAGTATATTAATGTTTTGTAAATACTTGTAATAGCTAACTATCGCTTAGCTTTAGTTTAATTTATTATTTCCATGCATATGACATTTGCGAAATATTTATGGAAACAAAAATCTTTATTATATACTTTATTCAAGTAGGCCCTTTTGAATCGTCATTTTAAAATTTTATTTTAATTATAAAGCTACCACCGGTTCGGAATCTAGATTCTACTGTAAACTACGAGCAAGAAACGCAAGAAACTCTTTTATACAATCAAAATAATTACGTGTACTAATCATATACAATTATATTTATATATCCTGTATGAACATCAACGAATACTAACTCCGAGCTCTTCTATATTTTCTTTAAACCTTTTCAGTTTAATAAGCTATATAATAAGCCAGTAGGAAATATAATTATTAAAAAAAATTAACATAACTAATATTTAGTTATTATTAAAATTTAAAATGTTATACGGAATTTCATTATAGAATACACTGCCACAGGAAGGATGTATTAACTTTGTGAAGAGGAAATCTCGGTCTTATAAATTTATCTATACTTCTCCTGTTTATTTGAATGAATGACTTTGAAAAACCAACTCTTTCTATTATTATAGAATAATTGATGAGTGTTCGTAGGTAGACAGGCTCTCACAAGGAATAACCACAAAAATAACCTTACCCAAATGTAATGAGCGAATATTTTTTTTACATTTATAGTTATTTATTTTAAGCTATTGCACTGTTGCCTCTCTGCTCCGCTAGACTCAGCGTTTGGGCTAAATAAGCGCCAGCTCTTGGGTCACCAGTAGTGTGTAATTGTTACATTTTTAAATAATTTAACTATTATCAACTATATAATTTTTTTTGTACCTTCACTAGACGCATAAAAACAGACAAACGAGAAACAGAACCTCAATGTTTATAAATATCCGTTTTGGCTTTATGGATAGTAACATGAACCACGATTACTAGTGTTAAAAAATGTTTTACTCGCGGATAAGGTCGTATTACATTTATATTATGAGTACAGATTTTATTTTCATGAGTGTACGCAATTTCAATCAAACGTTTTTTTATTAAAAAATAAATCTCTTTTGAAATAGAAGGGAATCATCATTCAAAATCTCATACACAAATGAAATACGAAATGAAGTGTAAAATAGGACGATTCCCCCATAACAATTACTTCCTTTGTGACAAACGATATAAAAGCAATAAAACGTTAGCAATCTCGAACCCGCGTATCTCGAATTCCACGCTCAGAACGCTTCGGATTCCCGAAACTTCCCGAAATTTCTCGAAACTTCCCGACTTTTCCGTTGTCCCGAATTCCTTCTATGTGTTCTTCGTCGAACGCTTTATGAAAACACACAATTTATTTATTGGAAATAACTGTCTCGGATATACCTGCTGAGAAATATTCTTAAACAAATACGATGGGCCATTTTAATCACGATGGGCATTCTTAATATGTATTCAACTGCGCAGGAGACGTTATAGTGAAAAAATTAATAAAAAATACATAAGTCTTTAAACACAGTTTTGCATAACATTGTCATAATCTATATTTATATCGCTCTCATAATCCAATATTCACTTATAAAATAAATTGTTAACATCCAAACTTTTTTTCATATGAACCGGGTTTTGAACTCAGACCTCGTAATCTACAGCCTTATGAGGTAGAAAAACTGAAAAATGACATATAAGTTATTAAATGAACTAGTTTTTTTTCAGTTATTTTATGTTTAATATATAAAATTAACAAAAACACCAAAACCCTTATTTGAAACTCTTCAAATCAAATACTAACTTTTCGTACAGTACAGTAACAGCCTGTGTATGTCCCACTGCTGGGCTAAGGCCTCCTCTCCCTTTTTGAGGAGAGGGTATAGAGCTATTGCACCACGCTGTTCCAATGCGGGTTTGTGGAATACACATGTGGCAGAATTTCAGTTAAATTAGACACATGCAGGTTTCCACACGATATTTCCCTTCACTGTATAGCACGAGATGAATTATAATCACAAATTAAGCGCATGAAAATTTAGTGGTGCTTGCCCGGGCTTGAACCCACGATCATCGGTTAAGATTCACGCGTTCTCACAACTGGACCATCTCGAATTTTTTTAATTTTTCGTAACAAAAGTTAAATAAATTTGTTTGCAATTGCGGCTTCAAAACTTAAAAATGGTTTTAAAAACTATTCACAAAAACGCTATAAATTTCCACATAAGCTAACATAGAGCCGGACAAATTCATATTCATATCTCAGTAAGCCGTCAGTTCAAATTATTGTATTCAAATACTTAATATATTTTATTGCAAACGGGAACGCCGCGGCGCCGTGAGCGCACGTGATATGTCTTCCTGCGTTTTCAATCTGGGGTTATAAGCGCTACGGTTCACGGAACATAGGGCGACTAGTAAATACGATGCCGAATATAAAGTAGCCTGTACCTCTGTATTTATTTGCACCTGCGTGTATTTCCCACGAGGTTAGCCTTTGTGGAATGCACAGATTGATTTCGAAGTTGAAAACATGACTAATGCTCGGGGTGAAACTAAGCTAGTGTTTTGAGTTTAGAATTATGGTGACAAGATTTTGTTTTAGTTCTGTTCGTGTGTTCATGTTATATCAATGCGGCAGAAAATATTCAAGTAAAACCTTTTCTCACTAATGAATTATATTTTGATGAGCCGGTTGGCGTTATTGGTGGATACTTGCCTTTCAAGCCGAAGGTTGTGGGTTCGATTCCCACCGAGGACAGACATTTTTTTTTTATCCTGGGACATTTTTCACACACGGCCATCTGATCCCAAATTAAGCTTGTACAAAGCTTGTGCTATGGAAACCAGACAACTGATATACTACATATACATATAACTGATATACTACATACTTTTCTTTTGTAAATACTTATATAGATAATTACACCCAGACTCAGGACAAACAGACTGTTCATGCGTACAAATTTTTTAAGAGCCGGTTGGCTTTGTACAAGCTTAATTTGGGATCAGATTGCCGTGTGTGAAAAATGTCCCAGGATATATTATTATTATATATTATGTTCCACCATCATTCTTCGAGATGAATTGTGAATTAAATTAACCTGATGATATCTCATTGGCGCTTGCCCGGATTAGAACTGGTGACTCACGTGGTCTATCTTCGCTACTACTCTCAACGTGAGAAAATATCTTACTAACTTAATTTATATAAAACCAGATAGTTTTAATAAACTTAGATTTACTTTAGCTTCGTAGAGTAGTTCTTCGAATTATTAAAATTTATAATGTTAAAACCGATTCTATATTTAAATTCTTCTATTTTCAAACGCCTGCCAGTGCTAACATAAATCGCTTAATGTCTGTAATTTTAGTTGACCTCTCGCGTTTTATTTTGTCATATACCACTGCTGTCGGTGCTAATATATAACGGACCTTTTTTCAGGTAAACTTTTTTTCATAAGGTCTTACACGGGTGACGGGAGGTTGGCGATAAGAACACTAACGCAGTTCTGTAATCCATAGTAATGTTTTCTGTGGGATTTATCGTAACGGGAAAGATGAAAAATACTTTTGGTAAAGAAAGATACTTCTATTTCAGTAGAAGATATATTACTTCTAAATAAAAATAATATTTCTTGTATAATTGAAAAAATGTACTATAAAGTGAGATCTATATTTTTAGATTAAATTGGAGTAAATACTCATATGCAAAAATACGGACTTAGAAAGAAGGATATATAAGAAATAATTAATGTATTTGGGTAACAGCTCTAATGATTTGACTCAAAATTATTTTCAAATTTATCTATATAGATATATACAATAGATCTTCTATTAGATATTATACAGAATCTTTTATTATTGAAATAGAATAGAAATGAATGCATTCTAACCACTAAGCCGAGATGGCCTAGTGGTTAGAACGCGTGAATCTTAACCGATGATCGTGGGTTCAAGCCCGGGCATGCACTACTGAATTCTCATGTGCTTAATTATAATTTGTGTTTATGATTCATCTCGTGCTTGACGGTGAAGGAAAACATCGTGCGGAAACCTGAATGTGTCTAATTTCATTGAAATTATGCCACATGTGTATTCTACCAACCCGCGTTGGAGCAGCGTGGTGGAATAAGCTCCAAACCTTGTTCTCAAAAGGGAGAGGAGACTTTAGCCCAGCAGTGGGACACTAACAGGCTGTTACTTTACTTACTTTTCTCTTTATTAAGAATATTAACGAGGCAGAGTGATATATTGGGAAATAAAAAAATATATTTACATTATATTATTTAAACAATATTGGCCTTACTTATAAACGTTGCTCAATTATCAGTTATAGATGCTGTATCTCCATCTTTCTATTGTAAAATCAATAATGACAGAACGAGATAAATCAGTGTTTAAATAAGTAGCGGTTAACCATGTCTATAAGGCTGTATCTGTATATATTACAAATCTTCATCTTTGTTTTAATAAAAAAAGTATAAGCCACAAATAGGTAAATAATTGAAGTGATAAAGTTCTTCGAATAAAAATATCGGAAGCAGTAAGTATTGATTTCACATCAAATACCAAGTAAATTGACCGTAAAAGAGATCGTATTAGTAAAATATGTAAGCTATGAATTATCATGCAATTTTAACTTTCAAAGTAACTAAAGACATACGAACAATTTTAAATTAATTTTATAATATATGAGAACATTTATTTAAAAATGGTTTCAATTATCTTGTGTACTTTTGATTGCGTTATATTTATATACTTAATCTGAAAAAATGCAAACTTTTAGAGTTTATATATTATTTACAAATGAGTGTTCGGACTAAAAATTTATTACAAACGCACAGGTTTCGTTTATATATATAAAAGAAATTAAAAAAATTAATGTTTTATAATCATTTTTGATATACGTACCTGTATGACTTTTTTGTTTATGAACCGATTTTGATGGTTATCTTTGCGTTGTATTCAGTATATCTTTAACGTCCCATATCAATTTCTAAGTTTTTATTTAATACGTACAAAACATAATTTCGTAGCGAGTTTTTTTTGAAAGACAAAAATACAATTGATACGTTCTATTTTATTTAGTCAAGCAAATTTTGCAGATAATACTAGTTTCATACAAAAAGAAATGAACGAAAGAATGACGCAAAGACTAAATATTCGAATCGCAAGCCTTCCGACACTGAATAATATTGATAGATATTTTATTTAGAACGGAAGGAATCCCGGCAGTGCTCAGATTAAATCAACATTAAACTTGAAAGCTAGAAAATAAATATAGTTGCTGTTTCACTAAACTAACACGAAATGACAAGCACCATGTATCAAGTTTGTGTTCAGCAGAAAAACGGAACGTGTGCGCCATTTTTAGTCTATGGCTTATCAAGATGGCGACTCGCCCCATTTCGCGTTTTCGGCAAAACGGACGTGCATTCTGTTAGCTGACTTTGAAATACAGCTCTTGTTTAAAATTCTTATTCGATATCGATGCTAGTGTGATTATATAACTACAAAATTGAGTTTGAAGTGCCTGTTAGAAGTTAGTAGCTCAATACGATTACGATTTTACTAATATCTGATCGATTACTCGCTATTTTTTTAGCTAAAAATAAATATTAAATTAACAAAAATATAAGTTTGTAACTAGAACATGTCTAAATGATTTTATAATATAGGTAGGCGGACGAGCATATGGGCCACCTGATGGTAAGTGGTCACCAACACCCATAGACATTGGCATTGTAAGAAATGTTAACCATCGCTTACATCGCCAATGCGCCACCAACCTTGGGAACTAAGATGTTGTGTTCCTTGTGCCTGTAATTACAGTGACTCACTCACTCTTCAAAGCGGAACACAACAATACCAAGTACTGCTGTTTTGCGGTAGAATATATGATGAGTGGATGGTACCGACCCAGATGAGCTTGCAAAAAGCCTAACCACCAGTAAAATTTAGTATACAGGTGTGATATTATTAAGTGCAATGTAGTGCTAACATCATACTAAAGTCAAAACATATGTGTAGATTAAACTTATTATGAGAAGAGACATCATTGAAAACATTATTTAATCAATATTGTGTGTAGTTTGAAATGACAAATTTATTTATTCATTTTAATAGCTATACTAATAAGACTTAAGATTCTTAAAAAACACGCGTCAAAAGTCTAGCGGGTCTTGGCGAGCCCTTCCACGTAAATGTAGGAGTACATCAGGGATCTGCCTTGATCCCATTGCTATTCAACCTGTGCATGGACTACATCACGCGAGGCATACAAAAACCAGCACCAGAGTGTATTCTTTACGCAGATAATATAGTCCTAGTGGCGAAAAATGCACAAAACCTACAGGAATCACTTAACCGGTGGGTGACACAAATAGAAAACCATGGGCTACGCATTAGTCGAAGTAAGACCGAATATTTTGAGTGTGACTATGGAGGGACAGAAGAGACAGGATGTAATATTTACATAGACAACCGCGCACTACCCAAAGTAGATAACTTCAAATATCTTGGATCTGTGCTTACTACTGATGCAAATATCGATAAGGACGTGGTTTTAATGCGATGGTAGCCGCATTAAAACCGCCTGGATAAAATGGAAATCGCTTTCGGGTGTTCTCTGTGACCATAAAATGCCCATTCGTGTAAAGGGAAAAGTGTACAAAACGGTAGTACGCCCATCCATGATCTATGGGGCAGAGTGTTGAACCATCAAAAAGACACACGAACAACAACTGCATACAAGTGAGATGAAAATGCTTAGATGGGCGGGAGGAATCACCCGGCTGGACAAAGTAAGGAATGAGTATGTCAGGAGATCGTTCAAGGTAACACCAATTGTGGAAAAATTGAAGGAATGTCGACTGCGCTGTTACGGCCATATCCTGAGACGTAACGATGATCATCCTATCAAGAAAGCCTTAAATATCCCGGACCGACCGCGGGGAAGAGGGCGACTGCCCGCAACCTGGTGGTCAAACATACAAAAATAGGCCCAGAAAGAGAATCTGAGTACACAGACAACCCAGAACAGAGCTCTCTGGCGCAGATGTACAAGGAGACCCGACTCCAGCTAAACTGGGAAGAGGGTTTGAACAAAGAAGAAGACTAATAAGACTCTTAATCTGTCTTGTAATTATTTTTATTTTAATGTGAAATAAGTATAAGAGATACCAAAAATGTGTTGCCGAAGCCGCGATATATAATCTGAGATGGCCTAGTGGTAAGAACGCGTGAATCTTAACCGATGATCATGAGTTCAAACCAGGGCAAGCACCACTGAATTATCATGTGCTTAATTTGTGATTAAAATTCATCGCAATAAAATATAAAAAGTAAAATGTGATGTGCCTGTGAATGTCCCATTGCTAGGCTAAGGCCTCCTATCCCTTTTTGAGGAGAAGGTTTGGAGCTTTTTCCACCACGTTGCTCCAATGCGGATTGGTGGAACACACATGTGGCAGAATTTCAGTGAAATTAGACACATGCAGGTTTTCTCACGATGTTTTCTTCACCGTCAAACACGAGATGAATCTCGGCTACTATTACTATACACAAACGTATAAATATCCGTGTTTCGAGAGAGATGTGTACGTACTTAAAGTAGAAAAAAATAACAGCTACTGAATTTCCAACTGGTTATTTTCGATAGTCTACATTCGAAACGGTACCTGTCATCTTAACTTGTATTGTAAATTATAGACTTCTATTTACAAATGCAATATGAATGAAACCCTTTTGTACATTATTATAAATAAATTCAACTCTTGTTGTTATTTGATTTTAAAAAACACTAACCCACATTCCAAACGCGAAGCGACCGCGACAGCGTACGTAAAAGGGAACACGAATTATAAGCATAAACAACTTTCTTTTTTTTTTTCAAAAAAACCATCACATAGCCATAAACCAGTATATGAACAAATGCATGGCTCTCGCTTTGAAGAGAAGATTTGCAAAGCTTATTCCTCCACGCTCCTATGCGTGTTATTAAATCACATACGACGTTTTTTCTGACAGTCATAAAGGAGACGAATTATAAACACAAGCCAAACATATAAACCCAATGCGATTGAAATTCACCTGTTCAACTATAAAGCCATATCGGTAGTATTTATGTATACATCTTTTGTTGTTAAAATTTCTATATCAAATATGTATCAACGCGTTCCATACCTGATGTCTTCAGGGACGTCCAAAATTTGTGAGACTCCATTTAAATCGTATATCCGCTTTCAGTAACACTATACTGTGTAATAAGCAATAAATTTCGTACCTTTGTTATAATTTACAACATTTCGGTGTATAGATGCCATCCCATGGGAAGGACGTGTTCTATGATAGGGCGGTCCGATACGATCATGTGATACCCGTATGAGCAATAGCTTTACATTTATATAGGTTGTATTTTGTCGTTATCAAGGATAGAACAATGGTGGCGAAAATGTATTAAGATTATGGCCATATAGGAAAAAAATTAAAAGCTTAAAATACTGTAAATATAAATTTGCAATATTATATTTATAGAAGTAAACCGTCTTTGTTCGCATTAAGGCTCAAATTTCAATGCTATATGAAAGCTTTTAGTGAAACATACACGATTGTTTTTGCAGGTAATTATTTTTTTTTTGTGATCATTCTATTTATCTGTTTTTTATGTAACAAATGTGCAAAGATTCTGTGATTAACTTGACATTGGTATTAATTTCAGTTTTTCCCTTCTGATTCTTACAGACCTATCATTTTTTTTTCCATCATCAGTTCTATCACGCCTACAATGATAGAGCGATGTAAAACATCTCCGTTGAATGTCCTAGTAGAATAAATAAACCTCAATAAAACTTATAAATACTTAATCGATATCGTTATTGAGATTAGTGGGAACAAACAAACGATTTTATATCATAGTATAGTTTTTATTGCATGTCCTACGAACACCTGTAACACGATCACATTATATATAGGACAGACATTTCACCGTTCGTCGTACAGACAAGTTATCGCCATATTTATTTGAAACAATCATCTGAATCCAGCCACGGTTTACGATCCTTCATATTTATTAGTGTGGAGCCACTAGACGTTCTTAGAGTCAAGGTATAATTCAATAATATAAAGAGTAAAATCTAATTTACTTATTATCTGAAATCGCGAAAATAACCTTGAAATTATGGACTTAACTTCAAGGATGTATGTTAATGGTTTTATAGCGACTAGTTTGTACGACGAAAGCGTACGCCCTTCCCACTATTCCAATGCTTTGGGGCTTTAAAGATCCCCAGCTGTTGCAGGTGCCCGATGGATGAAGCTTCAAAGATAAGGCTAAGACGGCTATCGGGATAACCTGGCGCTGCTTTATGCACTTACGAGGAATGCGTGCGACATCACTATCTTTCTCTCTTGAGGCGAGCTCCGTCGTCACTAGCGGAGCACGGCACTTGATTAGGGGCACCCGATGCGTTTATCAAGCAATACCGTATCTAATGATGAAAAATAACGTTACCGGATGAATGGCTATTCATACAAATAGGTATATAAACATTGAGACCATCCATATTTTTTTTTATAGTTAATAGGCCATTTGACCGTTGACTTCCTGATGTTAAGCATCGACGCGGTCTAGGATGTAGCACGCTTACCTATAAGAAACCTGTTTTCTCTGGATTTGAAGACACCAACATTATGGTGCCTTATCAAATTGTTACATATATTTTCCACGCCTGGTAGTAATTAGATATACATTAGCTATGAGGTAATATCATTAGGTCGCTGCTAAAATTTAGTTTTATGTTTTTTTGTGTTCCTAATTTTACAAACTTCATTACCCCATCATAATTCAGAACAAAATTGCAAATATCATTTGCTTACCTAATAGGTATTCACTTAATTGCTTATAAAAGCACAAATAATATAGGTAGCTAATTTTATTTCTAAGAATTCCCATCTCACTGAAGTAGATTACCAAATTTCGTATATGGATATATCACGTCATGAAACATCCTTGGACTAAATTGAAGATTGATATGATATTTTTACTTTATTGGTTCAGTGGCTCAGACGTGATAGCGTAACAGACAGAGATTCATATTTATAATATAAGTATAGATATTTAATAACATACCATCCCTTGACCGAAATATAATACAAATAAACGTACTCCCCCCGCTTTTGTGTACTTTATATGTATTTCATTTGAAATATGAATGCCGTTTAGATTTTAAATTCGATAAAAACCTGTCGTATTAACATACGAAAGCTCGCATGAATTTCATTTTAAAATATCTTTATTCTAAATAAAGATTTTATAAACGATTTTGATTGGTTAAAATGTATATACAAATAACGCCAATACGATATAATTAGGTACAAAGGTTGTCTTGTTAAAATGATCTCACATGCGACCTTTTAGAGCTGCGATTCTATTATTACAAATCTAGTATTACTGTTTATGAATAGAAACAAACATGAGATTTTTCGAGATAGGCCTGTCTATCTTTCCGTATTAAATTTAAATAAAGTAATCATTGAGATTTTTAACACCATCTATCCTTATCAACCCCGCTGCCCGCGTAGCCGTACCGATTACGAACAATGCGTGCCCTTCTATCCACTCCAGACGGGCTTTACGACGTCACGTACCGTACTTCAGGTATCAATCATAAATCCGATAACTATTTTCGATGTGACATTAAATAATAAATTATATATAGCGATAGCCTCCGCTATTTTTATATACGAAAATCTATATACTTTTCATTTCATTTTTAACAAAGGCAAGGCTTTACAGAGATCCATCTGGCTGGTCAAACAGCAGTACTTTTTATTTCTGCGTTTACATGGTTAGGGGAAAAGTGTAATAACAAGTACAAGGAATACAATACATAAGATTCGGTGTAGTCGAAGCGTATTGATGACGTCAAAAGCGATATCCGGTTCATAAAGCCACTTTTCGGCGAATGTCAATTAACGAAAACGGCCAAATCATCATACCAAAATTGATCGTTCTAAAAAAAATGTAAACATAGAACGTAGTCCTCGTTTCCTAGTGGTTTCAGTGGATAAGAATCCCACAATCCCCCCCATGGGAGCTGGTTACCTTTTTGAAGGTTTCCAATTCAAAAAAAGTCCTTTATCATTACTGACTGGAAAACTTAAATACCAGCAGATAAGACGCCGTTAATGTTCTACTTAAATGAAGCTTGAAGTTACAATACACCGATGTACTACGGATAAGTAGCTATATTCACAGTTTCTCTCACACAAATATACACAAGGTACCACATGAAAAGTTAGTTGTGCTTATCCGGATATATATATTTAAGGTCCACTGGGTCATGTTAGAACCCCTTTCTAATTTGTCCGCTGTAAATGATCTTATATACTATTCAAGAGTATAAGTGATTACAAAACAGTTTTGTTGAAATTCCTATTGCAAACACAAGACTAAAATTCCACAAATGATGACATTGCCCAAAACCAACATAAGAATATATACATCATTCATTAAACTGATAGTGATAGATAAATTAGAATAGAAGAGTAAATAAAAAGAGAGAAAAGAAATAAAGAAGAATTAAATGACCACTGGTTCAGAATAGAGATTATGCCAAGTAATCATATAGACTTAAATTTATATATCAAGTACGAACATTAGCAAAACTTAAATCAGACGAAGTTAGGATCTTTTTCATCTATATCTTTTACCGAATAATATGCTTTATTTAGTAATATGAACTCGAAGTTGGAAAATGTAAATAATGATGCGGTATTGTGTTATAGAATCGGATACTCTGGAAGGATATTTTGATTAAGTGAAGTCGAAATCTTAGTATAACATTCTCCTGACGATTTCGACTACGGCGACCATTTTCAAGGGAGACTAGCCAACTGTGCAGGGCATGTTATAGCGCATAAATATGTGCTCAAAAAAAGGATATTCTTATAATCCGATAAAGAGTTCAGTGGTTGGACCAAAAGGATTATGTGCTTGGTAAATGATTTATTAAATGTAAAATGTAAAATCAGCGTGATTTTTATCATAACTATTAACTTACTTGTCGAAGAATGACATAGGTTTTCGTATCATTCAGAAAAATTACTCCCAAATACTGTTTACATAACACAATTCATGTGCTTAGTTTCCTTTTCACAAATATCGACATATTTCGAACAGCACCGATTAAAAACAGCTTAACAAAAGTCAGATATAGTAAAAATGTATACATTTTGCGTCGATTAATTCATACGGCGTTCGTTGAAAAAAAAATCTGGCACGAAAACAATTAAACGACAAACATCGAATCGTTCTAATAAATCACGGGGGAAATAAAATAAAATATTCAAAAAAATGTTATCAAATTAATATTCGCAACAAGTGGGTCTTGGCAGCGACAATATCATGGTATCGTTCGACCAAAAACGGGACGATATAAAAAACTTTAACATTTCAAATGTTCATCTATAGTTATATTAGCGTAGTATTTCACCTATATTTTTCTGCATTTTAAACTTATTTCTATAAACGCTGAAACGCAGAATTTGATATTGAAAATTGAATTTGATATTGTCATGAAATTTTACTAGTTATAAACGATAGAGTTAAGTTGGTATTTATATTATAAGTTGGTATCACACACAAGACTAACCTGCCGATGCTGTACCAAAGTACAGCATCGGCAGGTTGGACCGGTAAATGTGTATAGCACATAACACAAAAGAAGAAATTTTTGGAGCATATTCAGTCATGCTTTTCAAGTTGTTTGAGAGATGTAGCAAAAAATCATCAGACAAATTTATTTATTTATTTAACAATACAAGCAAATAACAATTAAATTATGGCACAACAAAAACTACGAAAGTTTATCTAAAGTGCCTTTCCGTCTATGGATTTATATACAATATTCACTATAATTGTTTTTTTTTTAAATGATACATTTTCAATTTATACTTAATATTACTGGTGGTAGAGCTTTGTGCAGGCTCGTCTGGGTAGGTACCACCCACTCATCAGATATTCTACCGCAAAACAGCAGTACTTTTTATTGTTGTGTTCCGGTTTGAAGGGTGAGTGAGCCAGTGTAATTACAGGCACAAGTGACATAAAATCTTAGTTCCCAAGGTTGGTGGCGTATTGGCTATATAAGCGACGGTTGACATTTCTTACAATGCCAATGTCTAAGGGCGTTTGGTGACCACTTACCATCAGGTGGCCCATGCTCGTCCGCCTTCCTATTCTATAAAAAAAAAATTATATTACGTGGGGAGCTGGATGTGAATTATGTACTCAAATTGTTAAGCAGGTGAAAAATTAGTAGTGCCTGGCTAGATTTGCTTATTATGTTTTTTTCTTTTATCAACTCATAATCACTAACGAATAACTATACTTTACCCAAAGCGCGTATTAATTTACTCTTACAGGATCTTTTCTTAGGAACATACAAATATATCTCTAGGAAATAATATGAAGCGGCCGGATCCAAATTTATATTTAAAGGTTACGACGGTCTTCGCTGATAACAGATATTTCATTATTATCGACGACGGAAATTACAGAAAGGGATTATAAATATAAAAATATATTAATGTACATATGAGTAATATTATTTTTAGAAGATCGGCCATATAACAACAGCAACTCATAGCTTCGAGTCACTTAACCTTGGTATTTATATTGAACAATTAATTTTTAGCTGACTCCAAACATGAAATGGTATGTCAAATATATTTTTTTGCTTTAATTCTTTTATTTTGAGTCGATTTTCATACCTAAACGTAGCCTTGCTTCGTTTTGGCTAATAGTTTTTGAAATCAGTTTTTATTATTTTTTCCATCTTGAATGATTAATACTTTATTATTATTTATTATGTATTATACGTACGTATTACATAAATTTCATTAATAGTTACAAACAGATCCGCTGAATCTGTAAAGAAACAACCCCTAAATAAAACTTATACGTGAATCAGAGCCAAGATTCACTTGTTGATAAATGTTTGCACTTAATTCTGACAGGTTTATATCGTGTCTAAATTTAAGCACTTATTCGGCGTTTCTTAAGTTTTACAAAAAAAAGACATATTTCATATTTTTCATTCGTACCCCTATTCGTAACCTATTGTTAGATTTGAAATAATGATCGTTGAGGCTACGTATACTCTTTAAAGAAATGAAATATTTTTTTACTATAACATTCTCATTATTTCGAGCCGAAATGGTCCAGCGATTACTTGAGCATTTGTTGAAATATCATAAGCAACCACAAGTCGGATGAAATTGTATTACAGATGTATCCACCAAACCGCCTACGACGACTAAGGGCGTGGTGAAATATGCTCTCAACATACTCCTCATGTTCAAGATCGAAAAACATTATGCCAAATATCAATTTAATTTATCTTTTCATCAATAGATGGCGTTATATGTATTTTATATCGCGCTATAACAATTTTTTTTTTGAAAGTACTAAATAATTTTTACCCGGTAATTTTACCAATACTACCGGGTAACCCCAAACACCTCAAAAGGAGAGGAAACTATATCCTAACAGTGGACCATGTACAAGTCGTTACTAATAATAACATACTACCTCGTTATTTTAGTAGTCATCTCGTAAAACAGCATATTTGAAGTGCGATCGAACCGTTAGTATTTTGTAATTAAGTTGGAGTCACTGGTGCTTTAGACAAAATGTAAGAATTTCCTATGCGCTTAATTTCTCTCCAGACGTATCAGATTGCCGTCCCGTAGGACCATAGACTAAGAGGAATAGAGAGTGCACCTGTGTTTTTGAACTAATATGGTCACTATAATATTTACTGAGGCTGGTCTCCGTTAAATAAGGCCGATGTGGGTAAAATCGTCAGGCTGCCATAAATTTTGTATTGATACCAGATTATTGATCGATATAAATCATACAAGCCGGTTGACGTGATTGGTAGATAGTTGGCCTTTCGCGCCGCAGGTCGTGGGTTCGATTCCTACCCAAGACAGACATTTGTGTGTCATTTGTGTGTTACTGGGTGTAATTATCTATATAAGTATGTATTTACAAAAGAAAAGTAGTATATGCTCTGCTTAGTTTTGGATCAAATGGCCTTATCTGAATAAATCCCAGGATATTATTATTATACATCTTTCCTAGAGCAAGATATTCGTTTCTAAATTTAGATCCATTATTATTAAATTAAAATATGATATTTAAAAAATCGATAGTGCCTATTACTATTATAAACAAAAAAACTTCTATTCATTGCTTCCATTCCATAACAATACGTTACAACATAATGAATTTCATTTGAGAAAAAAAATACACTGATTTTTTTTACAAGTTCTCATCCGATCCTTCTAAACCAATAACTAACTTTAAATAACTACCTAACTTTACATTAAATTGTATAACATAAGAATACAAAAGTTTTTTTAATAACCTCCTTGTATAAATCATTTGATTTCAAACGATATATAGATGTCACATTAGCTGTGGATAGATTGTATACTGTTTTGATTATGATAAAAAAAGCAAATGTTTGCTTTACGAATGAAAAATAAATTCATTTAACGATTCTATTATTAGTATAAATAACCATTTTGAAAATTTCATAATCATATTGTGAACCATTCCGATACAATTTACACGAAACGTAAACAGCCACAAAACAATAAAAACAGTCACGATGCTCAAAATTTACAATTTTTTGTTACAATTTATGTTATCTGATATATTTATTAGCTGACGTCATTGTTTTTTTAAATTATTATATTCAAATATTCTATCATTTTTTACACTAACTTTAAATATATATAATCAGTAAGACTAACATTTCAAGACAACTTTAGTGCAACGTTTCACACTGTTTCACTTCTGTCGTTCGTGTGTTCGTGTCGTGTCGTTTGTTTGTGTTCACCGATATTGTTAATATTTTTACACAAACAATAAAGTTAAAACAAATAACACAATTCATCCATTTAATAAAAACAAACAATACGATGATGGTATCCTTCTGACCGATTTCCGCCACGGCGACGCAGAACATGTTATAGTGCACGAGTGTGCACACAAACAAACACAGATGCACTCTCCGTTCTCTCACTTTCATAATAAAACGGCCATCCGATACGACCATAAAGAGCTCAGACGCAGGACCAACGGCTTTACAGGCTTTCCAAAGCACGTGCTTTCCGACTTCCAGACTCCAATTTTAGACAAAAAAACTCAGTACTTTTTATTGGCCCGACGAAGAGCTTAACCCACCTCGGGTTCTGCAGCCTTTTATTTAGTCACAAGACCAAAACAGTATAATATTTATGTCATTATAATAACTAATACCTTATGTAATTTGTATATAATGCAATAAATATCCAAACTAACCAAATAGGATGCAAGTAATTTTGTTTTTTTTTTTGTCAATTTTTTAAAGAAAACAGGTACTATACGGTATCACAAACGAGGAACAATTAAAAAGGTTTATACCTAATCTTTATAAACGTGGCCATTTTAACATTCCGGCTAGCGCTTCTCAAATCCCGGTTTAATGAGGAAGTTTTATTCGTAACAACATTTGAGAAACCTAGGTACAAATAAATAAATGTGATTAAATTTAATAAAATAACTTTTTAGCGTCAAACGTTTCGCTCACATGTTACATTGAAACGTTGCCCTCAAAACTATTAATCCAATTTATCTATTATTACTATTTTAAAAATCAAAATTCATTGTTAGTTCGATTTGCATGAAATAATCCGTGACTAAAAAAGTTTAGACTTTTTTGTAAAACAAATGAAATAACTCGTTTCGTTTGACTAATCCCTAAAAAAACAGTCAATTATGCTTAAAAAAGATACAAAACTATTTTTTACGCTTGCATATTTAAAAAAAGGGTTGTAATTCCCACCTGACGTAACGTTATTTTTTCACAATGTTTATATGCATTATTTTTAATCCGAAAACTATTATTAATTTCTTAATTTAATTAATGACATAATTATTGTAATAATGTATTATACTCTGTAAAATATTATTGTTGTAATTTTTGTCTTTTTATTGTATCATATAATAAATTATTTATTATTATTTTACGAGTAGATGTTTTATGTTGTCTTTTATTAATTGAAGGAATTTTCAATTGAAGGAAGCGTTGAAAGTTGCAGATTCGATTCTTGTTAGAGAGAAATATTTGAGTAAGGAATTTCATTATTAGAATACTTGAATCTTAACCAAAGATTGCGTATTCAAGCCCGGGTAAGCACCACTAAATTTTCATGTGATTAATTGGTGTTGATAATTCATCTCATCCTCAGTGGTAAAGGAAAACATCGTGAGGGAACCTGCATGTGTCATTTGAAAACTTCCACTTGTGTATTTACTAAACCGCATTGGTGCGGCTTAAGCCTAATCCTTAAAAAGGGCGAGAAGACATAGCACATTTATGGGTTGTTACTTGCCTTTTGAGGATCAGTGATGGTATGTCTACAAACTCTTACGCTAGCGATATTATAATGTGTGTTGCACATAAGTGCAATCTCTATACCCTCGCTCCCATAGTCCGATCAGACGGCAATCGAAAACAACAAAGAAATCGCGCGGAAGACCAAAGACTTTATGTTTTCCGAGGGACGAGATTGAAACTCTGCCAACATACCAACTTCGGACTACTTTGAAATTAAAACCAAAAACTCAAAACTTTTATTGACACAACAATTGGGTTTTGAAGTCATGATCAAGAAGAAACATCAATACTATTACAGTGTTTCGATTCAAAGGGCGATTGAGCCAGGGTAATTACAAGCAGGAGTCATAACTAAGATCCAATGATTATTTATTCGTTCGTTTATGCTGTAACCGAACATTTGTTCCCGACCTGGTAAGATCATTAAAACGAGCCACTGAACTTAAGATATCAGATATAATTCTTCAACAAAGTTTATTCATTTTAAGTTACGAACTGAACTTCATTTTTAATTAATTTTATTAAAAATAAGTAGACTTACAGAAAAGTGGTCCAGGCGTTGGTAAATGGTCACCACCACCCATAGACG
The DNA here is from genome assembly GCF_905147045.1 of Nymphalis io. Classification (NCBI taxonomy): domain Eukaryota; kingdom Metazoa; phylum Arthropoda; class Insecta; order Lepidoptera; family Nymphalidae; genus Nymphalis; species Nymphalis io. The sequence continues at coordinate 11,469,718 of NC_065902.1, forward strand.
TCAACAGTGTAAGGAATATTAACCATTCCTTGCATCGACAATGCGCCACCAACTACTCACCCAAACCTGAACTGAAACCTGTATTCATATGAAGTCAGAAAAACTTATATACAAATAATTAAATCCAATCCACACCAATTATTACAAAACCAATGACAACCACCGCATTGAATGTCAAATATATAATACCAGTCGTTATTTACTCCATTATATAGTTAGGCGACACAATATAATGAAATATACAACACTGAATGTATGTATTTAATACTATAAAGCAAATTCCACAAGCGTACCGTGTTTGTCGCTAAATAAGCGATTTGATTGAAAATTATGTTTGTCAAACACGAGGCCTGTTTAATAAAATTTCAGTACGTTTTAATATTAATCGTTATTAGTCAATTTGTTTTAAAAGTTATGTGTAATGTAACATCGGTTGTGAGAGATAAGCGCGTGTTAACTTCGAATCGAATTGAGTTATTTATCGTTAAACATATTTTAATAAATATTAAAAAATGAATATTTTGTATAGAGCTATAACCGAATGTTTTTTTTTTAATTAATAATCGTCTTGTAGTCTCCACAGACGTGTCGAGGCCTTTGGTGTATGTATTGGTTCATAGTTCAATATTTATATGTGCCGTATTTTTATTTTTAAGCGTCTTGTAGTCAATTGATCTTAGCGGGATTCAGAATTTTTCTTTTAGAGCCAAAATGTCCATGTTGAGGTCCTCACTCGTATCTATTATGGATCGCCATACTAAGATAAATATAGTCCAGAATCTCTTAGTAGTCGGCATTCGTGCTCTTTTCATCAGCACGATCGAACCCTTATAGGCCACACGCAATTTTCATTTGCTCGATTTGTATTTATAATTCACATTGTAAACATCGAATTGAAAAAACGAACTCACATTAGAACAGCGTGATGGAATAAGCTCAAAGCCTTTCTACCTAGATTAGTGAAAAATTATTCCAGCAGTGGGACATTTAACTTATTTACTAATTTTATTGTCATTCGTTAATTTTTTTTTAAATATCAAGTAATTTAACTTATTTACTTATATTATTAAAATGCAGATTATTTCTGTCTGGTGTTGTTATAAAACTGATAATTATTAATTAAAATATTTCTTCTAGGCACTAATGATCTAAACAATTTCACAATACGGCCCCTTCAACCATGTTGGATTTCTTGTGACGTCATAGTACTGCCTAATCAACATTTATAATTTAAAAACATATGAAATCATCTACATCTACTTACATACTTAGAATATATAATTAAAGTTATTACTATCTGTACTCGGAGCGCAAGTGGTTAAATATATTAAATAATGAGATTAAGCAAGAAATACGAGTAAGATGAAAATTCAGGTTAAAATAAGAGAAAATTATGCGTGAAAGCAAAGTCAAATAATTCATACCCGTCGGGACCTGCTCGTAGACCCGGGTGAGGCGAGTGTTGAGATACGCTGATTTAGATATGCTAAACTAACAAACCCGATTCCCGTATGCATATAGATTACCAGATATTATATCTCTAAATATAATTATTACGGAGAGATAACACATTTTTTTCACTATTTTAATCAGACAAAAAAATATAGCAATATTGATAATCACTATACGACTAAACATATACGAGTATTATGTATTAATTTATATACCAGGTATAGGTACAAATACAATACTCTATACATTTTTTTAAGTTATAGGCAAATGGACCACCTGATGTTAAGTGATCACCACTGCCCACAGACATTGGCGATGTAAGAAGTATTAACCATTCCTTACATTGCCTATGTGCCATCAACCTTGTTGATTAACGATTCTTATGTCCCTTGTGCAGGTGGTTACACTGGCTCACTCATCCTTTAAACCGGAACGTAACAATACTAAGTATTGCTGTTTGGCGGGAGAATATCGGATGAGTGGGTGGTACCTACCCAGACGGGCTTGCACAAAGCCCTAACACCTAATAAAAATAAACAAACTTCTTTAATACAATTATTATGTTAAGCCGATTTAAACAATTTTTGTTAAAATCTATTATATAAATCAATATCAGTCGAGACTTTATTAAGTTGAAACCACACTTACGCTAAAATAATTCTTACAACGTAACCTTGAACGCAACAAATCCGCGCCCTTATTACCTAGCGACCCGTTAGTTTTACTTTTATAAACGACCGACTCTAACCTACACTGGCCCATTTCCTAACTTTCAGATTTCTACCAACTTATTAAAGAGCAACCTTATGTCAGAGAGAAATTAATTACGGGCCATAATGAAAGCGTGCGTTCGACCTTTGTGGCCGAAATGCCTTTCCGTCTATATTTTGTGTAATCTGTACTATGCTCTTGGCATCTATTTATTACGCAAAACAAAGAATATAGACGATCCTCGCAGAATAGAATATAAATCATTTTTTTAGTTAGACCGTTGGGAGTATGTTTTATGTATATATTATGACAAAGCTGGATAGTTAATATGGATAATCCGTATATATTCTCAACTCTTTCAATTAATAATACTAATCTTTTATTAAAACAAATCTCATTGAATAAGGCTAGAAATTACTCAACACAAAAATATATAAATTATAAAAAAAGAAGAAAGAAAAACAACTTTTTTCAATTCGGGACGGATTTATTTTAATTTTGTTTAATTAACATTTGTAATTGAATTGACGGAAATAAGTAACTAATGAGATTCTTGACGGTTCTTCTCGGTAGAATCTACATTGCGAACCGGTGGTAGATTTAAATTTAATGTAATCTTGTAAAATTACATTGCAACAGTGATTGTGAAAGCCTTAACATTAATTACTAATTCTTTATGCGTCTTATAATCTGTTTATTGAGGAATGATTTGAGATTAATCTTCAAGCTTTGATTCTAAACAGTAAAGCAGTAACCAATAGTAAACATTTTTTTTTATATAGAATAGGAAGGTGGACGAGCATATGGGCCAAGTAATTTCATTACGTAATTTCATCAAAAACTAAAACGGAAAGCTCATGTACGGGAACAAATGCTTTATATGCTTTTTGAGGCACGGAAATGCACAAAAACGTGCTCTTATTAAGATTATACTAAAAATCTATTCAAAATTTTTTAAGTTGCCCGTCCCGATTTCGAACCCAGGACTATAGAACCTGCTATATAAGCTAACCGCTAGACCAACTAAGCTGTTACAGACATCACTGTCCTACTTAGCATTCAACTAGGCGGTTGCCAACGCATTCTTTTTCTTGAAAAAAAAACATTCACATTTCATAACTTCACACAATCTCAACCTAAATATTATCCCTCTAGCGTAAGAAAAAGAAAAAAGGTGTCTATGTCATGAAAGAAACCTACTCCGACCAATCTCAGCTCGGCGATAAAACGATGAAAAAGAATAACTGCTGAGTTTTCAGCGGTTCTTCTCAGTAAAATCTACATTTGTATCAATACTGTAACATGAGGATTCAAAAGTGCCCTTATAAGCCTGTTTGAATAAAGAATAATTTGATTGATTAATTGCTTAATGGACATTAGTCAACATGTCATATAGATTATATATATATTTATAAGGGCGCAGTTCTAGGTCCTGGGCTTAAACAAGTAAAATCCAGTTAATAAAAAGTTATTTGGTTTTTCTGTTGAAGATTATCGGTAGCAGCCAGGAATCTGAAGGTTGGAAGTGTGTATACTCCTGCGCCTCGGAAAAGGTCAGGTAAAACCGTTGGTCCTGCGCCTGAACTCTTTCTGGTCGTGTCGGATTGTATTCAGAACGGATTATGAGAGTGAGTGAATAGAGAATGCATCTAAGTTTGCGTTTACACTTGTACGCAATACGTCCTGCATAGTTGGATATGCATTCTCAACATCATGATATAAAATGCTTAAAAAGTGATGTGATGACCGTAATGTAAACTCGTAAATTTTATTATAATTATTTGTTGTATTTCCTCAATCTTAAACGATTTGACCCGTTTAAAGCGCACCAACACAAATGAATATTATCAGGTCATACATTTTTGGTAACAGATAGAGATTTCTCAGTGTAAACACAGATATCTATTGTTTTTAAATTACCATTGGCAAAGCAACGTAGTATGTTATACAAATAAATAAAACAACACGCCTTGAACATTTATTTATAACCTACTAATCTGCGACCGCGTTTGAACAGGTCGTTACTGGTGGTAGGGCTTTGTGCAAGCTCGTCTGGGTAGGTACCACCCACTCATCAGATATTCTACCGCAAAACAGCAATACTTGATATTGTTGTGTTCCGGTTTGAAGGGTGAGTGAGCCAGTGTAATTACAGGCACAAGGGACATAAAATCTTAGTTCCCAAGGTTGGTGGCGCATTGGATATGTAAGCGATGGTTGACATTTCTTACAATGCCAATGTCTAAGAGCGTTGGTGACCACTTACCATCAGGTGGCCCATATGCTCGTCCGCCTTCCTTTTCTATAAAAAAAAAAAAAAAAAAGAACAGTAAGTGTTTGGTATCTAGATTCTGTATCCCTGATAACGTGTATTCTACCGGGAAACAGCAATACTTGGTATTATTGTGTTCCGGTTTGAAGGGTGAGTGAGCCTCAACACAGGCACAAAGGACATAACATCTTAGTTCCCAAGGTAGGTGGCGCATTGGCGATCTGGGCAAGGTTTAACATTTCTTACAATGCCAACGTCTATGGGTGTTGGTGATCACTTACCATCAGTTGGCCCATCCGTGGTGTCCGCCTTCCTATATTATAAAAAAAATGCAAATTTCATGATGATCGGTTGAGTAATTAACACGTGAAAGCTAAACAAACAAACTCACTTTCGTATTCATAATATTAGTGAGCATTCCAATCAATAAAGGAGTAATGACAAATACACAACTTTGACGTTAAATTGATGTTATATCATTGGTTGAGATCTTGAATAATAAATCTGTGGTATTCATTATGGATTCGTAAAAAAATGACGTTTTGAATATCGGCAAAGTCGTTATCGGAACTTTGGAAGTGAAATTAAAATGGAATAATGTTAAAGAATTAATTTAAATTGTATTATATGTATATATTAAACAAGAAATGTTCACTGTGCATAATATAGCAAGCCAATTAGCAAATCGCATTTAATATGTAAATCTAAGGTTTGTTTATCTCTTCACCCTTCTCCCGTACACCGGTTTAAGGCTTATAAACAAAATATATAATAGATAAATTATTCCTATTATACCATCAATTATGAATGAATCTATATCAATTGAATGAAATAAAAAGGCGATATGTTTTAAATATAGTTTTAGCGTATGTATGTGAACGTGAAGTTACGTAAAAATTAGGCATTTGTGTGCTATCTCTTTTAAACTCAGTTTATCTTCGTTTGCGTGAGTGAGTTTTTTTTAAATTAAATATATAACATTTGTTGGACGGACAATAAACCACCTGATGTTAAATGGTCACCGCCTACAGATATTGGAGCTATAAGATTTTTTTTTACCATTCCTTAACCTAACATCGCAAATTCGCCACCTACCTTGGGAACTAAAAGTTACGTCCCTTGTGCCTTCAGTTACACTGGCTCACTAACCTTTCAATCCGGAACAATACTACTACTAAGTATTACTGTTTGGTGGTAGAATATATAATTAGTGGATACCAAACCCCTCTGGGTAAAGTTTACACAAAGCCCAACAACCAAATATTATAAATACGGAATTGTTAGTGTAAATGTATGTGTGTGTTATAAAATTATACCTAACCACGTTTAATTTTTATTTCAATAAAGGCTCACCCTTATATCAAGGGATACTAAAGTGAAACCTTGGCTTACAAACATCGACGTACCCCCTGCGAATATTTGGCTAAGCAGATAGATAGCTAACAGTTATTTGCCGAACCAGACGGGATAATAACATCTGACGACATCAAATGGCCATTTCTTGGCGAACATGAGCACGCTACCTCCCGCTTGTTTATATTATATTTTACTTTCTAGTAAATTATTTAGTCTATGCTTTTGATGTGCGCATAACTATTATATAAATACTCACTGTTTATTATTTAGAATGTTTTTATTTATGTGTGCGTAAATGTATTTTTATACAGTACACACTAATGTTCAATACAATCGCTTTTTTTTTCATAATCGAACTTCTCATGTTTATAATAATGATTAGTTCGGCCCGCAGTCTCACCCGAGAGAATTGTAGGGCTGATGTCTTAGGTACACTACGTTCTTTTCTATTTCCCTGACAACATGTATGCAAAAATTCATAATTATAGTTGAGTAATTAAGACGTGAAAGCTTAACAAACACAAACTCACGGTCGCATATATACTATTCGTAAAGATAATGCTTCTATTTCGATATAACATAGTTTCATTAAATTATATCTATATAGAATTATATTTATATTTTTATGGTGATATTCACAAAATTAAAGTTACGAAAATAATGGGCCAGGATATTGTGATACATTATTCATTATCAGAAACAAAATAATAATTGTATTAATACATAATTAATATGATAAATAAATTTAACATCAAGTGTTTCACTCCCATCATTGTAATCGAAAACACCAAACCACAGATGATAAAACACGCAAAATTTATTTGAATTAGTCCTAGTTGTATAAATATATATTTTATACATAATTGAATTGTACAAATATAAGTCTGTATTTATTTTACCGTTCGGAATATGTGGTTTTGGTGTTTTATTAATTTGACAATACCATTAATCAATATATACTAATACTATAAATGCGAAAGTATCTCCGTCTGTTTGTTATGCCTTCACGGCTATACCACTGATATTGATGAAATTTGGTATGAAGCAAGCTATAATATCCTGGGACATTTTTCACACACGACCATCTGATCTCAAATTAAGCTTGTACAAAGCTTGTGCTATGGAAACCAGACAACTGATATACTACATATACTACTTTTCTATTGTAAATACATACTTATAGATAATTACACCCATTCTCAGGACAAACAGACATGTGCATGCACACAAATGTCTGTCCTGGGTGGGAATCGAACCCACAACCTTCGGCGTGAAAGGCAAGTATGTAAAATGGTCTTTTTTTACCGAATACCTGACCCTCTTTCCTAAACAGACGGGCGAAGCCAACGTCTGTTTTATTTACTCTAATCACCTCGCTCTCGCTATCGGCAGCAGGAAAACTTCTCAAAAAACTAGTATATATTCCCAAATAGTGGGCAAGTGTAATTCAACAGGAAAGTCTTCCAGTCGTGGGACGCTTTCGAAATGTTTTTTCGTGTTAGGGTTGTTGTTGGGATTCTCTTAGACGTGCATTTCCTTATAAAATAATATTAAAAAGAATAATGTGTTGCACAATTACTAACGGACGGGTGTAAATTAAGATGTACGACTAAACAGGAGTGAACTGGAATTTATAAATAAGAGATAGTGTTTTATAATATTTTTATATATTTTTCGAATATAACATTTTATAATGGAGATATATATAATAGTGAATATTTTCGGAAAAATACTCTCTTTTAATACGAAAAAAAAATTCAAATATTTTTTTAGATAAAATAGATCGTTAAGAAAGTATTCTTAATATTTAATTATTTTACTAGTTAATTGGAAAGTAACTTGACTCTGATTATCATTAAATAATATATACAGTAACAACCTGTTAATGTCCCACTGCTGGGCTAAGGCCTCCTCTCCCTTTTGAGGAGAAGGTTGTGGAGGTTTGAATAAATAATATTAATCTATAAATTAAAAGTGATGGTTAAATATTACTTATAGTGATATATATAATTAAAAAGCATCTCATTAGATAATGATGAAAGTAATTAATAAATGTTAGAACATTTTATATCCCGATTAAAACAAATGGAACGAGCCACACGCCATTAATTTCCATCTAAAAACCGCACAACTAAAATATACACCCGACTGCACTCACCATATTATTACGAAAGAGGCAATATATTATAAGCGGGTAATATCAAAATGAACATTGAAATAAAAAAAGCACTCGAATCAAAATATATCCGTTGATGTACCCGCAAAAACCGTTAGAAATACAGCGGTTTTTTTTTTTTTTTAAATCCGTGTGCACAAAAGAGAAATATGGAAGGCGTAACATTTAGACTGGCCATTTAGAAAATAAAATTCACTTTTATAACACAAAACGAGCTAGTATCCCGTTCTTCTATAACTTTTAGCTTTTAATGTTATTAAGTTATTGTGAAAGAAATTCTACTAACATAGTAATCTCATTTGCACGCTGACTGAACTCTGATGGATGTTCAAAACGCAAATAATTTTAATTAACGTACATTTAGTAATACTTTTTTATGATCTAATATTATAATTGCTGTGTTCATTTTATACAAAACTAGCATTACGCTACTAAATTAAAAAAATATTCTTTTTTCAATATATATATATATATATATATATATATATATATATATATATATATATATATATATATATATATATATATATATATATACATTTTCAGCGGTTTTTTTTATATAGAATAGGTAGACAGACACGCAAGTGGGCCACCTGATGGTAAGTGGTCACCGCCCATAGACATTGCCATTATAAGAAATATTAACTATCTTTGTAGGACTGTACTGCTGTATAGTAGAATATCTAATGAGCGGGTGATCTCTACCCAGACGAGCTTTCACAAATACCTACCACCAAGTAATGATCGCATTGGTGTTTGCAATCAATGGTTGACACCCTCGCAGCGCTAATATGAACAGTGATTACAGTAACAGTCTGTGAATGTCCCACTGCTGGGATAAGGCTTCCTTTTTGATGAGGTTTGGAGCTTATTCCACCACGCTGCTCCATTGCGGGTTAATGGAATACACATGTGGCAGAATTTCAGTAAAATTAGACACATGCAGGTTTCCTCACTATGTTTTCCTTCACCGTCAAGCACGAGATGAATTATAAACACAAATTAAGCACATGAAAATTCATGGTGCTTGTCCGGGTCCAGCCCACAATCATCGCTTAAGATTCACGCGTTCTTACCACTGGGCCATCACGGCGTCTGATTACCACTTACTATTACCAATCTCAATTTTGTAAAAAATATTATCTGAATTGATAACTTTTTTAAATACTTATTTAATACTTTCATACTAAAAGCAAGCATATTCGTTTGGGCATATGATATATAAAGACGTCAACTAGCACTTACGTCTATTTTGAATAAAACAAATATTAAATTCGAAATTATTCATGAAAATTTAATTTATAATAAAACTATCAGAATGTTTTAACTATAAAACTTTATTAATTGTTGTTATAAAGTCTTATAACAACAATTAACCAGAAACATGAACCTGAGATCAATTTTCTCAAATATCAACGTTACCGATGAAAACTTATCGTTTTAGATTCGCTCAACAGTGCTTCGCTGTAAAGATTTCGTACCTTACAATATATTGAAATTTTTATCGTATTTTTTATTAGTAAATGATAGTCAGATTATTAAGTCATCTCGTTCAATGGACATTTGTTCAGTGAGACATTACAATTTATTACATTACCAATGCGCCATAAAGCTAAACTGGTTCACTCGCTCCATATTGGTACACAACAACACACTGGCTTACCCACCTTTCACACCGGATCACAACAACACGTATTGCTGTTTGGCTGTTGAAGTGAAACAGATCAGTTATATAATCAGATCAACTCCAAAATGATATTAATAACCAAATAGCATTTATTTTATTGTATCCAATAAGCCACATCTAAAATAAATATATATTTAAATGTATTTATATAATAAATTATTCGTTGGAAAGTCGATTAAAATTCAAACGATTACACGGCTCCGAGCGACATTATCATTATGTACATTAATCAATTTAAAATTACAAAGCTAGACCGTCTCTTTGTTATATAAAATACTTACTCGTCACTTAGAATTATATAAATGAAATGTAAATATTTGTTTAACTATTCAACGCATAATAGAAGGAAAAAAACACACACGGAAAAGTGTCGTCCATCGTCATGTAGGGCACTTGAAAACATACAGCCTATTTATATCTCAGAAAAAGCCTCTTCTAATGAGAGCTTGTGAAGTATATAGTTTCCACAGATAGAGATAGTTGGTTGAATTATACGAGCCAGCTGGCTTAAAAGCTCACGGCTATGTATGAAGTCTATATAGTCTGTGACTTACATTGTGATTGCTTCTGACACAGCGTTTATCGAGTGTTTAGTTTAAAACATACATCTCGTATCAACTATCTATATAAAAAATACATGGTAAAATTTTTGAGCTGTTAAAAACTCTACTTTGAACTACTATTAAGCGTATTACGTATATGTTGAAGGGGAACAGTTAGGTATAAAAGCCTATTTCCTTATTTGAGGTTTAATTTTACTTCATATCAAATTTTATTAAAATCGACGCAGTAGTTTATATTTATAGAATAATAGTATTGATAATAGTCCAGGCCATTTTTAAATGAATTGGATGTAATATTTGAATTTGAAAAGATAAAAAAAATATCGGTATAATTTTTTTAGTACCTAGCATATGGCGTTAATCCTTATCAAAATATATTTCATGTGCGTGTTTTAAATTAAAATTTAAAAATCGAATTTTATAAAAACATGTTAGAAACGCTGCATAATAATGCAACTTGGATAATTATAACCGAGAAGTTATAATTATCCTTAACTTAATGTAAATGTTTTTTTTTTATTATATTAGGTAGAACTAGCAAGTGAACCACCTGATGGTAAGTGTTCACCACCGACCACCGTCCACCGTCATAATCTCACCCTAGAAACCGAAACACAGTCATACATATTATTAATCTTTAGTGGTAGATAAACTTATTACCCATCCAGAAGGATTTACACAAATTCCAAAGTCTCGTGGCTCGTCCGCCTTCCTACTCTAAACAAAAAAAACTTACCCGATAAAAGTAGAAGTAAATTAAGACTAGAAAATGCACTCACTTGTATCCTAATTGATATTATTATTTAATTTTCAAGGGAAAGTATATTTAATGTTAATATTTAACGGTATAATAATAATACATAAACATAGTTTCCACAATTTTGTAAAACTTAAAAAAACAAGCGATTAAAATAACTTGAAGTAAACAAATAACTTACTAAGTACGGTATAAGGTCATTGAATATCAAATTAGATTCAATAAAAAGGTTTGAAGCCTACTACATCACGCTGCTGAAATACCAGTTGTTGGTTACAAGTACGATTTTCATCCGGCATTGGAGGTTTCCCCACGATGTTTTTTTTCATCGCCAAGCATGAGGTGAATTGTAAATACAAAATAAGCACATGCAAATTTAGTGTTGCTTAACCGAGTTTGAACCCCCTTACCCTTGGTTAAGAGTTATGTTTACCATTAATGCGTCACCGCTTTGTGTAACCTAATAGTAAATATTTTCTTTATATACTTAAAGGAGTTCATAATCATAATTTTCAGTGTCATATTTAAGGATAGAGGTGAAAACTACAATTTTCAAAAATCATATATTTCTGTTCGTTTGTTCGTCCAAACATTTAAGTATATGTACAAAAAAATAACCGTCAAATAATTATGTATATATATATACAGTAACAGTAACAGCCTGTGAATGTCCCACTGCTGGGCTAAAGCCTCCTCTCCCTTTTTGAGGAAGGTTTGGAACTTATTCCATCACGCTGCTCCAATGTGGGTTGGTGGAATACACATGGCAGAATTCAGTGAAATTAGACACACGCAGGTTTCCTCACGATATTTTCCTTCACCGTCAAGCACGAGATGAATTATAAATACAAATTAAGCACATGAAAATTCAATGGTGCTTGCCCGCGTTTGAACCCACGATCATCGGTTGAGTTTCACGCGTTCTTACCACTAGGCCATCTCGGCTTATATACATATATATAAACAATAACTAACTAATTTTTTATATATATTATTTATATTACAGTTACATACTCAATGTAAGTAATATCTTTTCGAAAAGCTTACAATGAAACATTCAATTCAATGTTTTTTTATGTAAATGTACCTTTGATATTTTATATAAGAATTCTAACTTGTACTTAATGTATGTATTAAATTACAAGATAAAACATTTCAAATATGTACATATTTGAATTCTTATTTTAAATAAATATATTCAATATTAATATTTTATGTAAAATGCTGTTTTTGTTTCATATCGAATATTCTTTTTCACACTTTAAAACGAAGTGAACGCTTTAGTCTGGCTTTTGCACCTCATTATATGAAAACAACATTGAAATATTATATAAAGAGATATAAAAAAAATATCAATATATATATTATAGAAACGGCCAAAAACGTGAAATTTACCCAAATATAAATTAACGTGGAGACGATGCGTTCCCCACGCAACCGCCGGATTCCACCCCGTTTTACGAGCGAGCTATAAACCGGGTTGCGACGGCGGAATTCTATTTTTGAACTTTATATAACTCCTGGCGGGCAGACGCCACGCATTTGAATCTGGAATACCCTTTGTTTAGAAAGCCGACGATATCGAGCGCGGTTTTTATAAGGATACTGAAGGAGCCTAATTTTTCTTAAGAAAGAATGGAAGATTCTCAACCTCTTTGTATTTTTTATATACCTTTAATATTATGTACTAAGGCTATTCTTGTCTCGCTGGACCCAAAATTATTTTTATATTCATTGTTTTTAATGTTACCAGTAAATAAAATAAAAATTTATATCTTATTTATAGTCTACCTTCGTGACAATTTCAATTAAATTTGTACTAAAATTAAGGTGAAATTGTGAAACGTCCGAGATGACCCAGTGATTAGAACGCGGGAATCTTAACTGATGATCATTGGTTCAAACCCGGGCAAGCACCTGATTTTCATGTGCTTAATTTGTGTTTATAATTCATCTCGCGCTTGATGGTGAAGGAAAACATCGTGAGGAAACCTGCATGTGTCTAATTTCATTGAAATTCTGCCACATGTGTATTTCACCAACCCGCATTGGAGCAACGTGATAGAATAAGCTCCAAACCTTCTCCTCAAAAAGGAGAGGAGGCCTTAGCCCAGAAGTGGGACATTCACAGGCTGTTACTGTACTGTGAAACATAGGAAAATAATCCCTATCCAATTATAACATTTTTTCATTATAACATTTTTTATATAAAGCTGAATAGTTTGTTTGTACACGCTAATCTCAACATCTAAGAGTTCGATTTAAAAACCTTATAATAATATAACTTCACGCTCACCACGGAGGGGGAAAACTAGCTGACTATAAAACTTACACTAAGATGAAATTCTGATACACTCGGCAACGTAAAATTTCGATAATGAACAAAAGCTTTAACTTTAATAAATGCTGTAAATGGTTTACACCAATGAGCGTTTCATGTTCAGACGTATTTTCGTATTAAATGATTAGTGGTAATGTGTTTTGGAACACGATGCGTGGCGTGATCTGCTGCTGAAATGTATTCAGACGGAATTTAATTCACCATTCATCTTATTTCACTCGGACATTGACAATATATTTTGAGCGGGACTGATCGATCGATAAAATTTAAAAATCAAATTATTATGCAACGCAGTTACATATTAACAATACGTAACGCTAAAGGAAAACTTTGTTCTTTAATTACTTTATTTCATACAAGATGTTTTTCGGAGTGTGTGTATCTTGCATTGTTTCATGTCTTTTCATTGTATATTGTTATTAAGGTTTTAACTTCTTTTTTTTTTATAGAATAGGAAGGTGGACGAGCATATGGGCCACCTGATGATAAGTGGTCACCAAACGCCCTTAGACATTGGCATTGTAAGAAATGTCAACCATCGCTTATAGCCAATGCGCCACCAACCTTGGGAACTAAGATTTTATGTCCCTTGTGCCTGTAATTACACTGGCTCACTCACCCTTCAAACCGGAACACAACAGTATCAAGTATTGCTGTTTTGCGGTAGAATATCTGATGAGTGGGTGGTACCTACCCAGACGAGCTTGCACAAAGCCCTACCACCAGTAAAAGCTTTGCTTAATAAGGACGTAATAATAGTTAATTTAGCTGGAATATAACATATTGAATTACTATCCTTAAATTCAAGGTCACCCTACTCTTGAAATAATATTACCATTATTATAACCCACAAGAGAAGTTTTGGGGGTAATAAAGACGAAGCGATTCAGGAGATGGACGGCCATAAGTAAAATAATTTAAACTTGGAATTATAAACTATTCTTGATTTATATATATATGTGTCTATTATATTCAGGCTATTCCACGTAATGAGGGTATTTACAGATATAAAAGAAGGCTATAGGATATCAACAGTTTAAAAAAAAAACTTAATCTGAAAACTATCAAACCTTTTTTTTTCTAAACATAAAATCATTTTATGTCATTTGTTTTAGGACATATATACAGTAGTGTTACTCTGTAAGAACAAACTCGAAACTCACCGCGAAAGCGATCGTGAAATTTCAAAAAGTGATACGTGGCATTGACCATAATAATTATAACATTTCAAGAATCGCATCGAAATAGTATACCACCATAAGACGGTTCTCGACATTTCACGGTTGAGTAATGAAGTGAATTGTTACAAAAAATCATTGCAGGATATATTTTAATTGTTATTACCACCAAATTAATATTTTACTTGATTTTTTGGTGGTTATATGAAAAGTACCCATGAAACCCTATGAAAATGAGGATATCCGTAAAGTAAAAAAAACCATGGGCACATACGGCCGTATATATGTAATATACTCATAAGTACATGCTTCTATTTGACCTCTTTCGGAGTAGCACTATATATACTAGTGTCTCGTATGTGTGCGAGCCTCGGTTAACTACTAACAAAAACAAATGCCTATAAAAGCCTGGGGACTCTTTATCTTGGACTGCTTCCATGAACGTAATCAAGGAATACACATTGGAATTGACCATACAGTACTGAACTATATTAAACATATATATATATATATATATATATATATCTAGCTGCCCAACTTCGTACGAGTAATATTAGTAAGTAACCTCCCATTTCACCCCCTAAAGTTGATGCTTACGTTATGAAATTAATCCATGTTCCAAATTTTAGTATTCACAACTCGGTAGTATTGTCTGTGTGTTGATAGTCAGTCAAGACAAATGATTATATTATTATAGATAAACGCGAAAGCAAAATCCATCTTCAATTCTTCAGTATTAAACAATAAAATCAATGAATATATCAGTATTTGTTCCGTATACGTTCCCTGTAAAAGTTATAGGGAATTACCAATTGTGATGAAACTGTTGGGTACAATATCAACCCACAGTTTCATAACAAGCACGACCACAAAGAATTCTGTTCACCGTTGACGTGTAAAATAGGTAAAATAAAGTAGCTTCGTATGGCATTACAGCAAACAAACAAGCTAGAAAGGTTTGGGTAGCTATTACATAGGTGGCCTTGTGAGTCACCTGCTTTGTAATTATCTTTTTAAACTGATCCCGATTACCGTATCATCAACCCATACTGCCATGAAAAGCATATAAAGGCTTTTGGTACTGCACTTGAACTCACTGGTCGTGTCGTTTTGCCATTCCATCGCTTTATGGGCATGCACTAAAGCTCGCGCAATTTTATATCTTTTATATCGAATATCACCAGCTCAATTGGCTGTTCTATTGAGAGTAATCATCGGTACCAAAAATCGGTCACGAAGGCATAATCATTATACATACATGTTATACTATATTTCTAAAACATTAAATTGTTTATGATTTCAATTAACGCGTAGGCACTTTAATTTGCTGAGTACAAAGCGTTTCCTAGATATCACCGATATAGGGCTTTATGTAGGTCCTTCTGGGGATCACCCGCTCATCAGTTATTCAATTGTCGAACATCAATACTTTGTAATACAGTTGTAGTGCAATTACAGACACATAACATCAGCAGTGCTTGTGTAAGAACTCACTTCATACCTCACTCGTGAAATTTTGAAAACCTATACTTACTGTGATACTCTAATTTGATGCGTTTGTCCTTTATATGTTATGATTTTTATTAAGTGCTTTAATTATTATAAGAATTATTTACATTAAAGCCTTAAATATAGAAAAATAAAACTTAAAAATAGCTACTGAACAAAATATGACCGCGTGGAATGATGGCAAGAATGCTAGAAGCGTTTCCCATTTGAATTGCAATTACAATAATTATTACAATCAATGACGCATATCACTTTCTGACATTTTAAAATCGCGTTCATCGGTTTGTTTCGAGTTTGTTCTTACTGTGTGCATAGTGCGAGTTTATTTACTTATTTTTCATACATATACATTCCAAACAAATCGCAGTTAACGTAAACTCTATCGAATAAGTAAAAAAAAACTCGTTCTATACACACTGAATAGCTCTATTCAGATCCCACGATTCGCGTGCTTTGACGGTGTAAGCATATCCTTATATATTTCTTACAGTGCTAATGTGTATGGACAGAGGTTTAGTAAAGAGTATAATCCGTCTAAATAGAAATTCCCTTTATATTGAGACAGTTATACCAAAGACGCTACATTCGATACAATTAACCGTATAAAATCGTAACGGAATAATAGTTAATAATAACAATACACGTCTACAATTCTATATCCAGTAAGAATTCGAGATGTCTATATAATAAGAGAACCTCATGATTTACAGCTAACGAAAATGTTATGATCATTTTTTACATTTCGAAGCCCTCTCTCGTATCTGCCACGTCATTTATCACGGACTAATGTCACGGTATTTTTGGACCATCCATTACATATTAGATCGTATTGACGAGAACTGCTATAGATATAATATGCATAGATAAATCATAATTACATATATCCTCTAAAGCAAATAGAACGTAAAAATATATGCAAAATCAATAGTTTTTTCATTAATTATATTCAGGTTTTGTTGTGTTCTGGAATAAATAAATTAAAATAAAATAAATAATTTAAATCAATAAAAATGAACATAACTGATGATAGAATTAAGCTTCAATTAAAAAAAAACTATTCGTAAGCAAAACGATTCGTTTATTGAATGTAGTAACCGAACATTCGCCACCTTAACTGCGAAAGGTTCATGATATGTTATATAATCTGTTGTTGACGGCGCATAGATGTAAGAATAAGTATTTATTTCTCTGTCAGTATCTATGCGAGGATATATATAAAAACATTTCTAATAAAACAGAAAAAAGGCAATAATTAATTATTGCCATTTTAAAAAATAATAATTTTTATAATTTTATGTTACTTAACAAATAATACTTTTAATATTAAACAAACGACAACCGACGCTTATACGCGGTGTCTTTCGATTTATTCGTGATGAACGCTGGGTATAAACTCAGCTTAGAAATAATAATTCAGGAAAACACATTCATTTAATCTTTTTTAGAATACATTTACTACATTTAAAAATCTATAAAACTTCACTAATATAAAACTAAATAAAAGTATAGAACTACAAGCCCAAGCTAAGTTAGTTCCTCGTTAAAAAAAAAACACTTTATTACATTAGACTATTCACGAAACAGGCCGTTCTGAATACACAGTGAAAATCTTTCAGCCTTAAATGGCGTCTATTCTGTAATGCGAGACTTAAAATGAATAGTACCCTATACAATATCATATGAAACGGGGTAATAATGAAATGTTTCTTTAAAATAAAAGCGTAGACAACAAACTATTCAAGGTTTATTTTAGGGTTTTTTATTTTTTAACTCTTACTTTATGTTTTAAAAAACGTACGTACTATGGCTGTATAT
Source organism: Nymphalis io (assembly GCF_905147045.1). Classification (NCBI taxonomy): domain Eukaryota; kingdom Metazoa; phylum Arthropoda; class Insecta; order Lepidoptera; family Nymphalidae; genus Nymphalis; species Nymphalis io. Next base: position 11,487,535 of record NC_065902.1, read on the forward strand.
ATTTCAAATTCAGAATATTTTCCAAATATAAATAAATTAAAGCTGAGATGGCCTAGTGGTTAGAACACGTGAATCTTAACCGATGATCGCGGGTTTAAGCCCAGGCAAGCACCTCTGAATTTTCATGTGCTTAATTTGTGTTTATAATTCATCTCGTGCTTGACGGTGAAGAAAAATATCGTGAAGAAACCTGCATGTATCTAATATTATTGAAATTCTGCCACAAGTGTATTCCACCAACATACATTGGAGCACCGTGGTGGAATGAGCTCCAAAACCTTCTACTCAAAAAAGCAGAGGAGACCTTAGCCCAGCAGTGGGGCATTCACAGGCTATTTTTTTCAGCCTTTTGCCGTCCTCTGCTGGACGAAAGCCTCCATAGAACCCCATCCATCTCGATGTTGGGCAGTCCGCATCCATCCGTACCGTACGATTTTTAATTCGCGGTCCACCTTGCCATCGCGTGGTCTCCATCACGTATCGGTTCCATCGGCCATCAATGCGCCTGGTGACATGACAGGCTACTTAACTTGAAGTAAAAAGTAATTTAAATTTTATATATATTTATATATTTATTTATTTATTTAATTTTATGAATTGTAAAATGCGTTTAAATTTTGCATATAATTCCTTTATTGTCTTTGGAAACTTTCGAATGTTATAAGTTGAATTAAATAAATAAAAATAAATTAAATATTCTTATATACACAAATGGACGTTCGTAATCATTTGAAATTAATAGACTTCTACTAAGTTTGATCGATCATCATGAAAATTGGTATATATGTATTTTATCGTGGAAAAGGTTTATCTATCATTCACTTTGTGGTAACTTGTGCTGCTCATCTACTTCTATACCGTTCAATCGTGCGTCATGACACTTCATCATCATCATCATCATGTCAGTCGCCACTCGAGAACATGACACTTGGTATATAATATATATACAAGCAGAATAACGTCTACCGGGATTTGCTAGTATTATATAAAGTAAGTTTTACCGACCGAACGATTCGATCGCCATGAGAATTGTGATATATAGATAAGACAACGTCTGCAAGGTTCTAATAATATAAAATGTATTATATTATATATATACTTTTACTGGTGGTAGGGCTTTGTGCAAGCTCGTCTGGGTAGGTACCACCCACTCATCAGATATTCTACCGCAAAACAGCAATACTTGATATTGTTGTGTTCCGGTTTGAAGGGTGAGTGAGCCAGTGTAATTACAGGCACAAGGGACATAAAATCTTAGTTCCCAAGGTTGGTGGCGCATTGGCTATAAGCGATGGTTGACATTTCTTAGAATGCCAATGTCTAAGGGCGTTTGGTGACCACTTACCATCAGGTGGCCCATATGCTCGTCCACCTTCCTATTCTATAAAATAAAAAAATAAAAAATAAAAATACACTGAAGTGAACTATCATCACGCTCTATGGTGGCTCTTTTTGCAAACCCGTCTGGGTAGGTACGGGTGGTACGCAGTACTAGTACTTTGTACTATATTTATAACATGAAGAATGTTATGAATAGGTGGTACCCAAATAGCAATACTTAGTATTGTAATTATCCGGTTTGAAGGGTGAATGAGTTGTTAGCTATACACAAGCTACATAATTTATTAATTCCCAAGTTTGGTGGCGCTTTGAAGTAAGGAACGTTTAATATTTCTCACAGCGCCAATGTCAATAGGCGTTGGCATCGGCTAACTATTTTATATAAAAAAAGGATAACACACACATAGTCAGAAACTTTTATAAAAAGCTTTTATATAGTCATAAGTTTTGAAGTTAATTAAATAATAATAATAATAATATCCTGGGACATTTTTCACACACGGCCATCTGATCCCAAATTGAGCTTGTACAAAGCTTGTGCTATGGAAACCAGACAACTGACACATACTACTTTTCTTTTGTAAATACATACTTATATAGATAATTACACCCAGACTCAAGACAAACAGACATGTTCATGCACACAAGTGTCTGTCCTGGGTGGGAATCGAACCCACAACCTTCGGCATGAAAGGCAAGTATCTACCAACCATGCCAACCGGCTCGTCAAATAACAAATCGCTATATTAACATAAAACAATTTCTTTTGAGAAATTATTATTAGTAGTTATTTTTCTTACCTTTCGCTAAACTTCTTTTATTAAATTACTTTAATAACATACGATTGGGAATAACGTTAAGAAAACGAGCAATCTAAAATACAACTTTTTAAAACAAATACTTCTATTGTAATTAATCTCAATATATTATATTTATAAATTATTTCTTTGCAGATTCAACAAACAAACAGTCCGACAACATTATGATTTTTTTTTGTTAACTTATATGAAACATAAAATAAACAGAATAATTTTCTTAAAATGAAACGTTGAATTGTTTTGTTTTTAAACGTGACGTTATCTAGCGTGACGCGTGTTGGGAGAGGGGCCAAGGAATACAGCAATATATCATTTATGGCGGCCAAATATGGGACAGCAGGTATCGGCTGCGGCTATATTTCTTCTGATATTAAATTGCTTTAAATCACTTTAAAGTTGCTGATAAAACAATTTTGTTCAGAGCGTCACGTGCGAGGGCTGTCGAATGTGCGAAAATACAAGAACTTTGATAGGATATATTCGAGTTTAAAACTGCATTACTGGACATTTGAAAATAGAACGTTGCATTTATTAGAAACTAGTTTTCACAAGCGGCTTTGCCCGCATATTAGGCGGGTTAAGGCAGCCAGGTGTTATGTACTCTATATGCCCTTTTCTGTACTGCTGATAACGTGTATGCAAAATTTGATGATAATCAGTTAAGTAATAAGATGCGAAAACGCGAAAGCTAACTTTCGCATTTATAATATTAGCTATTTTTAACCATTACACTTTATTCTATGTATAATTTGAAATATTCCTGATTTCATTTTTATTTAAATATAAATAACCCGATTTTCTAATTCACTTTACTTTTTTAATCAACTTATTTACAAAAATATATTAAAATCGAGCCGAATCGGCTGTTATTAACACACTCGAAATCACATAAACACTCAATTATTAAAGGGATTTCAAACATCAAAACACGAACTTTCACATTTACGATATACAAAAGGTTTTAATTTTTCATTCGTGCAGCACAATGGTCTTGACAGCTATTTCTCGTATTGGTCAGCGCTATTTATGATGTAATGTCTTATATTCCTGTCCTTTACAATACATAAGTAGGAGTAGGCGACATATATATATGTCATAGCATTTTTTATATAAAGAACGGTAGAATGAGGGTCAGCATTAAACGTTTATATTGTAATACATATAACACATAGCTAATACATATCACATACGCTTGTAAAACTCCCAACCATTAAGATTTGTTCTGACATCTCTAACAATCGTCGCCATGTTTCAGCAAATTTAGACAAAGCCTAATAGCCCAATTCTTAAGGAATGTAACACGCTATTGCCTTCAGAGATGGAACGCAGGTTAGAACAGCTCTTTTTATGTAAAAAAATCATTGCTTATATTTGTTGTTTGTTGCTGTTATAATTTTAAAACTACTCGAATCATTAATGTTGTTCTTATATCAAAATATCCATTGGTACTTATTAATGTTAACCGCTTCGCTACCAATTGTTTCTTATAATTTATATTAATAATAGTCACTTCTTGTCAACTCTCCAAGAACGTCGTTTTATTATAATTACCACTTCCTGGCTTTTGGCTTAGAACCTCCAATGAACAATAGATAGAGCATAGTTCGTATCGAATACGGGAAATCTAATTTTGACGGCAAAATAATTGGGAAGACGTGCTAATTATTCGGGAAAGAAATAATTGTTTTTCCCAAAAATCTCTACTTATATAAATGGTTTTTCTTTCTGATTGCTTTAGGCATACACATTATATTATTCATCCTGTGACAACCATTAATAAGATTCCAATTGAATTCACCAGGATGGAACATTTCCGTCCTATGATTCTAATGTGAATATCAACAAAACATGATAAACAACCTCCTTGCATATGCGCTTATAATAAAAAACTATAACAAAATATCTTGATACAATAATTACATTTTTATTTGGATGAAAGTTCATGAATCAAGTTATCTGAGTACGGTGATAAAGCAGTTTTGTTCTCGGCGTCGTATGCGAAATTGGCTGTAAAAATGCAAAGACTATTCGATAGAATATCACGAAGTTATAATATACTGTCTTGCATTTTGCAGCGTCATAGGTAGACTTATTTTTTAAATTTGTAATAACGATGACGTAATATTAAGGTGCATTTTCACTGAAATGATTGGAATCTTCTCTAAGTGTTTGTAATGCTTCAGAAAGTCACGAATTTATTCTTTCCAATCCTTTTCACACACAAATAAGTTCGAGTACGCACACAGCAACATACATTATGGAATACATTGAACACGATTCTCGATGTTAGTTATTATTATTACAATTTTTGTTGACAATTTACGATGTTGTTAAATCAAAAGTTGAAATTGTTGAACCCCGGTTTCTAGTTGGATGATGTTATTTACTTTAATGAATTAAGAAAGCTGAAAATACACACATCTCTAATATTTTTTCCATCGTTTTTCTAAAAATCATTAGAAAGTTTACATTAACAAAATAAGCTAAATATAAAAATCCAAAGATCTTGACCAAGACATGTGAAACTTAACCCAACCCAAACATAATAAATAAAATGGATAAAAAACTGTGCATTCGATTCAATTATTTAAAAAAAAAACATATACACAACAAAGGTGATTACATTATTCCAATAAAGTTACCTTCAATGGCATTAACTCTTCCATAAATACAGTGTTTTCTTGTAAACGTTTGCATTTTTAAACACGGCTTTTAAATTTAATACGATTACGAATATAGGCTATATTTTAACGTTAATAGTGAACGATTGTGATGAATGAATGATAAAAGCTTCATTCGGTCACAAATCGGTGAGTAGTGAAACTAGTTAAAATTAATTAAACTAGATAATTTATTTATTGGTAGTTAAATTCAAATACAAATCGAGATCACAATGACATTTTTGAAAGTCGACGAAGCTTCATCGTTTCATAACATGAGTATACGTTGTTTTTTTTAAATATTAATGACTGACTTTTGACTGATATTTCTTGACTTGACTTGACATACTGACACATTGACATTTCTGAGTCATGAAAAAGGACTAAATAAAAGGAAGTTAACAATATTACTGGTAAAATCTATTTTGGTGGTAAGGCTTTGAATAAGCCCGTCTGGGTTAATACCATCCCCTCATCAGATATTCTACCGCCAAAAAGCAATATCTAATATTGTTGTGTACTGTTTTGAATGGTGAGTGAGCTAACGTAAAAAAGCAAAATAATATCTTTCCCAAAGTTGGTGGTGATTTTTTTTCACTGAGGCCTTTACTTTTCATTATGAGGCCCATTTGCCAGTTCACCTACCTATTTCCCAAATAAAAAGAAAATAATTCACTCTTATTTACACTGTATTACATTATCCTTTTAGTGAGAACAACTTTGTAATAACAAGATTAAACTGGTTAAATCTGCTTATATATTGCTTACATGTGTGGTGAGTAAACAAAGATATTACATATAAATATATATTAATCGAGAGCAAATTATATCAACTAATAGTGAATCGCATTGAATACTATATATAAGCTCTGTTATAGTTACTTCTACTGCCATTGAAATATAGTACAATATTATTAAAAAATATTTACTATATGAAATAAGATTCTGCGCACATATTTACATACTGGTGGTAGGGCTTTGTGCAAGCTCGTCTGGGTAGGTACCACCCACTCATCAGATATTCTACCGCAAAACAGCAATACTTGATATTGTTGTGTTCCGGTTTGAAGGGTGAGTGAGCCAGTGTAATTACAGGCACAAGGGACATAAAATCTTAGTTCCCAAGGTTGGTGGCGCATTGGCTATAAGCGATGGTTGACATTTCTTACAATGCCAATGTCTAAGGGCGTTTGGTGACCACTTACCATCAGGTGGCCCATATGCTCGTCCAACTTCCTATTCTATAAAAAGAAATTAAAAAAAAAATCCCTGATAAAGTTTTATTATATTTATAAAAAATACTGGCGTAAATATTTTTAATCTATAGCGCCAGATAAAAAAATAAAATTTTGTCACAATTTTTTTTTTTTATTTAAATATCGAATATGGATAGTGTTGAAGTTAAAATCTATTGTTTAGTGTAACGTGAAAAAGGTGTTTAAGGTTACACTAATAAAAACGAATAGCACACTAAATTGTATTCAAAGCTAAGCTGTTTTTAAATTTATTTTCTGTTTAGGCCTTATTTATCGCTTCAGCTGGAATTAAATATATTACATAGGGTTAGCGATGAGAGAACTGTTAAAAGTCCTTTCATATATAATATTGTGTCACAGATAATATTAAATATTATTTCAATTAAAAAATTATCGTATTATTTTTTAATTCAAAAAATTAAATAAAACTAGAGCCGGTATGGCCCAAAACGCGTGAATATTTACTGATGATAGCGGGTTCAAACTCAGGCACGCACCACAGAATTTTCATGTGCTTTATTTCAGCGGTGACGAAAAAACATCATAAGGAAACCTGCATCACTGTATCGTACATCCACCAACCCGCATTGAAGTATCGTCGTGAAATAAACTTTTGGACCTTCTCCTCTTAGGGAGTGGAGACCTTATCGGAGCAATGGACTATTCACAGACTGGTACTTCACTAAATATAACAGATTAAAAAACCTAATTAACATACGTAAACAATTTGATACTCTTTGTACATTTTTATTTGCATAGTTAAAAGCGTAAAAATGATTATTAAAAAGTAATTTTATACGAACAGCGATAGAAAACAATGGCAGTAAGCTATTGCTAATACCATATAGTTCAATGGTAACGGAAAATCTAGCTTATCAAAAGTTCTTTACGCTTAATAGGATCAATTCTCACGCGATTTTAGACCTAACGCATTAGCTTTATTGCAACGTGACTGATGTGATAAAGAAGTATTTTTAGAAAGAAAAAAAAAACAATTTGTACGGTTCACAAAAAAGTTTAAACATGATATAATAAAACTTTTTCAAGCATTAAATTGCGAATTCGTAAGGATATTGTCACGTCAGTCTGTCGTGAATCCGCCATTCGCTCAAATGTCAACGGGTATTTATTTGTTCGTCGAACATCTATACCGTATTTTTACAGTATTTTAAAAGATTTTCTTGTATAATGTTAATACAAATAAAAATTGGTGTGAGTGCCAAGATACTCACTAGAATTGATGTTTAAGCATGTGAGCTCATGTACCGATTTCACCCATTAGCACAGTTACAATAACAAATATTACGGTGACATCATCTGACGCTCGAAGTTTCAGTTAGCCCCTACCGTATACCGAGCGCTAAGAAGTTTACACATTAAAAACATTAAGCATTCATTTTGTTTCAACCTTTAAACCAAAAAAATTTTATAAATATTTTAATATTAATCGAAACCGTACACCAAAAAACTCGAATACGTTGAAGAAAAGTTTGTAACAATATTATGTTATAAAATAAAATTGTATTCGTTTAAATATTCATTGCACCTAGTCAATTACTTTTGAATTGTTTCGACAGGATGGAAAGTGACTCATGCTATATATATTTTATCGATGGTAGACCTTTGTGACGCAAGAATATATTCTGTGGTCAGTAACACATAGACAGTGCCAGTGTTTATGGGCAAATACGGCCTTTACTCTCCAAAATTAATATTAAAAATACAGAGGCCATTACGGCATAAGCGAGGGTTTGTCGTCATGGCATACAATTCAGTCTTACACCCATGCGCCAATAGATATTTCACGTTTAATAATAAGTATTTTTCGCAACTAAATTTCAAATTAAACATCTAAAACCTCATTTAAGCTTGCCCGAATAAACTCGGGTCTTCGGCTAAGATGAATGTGAGCTATTTAAATTTTAACTTTTTTTATGTATAGAGATTAGTAACGGCTTTTGAATACCACAGTACATATGCGTGTGCGCAAATACAAGATCATTCCCTCTCATAATCCGATGCGATGGCAAATAACATAGAGCCAGAAAGAGTACTGTAAACACTACCAAATTCAAGACTAAGCCTGCTATTCAGAATTTCTCAACAGAAAAACCAATAGCTGCTTAATGTCCCATTCCAGAGCTTAAGAACTGCAACTCGAGATTTGCCTTATAAGCTACTACATCAACATTTTTTTTAACCAACAATTTAACCTTCGATAAATCTTAATAATCGTCGTTTAACGAATACAAAATCAAACGTATACATACTAAAAGGGACGAATAAGCGAAATTAAAAAAAAACACTACTTTTCCCGACGGTACCCGAGACCGCACGCTTGGCACCCGTTAATGTAATCATGACTTTTCTAATCAGGAGATTAAAGCAATAGGATGCTTATATAACTTTGTAATCATTTCGAACTGAGAGTTGTGGATAGTACTTTTGCTTGCGTTTTAGTTTTAGGGTTCAATGTTTAAATAACCCTCGTGTTACTGTGACGTATGTATGCATTTGCATTGAGCAGCACGTAACACCAGGTGGGACCAGATTAGATAAGATAAAACGCAAGGGTGGAACTGGTTAGGTTTAACCCACTCGAGAACCATTTTGGCAATCGCAGAATTATATATTCATCCGAAACTAAAACGCTTACTTCTATTCGGTTTCCAATAATAAAATATGGCATTTGATTACAAAACGGTCACTGATTGGTCAGCACTTTCGTTTTGACATAATTTGTCAATGAATGGACCAATCAAATGGCGCCTCGTGTTGCTACCATTGACAATTTATCATTATGTATATGTTACAACACACATACATATTGAACCTTTTTTCATACTTTGCCCTTCAATTTGTCGTGGACTTGTTAAATTAGTATTACAACTCGTCGAGGAAGTTGTTCAGATAATTAAAAGTTAGATTTTAGCAACATAGTCCTTCAACTATAAATCTATAAATTTAATAAAGCACTAGACACCGTGTGTCTGTAATTTGAATTGATTTATCAAAAAATGAGCGTAGACCATAAAAAAAGAATAACAGAACACAGTTATTTGAAAAAAGAACGAAAAATACAATATGCAATTGTATATTTGTAATACAAAAGAGGTTTAATTTAAAATATTTTAAAGGTATTAATTTTTGTCCGTAAACATAAAAAAAAAATTAAGAGACTGGGTAACTCGTCTGCGGATATTGCGTTTCAAGCAGTGATCGGATCATTACGTGCGCACCGCGTTACCGTTTTACCACAATAGGGCTTTTAATGTCGAGACCGTTTCTTTAAAAGGCCAAAAAACTTCATTGTTTACTTTCGCTTTTAACACGCTCTTTATATTATATTTGAAATAAAATTAATGGATCCAGTAATAAAATTACGTAAGACATCAAACCTCTAAGAATATTTCATTTGTATTTTATGAAAAAGAGATTCGCTAGTCATTTTAGCAAAGATTGTTATTTACCTACAAATTTATTTCAAAGGAAGTGGGATAAACAGGAAAAATATACGGCGAGCACACACTTATTATATATTTTAAGCCAATCAAATCGTTGATTTTTGTTACTTACAATCAAGATAATTGTCTGGCAAATAATTTACGGCCTTATAAAAGTTGTATGCCGGGTAATTAGTAAAACAAATCTGTGTCAAACAATGCTGTCTTATTCTTTCAAATGTCAAATCAATAATGAAAGAAAGAGCGAAATTAGTGTTTAACTACAGTCGCTAAGCAACGTTTATAAGGAAGGCCATTATATATAAATTAATGAAATGTCTTTTTAACCACCGACTTAAAAAGGGAGTTTTTATAAATTTAACGTTGTATCTGTGTGTCTGTTTGTCACGTGGTAACTTCTAAAAGAATGAACCGATTTTGCTGTGGTTTTTTCTGTTTGAAATATGATGTGATCGAGATAGTTCTCAGCTATAAATTATGAAGATCTGTTCAAGCGTCTGAAGATCATCATCTTCCTACTTGGTAAAACTGACACAGTACCTTATTAGATTCCGTGTGTTGTGGGACGTTGACGGTAAAAGAAACGTTTCATATTTTTTTTTCCTTTATTTTACCTGGGAATAAACTCCCAGGTAAAATAAACTAAAGTTATCAGATTGACTATGTCACCCCCGTACAAGCAAAACACATAATAATTATACTAAATCAAAACAACTTAACACCTAATTAACTTAACATTACTTCAATATACATCCATAATCTTTTCTTCTGTTTCATATTTCTTAAAGTTAAAGAATTACCACTTTTAATCAGGAGACCGAAGTTCAAACGTGATATTTACTTTCTAAATCCTAAATATATATTTAAAATAATAACAAAAATAAATTATTGATACTTTAAATTGATTAATGTAATTGATACATCACTCGCTATATATTGACACATAAGATGAGTTAGATCGATGTGCACTTGAGGGGTTTCTTTCCAACAGCTACATTATTATTAATCCTTTACAGTACCATGATCCCATCGATTTATGCTGTGCGTTCTTTTTCAGTCGGTGTTGTAACAAAAGGATAATCCAATTTTTTATAAAATATATATATCTATTTAATATATAATAAGTAATTTGTTCTTTATGCATTTCTTCACCAATTTATCAGTTCTTCTGTTTACGCTCCGGGGAGGTTGTGACCCTAAATAAGTTTGTCGTTTAATATAATCATTTCATGTAGCATAATTCAATCGGAGCGAAGCCCGGATGGATAGCTTTTATATAATAAAACTTTAAGATTGACGAACTAATTGGTATGAAATTTGATTATTAAACGATTTTGCATAGTGGTTCTTTATATACCGATTTTTCAAGTAAGAAAAGAAATTTGAAAATTTATGAGAAAGATTTCCATGTATGGTAGAAGGAGAAGGTAGAAATCGGAGTTTAGGCTTCCGCTCATAAATAAAATTAAGTTATATCAATATTTTTAAGATTTTTATATTTGATGAGAGTTATATGAAAACTCGTCATTATTGTAATCAGTCTCTTCAGTATTTATTTGTTCACGCGGATTTTTGAACAATTAGCCAAAAACAACATACAAATCTGCAAATATGATCGAAAGTGACTGCTGTTAAAACTTCTAGTGCTAATCCGTGAAAATAAACTCGAAATTCAAGTCACAACACGATTGTAAAATATCCGAAAGTGATATGCGACATTGACTATTATAATTATGTTTAAAGTTTGCATAAAATACTACATTTCACCAGTAAAATACTATGTGAGTGTAACACAAAGCTGAAATGGCCCAATGGTTAGAACGCGTGAATCTTAGCCGATTATCATGGGTGAACACCACTGAATTTTCATGTGCTTAATTTGTGTTTATAATTCAACTCGTGCTTAACGTTAAAGGAAAAAATCGCGAGGACACCTGTATGTGTCTTCTTCTAATTCTAACACATGAGTATTCCACCAACCTGCATTGGAGCAGCGTAGTGGAATAAGTTCCAAAACTTTCTTCTCAAAAAAGGAGAAAAAATCTTAGCCCAGCAGTGAGACATTCACAGGTTGTTACTACTATACATTATTGTTAATATAATTGACGTTTTTTTTAAATGCCATAAATCTAAAAACAAATTCAACTGTTTTTCGTATAACGAATAAAATTAGACATAATTTCACAAAACCATCGCGTCCCCCTCCTCACACCTCAAATTAAATGTTATGTGAAATTAAATCGTCCATAGCGATGCATTTGGCAACAATATGGCCGACATATTTTTACGTACAAAACTAACACTCATTCGAGCACACTTGTAATATCTTTCTTCCCTTGGTTTTACGAGGACAGAGAGAGATTATTTTTGGCGCGAAAATAAATACGCTTTATGAATTTCTGCTTTATAATATCCACATTGTACCGTGCGTTTGTCTTTCGTTGTTATAAAATGCAAAATCGGTTTACAGCTACGAGTATATTCATGTTTGAGAATATTAGTCTGTAGTTTCGTTCGTATGTTATAGACTGTACATGCGACTAACTTTTCTTATTCTTAAGCTACTTGCATACGTGTCTTTTATTAAATACGTGTTGCTGCTTATAAATACTTTGTTTTTGTATATAATATATACAGTAACAGCCTGTGAACGTCCCACTGGACTAAGGCCTCCTCTCCCTTTTTGAGGAGAAGATTTGGAGCTTATTTCACCATGCTGCTCCAATGCGGGTTGGTGGAATACACATGTGGCAGAATTTCAGTGAAATTAAACACATGCAGGTTTCCTCACGATGTTTTTTTTCACCGTCAAGTACGAGATGAATTATAACAACGAATTAAGCACATGAAAATTCGGTGGTGCTTGCCCGGGCTTTAACCCACGATCATCGGTTAAGAATTACGCGATCTTGCCACTGGGCCATCTCGGCTTATAATATATAAGAACATGCAATTCACGCTTCTCACGTCAATATTCTAAATTTTAATTGGGTGAAGGTGCGACGCGCAGTTGCTTATACAATAATATTGTATACTAAAACCTTGTCCGAAACGCGATGCATCGTTATATAAGTTTATATATATATATATATATATTGGTTAAGTAGCTTTTTCTATTATATAGATAGATAAAATTATTAAAAAATATACATGTGGTATACATTTCTATGATTTTTTTTGTTAATTTCAAAACGCTTTGTGGCACGCTATAGAGTTAAGCTAATGACGCTTAACAAGCGTTTAGTTATTACTTGAATTTCAAAATTTAAGTATGTAACGGCTTCGCCAGAGATCGTCGTGGTGACAGCATAAGTGCTTAGAAACTGTACTTCTTTTATTTCAAAGTGCAAAAAAAATAAGGTCAGACCAGTTGAATGGCATCTTATTTCCATTGAAGTCTGGCTTAATGGCCACCTCACGCTATATATAGAGTATAAATGAAGACGCGACCCGCCCGAGGCATAGTGAACTTCACGTGATAGAATAATGTCAGCCGAGTTCTTTCTCGAGCAAACAAAGCCGAAACTAGTTTTTGGAAAAGATGCTTTCTTGGTTTTTCAAGGAAATAAGGTTAATAGTTTCTCAAAAACAAACAACTTGTCTATGGTAATACAGGCGACATTTGACAGACGATTTGGCGGCATCGCGGATGACATTTACGGTCTCTGGACAGATTACGAATAACTTTACGCGTAGATAAAAAAAAAGTTAATATACAATCTTATTAAGAACCGGCAAATAGGAGATTTGGGCTATTTTGATACATGTTATTATGCAAATGCCGTGCTTATTTAGTTTTAGATAGAAATCCTATTACGGTAAGCACGCACACCTATTTTGGATGTCAAGGCCGGGTCGCAGGTGACCAGTGAAATTTTAGCCTTTGCCACCTTTATAATGTTCGAAACGTGGGTTCTTTTTAAATTGTCAAGGTTATATAATTGAACAACTTATATATTTTTGAATAGGTTCTAAATTTAATGCCTTTAATATTAATACATTTAATAAATTCAATATTATTCAAAAACATTTATCAAGTAAAGAAAAAATTGAAGGATAATTTTTCTGACATAATTCCTTAAAATATTGAATAGCTCGGATTCCCAAATCAACTTTCCCGGCTCTTTATTCATACATCTCGCGGGATGAAAACTTTTCATATCTGTTCTAAAAATAGCCTTCAAGATTCTATATAAATCGTCTTTCTCCAACCGAACTTTCTTCATGAAATGTAATCAAATGATTAAAATACTTTGTTGCCCCGAAAAAAATGTATAAAACGTTGAATTAATCGTATTATTAAATAACTCACTTTTCCCGGTTCAAACGTGATAACAATTGCTTATACAGTTAATAATTTTGTGCAATTAAGACCGTGAAGGACGTATTCTGCAATTACGTACTGGTTTTTAAGAAATAAGAAACGAAATGAATGGGTAATGTTTACATATTTTACTCTTTATGTAATTAATCAATATACCACGTGTACTGAAAAAAATCTTTATAAATCGTATATATATAACCTTGTGTGTGTGTGCGCAAACACAAGTGCACTCTCATAATCCTATGGGACAGCATCTCCGACATGACCGGAAAGAGTTCAAGCTCAGGACCAACGGCTTTACGTGCTTGGCTAAATTCAATGTACAAATTGAAAAAGTCTGAATTCAGACGAGTGTAAACGCATAGACTGTTAGACACACTAATTAGACAATCAGGTACTTTACTGCCGCTTTAAATCCGACGGTTATTTTAATTAAGTGAACTGAATGAAGCACGTGTTGCTTAATAAAAAAACTTTTTATTATTATTAGCAAATCAAATAAGCATATAAACAAAGATAATAACTTTTCACTTATTGTATTAAGGTGATGCTGATTAGAGCCATTTTGATGTGACGAAACAATTCCTTGACCAGTCGATTTATTATATGGTCAGCTTATGTATGTACTACTACTAGGGAGAACAATTTGTTCAATATTTTACTAAATAAATAACATAGCCAAGATTCGAGGGGGGGGGCGAACTTCAAGTCCGGGCAAGCACCACTGAATTTTCATGTGCTTATTACGTGTTTATAATTCATCTCTTGCTTGGTGGTGAAGAAAATATAAGACACCGGCATGTGTCAAAATTGCCACGCGTGTGTTTATCAACCAACATTGAAGCAGCGTGGTGGAATAAGCTTTAAGCCTTCTCTTTAAAATAAGATGATGGCCTTAGTCCTTATTTAGCTGTTACTTTACTTTAAATATATAACACATAAATTTGGATGGCATAATATGTACATACATACCCATACATAAAATAATATTAAGTATAGATTAGATCAAAAATCATTCTTGTCAGTGAAAAATCTAGATGAATAAACATCTCGAATCCAAACGAGTTCTTTGTTCGGTCCTATTGTGAAGTTACGCTAACAATAAGTTAGCGACGCTAAATCAATAACAATTGTTAAGGAGAATTGTGCCATATTGTCCATAATTTGTACTTTCGTTTCGGACATAACGACAAATTGACAGAACTGTAGACGTAAAATAAGTTCACAAAACCAGAGCCAAGAGGGCTTATAAGATTTCGAAATAAAAATTTAGCTTCAGAGAAGTAACAAAATGTTGTATCGCGATTACTAACATTTCTCAATAATAAATTTAACAACACGTCAACTTAAAAGATGGAAAAACTTTAGAAGGCGCTTACTTAAACAATACTGTGCCCTTCTTTCATATGTCAAATTTGCGATGACAGAAAGAGTGAATCAGTGTTTAACTAATTACTCGCAAAACAACGTTCACCAGTAAACTCTATATAGATTATGAAAGACTTTTCTTATATTTTCTTATATAAAGAATATGAATAAGAAAATATTTATTCAGGATAAACAAACATTGCAGATATAATGTTAACAATTGTACTACTGTTTTTTCAAAAATAATATAAGGAAACAAAAAAGAGGAACCATAAGACACTAAATTCTCTGCAAAACTCTGCTGCGTCAATCTTAATCGAAGGTTCAAGACCAAGGTTGAATTTGTTCACATTTCAAACACAGTTTGAAATGTGAAAGAATATATGTCATGAAGAATATATCTTAATTCAAAGGAAAGTTTTGAGGTGTGTATATACACATATTCCACCTAAACGTATCAGTGTCCGATTTATCGGAATGTAACTTGCTTCATTGTTTTGTTACTTGAAATAAAATAATAATTTATTGTCAAGCAAAAGAAATTAAATTTGCCAAATATACTTATTTTGTTTCTTAACCCGTAACTGGGACCTCAAAATCCGGTGTCTTATAAGCTAACTCGTCAACTTACTAAATCCTTAAACTATATTATGAATATCGTACAAATAAAAACACTATTACATAACGATAAGAGATATGATTACTAAGCCTATATATGTTGTGATCATGTGGTATACAAATCACGCTCCTATGTAGTACATAGAATCTACCTTAGAACTAGTGAAGATTTAATTTACTCTCGCCACACATTTCGTAGCACGTCTACGATTTCGTAGACGTTGACAGCGAGATGGATGTGTGAAGTTCGACTACTTATACGTATATTGGGTCGGTGCCCTACATTCATACAAATATCCTTGCACAATTTCATGCAAACATTTTTACACAACGGCTGAATATCTGTTCTTTATTTGGCCGCTATGAAAACGTTAAAAATAACGGGATGGTAACAAAAAATACATTTTAAATGTACCTTATAACGAAAGTTTTCCTCTCTAACGAAAGAATAGTTCATTTTGTATACATTTTTAATTGTAATATACAATAAATGTAATGAAGTAATTACATATTTTCGTTCGTTACAAAAAAAGTCAAAAAACATCGATAGTCATGCCCCAATTCGCTTTAATCTACAAAAACTCGAATTCGTTACAACCCGCCCACCACGCCGTTAATGGAAGTAAGGTAATTTAATTTGTAATTATTAGCGACTAGCCTACAACGGCTCATGTAAAAGTGCAACAATATTTCTACAAAAAAAACTGTTTTTGAGTGTATAATTACACAATGGAAAGCAAAAGCTATACCCGATATATATACTAATAAATGAAAGGCCTTTTTTTGTTGTACCTAACAAAAAAAGCTACTAAGCCAATAAACATTAAACTTATATTAGAAAATGCGGAGCGTTTCGGGAAATATTTTAGTATTTAATATCATAGTATAAGTAACTACGCTTCGCACTTTCACACGCTTTATATTTAGACTATTGACGTGACAAGCTTGAATTTCATGTTGTCATATAAATATTATGCTTTGCAGCAACGATTAAAGAGTATAAACTTTTAGGCAACTTTTCGATAATTCCTAAAATAATTCGTTTTGCTTACGGATATTAAAATTGTCTACAAGTCGTAAATTATAATTAACAAAACAGCAGTACTTTGTATTGTTGCGTTCCGGTTCGAAGGGTGAGTGAGCCAGAATAATTACCGGCACAAGGGACATAACATGTTAGTTCCCAAGGCTGGCGCATTGGCTATGTAAGCGATGGTTAACATTTCTTACAATGCCAATGTCTATAAGTGGTTGTGACCACTTACCATCAGGTGGTCCATTTGCTCGTCCGCCTACCTAAAAAAACATACCATTGGCTTACTACTTACTGATTTACACTTCTGTAAATAACGGATAGTAAGGTAAATAATTAAATATAACCATTTCAAAAACAAATGTAAACGTCAACTAGACTATTCGACCATCCGATAGCAAAACGAATGTTTTTTTTTAATATAGTATTTTTTATGTAAAATAATAAGCCAGACGGGCTGATGGGCCATGGTAAATGGGGACTATCGTCATAGACATGTGTCGTATTTCGTATATCCGTGGTGCCTGTAATTACATTGTCTCACTCACTCTTCAACCACAACAACAATATAACTGTTTGGCGGTAGAATATGTGATGAATGGGTGGTATCTACCCAGGCGGGCTTGCACAAAACCCTACCACCAGTCAGAATATAGTAATCAGGTTTTAGTGGTATATAAAAATTAGCCTTAGCTTGACAGACAATGTTAATTCCTAACAAACAGCAATTTTCTCTCTAATGAAATGCAAATCTAAGCTCAAGAAGTTCAATCGTGAAATGTCAAAGTTCAGGCCATTTTAAACCGACTTTAAATGAGGATGTTCCCAATTCGTCTGTGTATATTTTTTGTATGTATGTTCAGGTATAACTTTTGTTAGGTATAGGTATGGTCCGAGGTGGCCGCATCTCACTTTCATTTGTTCAAAACATTCATAAACGTCAACATAAATAGCTAGTTTCAACATCAGTTTGTGGACTATAAGACATTAAGTTTTTATTTGGAGCGTACGTTTAGGCAAATTTTTGAAATAGAAGTTTTTTTTTTCAGAATATTATATTTTACTTTCTGCAATTCTATAATAATTTTGTTTTCATACAGGTTTTCTATTATTATATGGAATGGCGTGGAAATGTTCTTTAATTTTGACTTTTCGCAATTTAGAAATAAAAGCGTATAAGTTCAACTTAATAACAAATATTTTATTAAGTTAAACTTATACGCTTTTAATTCTACGCTCGTCGCTAGCCGTATGTACGTCCGCGTGCCAACACCCTGTCTCTATATTTTAGTACATGTAAAGTCCGGTACAAATGGCCGACGGGAGAAAATATATATTTTTTCTATTGACTATTTTTTTTATATTTACTTCAAACAATAATTTATCTCTGTTCGATTATGGCAATGGCATACGAACAATATTTTTTTACTCTTCGTGATGTTTGTCTGTACCACCGAGCATCACATATGGATTTCAAAAGAAATCTAAGCATTCATTATATTATCTACTTTCTCTATTTATAATTACACCGTTTACTTATCGAAGAATGCTTCGGGGTAGCTAAGGAAACTGTATCACCAGAAAGCGGATATCAATTCGTTGGTGTTTTGACTGACTGAAGCAGGCTGCCGATCCCGAGGTCCTGGTTTCGAACTTCAATTAGGACTATTAAAAAATACTAAAAATAAAAATCCTCGCGTGCAGCGAAATCACGGTCGTGTCAGATTTACTGCCCATCGAATTATGAAAGTGCACCTATGTTTACGTAAACATTTATATGAAAAATTGCTTTACTGTAGTATGGTCTGCGCAGTTGGCAAGTCTCCTTTGAGAATGACCGCTTCGGCTGAAATCGATCCTCCTGATCGATCACAGACGACAAAATCAGTCAGCAAGATGATTTAATAACTCAAGATAATCCGGAACAAATAATAACACTATACTTTTTTATATTGTAACATTTTTCATAAATAAATTTATATTCAACTTTAGTAAAATATAATTTTCGGAGTACATATAACTTTTATAAAGCCAAGAGATGTTTCGCATTAGTGGAGTAGCGACATCGTTTCCTGTGATACCGTTTTTCGTCGTTTGTAACGTATTTATTATTTTTATTATTAACTTTTTTACATTTCGATTGAGTTGGTTATATAGTTAATTTATGTTATAAATAACTAGTTTCCGCGTATGAGAGGAAGTAGCTGATAGGTAGATAACCTATGTCCTTTGCCGTACCTCTGAAAACGTGTATAAAAAATTTTATGATAACCGGTTGAGTAGTCAAGACATTATATCGTAATAATATCGAATTTATAATATTAGTAAGGAAACATACCTATTATTTAGAACACAACTAACACAAATGCAAAACGATGACGTCATCATTTAATCTCTGAATAACTTAGACTTTCATACGACACACATAGATAATGGTTACAACACTTGCTTTGAAACAGGAAGGCAGTGGCTAATGAAAGATGTAACAAAAGGTTGACAATTAATTTTATAATCTGCCGCCTTGCAGTCACGATGTGCAATTTGCATTTCTTACTTCAGTGTTGGTGCTTTTATGATGATATAAAATAACCCTGTACACCTCCCACTGGACAAAGGTCATCGAGGAATCATAATTTAAAAATTAATCAATCAATCAAAAAAATACCAACAATTCGGAATGTAGAGAAGAACAGAGGAGGAATTACATGCAGGCAAGTGGAGCAGGATAGTCAGTGGTTACTATTATTTATAAGTATATAAAGGGAACGTGGGAAATAGAATAATTATTAACAGAGTAATCATAATAGATGATGATCATTTCCTTTCGTCTGGTTAATCCCGCTGGAGTGACAGGTCAAGTGACATATTAAAGAGCACAAGTGTTTGCAAGTACACTACATGGTCTATCACTATATATTCTCTCACTCCTATAATCCGACGGAATGGTAAATCTTACACGATTGGAAAGAGTTCAGGCGCAGGACCGACGGCTTTACGTGTTTTGCGAGGCATGAGTGTAGATATACCTAACTTCCTACCTCCGAGCTGCTAAAGGGTAACAGTTTTTAGCGTAATTTTATTTAATTTAATTAAAGTTTTTAATATAAGTAGGATAGCCAATTATTATAACTTAGTCTACAATGTACGAGATTTTACTTGAACCGACGGATAAAACCGCTGATCAAACTTAAATAAATATAAGAAATCTTTATATACAAAATTTGTATAGCCCAACGATGTTAATACTAGTGGACGACAAGGTTCTCGTCTTTGAAGATAATTTATCTTTTAAAATACCTAATTTTATAATGTTGCTAATAATGTAAACCTAATAATAATTACTGTCTAATATGAATTAATACTTTTTATACCAATGTATGAAATACTCGTTAAACTATGACAAAAAAGTGACAAAAAAAAAACAAATTATTGTTGACTGATGTCATTATTTTTTAACATTAACAACTTTATTAAAATGTCATCACTAAGAAAAAATAATAAGAAAAAAAGTATATTGAATATTTCAAGAAGTATTTATGAATCTTTCCATACTTTACTCATCCAATAGTTTGTTTAAAATTTCGTTTCCTTTACATCTTATTCTAAACTTTGAGAAATAATATTCAAAGAGCCGAGTTGAACTCTGAACTCACTCTGAACTTCTCGAAAATCGTGCCTAAGGTAAGCAATTAGACTATGAGCTGCAGCTTCACTTGATAACATTTTTAAATTTAATTTATAATCAAAACTTTTTATATGCTCTTAAGAATTTATTTTTAATTTTTTTTTATTAAAATTGTAAAATAGGTATATGAAATATTTCGACAAAAATGTTACTTAAGTAAAGTACTAAATAAATATTGTATATTAAAGTAAACTTGCTCAATTAAAGTAAACTTTTAAAACATAATGTTAAAGAAACTTTTTAAATGTCCGTTAACCGTATTAAGCATAAATTGACTTTCGAGTCGCGTATCGGCCATTTTTATTGACCAAATTTTAACATTTGTGTACATTTTTGACACATTACCTTTCAAAATTATATAGGTTTCATTCCTTCCTAAACTTAATAAATACTAATATAATTTTTTTTTTTCACACAATCAAACATATTTGAGATACATTTTTATTAGTATCCAGTATATCATCAGATTTCACTCAAACAAATAAAGTACTTCTGACAAAAATATATGAATGAATAATATATGTGTATGATTATAATCTATGTGAGATTATGAATCTGTCAAAATAGATAAAACAAAACATATCTAGATATTTTTTTCTTTTCTTATTTATGTTTCGTTATCTTTTATTTACAGAATTATTTGTATGTGGACAGTATTTTTAGTCGTTATTCTCATTGAACTCGTAAAAAATGGCAATTTTATGATTATTAAAGAACCGTTTACTTCATTAATATAACGGTTTTTATTTTTAAAATTGCTATTAAAACACTCGAAAAAGTAAATACATATATGTTAATGTTTTGAAAAATTATTAATTCATATCAATTATTTTCTTCGATTGTTTAAACAGTTTCTATAATATATTTACACGTTATTTTGCAATAGAAGTCAGACATTTCCAGAGCGTAACCTTTTCATACAGCTAAAGAGGTTACTGTAAAGAGATAAGCAGTTGATTTGATTAAAAGAGCCTCAGTCAGAAAGGGACGGAAACATTACCACTTAACTGTTTCCATGTTAACAAAATATCACTGGCTGGTTTTATTTGAATTTTATGATATCGAATAATCAATTGACAAACATTTCGAATTTCGAACGTGAAAATCAAGACAGATAAAACAAGTCTCACACGTGGACTACAAATTACTGTAGTTTTAACGTATATCGATATTATTTCTAATGTTTCTTATGATTTCATTAAGGAAAACGAGTTTTCAGACATAAAATACGACAGTTTATTACACGAATGTGGAAAGAACGTAGACATATTGAAATTTCGAACACATTTCGTTTTATGTACATACCAGTTGTGATCGCGTGGCTGTCAGTGGCGTTGGCCGTTGTCCGCCATTACTTTTTAGAGCACGTGATGAGGAATTGATGTAAACAAATCGCATTAGTGATTATTGGTACGTATGGGGTTGGATCGCGGGGTGGAGGCGCGCGTGCAGGGCGCGGCGCGAGACGCGACTGCCAGATGTAGGGACGCCCGCCCATGACAGCCTTTATCGATTTCAGTAGCGAATTTAATAACGATGTTGAAGTTGATTAAATTTAATCGAGTTTTTATTAAATTGGTTTAGAAAATGTATTGTTATAATCAAAAATTAGTTACTTAAACTTAAAACAGGATGAACATAAAACTTACTTACCAAACCGTAAGAAATAACTTTATACTATAAGTTTTAAGCACAGTTTTATTGAATTACTTTTCCTTAAAAAAATCTAATGTCAATACATTTGTTTACATAATGTGTAATGTAAGTTCAATGCACAACTTCAGTATTTCAGCACTTATTCCGTTTCAAGGTAACCTCAAAACGTATGTATGGAAAACGTTAAAACGTATGTATTCTTTTAATTTAACATATATATAAAGGATAATTAAATTCAGTCTTAGCTTAAAGTATTTTCAAACCGCACTGTTATCATAAAATACTCTGGAAAATTCTATTATAATCTTATAGACGAGATCACATTTCTTATTTTATCTAATCAAAACAACATAACATACAATAAAACATGAACTACACATTGTTTTTTATCGACATACTCGAACGACATAACCGAATATTCTCGAAAACTCGATTCTAATTCGATATAATATAATTCGCACAATATCATCACTACCGGGCCGCCCGTGTTAACGCATGCGCCGGTCGATTCCACACTCGGTCACTGGGCCGGTGAGACTTTAAAAACAAACAGGCTTTGTCCCTTAGACGGCGAGGCGCCGGTGCACAATCGGTTAAAAGAGTAATGAGTTTCACACCTGTGGAGCCAGGATACCTACATGATAAGACCCCGTGTCAATATGATCAGAAATGAAAACGAAAGTTTGTGTTTTCACACCTGTGGAGCGACACGAGTGACAAATCATTAATATTTTATGCTTATTCCAAACAGTTGTTTGGATAATAATAAAAATAATATCTCAATAAAAACAAATATTTATTTTTAATCATTTCAATACCCAATTTTTAATCGTTTTTCTGATAGATTATTCAAACCACAAGGCCAGAAAAAAAAAGAGTCCAATGTAACGAAATACACGTATAAATCATTTTATTAATAACATAGAACAGTTCAGACCATTGACCAACACCACCACTATTCCCAGTTAACTGAACGAGTCATAAAAATGCCTCTTATCACTTGCTTATTGTCTGAAAACCACGTAGGTATCAAGATTTTCAAAGGCGAAGCAACTAAAAACTCATGAGATAAAAAATAGTTTATCTAATAAAAGTAAATATACAGCCTGTAAATGCCCACTGCTGGGCCTCCTCTTCTTTTTGGGGAGAAGGTTTGGAGCCTGCTACGCTGGTCCAATGTGGGTTGGTATACACGTGGCAGATTTTCTCACAATGTTTTTCTTCACCGCTGAGCATGAGATGAATTATAAACACAAATTAAGCACATGAAAATCTCATGAACTCGAAATCATCGGTTAAGATTCTCGTCTTCTAATCTAGTATATTTGCTTTCACATTTTTGATAAGTTTTTAACAAATTAAATTAAGCTCAGTAATAAATTAATTTGAAAAATAATAATGTTATGAGCCAGCTTTCATTTAAGCCATTAACTAAAACGAATAACTATTTACCGATATAAACGGTTATATAGATTACATAATAAAGATTAACCAGCATTAAGTGCGCGTACAAGATTTCAGCTCAATCGATTTGAAATATTTCAAGATTACACTCGCATACTTTTAAATTAGTTAAATTCCCAAAGTACAAATATGCACTCGATTTAATGTAAAGTTAATCCAATATATAATAATAATAATAATATCCTGGGACATTTTCACACACGGTCATCTGATCCCAAATTAAGCTTGTACAAAGCTTGTGCTATGGAAACCAGACAACTGATATACTACATATACTACTTTTCTTTTGTAAATACATACTTATATAGATAATTACACCCAGACTCAGGACAAACAGACATGTTCATGCACACAAATGTCTGACCTGGGTGGGAATCGAACCTTCGGCGTGAAAGGCAAGTATTTACCAACCACGCCAACCGGCTTATCATAATATCATATGATGATAATAATATTTTTTAAAACACACAAACATATTTATGTTGATATATGGATTACATACTGGTAAGCTTATGTATTAATTACGTAGAATTAACTAAAAAGTAGTAACATTTTTTTTATTGGATGACGGGAACTCATGACGGTAAGTGGCAGTGTAGAATAGAGTTACGATATGCATAAATGTGAAATGAGAACACCTAATCAAAACTTTTTCTTATCAAGAAATGTTAACCATCCGATCGGCAATGTACTACCAACCTTGGGCACTAAAAAATGTCCCTTGTGCCTGAAAAAAAAAACTCTACTTTAACATGTTATTATGTTATGGCTATCATATATTATTGCCCAACGTACTCATCGACAGCACGTAAACAGGCGACAAGCGCATTGCATGAAGGTTTTACTGTCGGAATAAAATAAAGAAACTCAAGGCGCAATACAGGCAAACTTCCTTATGAGTTTATTCATCTCACGAAATAGATAATAAAGTTGTTTTTGAAAAACAAATTGTAATTTGAATTCGTAACCTTTGAATTATTTTCATTTTGAAATCACAATGCAATGTGATAATAAGTCAATAGAATTGAAATCGGTAAGGTGTACTAGGGAGCTGACGAGGTTCTCAACCAACCAAATTGCAACTATTTGATTGTATCTTAGTATATTTACTTTTTTTAAACATGGAGCTAAAATAAATAAAACTCAATTTATATAAATAATTCTTGTTTATATGTAAATATATAGTTTGGCTTATCGCTGTAAAGTGGCTGAGCTGATTTGACAACGTTGTAACTCGTGTCGCCTCAACTTCGGGCGTCGTTGAAATGAAAATCGCGGAACTTTGTCACACCAACTGTAGTGTTTGTGAAAATTTCCCAACAAAAGTTTTATTCGCAAAGCCGGTTAGGTCTGGATTTTTGTATTCACTCCTATTTAGTTTCAATTCCAGATTTTAGTTTTCGTCGTCTAAAATCGAGTGTGTTTTTATGTACCAGATGAAGGTATATTATGCAGTAAAATTACTAATTTTACTCAGTACTTGCATATATACTCGTAATTTGGACCTCAGTACACATTGCAACGCCAAATAAATTGGTCGATTACGTGTTTACAAAAATAAATCAATAAAAAATCTCAGGAACATAAGAAATAGTGACTCGATGAAGAGCCGAGATGGCCCAGTGCTAAGAACGCGTGAATCTCAACCGATTATCGTGGGTTCAAACCCGGGCAAGCACCACTGAATTTTCATGTGCTTAATTTGTAATTATAATTCATCTCGTGCTTTACGGTGACGGAAAACATCGCGAAAAAACCTGCATGTGTAATTTCACTGAAATTCTATCACATGTGTATTCCACCATTCCGCATTGGAGCAACGTAGTGGAATAAGCTCCAAATCTTCTCCTCAAAAAGAGGAGAAGAGGCATTTAGCCCAGCAGTGGACCATTCACAGATTAAAAATAAGAATGTTTATGTAACAATTATGAATATAAATCAATTACAATGTCTTAAGTCAATGTTTTTTTCATATTTACGCGTTATGTAACTTCCAAAGAATTCCAGTTTCGCAGTACGAATGAAAATAACGATTCGAAGCCCTTCGTACGTAGACGAAACAAAACCTCAACAGTTACTTTTGTAACTAACTTATAAAGTTATATTTTTTCTGCAAATAATAAAAGAAATCTCTATCCTATTTCACGGCCTAAACGATTTCTAACCTTTTTTTTAACTTATTTAAGAGGAAACACAATTTAAAAGGAAGATAAATAAATAAATAGTACTTTAATAATTTTCACCAGAATATAACTCCTATTTAATTTAATACTCACCCATTGTGCGACTTTTATAGAAAAAAAATGGTAACTTGGCTTACACTATTGCAATTTTCGTATCTTAATTTTTTTAAAATAAAATATGGCCTATGTTACTCTCTGATAATGTAACTTCCTATAAGTGAAAGAATTTATAAAAACTTTTTAGTAGTTTAAGAGTTTATCCATTACAAAAAAACATACGAAAAAACAAATCTTATCTCTTTATAATATTAATATATATCTATATTAAATAATATTGTTTTTTTTTTAAACAGACGAGGAAATTAAACCCCTTATGATAAGCGACTTCACCCCCAGATAACAGTACAGCAAGAAGTAAAACAACTTACATCGTCAAGTGTCGAAAATATTAAAATTTATTCCGTTGTGTTTTTTATATGTTGAATTTTTTATACTAGCATACATTTCAACCGACAGTACTCTAGTGTCTAATGAAGAGTATGAAGTGGCACTGGCTCATAGTATACACCATAATGAAGACCGATTCGAAGTAAAAAGGCCAAGGAAACATTGGTCACCATGTCGGTTGGGTGTTCTTAAACCAAAATTGTAACCGTGTGATTACTCTTTAATTGTTTCCATAAGAATTGCTATGTAATCCATCGAATGACAGAGCAATTAAGATAATAATAAATCCTCGCCTCATTTGCCTCGACTGGTGACAGGAGGGCTGGTTCATTTTTCGATAGGCGGATCAGAATTGCAATTTAATGGGGAAATGCTGCTAGCATTCTAGCCACCATTGCGCTCGGTCAGGATTAGTACAGAAGCTATTTTTTAATTTTATTTTGTTTATGGCTTGACAATTAAATGACAAAATTATATACATATATGGAATTAAATATTAAAGATTATAATAATAATAATATACTGGGATATTATTCACACACGGCCATCTGATCCCAAATTAAGCAGAGCTTGTGCTATGGAAACCGGACAACTGATATACTACATATACTACTTTTATTTTGTAAATGCATACTTATATAGAATATTACATCCAGACTCAGGACAAACAGACATTTTCATGCGCACAAATTTCCTGGGTGGGAATCGAACCCACAACCTTCGGCGTGAAAAGCAAGTATCTACCAACCACGCCAACCGACGACGTCATTAACAAAAGATTGTTAAAAATATAATATGTGCCTCAGGATATATAAAACAGTTTAAAATAAAGACCGGTAGATTATATAAAAGATGAGATCTATATATATGTATAATACAACCACTCATACTTTCAACCAGACACTATTAAGTGAGGTGAGCAATTTTTATCTTGGCTCAAGCAAACCTGATCAAATAATCTCATATTTTACTCCACCTAAGTACAAACTAAGAGCTACTTGAACAAACAATTAAAGTAAAATCAATGCTATAAAGGAAGGTAAGTGAATCGCAGACGCGAAGACAGACTCCAAATAAGTCTATACCTAAAACTTAACAGGTGTTCGATCATCGATTTCATTGAACGATTGCTTAGTGACGAGCTATAGAAACGTCGATATAAATTTATTTATTTTATTTTTGAACACACACACACTGAATTTGGACTCTTTTTTAATTAATAATTTTATGAATTCAATTGAAATGTTCAGTTTTTGTTCATTTATATCTGTATATAAGCAATAACTTATCATCAGATTAAGCCACAACATAACAATACGATGTAGAACTTCGAGGCTCATTATTTCTATTATTGTGCCGGTCATTGACCTATCAGTGAATAGCTTTGAATGTCTATTAGGAATTCACTTGCTTTGGTTGGAGATCAGACTTGGAGTACATAGTATTACTTTTAAGGATACGTATTATGAGAAGGTATCCTTCTATCGGTCAGGGACCTTGACATTCTCTATCTATATCAGTTTATATAGTTGATTTTGGGAAATGATGGGAAATAAGATTTTTTTAATCATATAAATAAAAATACAATT
This sequence comes from Nymphalis io, assembly GCF_905147045.1. Lineage (NCBI taxonomy): Eukaryota > Metazoa > Arthropoda > Insecta > Lepidoptera > Nymphalidae > Nymphalis > Nymphalis io. The sequence goes on from NC_065902.1 coordinate 11,515,441, forward strand.
CCCTTACTTAACACTAATATATGAAGAAATATTTATTATATTTCTAAACATTATTGCAACGATGAACAATGCACATCAACAAGAACAGAATAAAATATGAATATATTGAAAACAAACACAAGACCAAGCAATCATTGTAGCAGCTTCGCTGTAAGAATTAAAAATTATGAAAAAAATAACTTAAAAAAAATGCAATAATTTATAAGATACATATATATATATATATAATGCAAAGTGAACCAATAAAACATTCTTACAAATAACGTATTAAAAAATCACCTTCAACCACTTTATATAAGATCTTTCTGGAAAACGAATATTAAGTAGTTTTTTATCTTCACAAAGAGGACAAGGACTTCTATAGATATGTTAATACGAAAATCTCTTACATTGTGCCCAATAGCTCGTTAATTGATTCCTTATGTAAGTCACTATCGATATATTCGCTGTCTTGGCGCGCGCCCAACACTACTGCCGATTGTTAATACAAATTTCCATTGTTTATAAACGTCTTCTTTGATGGACATTCGTTGTAAGCACCGTATCAATTTTATTTTAACAGATGAATTGAAATTTACGGAAGGGACTTAAATACTTCAATTAGATGATAAGTGTTGCTAAGGAACCTGTAACTCTAATATATTTACATTATAGTTCAAGCGATGATGATACTCGCTTTTTTTAAATAAATAATTATCGTTTATTGGCGGTATATTGAGGCTTTGTGCAAGCTGATCCGGGTAGCTGCCATCAACTCATTAATTCATCTCTTTCCAAACATCAATGTATTGCTCTCGCACTCGTATGCTTATTCAGCTTGTACGTTTCTAATACAACTCCAAACTCAATATAACCAAGCGCTCCTGCAATTATTTATGAAACAGGAAGACTGATTGGTAAATAGGACCTGATGGTAGGTGGTAATCACCGCCTATAGATATTGGCGATATAACAAATATTAACCATTCCGTACATCGCCAATGTACCAACCTTGGGAACTAAGATGTTGTGCCCCTTGTGACTGATGTTACACTGGCTCATTCACCCTTCAAACCGTAACACAACAATACTAAATATTGCTGTTTTATTGTTGCTGTGCTGTAGAATATCTCATGAGTGGGTGGTACCTACCCAGAAGGGTTTGTACAAAGCCTTAGCAACAAGTAAAAGCATGGCTCCTGCGACACACACAAATTGTTTAAAGTTATCTATTATGAAGTAAAAAAATTATAAATACCACAAAAAATATTGTATCTTTTTACTGCACTTTGCAGTAAATATACAAAAAGTGAGTGAGGTTAGTAAAAACAAGCAAAAACTACTTAACAATATTTTGACAGTTATTATAATATAACAAATATATAATAAATTGTCAGTTGTAAGTGAGACTCGAGTTGCTACGAGTGTGTCATGGAAACAGACTTCAAGACGATCTCGTCAGCCTCTGCCCCGGCCGAAGATTAAAACCGATGCCATTATTGTGGCTTGCAACATGATGGAATGTTGGCTTGCATATCTTTAGGGTCCCTTAAATTATGGACGCTGGCTTTTATTAAAAGGAAAAATTCAACTTATTTCGAAAATATTTTTGGGTATTAAGAATTTGTTTTAAAACGGTTTTTTCTAAATACTTTTACGTCGTTTGGGTTTTTTGTTTCTAAGGTTTAATGTCGGCTCACGACAGCCACAACTCTGATCTGACTGACTGATCACGAAATTTTTGAAGCTCGACACTAGACACTCGCTAAGAAAGGTTTTTACGCAGATCCTATGCAAAAAAATTTTTTTATCATTTTAAGTTTGAAACATAAGTTTACAACTAAATTAGATGGGTTACTTTTTATGAACTTACCCGTACGATGGTTCAGCTACTATATAATATATAAAAAGGATAACGTACGATACAAAATTTTAAACGTTCTTCTTACTTTTTTTATTTTTAAAAGATTGGAATCGTAGAAATCGAGGATAAATTAAAAAATATATTTCAATTATAAACTTTAATAAACACGCTCATAAATAACGTTCTAAAAAAATAAGTTATATTTCCATTGATTTCTAAAGATGTGGTTAACACCACTGAATTTAAAGTTAAAAACTGCTTGAAGATCAGAAAATCACCAACAATTTCATTCTTTCCATTTTTTATTTATTTAGGTTAAAATGATTTCAGAAACTTTTATCACTAACGCGTGTTGACAACATACAAGTTGCTTATTTTCTTTTTATAAAACAAATTAATACATGTCCAAAATTTATAGTACTGCTGTTTTGCGGTAGAATATCTGATGAGTGGGTGGTACCTACCCAGACGTGCTTGCACAAAGCCCTACCACCAGTAGACCTAATCAGTATTTTTTGCAGTCAGTCTAAACCAAAGCAATTTATTATTTCATTTTAACTTGTATCTAAAGATATATTATAGTATTTACCTTAACGCGATGCTTAAATGAACAATAGTCGCTTATAGAAACACAATTTACCACCCTTCCACCCAGAGTATTATGTAATCATTAAAAATAAATGATTTTGAATCTAATTATCTATGGCTATACTGTATACTATAAGTTCTCAAGGATCATACTAATACAAGCAACGCCGAATTGAAAAAATTTTGTATCGGTTAAGCAAGTTTAAATACCGTAAATTGCTATACACCGAATTTAATACGCAATGTTATGATGTTCTCATTTACCGCAAAAGTTCGGTTAAAAATTAAAGACTGGAACTGCCAAAAAATGCCGATAACGCCTTGGAAGTGGTTCATAGATAAGGCAAGCTAATGGCATTCCAAATGTGTCCACTGTTTCAAACTCATATTTTGTTCAATAAAAGATATTCCTTTCTAATTTCTAGGTTATGGAAGTATAAAAATAAATAAGGAATCCGTGCTGGTCAATTATATTTAAGCTATATTTCTATACAGCAAAAATGTATTTAAATAAATAAAAAACATTTCCTAATATCAATGCGAAAGTGAGTTTTTTTATTTTTTGTTTGTTCGTGTGTTGGTTTCGCTTTCACGCCTTAACCCAATTGAATCAACTTGAATTTTTGCATATAGGTCCCCTACGTTGTCAGAGGTACAGAATATAAAAAAATTAGGGGCGCCTAAAATCTGCTTCCATCCAACTTCCTCATACGCGGGCCCAAACTAATCATTTCATAAATGTGATTATTTTTTTGAGATTATGACGTCAAACTACTTCTATTTTTCTTGTTTGAAAAAGAGTGGGGTTATAAGTTTATTGTGTGTATACATGTGTGTCTGTCTGTGGCATCGTAGCTCCTAAACGAATGGACGAATGTTTATCGATTGTTACTTCATTCCATTTTTTACTAATATGAGAATTTAATGTCGACCAACAAAACGCCTTAATAAGTTATGTTTATGATATTTTAGTCCTATTTATATATATGTAGATACATACTCGTAGTATGATATTTTTGTATAAATGTAAAAATTGTTAAACTCTACATTAAAATTTAGCGTATTTAAGCCAATTTAAAACATTTTTTTTTCGAGTAAAGGTTAATACAAAAAGCTTTCAAACGGCATCACACAAATATTCACGCGTATATCGTTAAAACTTATTTATAATATGAGTAGATAACAAATCGAATATGCAATAAATATATACACATATATATATGTTGCTCACAAATGTTTGCTCTGTGGCGACTAAATTACAAATAATTAAACCATATTTTTACGACGTAGAGATCTATTTTCAAATACTGTTATTTTTTTCTAAGCGCCCATTTTGAACTGACTAAAGCATAACAGAAATAATCCACAGTTTTATGTTGAAAAACTCGGTGTCGGTATCAAGTGTCAGTTGGTGGTTCATATACTTTCGCCGGTTTTTTTTTTTCATTTTCCTTTTCCTCTCGGTTTGTGTGAGAGTTTCGTTGGCGACAGATAAAAAATAACATTTTCATTGTTTTTTTTTTATAAAGCCACTTTGACAGGATAGACTTTTAATATTATCTTTACTATTTTTTTTTTTTTACAAATATTACGAATAGTTAATAGAATCGTATGTGTAACAGCTAAAACTGTTATACTTCTCGTTAGCGATGATTCCTGTCGTGTGTTTATTTTTTGTCAATCCCTAGAGGAATTACTAAAATGGGTACAGTAGGCTTTATTTCATCGTTTAACAAACAATACGAACAATATAATATAAATGAAGGTTATATTTTTAGATTAACATCTGCCTAGAATTATATTAGGAAGAACTATCGGGCTATAGTTGCGATTTATCTTATTTTAAATTGTTTTTATTACCATCATCATAATCTAAATATTATTAATATTGCTAATTAACGGAGGAATCTTTACTAATTAACGGAGGAATAGGAGACGTTTTTTTATAACGCGTATCTAAAAAAAATACTAAACCAATATGCATAAAACTTGAAATTTAAGTATATGGTATTATTTATATGAGTATCTGCGCTTCGCAGTTTCGCCCGTTTTAAATGTCGTCTATTGACGTGACAAACGTGATACACGTTCTTGTAATATAAAGTAAATATAATTCATCATACAGAACCTTTACAATTATACCTTTTTTTCGATACATCGCGAAAAGTTTGTTCTTATCCAAATTCATCTCAAAACTCGTTACGCGAGATCAGCGGGCCTGGATTTGTTTTCCGGGCTAAGCCATCTCCTCAATATAATTCCTTATTGCTCCAAATTGAAATTGGTCGAGATTCGTTCAATTCGCTCGAAATTTCGTAGGTAAACTTTTGTTTAACTTGTGTAAATTATATGTATATATAAAGCACTGAATAAATATTACATATATTTGTCCATATAAAATTATATTTTAATAATCGTAACAGAATGTAAGTGTCTCACCGCTGGGCATAGCTTTTTCTTCGTTTGAGAAGGTTCTGGAGGTTTCACCAGGCTGCGGATAGTGGAATACACATGAGACAGGATTTCATCTCATACAGTTTTCTTTATGATGTTATTCTTTACCACTGAGCAGAAATTGAAGTCACGAAAAATGATCGGTACTTGTCCTTTGTCCCCGCAATTTCGTTTTTAACAACTGAACTGTTTCGGATCCTTATCGATATTTATACTATAAGAAAAAGGATTGATTTTATACCATCACAAGTATTGGTACAAGGTAACCCTCGGCCGTCAGAGTGTCATGGTAGCATGCGAAAGCGATCCCGTGGTGCTCCTCGTTAAGACGGAATGGGTACCGCTGATTTTTTAGTGGGTATTCCGATGTTCGGGGCGCACTCGGTGCCTTAGACACCGGCGAGCCCTACATAACCCCCCACTATTCCCATGGGGGAAACGCGTAAAGCGTTTTTCCAGAGTTAAAAAAAAGACAACCCTCGACCATTACTCAGACTATCCACTCAACCATCATGACCACTGTTAATCGTAAATCAATTATGGACCGAAATGATTTAATGCCTAAAATCGCATCGTATCACTCATATCTAAATAAGCAATACGAAGCAATACTGTTTCGCGGGAGAAAAACGGATTCACATACATACGGGAATTTTACTTAAATCCACCAGTTAAAAGAAACCGTTTTCAATGTTTTCTCGGCTATATGCAGTATATGTGGCGATTTCCGAGATTACGCGGAACGAAAATATTCTAAAAAATAAATAAACAGCCAACTTCTTAAGCTTATCTATACATATTCCACTCGTACTTAAGTCAATTATTTTGTTAAGAAATGTATTTACCAAAACAAGTAAATATTTATTTGTAAGTAGAATAAAAAACAATAAAGTATTTGTAAAGCGATAAAAACAAATTTAACAGAAGGTAATGCTTAACAAACAACTCTTTACTAGAATGTATTTTTAAATATAAACTCTTTGACGAGCTGCGTAATTGTTGTTGTCTGCTGTCTGACATTATTAAATTAACAACTTAAATTTATACTTAAATTGTATATTTTGTATAAACAATTTTACTCCGAATAATTCGTCACATTTGCGATGAATTACATCTGGGCTAAAAACGCGCTGTTCATTTGCAAAACGTAATAACTAACACTAAAGTATTTTGCTACGTAAACATAAATAATAAATAAAGTACCTTTGCTTTAATTAAAAAATAATAACAATTTTTAGTAAACGATCCAAACATTTTGATACATAATGATTTGATGAACTTATTTTTATAACATACCTATACATACCTATCCATTTTCAGAACTACGTTAAATTACCCGGGAAAGGATTTTTGTTATATAAAAAAGATTGTCATATTTCATTCATCAAATTAAAACAATAGCCGTAAATTCTTTAAAGAGTATTTTTAATACAAGTCAAAGAATAACTGCTATAATATATACATTAAAATCGATATGATTAATTACATATTGATATTTCATGCATAGATAAAACAAAACATAATATAAATTATTACGTAAGAAAAGAAAATACGTTAAAGTGTCAACAAAATTTAAATACAAATTTCGTTCCTAATCCATTCATTCATTTTCAGCGGGAAAAAAACATTTCGCGCTCTCCAAGCACGCGTAATAAAATTTGTCAAGATTTCGAGAGAATTTATGCGTGTTTACGAAGTAAAGTTGTGCTCTCCGGGGCCTGGTGTAACCCGAGCTGATTAATTATTTAGGGCGCGCGTGAAGTCTGTTTTTGTCTTAACTTCAAGTGTCGCAGCGCTGCTTTGTTGAACGAATGGAAACTTGCGCTTTGCTTGACACCATTAAGATGGTTTTATTATTTCGTTTTGGTAATTAAGACGATGGAAGACTTTTGTTTTAAATATTTAAACAAACGACTTTTATAATTATATTTTTAGAGAAACGGTTTAATGTATTATATATATTTACATTTAAATTGCTCAAATGTGTGTATATTGTTAATAATATTACTAAAAAACTAAAGATACAAACCTTTTATGTGTTTTCAATAATAAATTCAGTAAATCTCGAATTAATTGAATACTAGAAATAGCAATTAAGAAATGTACATGAAATCTAATAACTATATCATGATGATAAAGGAATGTCAATGAAAGAATCATAAATATAGCCAATAGTTGCAGTTTTAGTAACAGATCAAGAACCAATGAAAACAAGAAAAAAAAGTGGGAATCAAGCTTAGTAACAATATTAACCAAATATTAACAATATCAAATCAAATCAAATCAACAGGCAATCGTTGTCCACAGCTGAACATAGGCCTCTCCCAAGGTGCGCCAAAGCTCCCTGTCCTCCGCCTTCCACATCCAGTTGGTGCCCGCCACCTTCTTAAGGTCGTCGGTCCACCTGGCTGGAGGGCGCCCTACGCTGTGCTTGCCGATTCGCGGTCTCCACTCTAGGACTCGTCTGCTTCAACGCCCATCGGTCCTACGACATACGTGACCAGCCCACTGCCACTTCAGCCTGCTAATTTTGCAAGCTATATCGGTGACTCCGGTTCTTTTCCGGATAATCTCATTTCTGATCTTATCCTTCAAAGATACTCCGAGCATAGCTCGCTCCATAGCACGCTGAGCGACTTTGAATTTGTGGACTAGTCCCGCAGTTAGTGTCCACGTTTCGGCACCGTATGTCATGGCAGGTAAGACGCATTGGTTGAAGACTTTCGTCTTCAAACATTGCGGTATAGACGACTTGAGGACTTGACGATGGTTGCCAAATGCTGCCCATCCCAAGCGAATTCTTCGATCGGCTTCCTTCTCGAAGTTGTTCCTACCGACTTGTATTATCTGTCCTAGGTAGGTATATTCACTAACAACTTCGAGAGGTTTCCCCTCGACGTATATCGGTCCCGGCGCGACATGCCTATTGAACATGACCTTGGTCTTGTCCAAGTTTATACCGAGACCGACACACCGGGAAGACTCGCCTAGGCTACGCAGCATTTCGGTGAGTTGTTCCAGCGACTCTGCTATGATGACGATATCGTCGGCAAATCGAAGGTGTGAGATGTACTCGCCGTTTACATTGACTCCATACCCAGTCCAATCCAGCGTCTTGAAAACGTCTTCCAACGCGTTGGTGAACAGTTTCGGGGATATTACATCCCCCTGTCTCACCCCTCTGCGCAGTTGGATCGCCTTCGTCTTAAAGTCCTGGATGTGGACAGTCATTGTAGCGGCGTTGTACAGACATCTTAGTACCTCGATATATCTCCAATCGATATGACATCTCTGCAATGAGTCGAGCACTGCCCAGGTTTCGATGGAGTCGAAGGCTTTTTCGTAGTCCACAAATGCCATACACAGCGGCTGATTGTACTCTTCGGTCTTCTGCACAATCTGCCGAACAGAATGGATGTGGTCCACGATGCTGTAGCCTGATCGAAAGCCGGCTTGCTCTGGGGGCTGTAACTCGTCAAGTCGTCTGGTGAGACGGTTCGTGACGACTCTTGACACACAGCTTATACACGTGACTCAGGAGGGAGATTGGTCTGTAGTTTTTCAAGAGGGTTTTATCACCTTTCTTGAAAAACAGTACCACCTCACTCCCGCTCCACGTTTCCGGGATCTTGCCATGTTGGATGACGGAATTAAAGAGGCTTGCTAGCTCTTTCAGGACCGGAGTCCCGCCTGCCTTAAGCAACTCTGTTGTGATTCCGTCATCTCCCGGAGCTTTGTTGTTTTTAAGCTGTTCTAGAGCTGCCCTAATCTCGCCTTGGTCAACGACCGGGAGCTCCTCGGAGTAATGGCGCGTAAGAGGGGCGCGCTGGTCATCAATAGTGATTCCCACGGGTTTATCCGATCTTGAAGAGAACAACTGCCCATAAAACCTCTCTACTTCTCCGACAAACTCAGGCCTAGAGGTAACGACCCCACCATTTTCAGTTTTAAGTTTTGTCAGACGTGGCCTCCCAAACTTGCGAGCGAACACTTTCGATCCCCGATTTTACTCAATCGCAGCCTTGATGGCACGGGTATTGGAGCGTCGGAGATCGCGACGCGTCAGCGTTTTTATTGTTCGGTTTAAGGCCTTATCTGACAAAAACGATGCTAGTTCTCGTCGTTTTCTCATGAGCTCGAGTGTCTCAGCAGAGAGTTTTGGTGCGTTGTCTCTTCTCTGTGGCGGAAAACACTTGCGGGATGTGTTTTGCAGTATTTTGACCAGCGTGTCGGTTTTCTCATCAATGCTGCTTACGGTTTCCAACGCGGTGAATTGATTTTGAAGTTCCATTTGGAATTTTTCGGAGCCTTGAGCAGCTTGGAGCATGGTAGGTCGGAGAGTAGACCTCATCATTCTCGATCTTTCGGCTTTGAAGTCGATATTTAGAGTGCCTCGAACCAAGCGATTTAAAGACTTGTGGCGTCCACCACATGTGCATCCCACTGACATACATACTTACACACATATTATTAACATACATAAACACACATCCAAACAGACATACTACACAACACATTCCAACTCAACATAGAATATTGGATTGACGACACAACGGACGATCGAACGTACACAGTGGACAACCGCATTGTTTATCTCCGTTGTGACGTCGTCCTTTGTTCTATGTTGAGGCCCCGCCTACCGGTGCAAGCGCATTGGAGCGACGGATCTTTTATATTGGCTACGAATGATCCTACCAACGTTTACGAATTATTCATTATTCTACCACCGTCATAACCGTTACTTGCGCTTAAAAATAATTCGCTTTGTGTTTAAGTATTGTGTTCGTGTTTATGTGTACATATGTGATCGTCTATGCCTGTATAACGTTATTTCTTCTGTGTGCATATATTGTGTGTATAACGTGTATATAATATACACGTTTATGGACCATCCGCGTGAGTTTCATTTCTTATTATAATATTCTCACAGACCCTAACACACGCATCACTTACCCATAGACTTTTTAAAGACTACACTTTATAAAATCTAAGAATAATTTATATATTAGGTATATTTTTTTACTTGGCCGTAAACCACAAACAGTAAATTATGTTTTTAATAATTGCGCGATGGTATTGACGATTATTTATTTATTAATATAAATTATTAGTTATTAAGGATCTCCAACAAAGGATACACACTTACGAGTTACATCCTTGAATTAAAGGAGACCACAGCAAGCACATAAATAATGACTACACAGAAATTTAAAAACTTATAAAGTAAATGTTACATAGTGGTACTCAGTAAAACATAGGAACAAAAAAAGGTAAACAATGGTTAAACTAAGACTAAATTGTGCAAATGTGAGTTGTGTTATATAAAAATAGCTACAAAAATTAAAATTTAAATAACGAGTAATAATAAAACTTAAATATAAAAAAATAAAACTTTTAAACAAAAAAAAACATAACATTATGTATTAAGAAACAATTTCACGCCAGAAAAGGGAAAAAAAGAATTTTTTTTGAGCTATTTTTATACTTAGATAATATTATATATATATATATACATAGATTCATAATTTTTTTTATTTAATTACTAAGAATTAATTTCACTCAAATCCTACTCAAAATAAATTTTACTTATCTGCCCGTTCTAAGCCAAGCTAAGATAAGCTAGTCATATATGAGCAATTCTTGTTTATAAATTTATTTCGTGTATCTCGAAAATGGCTCTAACAAATTGGCATAAATTTTATATTTTGATAAGGTGTTCCTTATTAATCTGCTGTTCTTCATTTGCGGTACCTTCTAATGCAAGGTAGCCACAGATTAGCATAAAGCCCACGCTACATATTTTATCTTTTTTTATCTGTTTCTTCTACAAATGACTCACAAGTCTGCAGTCGCTTTCGGGCTTTGATACTACAGTAGTTTACTTGTTGATGTAATTACAGGCACAAGGGACATAAAATCTTAGTTCCCAAGGTTGGTGGCGCATTGGCTATAAACGATGGTTGACATTTCTTACAATGCCAATGTCTAAGGGCGTTTGGTGACCACTTACCATCAGGTGGCCCATATGCTCGTCCACCTTCCTATTCTATAAAAAAAAAAAAACTTTTCTACTGAAAAATATTATTGAATATTTATTGTATATCATAATATAAGGGAGAGGCAGCTTCAAAATAAAACAACAATAATATTTTAACCATATATTATACATTATTTTTGAACAATATACCATAGAAGCATTTCCTATACGCTTGCAGATAAAGTTCCGTACACACACTACAGAACAGATCACGTCCAATACTTCGATTCTAATTCTATGAAAAAAAAAACGGTCGAATGACATTCCACTGGGTTAGACATTAATTTACCTTAGCAGCACAATAATAAGCTATTCTTGTTTCTTTTGGTGGTCAGAGCCTTCACTGTTGTACGCAGACCACTTCACCAGAATTTCTTCACTATCGGATGAATAGTTTAGGAAGGCAAATAGGACGAAAATACAACATTTAAATTATATTTTTATTTAATAATTATACTAAAAAAAATTCTAAAGGCAGTTGTTTCAACATGCATAAAAACGAGTGATTTTAAATTTATAACTTTATCTAACTGAAATTAATAGTTTGTTTTAATTAAAAATTGATATAAACTCTAAATAAATATGATTAAAATAAAAAATAAAAATTCAACTCAAGTCACTCGACAGTTTTTTTTTTAATTTACAACTATATAACATCAAAGTGATAGGTTCAAATGTATTATTATATTTGCAACATTACGTATCTACATTATGTACGAGATGAATATATAATAGAATACTGGGCTTATATTTTGTAATTTCAAATTCATACACAATTACTTAATATTTTTTAATAAAAAACAAGCCCATATCTATAATTCTAAAGGAATGGATTTTACCGATTGACATAAAAGAACGAATGATATATATTTTTTCATTCAATGTTAAAATTAAACTTCTTAATGAATAACGAATATCTTAATATATTATATTAATCTGCGTTTTAAATATGATTGAAAGACAAACTTTATAGGGCTTACAACATAGGTAACCTATGTATATATATATAACGTCTTTGTTTTTGCCTAGAACATAATATATAAATAAAAATATAAGCTATAGCTTCTATTAAAAAGCTTTTCGATACAATACATACAAAAGTTGAAAAACAATTCTTTTTTTAAAACAAATTGAATGAATGAACAAACGAATGGACACATTTAATTAAAATTATAATATATATATAAACATATTGATATTTTTTACATTCTCCATATTATTTTAAAACAACCTATTCCAATGGCAGAAGTGTAGGTAAATAAGCAACTTCGACCTTGATGACTTTGAATTGCAATGTCATCATTGGTCGATATCTAAAATAGGCTATGGTACTCATTTTGGATTTGTATAAAATGTCGTTATTAATTTTAGCGAAACTTTGTAAGTTACTTTAAAGTGGATATCGGTAAAGTGAATGTGGCTGAATAAATACATATCAAGCAAGATCTGTTTGCAGTTCTATTACATCTTCCTCTTTCTTTCTCTCTCTCTCTCTCTTTCTACCATTGGTATAGGCTATAGAATATGCATTATGCCTACCGTATTTTCGAAACATTACCGATTTTGAGATTCTCTTATATATAAATAAATAAACATTGATAAGCTGTATATCTATGGCCCCGCATAAGATACTGATTATATAAAATTAAACCAACTTGAGGAATATTAACTTTTGATGCAATTGTATATTATATACAAAGTAATATATTATGTAACACGCCATTTTTGATCTACAATTTTCAAAACCGCTTGATGAATCCTGAAACAAAATTAATATTATATACAAATATTACTACAAATATATAATTTATTTTCCATCTAACTTTTAAAGCTTTATATCTTAGACCCTGGGCTTAAATTCCGGATTGGGTCAATAAAAAGTTATCAATAGTTTCAGTTCCCTACTAACATGTTTTATAAATAAAATGGGCCATTACTTCATTGAACATGATAACTCATTTTGGATTATATATGTCAAAATTTCTGTAATAGTATTGTATGTGTTGACAAAATGTCATATCCAGTCAGGCAAGTGGGCGTGATGATAGTTACACCTTCCATTATACGCATTAACACCATAAGAAATGTCAACCGTGGGAATGAAGGTCTCATATGTCTTAATTATTCTCACTACCGCTCACTCACTTTTTTAATCGGAACAATATATTGAATTGCTGTTAAACGGTAGAATAAATACAATACCTGTCAAATGCAAGTGGGGTGATTTGTTAATTTCAAGTTTGTTAATTACCCTTAAAATATATTATGATATATTATAAAATTATCTCAATATATAATACATAAATACCTTAAAAGCCCCGCAGGTCTAGCAGCGCGTCTCGTACAAACCGGAACGACCGATGTAGCGCACCCATTTGATCACATCGTGATCCGAATAGTTCAATTTCGGCTCGAACACCTTCAAATACCGCACCTGCAACAGAACAATTTTTTATAATGGATATGCATGATGATGCAAAATTCGACACAAGATATGGTATAGAAACATATATTAATGAAAAAACTTGACTGCCTCGTTATTCTAGTGGCTTGATGTAAGGCCGCAGACCCGGAGGTCAAGTGGCTATCTTTAACGACTGCATTCTGTGCCTCAAGTTCGACCTACACCTACCAAATACTATGACCATATTACATTTTGGTTGCCTGCAAATATCTTTTACAAGAATGTGAAGTTAACAAAGTTCCAGGAGCCTGGCACTGTATGTTCCTATACGAATTCTTCAAGATGAAGTAAAACTTCATAGGGCGAGATGAGATTCACGAAAAAATTAAAATATCATAAATGAACTTGAATTCAACATTTTTGTAAAAATGAGTAACATATTATATTTGAAAATGACACATTTTTGATGCAAGATTTTAGTTTTTAGTTGAAATTAATCCAGCTTTACTTAATATTCTTTGCATATAAAAACATATTATTGGTCAAATGAAACAGTCACATGTCCTGTGCAGTTACAGAGACTGGCATTGTGGTTAAAATCAACCAGGTTGACATCATCAAATCAAAAACTTGACCTCTTGCTAAAAATTAAAATATACCTTAAAGCCCGAAGGAGCGAAGGGCACCTCGAAGCCCATGGAGATGGGAGGACGAGTCCACTTCTTCTTAGTATCGGTTTCCAGCAGTTCAATCTCAGCTGACAACTGAGTTTCCTTCATGCCTGCCATGCGTTTGATCCTGAAAGTGTTTTAATATGAGTGACGAACCAACTAACAATAGTACAGATTCTTAAAAATCATTCAAAAACTGTTTGTATAGCTATTAATATGATATATGTAACTATAGAGGTTTGTATATTTTTCCTCCTTTTTCCATTAGAATAGGCTATAGTTAGTAAAGTATTGTGCAAAAAAAATTCGGCTCCAATGACATTTATGAAGCATTATTTCTACATATATTTGCACTAGTTGTCCAACATATATCCTCATATAAAATAAACTTTTTTCAATAAATATTGTCTGTTGAATGAGGCAATACAATCTCATCGCCACGGTAGCATGCGAAAGCGATCCCGTGGCGCTCCTCGTTAAGACGGAAAGGGTACCGCTGGTTTTTTAGTGGGTATCCCGATTTTCGGGGCGCACTCGGCGCCTTGGACACCGGCGAGCCCCACATACCCCTCCACTGTTCACGTAGGGAAAACGCGTAATGCGTTTTTCCAGCATTAAAAAAAAAGGCAATGCAATCTCATGCTACAAAACTACAGAGTTATTCACATCTTAGTTGACACGATTGACCTATTGACACTAAATAAGCAAGGAATACTACATATTTCTTAGTGTTATCGTCTAAGGGTGTTGGTGACCCACTTAACATCTGGAAGCTCATTATCAAAGGTATTATTGATTGATTTTATATATTATATAAAAAGAATTGTAGCTAATTGTTCCTTACTTCCAAACAATAGCATTCTCTGATGCTTTGTATTTAGCTTTTCCCTTCAAGCAGATGAGCTGAACTCCACTTGTGTTCAGTGGGGTTGGAATCTTGACTTCAATCTTTTGTCCCAGAAGGGAAGGCTTGAAGTTAGACTTGAGAACAACTTTCACTTCCATTTTAGTTCGGCCAACCTCTCTGACCAGGGGGATAACGCGGAATGGCAGAGAGATGTCTTTGGTGGTACGGTATCTGTAGAATAATAAATTCAAATATTAATCATAAAACTTTAACGCAAAACATATCTTCCTTAATGACAAATGTTCTTGAATAAAGTTTACTTTGATTTTGATACAATCAATAACTCATACCTCATGAGCTCAAACTCTCCATCTGGTGGTATGAAAGAGATGGAGTGCTCCGTCTCAAACTTGCTGAGCTTCACGCACTGATGGAACTGACAGTCATCGATGACCACCACCGGCTTGCCCGAGCGGGCCGGATCGCTGTCCGTGTTGCCGGATATACCACCTGAAGATTACCAGTAATAAAAACCAGATGAGACACAATAACAAAAATTGCTTTTCGCAAAATAAATGATTATATCAGTAATACTTGTATCAATCTCTAACTTTCATATGTTGAGTCACTACATATTATAAAACAAAGTTCCCCCGCCGTATCTGTCTGTCACCAATACGGTTAACTGTACTGTCCATATGGTTTTCATCAATAGACAAAGTTATTCATGAGGAAGGTTTGGTTTTGGCAATGATTTTCGAAGATGTCCAAAAAAATCACGCAGGTTGGAAACTTTATTGGCGTGCGCCGCTTAAACGCTTTATAATTCATCTTATACTAAATGTGAATCAAAACATTTTCGATGTAATCTGTATGATGGATGAAACTCAGTTGAAACTAACCAATTAAAAGGAGGCCCTTGCCCAACTGTGGGATATTTACAGGCTAATTTAATAACTTTTAATACAGTACTCACCATTACCCTTTCCTTTGGCCTCCATCACAATCTTATCATTGATACCAAACTTGCATTCTGGCATACCTGACAGGTATGACTTCATCACCACCTTACCAGCGACATGGGCAGAAAGAACTTGCCCTGTGAACAACACATAATAAACTTAGCATAATAATTACATTAAAATCTTCTTCTTCTTGTTTTAATATAAATACAAGAATGTAAAATGCACATGTGTCAGGTCAATAGTAAAAATTTAAACCACAGTTTGTAGTTAAATTTTGAATATAACGTATAATATAAATAAATTCAGATTTTAAAATGCAACAATAAGAATTCTGACGTTTTAAAATTAAGAATTAAAGCTTTACTTATTTGTTTTCTATGTATAAAAAGACAATATACCTTGAGGTGACATTAGCAAATTGACATATTCCAAAACATCGAGGAAAAGTTCGTTGCGTCTATATTTTATGCCTTCACGACGCCATCCTATCTGCCCAGTGACCTGTAAATGAAATAAACATGCAATTAATACTCCTGAACTAAAAAAACATTATTGCTACACCATTAGATTTGTGCTAAACTGATAAAAAAAAAACTTTTTTTTTCATTGAACTAGAATGCCTCACTTAAAATTTACTGGTGCTTGTCAGGGTAGGTACCACTCACTTATTAGATATTCTACAGCGAAACAGCAGTAATTGGTATTGTTGTGTTCCAGTTTAAAGGGTAAGTGAACCAGAGTAATTACAGGCACAAGTGACACATAACATCTTAGTTTCCATGGTTGGTGGCGCATTGGCGAACTAATCTGATGTAATGGTTAATAATTCTTACAATGCTAATATCTAGGGACGTTGGTCCATATACTCATCATACTCAATAAAAAAAAAACGTATTTATAATCAGCCAGCATTATATAAAAATGTCAAATAAATTGAAACAACATGTGTACTTATCAATAATTGTAAGCAAATATGAGTTATTTTTACTTTGTGGTAAGCCTTAGTATAAGCTAGTTTGAATGGCCCTTCATTATATATTGCCACTAAGCAGCAGTGCGCCATGTAACTAAAGGCACAAACAAGACACACAGCAGATACTCCGTGGTAGTGGTGCATTGATTATGTAAGGGACAGTTAATGTTTCTTCCAGCACCAATCTCTATGCTTGGTGATAACCTCATACCATTAAGTGTCATATTCGTCAATCTGCCCTATAAGAAATTAAAATATAAATATAACAAATTAGTAATGCTACTTTATTGTTACACCTGTGAAGTAATTTGAGCTTGTTCCTCTTTGGATGCAGACTTGATACCCTGTTGAGTGATAAAAGTTTTCAGAACACCGGTATCAGAGTTCTGAGGATAACCAAAGTCCAGAATTTCTGAAACAAAATAATAATACATTTGATTTGTGATTTGTTTTCTTATATATACCGTAACAGCCTGTGAATGTCCCACTGCTGGGCTAAAGGCCTCCTCTCCTCTTTTTGATGAGAAGGTTTGGAGCTTATTCCACCACGCTGCTCCAATGCGGGTTGGTAGAATTCACATGTGGCAGAATTTCAATGAAATTAGACACATGCAGGTTTCCTCACGATGTTTTCCTTCACCGTAAAGCACGAGATGAATTATAATCACAAATTAAGCACATGAAAATTCAGTGGTGCTTGCCCGGGTTTGAACCCACGATCATCGGTTAAGATTCACGCGTTCTTACCACTGGGCCATCTCGGCTTTTTTTATATATATATATAAATATATATACATATATATTAATATTTTTCTAAGCTCTAAACTAGCTGTTCATAAGGTTCAATATGGTCTAATAAATTAGTTTTTTATTAATATGTAAATTTATTTATTGATGACAAATTACCGATTGAAAAGTGAAATATCATCAGATTGATATAAATGCATTTCGTTTCAAAAATATCTTAGCTTTAGTTTATCTAATCAAGTTTTATACAAAACTTATATTAAAATTGTTAAGGACATTTTATCTACATTTGGTAAAATTTTTCAGTATTCTATCATATACTGATGAATCATTTTGTATACTATGATTTTACTAGGTTGGGAACTGGTGTATTGTAGAATTTTTAATTGTCATTTCACTAAAAAAAAATTGAGTGATTTTTACCATCAAGAAGTTCATAGATCAGAACAAAATTATTTTTGATATTTTCTTCAGATATTTTGCCAAAGTAAGACTGCATTACATCTATGATCTTTAGCAGGAACTCAAACACCATAGCGGCATTAACATTTTGCTTAGTTACTGCCGCCAGCCAGATATTTGCTCTCTGAAAGAAATAATGCAATACAATTTAATATATAATTATTCCAAAATAAAATAAAAATAGGCAAATTCAATCATTTTAAAATTAATTTTAATGCCATGAGAAAATGTCTTGGCATTGAAACTGATAACTGAGCCAAAAATTATAGTGTCCTTTGCCAAGTTAAAAAACAGTATAGTCTTTTAAAATCAATAATATGTAATGAAGCACAAATGTTTTAAAGAGTATTGCTTATACATTACCTTGATATGAAAAAACGAGGTGCGAGCGATGTTCGTTACCGGCGAACGAACTTGCTGACGAGCATGGATTACGTTAACTCGGAACGCATCTACGGCATTCCGCCCTATGTCATCCCTATACACCCTCGATATGAGCACCTCCCCTTTGTGATTGTACACGAATAGGCCCCCGATCATATTGACGATAGCCTATTTACTGAAAGAAATAAAACGTCGTTGTTATATACCCTAATTTCAATTGAAAAAACACTTGTGTACGGATAAGTTGATCGTTAATCAATAAAACAGGATATGACCAATAAATGAAAACCGATACAGTTAAAAATATACTGTATCACTACAGGTAACTCACGTTTCGTTAGGAAGATACATTGATATTTAAAATGGTTTAATTTTTGAATAAAATCAGCGTAAGTATTTTAATAATTTCATTTTAGGGCAGTTTCGCAAAATGCTAAAGAATATTAGATGATACGATACCCGCCCCCAAAATGAAACGTCAATAGCCAGTTGCACAGGCAATAAATACTTTATGCCAAATCGGACGGCAAACGACCATTGATATTAATTGTTTAAATTAACTTGTTAAAATATGGGTCTAGGTAAAATTAAATTGAAAAGTCCTAATGACTCCAGGATGTAAGAATAAATTTGAGATAATGATAAATTATTTTACTACTTTTTACAATTTTAATTTCCCAAAGATTAAAAATTACGTCCACATCACTACAACCATAGACAATTTATGAAAGGTATGAAAAATGTAATTTTGTCAATGGTGTAAGATTTGGGTCGATTATGTCATGGCGGGTTAGATGTTTCGGCACTAGGTTTCGTTGAATTTGTTTTGAATTACGCTGTCAATGATCTCGTTTGGTCAATCGGTGTTTAACACTTACGGTATCTGTATACTGATAATCGTTTCGTAAACATTTCAAATGCTGAAACAATTGCAAATGGGCATTCGCGCGTTCATGCTAATCGCATCCAAAGTATGGAGTTGTTTTTGTTACATGTTTAGAAAGCAATATCGAGCGGTAAATATAAATTTTTAGCGGTTATTTAGTGAAATTGAATGTATTTACAAGTTTTGTGTCTCACGTGGTGTTTGCTTTTCAGTTGGCTCAATATCAATCTGTCAAATATGAAATATATCCACTTTCCCCTGTATCTCGACACAGGCTGAGTAAGTATCTTCAGATTTTATCAATGTCTATTAATAATATGACCAATGATAGTATGATTTACATTCGTGCAATTTTATCAGGGACATACTGGATATATTATCAATTTAGATCCTTGTCTATTTATAGCACTATCTCATACACTTGTATAATAAACAAGATGTTTTCATTATTGAAAATTTAACGTTTATATCTTAATTTAAACACATGGCCCACAAATGTTTAACACATGTTTTGTTAAAATTAGTTTTAATGTCGTATAAGTTTCATTAATTCTTAACAATGTGCTAATACAGTTCATACATCAAAATGTTTATGTTCATTTGAATTATTCATATTTTGTGTATTTGATATTACTATACAAATATAATAATATAAATTAATAGCTTGTCTTAAATGTGCTGTATATTCTTTAATAAGTTAGGTTTGAAATTATCAACAGAAGATTCTATATTAAACTCCACTACTATACAATAATAAACTCAACCTACAACATTAATATATGACATGTCTTAGATATATTGAAAGTGAAAACATAAATAATATGTGGTCTACCACAAACTGCTAGGAAAAACCTAACATATTATATTATTATGACTAATCCAATACAATAGAATATGTTTTTCTTAAAATCTGCAGATAAGCTGCCCCACATTCATATAAAGTAACATTCTAATGATATAAATCCTAATTATTAATTAAAATATAACTTTTGAATCTATTGAGGGCTAACCTCCAAATTATGAAATTAAAAATAATAGGTCTCAAGTTGTTTATTTACTAATCTGAATTGGTCTCAATGGTATTGTAATTAAAAAAGTTTAATAATAATAAGCATGTAGATTGAATAAATAAATCATGTTTCATTATGATTTAATTATTAATATATATTTAAATATGATATATACTTGTCATTTCAGTCTATTGTCAACCTGATATGTGCATGGTTTAAGCAAATATTTTACAGTTTAAACAAGCAAAGTATATTATTTAGAATTCAGTAAATTGAAAATTATTATATTTAAAATGATTTCTATTAAAGTCTTATTTAAATAACAGCCTGTTAACTGCTGGGCTAAGGCCTCCTCTCCCTTTTGAGGAGAAGGTTTGGAGCTTATTCCACCACTCTGCTCCAATGCAGATTGGTAGAATACACATGTGGCAAAATTTCAATGAAATTAGATACATGTAGGTTTCGTCACGATGTTTTCCTTCACCGTCAAGCATGAGACAAATTATAAACACAAATAAAGCACATGAAAATTCAGTGGTGCTTGCCCGGGTTTGAACCCACAATCATTGGTTAAGATTTACGTGTTCTAACCACTAGGCCATCTCGGCTTTTCTTAAGTCTTATTTAATATTAAATAAATAAAACTTTTTTTTTTAAACTTTATTGATCAAGATTTTGCATGAAGACAACACTATAAGTGTTGAAATAATACAAAAATAAATTACACACATAAAAATAAAATGAGTTTACCTCTTATTTTCAAAGTTATCTATAAGAATATATTCAAAAGTTGATAAACAAATCCATGCATGACTGGTCATTATTATATCTTATCTAAATAATAATTTCAGATTGAATACATTTATCAATCATGTTGTCCTGTTGAAATTTCAAGATAGCTTTCTCTTAATAATATATTAAGGTATATTTATTTAAAATTATTGTGCAATAATGCATAAGATTTTTATGTGAACATGATAAATCCTCCTGAATATATTTAGGCCAATGGAGCTAATCAGAATGAGGAGCTTGTAGCGCCTGTATAATGTAATGATTATTATAGTGCTCAACAATATATGCAATATAACCATTTCAGAAAGAGATTAGGTGCAAGACCAAGAGGTGTGTTACATGCTTGATTAGAAACGGATAACTGGTGAACGATGATGATGATGGATAATTAGATAACTGTATAACTGTTAACTGGGTATTATTGGGAATTAATATTGAGTATCCTATTTAATAAGGGCCTCAAGATATACAGGAGATAGTCAGTAAAGATAATTTGGTTACCAAAGAGCTGTTAAAATGGTTTTTTTTTCTCCTTCACTGATTGAGACCCATGTAATTAATAATTTTAAAATACAATTATTTTAAATATATTTTCCTGTAAATCTAGAGAAGATTTACGTGAAAATATCATGTATTTTTTTGTAAAATCTGTCATTGATTATACCCATTTCACTTATCCAGGTCTAGAGTATTTCTATGTCAAATTTCATTATGATAAGTGTAATAGTTTAGTTGTCATGAGATAACAAACAAAATTTTTTTTTGCAAAAGTAAGCCTGTCACACAAAAAAGTTTGAAATTATTGTCCATTGTCTCACAAAGCCAAACTTTTTTTTATTCTTAGTACAACTTTCTCTAGCCATAAATCTCTGTGAGACTTGTCTACAGATTCAAAAGTTTATTACTAGCTTTCAATAGAAAGTTTTTTCACACAACCAATTTTTTTTTTCTTTAACAGACCTTTGTATATGTTCTTCTGTCCCAATTTTATTATTTATGCTATATAGCTATATCATATCATATGACATTTTAAAGATAATTCCTTAAACTACTTTTACTATAATTAATAGGAAAAAAACTTGCTAGTGACTGCATAAATAAAAGTTTATAAAATGTTATTTCCATGACTACGGAACTCTTGCGCCAACGAGGCAAATGCGAAATTGAATCATTTGTTTTAAGATATTGCCTTAATACTTCTTCTGAATTGAACTCAATATTTTAAATGTATTGTAAAATATATAGGTATCAACACAGCCCATTTAAACATTACCATATGTTACCAATGCAACACTTCTTCAACATCTTGTGATATGATATGAGCCTGTAATTACACTGGCTCACCCTTTAAACCAGAACACAATAATACTCATTGTAGCTATTTAGCTGTGAATGGTGGGTGATACCTAACCCAGACAGGAGCGCAAGCCCTACCACCAAGTGAAACGATTATTTATATAAATTTCAGGTCTAGTCAAGAGAAAAATGCTGGTACTAGACTTAGATGAAACGCTCATACACTCGCACCACGACGCAATGTTGCGGCCGACAGTGAAGCCGGGCACTCCTCCAGACTTTGTACTCAAAGTGACTATAGACAAACACCCAGTCAGATTCTTCGTGCATAAACGGCCTCATGTTGACTATTTTTTGGATATAGTAAGTAAAATTTATTATATATCTTATTTTAATAAAAAGCTGAATTAGGAAACATAGATTAAAATTATTTAACCATATCTACTGATATTAATTATGCTGATTAGTACATATATCGAACAATAATTTCACCTTAATTTCCTCTTAACGATAATATTATATTGATATTTTTATTACTTAAGTAAATAGATTAATAGTATGCACCCAAACTCATCAAAAACACAGTGAAAATATTCAATAAATAAACAGACTTGCGATTTTCTAATAGCTCTGCTATATTATGTTCAAACTATTCTTGATAAATATATCTTTAATTATAATACGACACTATTCCACGTAATTACTTATGTCCACTTTCATTTTATTTCCCAAAGTTAGAATAACAACTTCGCTAATGTTCATAACGCCATTTTTAATACCACAGATAATTTCCATCGTGACCAAATATGTACTCCCGCCATTAAAATCGACTGAAAAAGTTATTTTATCTTTGACCAATCTTGCTTCAGGTGTCACAGTGGTATGAGTTGGTGGTTTTCACGGCGTCGATGGAGATATACGGTGCGGCGGTCGCGGACAAGCTGGACAATGGACGGGGTATCCTCAGGAGGAGATTTTACAGGTATAATGCCATTTTAAAAAAAATCTCTGCATTATAATCTGTATCTGCAAATTAAAAAAAGCTACACACTCTTATTGTTTTTTTTTTTATTTAGTAAAATTAATTGACAATAAAAATTTGTAGTTTCTATAAACGATAAATTGAAACATGAGTATTTAGAGTGTTATAGTTATACTTCTTAGTGTTACCTATAATGTGACCAAATGTCCCGCTTTGACTAGCATAGAGTTGCTCTCTAAATGTCCCATTGAATCGATAACTTCCAAAACAAAAATCTTAAGTATAAAGACACCTGATATTCCAAAGCTTTTTTGCTGTTTTACAATAAATAAAAGATATAAGATAAAAGCTGAAATTTGTTTTTAACAGTAGTCATCTGTATGTGATGATAGACAATATCTATGCAATTTAAATGTTATTAATTTGTTGTTATATCTCTATTTATACTTTGTATATATATATATAATATAGCTACATCTGTATTAACATAATAATATTATTACATTTAAAAGGCTTGATCAATTGATTATATTTAATTTAAAGCAATATGTTGATTTATTTAATTTTCCAGACAGCACTGCACCGCAGAACACGGGTCATACACAAAGAACCTGTCGTCGATATGTGACGATCTAAACAGGGTCTTTATCCTAGACAATTCTCCGGGAGCATACCGGGATTTCCCAGGTATAATAATATTTAATTTATTAAGCTCCAGTCCATCGTCCCGTACACAATTAAAAAAAAATATTCTTTATAAATATTTGTCGAATAAACGGTTATCATTATTGGACATTATATAGGCAGGTCCAAAAATTTTATTATTAAATGAAAAAAAACGTAAGACAGTTCTTAGCGTTGATGATATTTTTTCGAGATTAATGACAGTGCGATGGTGCTGCCAATACTTCGGTTTCGCGCCGCGCCTCATTTCGCGACTATATCAATAACCGTCTCCGACGTATTTATTGCATTTTCTGTAACCATATGTAACTATATGGTTAAAACATTCCCCGACTCTGGTGGTCGTGTGACGTGGCCGTGGTGTTGCAGACAACGCCATCCCCATCAAGTCGTGGTTCTCGGACCCGCTGGACGTGGCGCTGCTGAACCTGCTGCCGGCGCTCGACGCGCTGCGCTTCACGCACGACGTGCGCTCCGTGCTGTCGCGCAACCTGCACCTGCACCGCCTGTGGTAGCGACCGCGGTACGTCGCACCGTCACGCTGAGTAACGTTACTTAGGGTCAAGAAATAATAATAATATCCTGAGACATTATTCACACACGGCCATCTGATCCCAAATTAAGCAGAGCTTGTGCTATGGAAACCGGACAATTGATATACTACATATACTACTTTTCTTTTGTAAATACATACTTATATAGATAATTACGCCCAGACTCAGGACAAACAGACATGTTCATACACACAAATGTCTGTCCTGAATGGGAATCGAACCCACAACCTTCGGCGTGAAAGATAAGTATCTACCATCTTTTAAAAAATTGAAATATAACAAAATAAGTAGCCTGTTTTTGAACAGCCATTATATGCATTGTGTGTATATGTGTACGTGGGTTTGTTTTTGTACAATGTTTGTATATATGTAATGTACACAAAGACATTTTTCAAAAAATATTTCATACGTACATATATGGGCATAAATTAATGTTTTATGTTTTCATTTTTATTTCAGGCGTATACCGGCTTTTGTACAAATGAAGGAGGCCGTGGCGCTTCCGGATCCTATTTATTATTATTTTTTCACTTGTTAGGTCCTTCAGCGCTTCTATTCAAATATACATATAGATTTAATGTAGTTAAATAATATTTTTTTTAAGTTTTGTTTAAAAAAAATGAAAAGTGATTAGTGTACAATATACCTAGACAGTGTATATTTTAAGTCGCCCTACATGTGTGGGAGTGTGGGTTGTTTTTGAAACGCCCATTTATTATCTGTGGAACGTTATGGACTTGGACCTTCATGTTTCTCTTTCGCTCGTACCATGTAGAGCGAGAAGGCTGATTTCTATACCGGATTTTGTTTAAGTGTAGTATATAGTTATATTAAGAACCATTACACACGAATGGTTTGCGCTCTCCGTTACAAGAAAGGAATATTTTTATTATATGTCCTTTCCAAGAAAAATTTCAATGCAATCAGATTATGATTTTTTTTTTTTCACTTTGTATCAATTTTTGTAAATTTTAATACAAAATTATATATTTTAAAAACTCGGAGAGAATGTTTTATACAAAAGATTCAATTTTTTTACAATAAATAAATGTAATTTAGTTTTTCAAAAATTGTCGATATAATGATTGTATGTGTGATATTTTCAGAATCAACATTGAGTACTCAAAAACCCCACCTATGTTACAGAGTTACAACAGTAGTGAAACTCACATTGCTATAACAAACCAAGAACCGGAACTAAACTATTTAAATTTAAAAAACTAATAAAAATAATTCATCTGTTGCCTCTTATACAATCAGTGCTAGAAAAAAAAATAATACTAACTAGAAGAAATTGCGTATCCTATATTTTTTTATATGTAAATAATTATTTTCGAATTTTAAATTGTTGTACACTTGCGTTAACAATACTGTGACCATTGCTTAATAGTAAAGCCACGGTTACAAAGGCGCGTTATAACACAGATAAAACAAAAAAAAAAGTTAGATGGTTGATCACGCGAGATAAAAAATATCAGCGACACGATGTCTATTTGATAATTTCATCCGCTCGTATACGAACTGTAAATTATGTATTATGATTATATTTGATGTAGTTTTTTAATGTAGCTGTAGCGATTTGTTGCTATACGTGATTGTTATATAAAGAAGTAATTTTAAGGTGATTCCAGGCAGAGTTGTGTTCGATCCTTTATATGCTACCACGATGTACTAATTTAAAAAAAAAAAAAAATTTAATAAAATAATAGTAAAAATTTTAGATATACCATAGTTCACACAGAATGTGATAAATTCGTTTTTCCGTTAAATAGATCTTTAAAATTTTTATTATTATACGTGTTTCGCTCATAATTTAAATTATATGACGTATAAGAAAAATGCCGCGAAATATCACAATGACGTTAGTGCATATATTAGAATCTTATGTAAAAAATTTTTGCTTTGTTGCGAAGTACTTAAAAAGAGCAATGTGAGTTTCGATATAAAATTTTTGTTGAAAAATTTCTCTTTTAATCATAAAATGTTTCATACCAAACAATATTAAGATGTTACGTTAGTATATATTAAGCGAAATTATGAATGTTTGTCGTTTCCTAATTGGTGCAAAACTGAACTTTTTCTATAAATATTGTAAAAAAATAAATAATTAAATTTAAACGATTTGTTCGTGTAAGGCGATCCTATTAAAGGCATTTTTTTTTAAATATTTGGGAAGTAACAAATCGTGTCATTGATTTAAGTTATTTTTAAGACAACGCCGTGTAATGTAAAGCATAGCGTCGCATTGACATAAACTTTTCTTATTTTATTTATTATCTGTAATTCACCTCCTTATACAATAGGAACAACTTCATTTTATATTAAAGTTTTCGTATTCAGAGCGGTATTGTTCCATCAAGTATCAGGTTGACTTTTTTCAAAAACTAATAATTACCAAAATTTAATTAAAAAAAAAAAAAACAAACATTTTTATCAATCACTAATTCCGTTGTGAATCCGTATGATTTCACAATTGGCTGTTATTATATTTTAATAATGGATAGTCAACTAATTTATTTTAAATTGTTTTTATTTATGTGTGTACAAATAAAAGCATTTTAAAATAAGCGATAGAACTTTTAATTACTTACTTACCTTGTGCGAGAACATTCTCGAAGCTACAAACAGCTGCTATACAAAAATTGATGAATACGAACAAAAAATAATTTATTATATTTATTTATATATATATATATATATATATATATATATATATATATATATATATATATATCACATATATGTTTGTACATACATATATGTGATATATATATAAATCGTATTCATTTCTTTTTTTTTATTAAAAGTTTAGTTCGAAACCTTGCAAGCTATATGAATATATTTAAATTAAAATGTCAGTGTGACGCTTACAGTTTGACAATAGTGTAATATATGTGACTTCTATGTACAAAAATACCGAAGCAGTTACAAATTTGTATTTACTAATAAACGCTGTTCAATATTGCTATTAAATTGCAATATTTATTTAATGCAATGATTATTATATAGTTAATGTGATAAGCTATTTTCGACCTTATATCCACGGACATAGGGTAATATTATTTAAGACAGGTTAAGTACGTGTATGTATGGATTTTTTACGGCGATATTGAAAAGCGTTTCTAGTAAACGTGTAGATGTTTTATCCTTGTTATATAAATGCACGTTTACGCTAGACCAATGGACTCTGGTTTTTATCGTTTCGATTATATTAGTTTTCAAATTCATTATGTGTATACAATAACTGTAAACCGACAACGGATCGACACTAAAAACTGATAAACTATCATGATTTTTTTCTTGGCATATACTATCCGCCATATTGATTTTGTGATGACGTCACGATATAACTTTTCCTGATCAAGACAAAACTCAACGATAATTACGTGTAAGGTGAACGCTTTAACGCCGTAGTCGGTTGAACCATCGAAGCAGTCGTTGATGTAATTTGAACTTTAATGTCACTTGCGGAAGTTTCTTTTTTAAAAGTCCATGACAACTAAATTGTATGTTAAAAATCATGATTTTCTAATGATCAAGAGATTTGATACAATTTATAGACTTTGTTTTAATTATATTTGTTAAAATATAAAAAAAATATTTGATGTAATTGTTCTCAATGTATTATTACTCGTTGAATAACCGAGATCCTGCCTTTATCACTGTTAGAGACTAAATTCTAAATATACTGAAAGAAAATATTAATGTTTTCAAGTTAAGTCACAGACGATAGACGAATATACAAATTCACAACGAAATTTATTCGAACAATTTTTTTTTTAAACGTTGATCTTAAATTTGTTTGATTTGTTATAAACGAGCAAAGGACTAAATTTCAGATTAAATATTTCAAACAAAAGAGGTTGCAATGTTTTCACACAATTTTATTTTGTGTATGATTTTAAGACCAATATCAATTTAAATCCTATCATAGATTTTTTACTTAACTAAAAATCGGTATCTTCCTCTAGCGTTAGAAATGTAGCGCGACACACGATGAATATACTAAAATATTTATTTTACGACGTCTTAAGATATAATATGGTATCCTATGGCCTATTCCAACCATAACACGAATAAAACCAAATAAACAACTTTGACACCGATATTAATTGTCGCGATGTCATTGGTCGAGATCTTGAATAATCTATGGTATTCAATATGGATTCGCGAAAAAATGGCGTTTTCAATGTCCGCGTTGTAATCGGAACTTCGAAAGTTAAATTAATGTGGTTATAACTAGTTAAGTGGAATAGTGTCGTATTATAAATAAAGGTAAATTAATCAAGAACTGTTTGTAGTGCGTAATACAGCGGAACAATTAGAAAATCGCATGCAATTTGTAAATATACGATTTGTTTACCTTTATTCCTACTCGGATTGGAATATATAAGATAGCACACGTACAATATTACTTACATGACTACAATAAATTGTCCAATTGACATATTTTACCAAAAAAATGTATAGCCTCTGCAAGGCGTGATGAAATAAATTAAACTATAAAAAAATCCTGATTTAGAGATAGGTAATATAAAGATGTCATATAATATCGTATCTTATCCATTTACAATACTTTCAGATGCCATGCTTTGTCTGAAGATTATCGTAAATTAAATTATAGGATCTTGATCGTGTGTAACGTGCCTAATGATAATATTATCTGTAAATATTTTCCTTTAGCATAGCAAATGCTCCACTGTTATTCGCAGGGTGATTTGTTTATGACGTGAGATTACTATAATTCTTTCACTATGAACTACCAACAAGAGATGACACTTTTATTAAAACGTTTACTATAGTAACAGCAATAAAAATGTTGAATATTTACATGTTGTAAACAATGATAATAAATACATAAAAAAATATCTATTGAAAACATTTTATTCATATTCAACAATGTAAACGCTTATTACTTATTGACATAACATATAGCACAACAAAAAATATATTATTTTTTTAAAATACTTCCAAATTGTTATAATATTAAGACGAGTGCACATTACGTACGACACAACATGTATGGCAAGCTGGCGTTGCTACCATGTTTACTACATATTAGCTAATAAAGAATATCAAATCGACATTATTACAAACAATCGAAGCACCGAAATGAACTTCCCTCTATATCTGGGTGAAATACTGTCGAAAACTACGCGACCAATTTTTATGATTCTTTTCTAGGTAATTTACCTATAGGAATGTTTAAGCATATAAAATACTAAGATTCTTATGTATAGAATTACAGATATAATGATAAGTATAAAATTTGTTACTTAATAAAAAACTACTTATCAAAACTGCTAGTATAATTTGCAAAATTTTAAACGATAGCGGGAATAATTTAGTACACGCGCCATTTTACCAATTGCGTCTCGCATACGCTTTCGCGCGCAATTTAGTAAAGTGTGAACATATGGAATATGTTGCCCTACATGTTGTATTGCGCACAATGTTTTCATGCCTTAATATCTGTGTAACTGTGATCTGTCTTTATGATTAGTCACAAATAGAGGGCAATTTCAGATATTTTATTGTCCATAAATATAATCATTGTAAAGTATTGCTTAACTAAGAAATTTGTGTGTAACTTCGTAAATAAAACGGATTTCTATTTTTAAATAGTTATACCCAATCGGATCGAGATCTTTGATGGTCTCGTTTTCGATTAAAAACATAATATTCGTTAGATATTTTTGAGTTAAAATATTTTAAACAAAATATAGTTATCTGTTCGTAGTCAAATAAAATATTTGAAATGGTCTCAATTCATGTAATTTTAAGTAGACAATTGAGACAATTTCACAGCAATGTGACAAGTCCCCAATGTGGAATCATTAAAAAAATGTGTAACAATTTTATGGTCTCGACTGGTTGTTCAAAGTTCAAATACGATTTGTAATATAGAAATATTAAATCGATTTAAAAAAAAAATGTTTGTTATTCCTTCCCGCTAAATAACGAATTTACATTAAATTCTAATTAGATTTGTCTGTTTGAAAAATAGGTTAAATAATTGATTAAAAAGTCTCAAATAAAATACCAACTTCATCATGAAACGTTTAATTTTCGAATGTTTTTTTTTTTTCAAAAGGTGTTTATTATGTAATAATTTTTAACATCAGTTGCATTTTATAAGATCCGGGAGCAGTTTTACAAATAAATTCGGTTTTTACAAATTAGATAACAATTTCTTTTTTTGTAGGCCAAGATCAGTAACAATTAATAATATAACTATTTGAAACTAATAGCTCCCATAGTCAATCGATTATTGTTAAGACACTATTACACAGCATTAGATACTTTACTTGAAAAATTTGAATAAAGGAAAGAATAGTATTTGTTTTAAATCAAAGCACATTGTATTTCCATAGCTAAAATTGGTGTCTGTCTGTTCAATCAAACATTAGAACAAACTTATAGCAAATGTTGCATATTGATTGTGAGCTTATTTATAATATAATTATTATAGATATACTTCTCAGTAGACACCTTATAAAAATCTTGCACTGTATTTGGACACAACTTACTTCAATTTTCTTCGAATATAGGACTAAATACTTCAATGAAACCTGATATAAATTTTTACAATCATATCACATTCCATCATATCATTATTTTAGAAATGAAGAATATTATGAAGAAAAGAATTATGAGTATGAAAATTCAAAATAGCTTTATTCATTTTTATAATATGAACATGAATGACATATGTGACATTTATGGAACAAATGTTGCCAATACATTTATTATATACAAAAGGAGTATAACAGAGTAGATTTAGTAATAATTGGCAATTTAAACAAACAAAAATAGTGTTTTGTATCAGACATTAATGTGAGTATTCATATTAAGCTATTACATTGAGTTTTTGAACGAAACATCGTTTTTATTTATTGTAAATCACAAGCTATCTTGCATTTATATCAAAATACTAACTCGAAAATTTACACTTTATAATTTAAAAAATAAAATGGCATTCCTTTGAAAAGTTGAACCAAAGAAAATAAAAACAAAAGGGAATTAAATGAATTTTAGATATTCATACCACAAACATAAATATCTCGTGAAGTAAGACCTTATGCATGCATAAGTAAAGAAAAAGTAAATGAGTGGTATATTAAGAATTAAAAAAATTAAAGATATGTATATAAATAGCAAAATTTTGCAGTCCTTATAAACAATACAAAGTCAAAATAATGTCCTTATGTTTCAAAACTCATTGCATATGTATAAACAAACAATATTATTTATATTATATATCTATAAAAGACATATCCTACTTTAAACTTCGGCTGCATTAGAAGATAGATAAATATTGCAATGAACATTTTTATAAATTATGGCCAGACATTTTCTTGGCACTCATATGCAAATAGTCATATATAGTTACAAATATAATGTGATAGTTATACATACCAGTTACATAAGCTAACAAAAAAAAAAGATTTTTGTATTGTCAAGCTATCTAACAATATCACTGAGTTTCTTATGACAATAATTGTCTTACATAGAAAATCTGGAAGGACAACAGAGTAAAAGTATTAGCCAATATATATATATCACAAATAGCTTTTCCGTTACATAATGTGACTTTTGACATTTTGAAGTCACTAAAATTCATTTACTATACAGATTTATATGACACTGTCAAAGGTTTAAAACTTATTTAAAAATACTCTGTCCAAACAAGTAACTACAAAACTACAGGGTCTACATTTAAAGAGGATTTATACTTCAAATTACAACTGTACATGTCCACTGGCGATTTCAGTGGTTTGTCCAAAAGAAAGAAGTTTATGAAACTGAAAAGGCCTTTTCTGAAAATGATTTAACATAGGCCTCATGTAATTTGTTAACAAAATCAGAGTCATGTTTTAATAAATAATTAAAAGCCTGCAGAAGCTGATTTCTAGTGAGGGGCTCTGGAGAGGGCTGCATGTCATTTCCACTAGTTGCCGTGAACATCGTAGGAGGCATTAGAGCAGGTTTTTGCTGGTTTGCTAAAGTATTTATAATTGGAAAAACTCCACCTACCTCATCTAACTTACCACCATTATAGGAGCCCACTTGATGCCCAATATCTTGAGACTGATTTAAGTATGATGCTAAAGGTGATGTTGGTTTTGGTGAAGAAATGTGCATCAAATTTAATTCATTTTCTAATGGATTCGGGCCATTGTCAACACCTTCTAGCTGCTGCATTTTCTTGAGATTTATCCTTTGTTGATTTTGTTTCTCTATCGGGGTAGACTTTAGTTGATAAGAATTATTTTGCCTCATAGTCGAATCTATAGAAATATTTCCATTTGATGTTTGTGCATCCTGTGGAGTGACAGAGCGCTGTTGTTTTTCAATATGCTCAACTGAATGTGCTGGGTTACTCATCAGCCTCTGCAGCAATAAAGGACCCTCACGAGCGTCAGTCGGCCTAGGTCCAAAGATTCCCGGTGATGGAAGAGAAGATACTGCAGGCATTTGTGCAGCAGCACCGCTGCCTGCTTTGGCGAAGAAATCCATTACACTTTGTGATGCCATGTCGGGTGCTCGTGATGGAGTCAAATCATTTTTATTAGTCGCCATTCCCTTATTAGTATTAAAATCATCTTGAGCTTTGCTCAACATGCTGAATATGTCGACTGAAGCGCTCGGTTTTACCGGCGTTGGGTATGCTGGATTCTGGGACATGTCGTTTGGCGCTTTAGTAGAATCCTTAACTATAGAATTCAGTTTGGTTGCAACTCTAACGCACTCGTCTTTATCGTAAAACCATATGCCGTAAATACGACACTTCGCGTTCCGATATAATAGAAAAGGTTCTTTTAATTGTAATTCAATTCCTTTTGAAACAGGCTCAATAAGATTATTAGTATTTAATCTGTTCATAATCACCAAACTGTGGTAAGGTTCACCATTTCTACTGTACACAAACAAAGCACCTTCGATGTTAGTTTTCTCCCATTCGTTTTCTTCAAATGTATAAAGTGCAACGTGGGTAGCACTGTCAATTATTTCTCGTGCATATGGATCTGCCCTCTTTAATGCGGCGAAATTCATACGTAGACCGGTGTCAGCCATTTTATACCAACATACACAAATACGTTTTTACACAACGATCGAGCATCACCATTACAGCAAAATGACAAGAAGAACGAATAAATTCGCCATCTTTAATAACGGTCCAATAAACGCATAATATTTCAATCTTATTTCTAAAATTTTATTTGAAAATAAAGTCGTTACAACTTTTAAAAATTTTGTTTTAAATTATGTCCAATAAACATAAACCTTATTATAATTTGTAGGTAACCAAAAAAAAAAAACAAATGTCTTATTTCTTATTAGGTATTTTCTTATATTACATCTACCTACTATGTAATCTAATATATTATTTGTACATATTTTTATACAAATATACCGCGGATATTTATCAGTGTCTTAAGCCTGCAAAATTATCAAAACAGAAAAGACCGCATACCATAGTCCCATTCTGATTAATGATAGTAGTGTGTTTTTCAGATATTCGATTTCTTCTCTAGCTTCCACACTTGTTATACACTTATAGAAACAATTAAAATCAATGAATGTAGATGCGGAAATTAATAATGCGATGACTGATAATTTTTGTATGTAGGCAAAGAGTTATTTTTACTACTTCTTTTTAATTACCATAATACTATTACATTATAAAATGATTTTATATCTCATTTCTGCTGTAAGACCTCTTATCCTGTTAACAAAAACTCATATAGGTTTAATGCAATATTGTCCGTCACCGAGGAACTTAAGATGAATTATATACATAAGATAAGGTCATGAAATTTCATTGTGCCTGTCCGAATTTGAACCTAACTAACTTATTCGTTAGTTAGAACTTAATTTATATTGACTCCGACTGTAATATAGTATAATATATCAAAGGTACAGTAATTTTAATGACAAGAAGCGATATTTAATATGAAGATTGTAATTTTTGCTTTTCTCAAACAAGTAGGTTACGGATTTTTTTGTTATTATCTTCTCCTCGTCATATTTCTTTCTCAAAACGTTTTCAATTGATTCCCAGCTAACAGTTATATTATGTATTATACTCCGAGTATGTATTCGAAACAACTACCCTGATTTTTACCATACCTTTTAAACAAATTGCCTTAAATCTACTACTGAATCTGTACTAGAAGTAATAAAAAGCTTTGCATTTAGAATACTATTATATTTTGAAGACGATTAAAAGTTTCCTAAATATCAAATTGAATAGAAAATTTTAAATAAAATATTAAAATAGTAGTTTTTAATTTAATAATACGTATAATAAATTTTTACCGAAATATCGTATGAAAATTGATAATATTATTATTTGTCGGGTTTTAATATACAAAACGTCATTGTATGGTATGATTGGGCTCATAAATAGATGTAGATTTCATCACTATGTACCCGAGATTGACCTCTTGTTATTTTGCACTTACCACGTTATTAAACTGATACAAGCAACGCCATAATTTCGTTTTATTTTTATAGAGACGTAAGTCATATAATCGATAAGAATATATATTATATGTAAAAAGTTTTAAATTATCGTGTGAATTAACATCGATTTCTTACGAGATTTTAATATCATTTACTTTCAAAAATTACGAGACTAAAGTAATATAATCTTAACTCTAACCATTTTAAAGTATTACAAGCGAATCAAAAAAATCAACTGGAAACGTACATTAAAGATTATATTGATTAAAACAAAGAAGCGTATTTAAAAGTGTAGTATATGGTTTTAATATTTTTTTAATTCCAAATTAATCTTATAATTGACGATGTAATTTAATTAGTGTTAATACAACAAGATTAATATTTAATAATAAAGGTTGATAAAGTTTATCGATATCGACAATACTATAGAAACTTTACTAAAGTTCCAACCTAACGTCAAACCGAACCGAAACGTCATTTTAAAGTTTACGCGTGTTGTGAGTGGTGTTGTATTTAATTTTAAAAATTATAATACTAAGTTCTTAGAACATAAATAGTTATTGTAATAAAAAAAATATCGTAATATATTAGCATAATCAAACTAATCTATATCATTTATATGTCTCGTAAAGGATAAATGATATTTTATCAAAACACGAGGTGTCTATATTGTAAATAAGTGTTTTTTTTTTATTTCATTTAATTATAATTTGAATAAGACATGGCCGAAAAAGTATTGGTGATCGGTAACGGTGGTCGGGAGCATGCTATTTGTTGGAAACTAGCCGATTCTCAGCTAGTAAAACAAATATACTGCGCGCCCGGTAGTGTCGGTATATCATCAACAAAAGACAACATTAAAAGTGTAGATTTAAATATCAAAGATTACCCTGTAAGTATTTTTTTTTTCACCAGTAAGGCTGAGGTATTGAACATACTTACTAATAAGAGTCTATTGAACCTGAGAACTAATTGATCTAGTTTGTTTACAATTAAACTTAGAATTTAGATGCTTATAAGTTAATACTTATAAGAATCTTATAATATTTTTTTATATCATTTTACTTTAGCCCTCATTTAAATGTAATTTATTAAAAATAAAAAGTAATCATCATTTTTGACTTTATTTCATTTTGAGGTGAAATTGTATTATTTTATTTAAATTTTTAACTTGCTTGCTTGTTTAACAATAGTCAGTAAAATATGAATAGTCAATAAAATAACAATGTTAATTAAAAAAAATGGAATGTAACTCCTTTTTATACTTTAATAATGGAATCTAAAATAAATTATACAGAGTAAATGTTTTAATAGGTATTTCAACATTCTTATAGCAACAATGTTTCTAGCATATAAGTAATTAAATAAACAGAATTTTAATAAAATGTAGCTCAGTAGGAGCCTTTTATAAATATAATTATAAATTTAAAGTCAAAATAGCAAAGGCATCAGTTAATTTATGTAGCATACAGTTGAAATCAGTAGAGAGTTTTTAATGTTTTTTTTTTTTTTTTTAATTTTGTCGAAAACAGAAGCTTATCACAGCCGGCTCATAAGCAACTCAACAATCTAATTCTTGATAACCTTTGAACTAAACTTTCATATTGACTGTTAGTGATTATCATGTTGCTAAGTGGATCAGGCATTACAATTAATGATTACAAATTTAATTTTTTACACAACAAAAATAATTAGCAATTATATTTTTTATTTTCAAATATAGCAACTATGTTTATCCTTGTTTTTTTATCTAGGAAACAAATAGTTTAGCATTTTTTATTCTATATTATTTATTAAAGATACTAAATATAGTTATTGATTTCATATAATTTATAACTTTTGACTTGTCGCATAGTAAAGTCTTTTAATAATGGTCCTTTCAATTGAGCGGGGTAACCAGTCTCTACAAATTTTGTATGTACAATGTTTTAACACAAGTTTTAACCCTAAAATTTGTTCTTTATGAACAGACATTGCTGTAACTAGCCAACAAATTTTGATTTCTTTTCTCCATTTCTTTACGACCACAGATGTACTTCAGTTAGTTTCAAGACTCTATTGTACTTTTTTTTTTTTTTTATAGAATAGGAAGGTGGACGAGCATATGGGCCACCTGGTGGTAAGTGGTCACCAAACGCCCTTAGACATTGGCATTGTAAGAAATGTCAACCATCGCTTATAGCCAATGCGCCACCAACCTTGGGAACTAAGATTTTATGTCCCTTGTGCCTGTAATTACACTGGCTCACTCACCCTTCAAACCGGAACACAACAATATCAAGTATTGCTGTTTTGCGGTAGAATATCTGTACACACATATGTAACACTCGGTCAACATAAAATCATACATATTTAATTCAGAACTCATCTTTTTATTATTAATTCATAAACCTTACCTAGTACATTTCCTTTTTCCTAGTATATTAAGGGCTTCATTAGAATGTTTAAAAACATTAGCATTTTTTGACGAAATAGCAAAATTTTACATATAATCCAAAGTGGCAAATACACAGTATTTGCAACTTTGGATTTACATTTTACATATTTGGCCCACAGTAATAATTCTAGTAAATCACCAATCAGACTTGAGTCACGAGTTTCGTTGGCTAGTTTCAGTAACGTTCCATAATCCTAATTAAAAAAAAAAACACAGCATTACCATTTTATTTTACTATATTATATTAAATATTTACTAATTCTAAATTTAGAACTGTATATGACGAATCAAAAGTATCAAAGTTACCAAAAGAATATGTTGTATCATTGTCTACTAGACTAGTGGATTTACTTTCATATTCGTGAACACCGGGTTAAATTACATCCTCACACCTGATGTTTCGGAACATCGCCAACAAATTCTGTCAAATTAATTAAACTATAGATTTTAAAGTGCCGAACTGCTAAACGTAATACGTTACTTTTTTAGGCTTTGATAACATGGTGCAAAGAAAACTCCATTGATTTAGTTGTAATCGGCCCCGAGGATCCTTTAGCAAATGGCATCGTAGATGCGCTAACAGCACACGGTATCAAATGCTTTGGTCCTACGAAAGCTGGCGCTGAAATAGAAGCGAATAAGGATTGGTCCAAGAAATTCATGAGCAAATACCAGATTCCTACGGCAAAGTATCAGTCCTTTACTGAAGCGGAACCTGCTAAGGAATTCATTAGGAAGTAAGTTATTCAACGTGGAATAATAACATTTAAGATAATCAACTAAATTCATAATCTCCTAGGTGAATTTGCATCGGATGAAATTCGGTTGAATTTGATGTCATCGTTTTTTGTTAAAACGTAAGGTGAAATGTTATGTATTTACTTTCTAAAAATACTGTAATATTTCTGCTATTAAGTAGGACATAAATCGCCAATTTCAATTTACCAATTTCTAAAAATTGATAAACCCAAAATTTCCTAAAAAAAAATAGAATGAAACGATTGAATAAGACTTTTGCGTTCCGTGTGGTCTTCTAAGTCACTTAGTGGTAAAGCTTTGCGCAAGCTCGTCTGGGAAGGTATCAAACACTTATCAGAAATTCTACCGCAAAACCTGATGTTTTGCGTTAGAATATACTTAGTATTATTGTGTTTCTTAGTATTATTACAGGCACGAAGGATATAACGTCTCATTTCCCAAGGTTTGTCGTGCATTGGCAATGTCTATGCGCCGTGCTGACCACTTACCATCAGGTGGCCGAATTGTCCGTCCGCCTACCTACTATACAATACTACTATTAAAAACATACTTTCTTTTTTTATATTTTAGTGCAAAATTCCCAGCCCTAGTAGTGAAGGCTTCAGGTCTAGCAGCTGGCAAGGGTGTGGTAGTAGCCTCAACTAAGGAGGAAGCGTGCAACGCCGTTGACGAAATCCTGACTGAAGCAAAGTATGGCACAGCTGGTCAGACCGTGGTTATTGAAGAACTGCTGGAAGGGGAAGAAGTGTCGGTGAGCATATTGGAATTAGATAATGGTGTTCCAGTTAATCTTCTTACCAAGGGGAGAGAAAATCTTTACCCAGCAATAGGACATTTAATGACTATCAGATGAACTGAAGATATTTAACTTTTTCTATATAAATAATAACAGCTCGCGTCGTAGAATTCGTAAAAAATATTTTTATATACAAACTTTTCGCTTCTTATGTACTTTTTTAATTGATACCAAATTACTAAACAAATATTGTTTATTGCTACAATCATGCGGCACCGCCATGAAATCGATTGGGAGATTACGTAACATTACTAGGTGTAACGTTTTACGTTAATGTTATAAAAAAATGACAGAAAGATAGCTGGGGTCGTGTCAATAGCAGAGCTCATTGAACGGTGGGCGACGAGATAAACTGAAATTCAAATTAATTTTAGCTCAATCAATCTGAAAAGATTATTTGTTTAATTAAAATTATGCAGCATGCTAGAACAATTATATCAATAGTTTTTACTGTTGAAAAAAAAAAACAATTTTTAAGTTTCGTAAAACCGCTAAAATTATTTTATTTTATCATTTGTGATGATCATGGGTTATTTGGTTCACCATTAAAAGACAGTCAGAATATAATGCATCAAATATATTATACTATAGCGTGTTAACAAAACTCGTTAATTAGAAAGGTATATGAGCAAGTACCAGTGGTATGAACGCGTGAATCTTAACCGATGATCGTGGGTCACCCGGGCAAGCACCTCTGAATTTACATGTGCTTAATTTCTGTTTATAATTCGTCTCATGCTTGACGGTGAAGGAAAACATCGTGAGGAAACATGCATGTGTCTAATTTCATTGAAATTCTGCCACATGTGTATTCTACAGCAGCGTGGTGGAATAAGCTCCAAACCTTCTCCTCAAAAGGGAGAGGAGGCCTTAGCCCAGCAGTGGGACATTAACAGGCTGTTACTGTATGAGCAAATAGTGTACCTAATGTTAAATGATCTCTTCACTCATACACATAGGAATGTATAAATCATTTCTTATGTAGTCGACCATTGGATCTAAAGATGCGTAACACGTAATTTGTGCGTGCTATTACCCTGGCTCACTCACCGTCCAAACTGAAATTCAGTAGTTCAAAGTTTTCATATTTGACGATAGAACACAAAACAAGCCTGCATATGAGGTTGCATATTAAAGGTACCTACTGTTCGAAAATTATTTTCCATTTTAATTTAGTGTTTTTACATTCCTATTCATAGACTGATTTAGTTGAAAAAGGCCTTTATTTAATGAGCTGATTATGAAATAATCAGGGTTGCGTTAAGATAATATCTACCAATTATCGTGCAGGTCATTGCGTTTGTATAAAGGTTATCAAAGAAAACTCATGTACATAATGTAAACTAAATTGATTAAACAAATAATATAATAAACGTCATATACATCATATATATTTTCTTTATCTCAATTTATATTCAAATAATTTAAGTTACCTGCGGATCGAACTTTACGGTTTTTGTACTTAGTCTAAATAGGACTCTTTTAGCTTGCAATTAAGTCTAAAATAAAACTATCTAAAATTAATACATAACATATTTTTAAATTAAATATCTCTGTAAATGCAACTTTCAAAGATATTTTTATCCTACAGTTTATCGGACTTTTTTTTTAATAAGTTATAACAGTATATATAAGTACATTATATAAATGATACTACACATAAGTACTTTTATCAAAAGTGAAGACTTTTTATACATTAATATTATATTCATTTTATTTACTTCTAATTAGGTACTGGCCTTCACTGATGGCGAAACCGTATCGATGATGCCACCAGCTCAAGACCACAAACGCATT
Organism: Nymphalis io; assembly: GCF_905147045.1. Taxonomy (NCBI): domain Eukaryota; kingdom Metazoa; phylum Arthropoda; class Insecta; order Lepidoptera; family Nymphalidae; genus Nymphalis; species Nymphalis io. Next base: position 11,556,279 of record NC_065902.1, read on the forward strand.
GGTGATGGGGACACTGGACCCAACACTGGTGGCATGGGAGCCTATTCCCCCTGTCCTCTGATTACGCCAGAACAGCTAGCCGATGTGAAGGACCAAGTACTGCAACGCGCTGTTGACGGTTTAAAAGCTGAGGGCATCAAATATGTTGGTGAGTTCAATGACTACTATTACTGTGGAAATTATACTTATGAGCTTTTACTAAAACTTTTAGCTCAAGTTATTTTTGCTTTATCAGATTTAAATGGTATAATGTAAAATAATGAGTCATTGGTTGTTGACAATTATATTATATATTATCCTGGGACATTATTTACGCACGGCCACCTGATCCCAAACTAAGCAAAGCTTGTACTATGGAAACCAGACAACTGATATACTACATATACTACTTTTCTTTTTTAAATACATACTTATATAGATAATTACACCCAGACTCAGGACAAACAGATATGTTCATGCACACAAATGTCTGTCCTGGGTGGAAATCGCACCCATAACCTTCAGCGTGAAAGGCTAGTCTCTACCAACCACGCCAACCAGCCTGTCAAATCATTCACGATTAATATTCAAAGAATGATTTCTTCCAGAATGGCACAGTAAATGTTGCCATTAAATTAATATGGATAAAACACTTACATGATTGATTGATTTTCGGGAATTTATTGCAATTTCTTATCTCAAGTCCAAAGACATTCGTGTCTGATGATGACGTCGACAAGGGTTATCGTTAAGAAAATATTCCATTGTTTGCTTAAAAAATCGGTAACAATATTTGCATTTTGTATATAGATTTCCTACCGAATTACTGTTAAAGTGAAACAATTTGTTGTTTATTCAAAATAGATTACAGACTTTACAAAAATAGTTTGGTAATTATATATTATTTTAACGGAGAACGTGTTCCATCTAAAAATCATTAAATGTTTTCGTTATAATATTAAACGAAATTGAAATACACAGTGAAATAATAAAAATATTACATTTTAACGTTATTTCTTTACAAATCCTTAATAATACTTTCATACATCGTAGAGCTTTGTGCAATCTCGTTTGGATAGGTACCACCCACTCATCAGATATTCTACCGCAAAACAGCAGTACTTGGTGTTGTTGTGTTCCGGTTTGAAGGGTGAGCCAGTGTGAACAGGCACAAGGGACTTTACATCTTAGTTACCAAGGTTGGTGGCGCATTGGTGATGTAAGCGATGGTCAACATTTGTTACAATGCCATTGTCTATGGGCGTTGGTGACTACTTACCATCAGGTGGCCCATACGCTCGTCCGCCTTCCTATTCTATAAAAAAAATAGTATTCACAAAAACTTATAAACTGACATTTTAAAGGTAAATCTACCACCATCTTTATATGTTTAAAATAATCCTGTAAAATATTTTTCTAGGCCTTTAGCCACTTAAAAATATCAGATAAAAAAAACAAAATTACGTAACAACACTAACAAATTCAGACCTGTCAAAAAATGCTTTCTAAAATTATTTAAGATTACTATTGATTGAAATAAAACTAGACATGACATTTAACGCAAGTTTCTAAGACGATGACCAATGTCAGGTTTTCTATTCTGGCTGAATAGCGAACGCTCATTGGTCGCCTATTGCGTCAACAGCTACCATCGACCAATGACCTTAAATGAAATCAGTAATCTGACTGTGTTTAGTGTTTCAGAATTTGTAGGTAACAGTCAAATTATGATATATATATATATATATATATAACATAGCTAATATGTTCCAAATTCAAAATTTGAAACCGAATTATCTCATATCATATGTGTCATCTATTTTATACGTGACATTGGCAGAATATTTTGCGCTTAAATAGCGTAGATACAAGCCAGAAAAGGAAAAAAAAATGTTCCGTATCAAAACCAATTAAATACAGTACACCATTTATTATGTATTAATATGTACAAGATCTAGATATGTTTTGAAATATTAACTATCATGGCGGCACGAGATAGCAATTAAACTTAAGTTATCAAAGGTGACTGAGTAACTCAATTTTTAAGTCGATTTTCCCGCCAGTATCTGACATGTGCTCGTCGTAAATAACTAGAAATTATTGCTTATCATAAACAAACTATATAATGTATCCGTGTAAATTATATTGTTATCTTTGATTTAATGTTTAATATATAAATTATATGCAACGATTTTTGCATTATGAATAGTTTATAATAGATCTTAATTATCTATGCAAATAAATAAAATTTAAATGTTTGTTTGTGATTTCAAAATAACTGCCTCTTTTAAAGTTAATATGGCTATTTGCGAGTTACCAAAACCAAAACGATTAGTTCTTTGCTTTTGTCTGTCTGTCAGTTTGTCCGGAGTTATCTTTAAAACGGCTAAACATTACAAATAAAAGTAATTGAATGATTATAAGAAGTATTTCAAGGTACCGTTTAGTCATTGTTTTATCAAAATCGGCCAATTGGAAACAAAGCCAGTCTATAGATGGCGGTGACCGGTGTGTTCAATACGTCAATTTCTGATTCGTGGTGTCCGGATTTTTATGTCGTTGTTTCGTTTTATTGTTATAGATTTTTTCATTAATTTCATATTTACATTAATAAAATTAAATACGTTGTGGCATTAAATTGTTATAATTCATAAACTCTGTTGTAATTTTTTTTTCTATTAGTCTAAACTTCTTAAGTTAAATATTTTAGTTTTGAATTTTATAAATTATTACTTTTCAATTTTCTTTTTACCAATTCGTTAGTTATAGGATATAAATAATAAAGTTTGCATTAAATTGTTTAGTTTTAAACTTATTTATACTTTAATTAGATTGGAAGGGTTTTAATTTTTTTTTTCTATTAGTTGCTGCTGCTACCCATGGGCAACTATATGTAGCATGGTGGTAGGGATATGTAGAAGTTCGTCTGGACAGGTACCACTTACTCATCATATATTTTACCGCCAAACAACGATACTTAGTATCGTTGTGTTCCGGTTTGAAGGGCGAGTAAGCCAGTTTAACTACAGACACTGATTTGATGTAAATGAATGCCGCCAATGTCTATAGGCGACCACTTACCATCAGGTGGCCCATTTGCCTGTCCATCTATCTATTTTATATAAATAAAATCTATGCTATCAAACATGAACTTTTGGAGATGTCGATGTTCTTAATGTTCTAGCCTTTTGTCATTGTATACACATATGTATTAGAGAATAAATAGTTAATTATAATTAAATAATTTTAAGTTACAATACAATACGCAGCTATTTTTTTTTAATTTTGATATTTCTATACGTATCACACTTCAAAAACTATTTAATGAAATTTGTAGTAACCATTTTTTTTTAAATTATTTAAAAAAAAAAATATCGTCACATTTAGAAAAGAGTTTCCAATCATTTGATTTTAAGTCGCAAATATTCTAATCATCTCGTTTGTTATCAATATGAACGCTCTGTAAATATTTACTTTAGATACAATGATTATACTACGCTTCTGATTGTCTCTTGACCTGTCTGATTAGTTCTTAATATTATTTTAAGCTTACATTTATATAGAAAACTAGCAAGTCACGTCACAAATCTGCTCGCGAAAATATAACGATAATAAGATTTCTTCAGTTGAACTGGTCCACATTGCTATGTCGCCTTCAAAACCTTCGTCTATAAATAAAGAATTTTTACTATTATATATATATATATATATATATTGACTACAGCGCCATCTAGTCGTCAATTTACTGGTGGTAGGGCTTTGTGCAAGCTCGTCTAGGTAGGTACCACTCGCTCATCAGATATTCTACCGCAAAACAGCAATACTTGATATTGTTGTATTCCGGTTTGAAGGGTGAGTGAGCCAGTGTAATTACAGGCACAAGGGACATAAAATCTTGGTTCCCAAGGTTGGTGGCGCATTGGCTATAAGCGATGGTAGACATTTCTTGCAATGCCAATGTCTAAGGGCGTTTGGTGACCACTTACCATCAGGTGGCCCATAAGCTCGTCCACCTTCCTATACTATAAAAAAAAAATTAACTTAATAAGAGAAAAAGGAATGGGTATTGCTCTTTAAAACATGATAATGAAATTGATTTAAAAGAAATTATTTGCGTATTGCGTAAATATGTCATAAATAAGCATATGACATATCAAGTATAATATTATAGTTACTATGATAAAACAAAAAATATAAAGAAATGTCATAATTTCTAAATATTAATAACAGCTGATAAAATTAAATTTAACTTTTTAATTGCTAAAATTATCCTCAAGCTAGTCACATAAAAAAATCTCGTGTTTAATACAAGATATTGATAACCACAATTATAATTAACAGACCGATAAATGATGATAGCGGATGAAAAACAAATTCTATCGACTAAATAAAAGGATTCCACGTCAAAATAATTCTTTTGTTGATTGGGTTAAAGTCGTTATTTGCTCGAATGAATATAAATGAGTAATGTTCGAAAAAGTTGCGTCCAACTTGTTTTCTTAAATAAATTGTTTATTTAAGTAAACAGATAGGCAAATAATATTCAACGTTACAATGTCAAGGTCCATAGTGTTCCGTATTTTGAAATAAAGGTTTTTTTTATAGTTTTTTTTATTATGTTTTGATATGAATTTTATTCTATGGTATATAACCGATGATCGTGGGTTCAAACCCGGGCAAGCACCACTGAATTTTCATGTGCTTAATTTGTGTTTATAATTCATCTCGTGCTTAACGGTGAAGGAAAACATCGTGAGGAAACCTGCATGTGTCTAATTTCATTGAAATTCTGCCACATGTGAATTCTACCAACCCGCATTGGAGCAGCGTGGTGGAATAAGCTCCAAACCTTCTCCTTAAAAAGAGGAGAGGAGGCCTTTAGCCCAGCAGTGGGACAGGCTGTTACAAAAAAAAAAAATATATAAAAAGGTTATTGCAATAGGGTTAATAAAAAAAAGTCTCAGGACACATAAAACAACGTATTTATTGAATTCATTTTTCGATACATTTAACCAAAAATTGTATTACTGTTCTGTAGGTGTGCTGTACGCTGGCATGATGGTGACCAAGGCTGGACCCATGACCCTCGAGTTCAACTGCCGCTTCGGAGACCCTGAGACACAAGTTTTGATGATGCTCTTGGAGACTGATCTGTATCGCATCATGAAGGTGAGTTATACCAATAAATCCACATAATAACTCAAGACTAATAACTTATTATAGGGTTTTCAAAAAGATAACAGTACTATTTTTGACTTAAATAAAAATAAAGTTAACCTCTTTGTAATATTAGCATGTTTTTTTTACAGGCTTGTGTTAACGGTACTCTGAAAGAAGTACAAGTTAAGTGGAACACTAATATGTCAGTTGTGGGTGTTGTCATCGCTTCCAAAGGTTACCCCGAAACATCTACGAAGGGCTGCGTTATAAGCGGTGAGTTGAAGTTGCAGAAGTAATGACCCAAGTATTTATGTTTTAATAAAATACCTTGATTTTTTTTGGACTCTTCGTCGTAATTACAGCTATATAAAAAATATTGTGGTCTCAATACAATTATTTGAAAGGGCTAATTAATGTTTTAGAACGTTTTAGCATTATAATGGATTTAGTATTTTCAAATGTTTTCGGATATGCAGGAATCAACAATATCAAGCCCATTTTTCCAAAAATATGTTCCAATACGTCGGTCTGGAGAAATATTTTATGTAACATACATTAAAGTAACGTGGATATAAAAACGTGAAGATTATGTATATCATTTGGGCGAGTGTTTGCCGGTTCCTCTTTACAAGGAGTGCATCCCCCCGCGCAGGGCTGTCGCAGGTGCCCAAGGAGGGGGTGGTGGTGTTCCACAGCGGCGTGGCGCGCGGCGCCAACGGCTCGCTGGTGACGGCGGGCGGGCGCGTGCTGCTGGTGGCGGCGCGCACGCCGTCGCTGCGGAACGCCGCCGCGCTGGCCACCAACGTGGCCGCCGGGATCGACTTCCCCGGCGCGCAGTTCCGGAAGGACATCGCCCGGAGGGCCTTCTCCAAGTGAGTACACGGTGCGCGTATGTCATGCCGCTCGTTTCGCATGCAGAAGGTACATCCCACTTGTAGATTTAAACATTACTTTCTTAGATATTTTCTGTTTTTATTGATAGTTTTTTAGTTGGCATGGTATGGCATAGTTCCATTCCTTACAATATTATTTTTATTATCATTTTGTTTCATGTTTAGTTTTTTGTTGATATTTAATTCCGTTTTTGCATATGTGTTTGTTACATCGCATGTTTTTTGTTTTGTCCTGTTTTCGTTTGCTTGCTCATGTCTGTCGATTTGTTTCAGTTCTGATTGAAGAATGAGTGAATGAGTTACGCACGAAACTCGCATTGCTTAACATTAATATTGTTTGCGTTACATTCTTTCATTATCTGTACCAGTCGTTTTTATTGCAATAAATATGCAATTATAATATATTTTTTTTATTTCATACCTTCCCTGTACTAAAAAGAATGGGTTAAATCATTATCGATTATAATTATATTTTTTTAATGTTATTTTTTTAATATTATTAATAATGAAAAAGACGTAAATTATATACACAGTATATATTGCTGTAACTGAAATAATTATATAGCATACAAATTGTATTTTATATCTTATTATGAATAACAAAATGCTAAGTTTTTGGGTTCTCTATCGAAAGAAAAAAAAACCGGTAATTAAATACAGTTTGCCCTACATAAATACAATGTATTCTTAATTATTTTTGCCAAAAAAATAATGGTCTTCTAATATTAGTTAATAAAGTAAAAACTATTAAAACATAACTTAATTTTGTCATCATAAATTTCCAGGGTCAATGGTTTGTCGTACCTCGAAAGTGGAGTGGACATCGACGCAGCAGCCAATTTGATCCGTCTCATCGAGCCCCTGGCGACCAGCACTCATCGACCGGGAGTGCTTGGCCGGCTGGGCTGCTACAGTGGACTGTTCCAGCTCTCCGCAATGGACCCCAGCTTGAAGGATCCCGTCTTGGTCCAAGGGACAGATGGAGTTGGAACCAAACTTAAAGTTAGTATTAATCAATGTCACCGTAACAGCCTGTGAATGTCCCACTGCTGGGCTAAAGGCCTCCTCTCCTCTTTTTGAGGAGAAGGTTTGGAGCTTATTCCACCACGCTGCTCCAATGCGGGTCACGTGAGATAATAATCCTTACTAAGGCAAAAGCAAAAGTGGGTGTTTGACATACTTTCATGTTTTAAATACTCAATCAATGATCAAAAATTTTGACCTAACAAAGTTAATAAGGAATATATTGCCTTGCAGGACCAAGATTCTTTTTTTTATAGAACAGGAAGGTGGACGAGCATATGGGCCACCTGATGGTAAGTGGTCACCAACGCCCATAGACATTGGAATTGTAAGAAATGTTAACCATCGCTTACATCACCAATGCGCCACCTTGGGAACAATAGGAATAGGGAAAATGTCCCTTGTGCCTGTAATAACACTGGCTCACTCACCCTTCAAACCGGAACACAACACTACCAAGTATTGCTGTTTTGCGGTAGAATATCTGATGAGTGGGTGGTACCTACCCAGACGAGCTTGCACAAAGACCTACTACCAGTTCTAAACCGGTTTAACATTTAACGATTGATGTTGTTTTTTCGCGCAGGTGGCCGAGATAATGCAAAAGTACGACACGATAGGACAGGACCTGGTGGCCATGTGTGTGAACGACATCCTGTGCGCGGGCGCGGAGCCCTTCGCGTTCCTGGACTACCTGGCGTGCGGGAGGCTGCAACTCACGGTGTCGGCCACCATCGTCAAGGGCATCGCCGACGCCTGTAGTTTGGCGGGCTGCGCTCTACTCGGTTGGTAACGGATACTAATGGTCTCATACAAGTGCTGTTACAATTTCTTTTAGTCCTGTATTTTGCTACTTGAAATATTTGAAATCAGTAATTCCATAATTATCGTGTAAAAGAATCGTAAAAGAATGTCTTGGTGCAATAATTGCAGGCGGCGAGACGGCGGAGATGCCGTCCATGTACGACGTCGGCAAGTACGACCTGGCGGGGTTCGCGGTGGGCGTGGTGGACAACCTGAAGCAGCTGCCGCGCAGCAAGCTCATCCGCGCCGGAGACGTGGTGCTGGCGCTGGCCTCCACCGGCGTGCACAGCAACGGGTACAGCCTCGTGCAGAAGATCATGGCCGAGACTGGACACAGGTAGCTAAATTTCTCTTTTATTTTATCCGGAAATTGCAAAATGTATCCAAAATTTGTAATAATATTAATTAACAGGGATTTATTTTTATACATGGTTACAGGGTAATATGTCACGATCCTTTTAAAGGGTTATAGTTCAGGACAATAGCTATCAAATGACCCCCAAAATGCTTATGCAAAAGTGTATCGTTTTCGAGTTATTAATTTTTTAATATTTTTTTTATTTAAAGGATGTTTAAGATTCTAAAATTCAATAAAAAAAAAACAACGTATTTTCCCTATTTTTTTTTGTATTTCTTGCTAGGGTATATCCTAGTTAATAATAACCAGTTATAAAACAAAAACAATCTTCAAGCATTTTTAAATTACAGATCCAAAACTGTACAACTTTTCGATTTTTAATTTTGATTCTTTAAGTTACTCGCAATTTTTTTGTAAAAATCACTATGGCTCTTATCGTGCGGATCATTTTAAAAACATCTGCGTTTCCTTAGCTATCCATCGGTACATAAAAAGTACAGTAACAATCATAAACTCAGGAGAAAATTAGATAACAAAGAGACCAGGTAGGAAATTCTAAGAAATGCTATTGTTAAGAAATTAAATCTGGATCAAAGACAAAAGGACCTCAATGCAAAGTAGTTAAAGATTATTTTTAATAGGGGTAATAGGTAAAAAAGGAGAGATAAACCAGAGCTGTCATTGCAATTTTGAATTTAAATCAAAAACAAAATACTTAATCTTTTTAGTTACTCCATACTTTCGAAATTACACTGTTTATTATTCATAATTCGTGTTTAAAATGAGATCCCCTATTTCGTATACAAATACGCATTCTTTTTCTTAATTCACTTTTTACTACAACACTACTCAAGCTATGTCGAATAGAATTTGCAGCATTCATTATTCTTGTTTTGAGTTCTTCAATTGTTTGTACTGGTGAAACATCATAAACCAGGCTTTTCATATGCCCCCAGACATAATAGTCCATCGGAGTCAAATCTGGACTTCTCGCTGGCCATGGGATTGGTCCTCCTCTGCCAATCCATCTATTACGATAATTGCTGTCTAGCCACTGTCTTACGGACATTCGAAAGTGTGCGGGGCAACCATCATGCTGGAATATCATTCTCTGCCTAAGTTTCAGCGAAACATTTTCGAGTAACTCATGCAGGATTTCTCTAAGCAAGCTTTCATAACTTTCACCATTTAAGTTATCAGGTAGGAAATGTGGCCCAATAAGATTATCATTGATAATCCCCATCCAGACGTTTACCGAGAAACGTCTTTGGGAACCGCTTAATCGCTTTTTGTGAGGGTTTCCCTGTTCTTTTTGAGACCAATATCGAATATTGTGGTAGTTAGTAATACCATCTTTGTCAAACTTTGACTCGTCTGTCCATAAAATTTTTCTCAAAAAATTGGGATTTTCTGCATCACAGTGTAGCATAAATCGGCAAAAATCTAAACGTCTTGCAGGATCTCCTTCTTCAATCACGTGTACGGGTGTGTAATGATAGGGATACAATCCAGCCGCGTGGACAGTAAACCAGACTCTCCATTGAGATACGCCCAGTCGGTTTGCCACAATATTGGTGGAAACTGTAGGGTCCTCTCGAAAATGACGAATAATTATGTACCCCGACAAGGTTTTATTACTCTTATTCCTAAAAGAAATGAGATAAAAGGAAATTAGAAAAAATGACGGTAAATTCAAAGAAATTGATAATAGTATTCCATAAACAGCTCTGGATTATCTCTCCTTTTTTACCTATTACCCCTATTAAAAATAATCTTTAACTACTTTGCATTGAGGTCCTTTTGTCTTTAATCCAGATTTAATTTCTTAACAATAGCATTTCTTAGAATTTCCTACCTGGTCTCTTTGTTATCTAATTTTCTCCTGAGTTTATGATTGTTACTGTACTTTTTATGTACCGATGGATAGCTAAGGAAACGCAGATGTTTTTAAAATGATCCGCACGATAAGAGCCATAGTAATTTTTACAAAAAAATTGCGAGTAACTTAAAGAATCAAAATTAAAAATCGAAAAGTTGTACAGTTTTGGATCTGTAATTTAAAAATGCTTGAAGATTGTTTTTGTTTTATAACTGGTTATTATTAACTAGGATATACCCTAGCAAGAAATACAAAAAAAAAATAGGGAAAATACGTTGATTTTTTTTTTATTGAATTTTAGAATCTTAAACATCCTTTAAATAAAAAAAATATTAAAAAATTAATAACTCGAAAACGATACACTTTTGCATAAGCATTTTGGAGGTCATTTGATAGCTATTGTCCTGAACTATAACCCTTTAAAAGGATCGTGACATATTACCCTGTAACCCTGTATATAACCTTTCTTTTTATCAGTATACATACTTATATTAAGTTAATTTCTCCATATAAATGTATATGGAGTATCCAGTTACACTTTACAGTATCTCATAATTATTATAAAAAGAAAAAAAAAGTAAGTAACAGCCTGTAAATGTCCCACTGCTGGGCTAAGGCCTCCTCTACCTTTTTGAGGAGAAGGTTTGGAGCTTATTCCACCACGCACTCCAATGCGGGTTGGTGGAATACACATGTGGCAGAATTTCGATGAAATAAGACACGTGCAGGTTTCCTAACGATGTTTTCCTTCACCGAAAAGCACGAGATAAATTATAAACACAAATTAAGCACATGAAAATTCAGTGGTGCTTACCCGGGTTTGAACCCACGTTCATCGGTTAAGATTCACGCGTTCTTACCACTGGGCCATCTCGACTTATTATTATAACGTTTATATATAATATTATAATTATTATAACGTTATTTCTATTTGATAATCAGCTTCCACGAAAAAGCTCCGTTCAGTACAACGAATAAGACGTTTGGTGAAGAGTTTCTCGAGCCCACTGGTATTTACGTAAACGCTTTGCTGCCGGCGATTAAGAAAGACCTCATCAAGGGTTTGGCGCACATCACCGGTGGCGGAATATTGGAGAACATACCGAGAATATTGCCTCCCGGAATCAAAGTTAAATTGGACGCTACCAAGTTTGAAATTAAGCCTATTTTCGGGTGGCTCCAAGCTAAGGGTATGTGTTTATTTAAATTTCAAGATCAAATTGAGCGTTCTTCTCTTCTCTTCTCTTTATATTAAATTCTTGATCTTAAATATTATTTAAAATTATTCACAAATATTAAGTAAAGAGTGACGTCTGGTTTGAATTGAATCTACAATTTCAGCGTCTGCTATTATCAGCCTCTTTAGAACCGTAAATAAATTAAAAATATTGTCTTTTTCCGTTAAGTATATGAGAGAAAAACCGATAGCCATGTTGTATTTGCATTATTTTATTAAACTTAATTTTAAATGAGCGAAAACATATATTCGCATGTCTTTGTATAATTGCGTGAGCGCGTGTAACAAGTAATCGTGTAACCCGATTTGTGGCATTACACAAATGGACACACAAGTACATTGTGTGTGTGTTTCAGGTCGCGTGTCGGACTTCGAGATGCTGCGTACATTCAACTGTGGAGTGGGGATGGTGGTGATCGCAGAGCCACTGTACCTGTCGGAGCTGCTGGAAGGGGGACAGCTAAAGGTCATCGGCACCGTGCAGAACATAGGACGGGAAGGTAAGACCCAGACTGTACTCGCAAAAAACTATTTGTCTCTCATTAGAATAGCTGGTGATTCGATGTACTAATATGTATGTACCTCCTTGCTGCTTTATTATTAATTTAGTTCCAAAGATTTGTGGTGCCTTGGCTATGTAAGAAATGTTTAAAAAAATTGATTTTTTATGTCTATGAGCGGTTTACCGTTTACCATTTAGCTGTACGGTATAATAAAATAAAAACAGTGTCCTAACTATTTGTTTTTTATTTACTATTGATTTCGATTGATACGAATATATTTCATTAACGCATTACCATTTTCCGCAGGTGGTCACCAAGTGGTCGTCGACAACTTTAAGCAGGCCATGGAACCGTTAATTGCTCCATATCTGGCGGACAAGTCAATACCACACAAACCTCTATCGTACAAGGACAGTGGAGTTGACATCGAAGCCGGAGACTCTCTGGTCTCCTTGATCAAACCCTTAGCCAGGTGAGTGGTAGAACTTTAATTAATTATTAAAAGGAAACTGTGAACTGATTCTTAACGAAATAAAGATAAAAAAAGTTTTTTTTAAATCAGCATATATTGCAGACATGATGTCTCATTCAAGCATTGTGTTAAAATGTACTACAAATATTTTCTTTAAGTGGAGAAGTTCTTGCCCAGCTAATTAATACGTTAGAGAAAAGAATACTGCTGTATGAAAAAGCTTGAAGCTAAAATTTTCTCACCGCGCCTATGTTCTCATTATAAGCTATATTTTAAAAAATTGCAATATATTATTAACTTAATAGTCTATGTCCGCTTTGGAAATATTAAATTTAATATTAAATATTTGTTTCATGTGAATATTTTAAAAACAAACGAATATTTTTTAAATGGTAGTGATTAAATTACTACAAAAACATTCTCGAATATGTTCGTTGTTTACTTATCATTATATAAATTAACTGTATACTTTGTGTATATAATAACACCGCCTCAATATATTATTGAACGGGACAGGTTTCTTACTTAATATGTATTTTTCATTTACTTTTAGGTCAACATCCCGTTCAGGTGTACTGGGCGGCCTCGGTGGCTTCGGAGGTTGCTTCCAACTAAAAGCCGTCGAACAAGACTATAAGGTGGAACATCACTCATTACTTGCGATTATTTCAACACGACCCACTCATAGAGTAATTAATTACTAGAGAAACCAACCTTTATGTATATGTATTTTTTTAAGACAAATAAATGAAGTAAACGTATGTCTTATATATGAATTGTGATGAAAATTGGAAATGCGGCTCATCGGCACCACTATTCGTTCCAGGACCCCGTGCTGGTGCTGGCGGCGGACGGCGTGGGCACGAAGCTGAAGGTGGCGCAGCGCATCAACAAGCACGACACCATCGGCGTGGACCTGGTGGCCATGTGCGTCAACGACATCCTGTGCAACGGCGCCGCGCCGCTCACCTTCCTCGACTACTTCGCGTGCGGCGCGCTCGACGTGGCCGTCGCCAAGCAGGTGGTGGCCGGCGTGGCCGAGGGCTGCCGCCAGGCCTCCGCCGCGCTCATCGGTACCGCCCCTCCCTCGTCCTTGAGCCCCGCCCTGAGCCCGCCCTGAGCCCCGTACTGACGCTATCGCGCTGCAGGCGGCGAGACGGCGGAGATGCCCGGCATGTACGCGGCCGGCGCCTACGACATCGCGGGCTTCGCGCTGGGCGCCGTCGAGCGCGGACACGTGCTGCCGCGCATCAACCAGATCTCGGTGAGCCCGCCCTACTCCTATTGTACGTTACTAGAGGGGTCTCCCGTCACTGGTGCATGCAATGGTAAGAGAGGTACTCAATATGGTGTTGTCTCGCTTCTTCACTTTAAATTATGAAGCGATGGACGTTGAAATAAATATTTTAAATTAATTAAAACATCGCTTACACAATAATTGTAACATCTTCATATTTATTCGTGTTTCTTGTCAACATATAAAATGTTGCGGAAGTTTTAAAAATAAAAAACATCAACGCGACGTGTATTACGTACGGCTTTCAATAGTAGTGTGCCGAGTGCGATCTTTTCCTATTTATATGCGTTGACATTAACTGCGATTTGTAAGGAATTCCGATTACTGTCACTAGACGGCGCTGTTTTCATTCGATACAAATCACATAACGTCAACGCTATCGAATAAGTAAAAAAAACTGGCTCTAGAGTCACTGTTTTGAATAATACTCATAAAGATTGTAATATGAGTTGTAATAACATAATTTTAAATCAAATGAAGGTCGGAGACATAGTTATCGGTCTGTCGTCGAACGGCGTGCACAGCAACGGATTCAGTCTCATACACAGCCTGATGCAAAAGTCCGGTCTCACGCTGGAGGACAAAGCGCCCTTCAGTGTAGAAGGACTCACTTTGGGTGAGTTATCATATAAACAGTTTTGATGCTTGATGAGTAATAAATGTCTAAAGATTCCTATCCTAAATTATTATTATTATTTTTTTATATATAGAATAGGAAGGCGGACGAGCATATCGGCCACCTGATGGTAAGTGGTCACCAACGCCCATAGACATTGGAATTGTAAGAAATGTTAACCATCGCTTACATCACCAATGCGCCACCAACCTTGGGAACTAAGATGTTATGTCCCTTGTGCCTGTAATTACACTGGCTCACTCACCCTTCAAACCGGTACACAACAATACCAAGTACTGCTGTTTTGCAGTAGAATATCTGATGAGTGGGTGGTACCTACCCAGACGAGCTTGCACAAGCCCTACCACCAGTAATTAATATATAATAAATACAAAAGTGAGTATGTTTATTTGTAACGCTTTCACTTCTTAACTACTTAACCGATCATGTTACCTTGTATACGCATTGTCAGGAGTACAGGATGAGTAATAGAATGCATTTTGTTACAGGTGAGGAATTAATAAAACCAACACGCATCTACGTGAAGAGCGTGCTGCCCGCCCTGCAGCGCGGGGTGGTGAAGGCCGTGGCGCACATCACCGGGGGGGGGCTGCTGGAGAACATCCCGCGCGTCATGCCCGACAACGTGCGCGCGCGCCTCAACGCGCACTGGTGGAACGTGCACCCCGTGCGTACACTTACTTACTAACTAACTTATATATATTTATAGTCCTCCTCATCGATTTCGATGACGGCGACCCTAAAAATTAATTGTTTTTTCTAGCATGAGCCCTAATGTGGCTCGCTAGACCAAATTTGGTTTGAAAAACCCTACGACACGTGTTACAATACAATTGGTCCACAGAGTTGTATGTGTATGTGTAGGATGGCTTAGAGAAGACCCTCTTTTCTTAACTGGCGCTTTTTGTCTAGTGCGTGAAGGCGGTTTTCCTCAAACGTTTTGATCTTTTTGTAGATAGTAGAGCGCCAAGATGCCCTTTGGGAAGCGAGCTCCTCCCAACACTCTATGCCAACTAACTAACTATACTAACTATCTAACTAACTTATGCAGATAACGAAATCAATAAAAGAAATATATATTTTTTAATATTATTTTTTTATAAAAATATTAGTACTTTAGTGGGGCTTCTTTTGCACCCTCGCGCTGTTACGTATTATTACCGGACGATGCGCTTGTATTATCCGAACGAAGTTCAAGTTAACTGTGTATAAAAAAATATTATCTTATATATATGATTTAAACACCAAAATTTAATTATTTTGAATTCAGGTGTTCGCGTGGATAGCAGACACGGGAGCGGTGAAGGACGATGAGATGCTCCGCACGTTCAACTGCGGTATCGGAATGGTGTTGATCGTGTCCCCCGAGAACCAGGCCGAGGTAGGACAGCCAACTTAACCATCAATGTTACACGAGTTGTTCTTGCATTTTTTGCGAGGCGCCTTACGTCTTTATTTTACGAATACTGTACGCTGACTTTAAGCGTACAGTAATAAAGAATACAGCTCAGTAGTGATGGATGTCCCCCCGCAGGTGATGAACATAACGCGCTCGCACGGCGCGCTGGTGATCGGCTCGCTGCAGGCGCGGCCGCCGGGCGGCGCGCGCGTGCTCGTCGACAACTTCGCCTCCGCGCTCGACTTCACGCGCCGCATGCCGCTGCTGCCCATGAGGAAGGTGGGCCGCACGCACACGCGCACGCACGTACCCACGCACACGTCCACGCGCGCTGTGCAAGGGCGACACGTACAAGCAGCTAGTACGACTACTGACCCGCGAGTGTAAGCAGGTGGCGGTGCTGGTGTCGGGCACGGGCAGCAACCTGCAGGCGCTGCTGGACAGCACGCGCGAGCCGGCGCAGTGCATGTGCGCGGAGGTGGCGCTCGTGGTCAGCAACAAGTCGGACGCGCTGGCGCTGCAGCGCGCGCGGCGCGCCAACGTGCCCGCGCTGGTGAGGGCGCCGGCGAGCTCGATTCTATACATTTTAGCATTATAAAAATTATAGTCTATATATAATTTACTGGTGGTAGGGCTTTGTGCAAGCTCGTCTGGGTAGGTACCACCCACTCATCAGATATTCTACCGTAAAACAGCAGTACTTGGTATTGTTGTATTCCGGTTTGAAGGGTGAGTGAGCCAGTGTAATTACAGGCACAAGGGACCTAACATCTTAGTTCCCAAGGTTGGTGGCGCATTGGTGATGTAAGCGATGGTTAACATTTCTTACAATGCCAATGTCTAAGGGCGTTTGGTGACCACTTAGCATCAAGTGGCCCATATGCTCGTCCGCCTTCCTATTCTATAAAAAAAAGTCTGGAATATATAAAAGTATTCTAAAAATGTTGATAATGTTCCTTGACATGCATATTGTGGCCGTTCTGAAGGGTAGTGTACTTTATATTAAGTCTGAATATGTTTTTATTTTTACATTTATAAATGTAGTGACTGCTAATGGTGCTTAACACATAAATAAAAGCTACTCCTGTGCGTCACTTCAGGTGTTAAACCACAAGGACTACGAGTCTCGCGAGGAGTTCGACCGCGCGATCTCCGCCGCGCTAGAGCAACACAAGATTGATATCGTCTGCCTCGCCGGCTTCATGAGGATACTCTCCGCCGAGTTTGTACAGAAGTGCGTATTCCTTCAATACAACTTCATCCTAGTAATTAGAACTAACGTAGATAGAGAGCGAGATCACTCTAGTTATCTATGCTCTCGCTTCTCGATCTCGAAAACTGAAATAATAGATATAATTACTAATATAATATATACATATTTTTGCAAATTATTAACTACGAAATTAGACATAAATTGTGCAAATTGAATCTATTAACTATTAACTAATATATTATATAAATCGCAGCTCTTTCAAATACAACGTTTGGTCAAAAATAAAGTTTTAATTCTCTTTTCTTCTAGATGGAAAGGGCGTCTCATCAACATCCACCCGTCTCTGCTGCCGAGACACCCGGGCCTGCACGCGCAGCGACAGTGCCTGCAGGCCGGCGACCGGGAGTCCGGCTGCACCGTGCACTTCGTCGATGTGAGTCCTCCATTAATATGGAACAGAAACTCTAGATGAAATTGTGAAGATACATCATAGTATACTTCAATTAAATTTTTTAGAAAATTATGGACATTTATAATAAAAAACACTTGTAATCATATATTTAAAATGCGCGTAGCATTCATAAAAAATATATATATATAATTAGGCAATATACATATGTGACATTTTAGGACAGATTATGATCATAAAAAGTCACAATAAATATATAAGGCTTCGTTGGTAATATAACTATCGACACGACAGGAGGGCATGGACACGGGGCCCATCATAGTGCAGGAGCGCGTGCCCGTGCTGGAGGGCGACACGGAGGAGTCGCTGAGCGCGCGCATCCTGGAGGCGGAGCACCGCGCCTACCCGCGGGCGCTGCGCCTGGTCGCCACCGGTCGCGTGCGCCTCGCCGCGCACGGCCTCATCTGGCACACGTAGGCCACACCGCACCCGCCCCGCCGCGCTAACTGACGGCCTCAGGCAAAGTTCATCCGATAATTCTCAACGCGATTTCTACAAAATATTACCAGCAACGGTTTACTTATAACGGGCCGCCTAGTGATGTAATTCTGTCGATCACACTCCTCGCACAAACTTTCTTTTTTATTGGAGGAGTGAATAGGAATATAAGTATAAAAAATTACTTTAAAAAAAAACCATGCATTTCTCTAGCATTTCGTAAAATCAATATAAAAAAATTGTTAATCGGTATAGAACACGTTGAGGCCTATTACTATTATAACTGATCGCTCAATAGAAAACTGAAGACATAAGTTTAAATTCTCGTTCGCAGTTAGGCTGAGTATACCATATTACAAAACATATTTGTGAAAATTTTAATTAATATATACTTGGAGCGCCGAGTCCGACATTCCTATCGGTTATTCGATAAATACATTATAAGATGGCGTTGATTTTTTGACATGCCTCATTTAGGTTGAGCGCAAGGTCTTAAAATGACCTCAGTGCCATTACATATTGATTAAATAAATGAAATATAGTGTTATGATGAACGGAGTTCTAATGTGGTGTATAATATAGTATAATAATAAAATATATTAAAATTAAATTAAAAATACAAGTTAGGTATATTTCTAGTGTCTTAATAGACAACGAAATAATACGCATTTATAAGCTATATACAAAATATAATAATAACTAAAAAGATTAAGTTCTATATTATTGTCTTCCATGTAAAAGTGCCTTTATAATATGTAATAATTATAAAAAAACTCGAATTATAAAACTCGAATTGTATATTTTTGATGTTATAAACATTGTTTTAGAAATATTTTTCATGTTGAAACTGTTTTATATAGAAATATTTTGTAGACAATATTAAGCTTATGTTAATAAAACGAATAAATATAAATAATATTTTATTTCCAAAATAAATAACACTATTCCTAATTTATGACTAACTAATATCACAGTGGTTGTTAATATAATTGATTTTTACTCTAATAATAAAAAAAATCAAGCAAAATTATATGGATTGAAAAATATAACTAAATAATAAGAAAATATTCTCAAAAGTGCTTGAATTAAATATATTTTGATTTTGATAATTCTTGGTATAACCTCAATACACTATATCTAATATGTCCCATTAATACCAATCAATTGTCAACTTTCTTCTTTTCATTTCCCTTAGAAAAAAGTAATTCACTTAAAGCTTTAAAAAACACTCCAAGAATATCATCACTCTCCTGCACCGAAATACTTGGCACTATCTTTTGTTCCTCAACATGTTTATCAATTGAATGTATGCCATTCTCGAGAATATCATTGCAAATTTTATCAAATTCGATATGAAACTTTTGTTTATTAATAAGTGGTACAATTAGGTTGTATGTATTTATTTTATTATTGATAGACTTTGCCAGCAATTTATTACTTTCATATATTCTTTGCCATTTTGCGGTATCAACTTCATTTAGAGGGTATGGTCCTAAATACATTCTGTCCTTTTTTATTTCTTCTTTTAGTGCTTCAATGTCTTGTTCTATTTCCTTACTCATAGTTATCCATTCTGGTGTTATACCATTGTTAATTAAAACCTGTTAACAAAGGTATATAAGAGAATTTAAGTTTGGAAAATTATTGAATATAACTATAGAAAATATGTCTTAAAATAGTGTTAATGAACAATATTTATATTTAATGTTATATATGTATATATTTATGATTTTTAATTTTAAATAACTGAAAATAAATTATTTATAGTAATTACTTATAGGAAACCTGAGAATTTAGTTTCACACTTTTCTTGCTTTACATTACATTATTTAATATACATTTATACATTGCATGCACGTTAAGAGACAAGATTGCCCAATGGAGAGAACACACGTAAATCGTAACTGAAGGTATCACTAGCTGTCATTTATTTTATGTTTAGAATATATATCATGCTGGGCAGTGAAGGAAAATATTGTGACAAAATCTACATCTGACAAATATCCACTGCACCTACGTGTAATTTTAAGCCTCTTATCTTATATTATACATTATTTTACCTCATTAAGTTTATGGGTAGTAAAGTCAACATAGGGATTTCGATTTTGATCCTTCAAAGGTTTCCCTTTTCCGCTTAAATTCTCAAACTCCCCTTTAGACATTGACTCTTGTATAAGATCCTCTACAAGTCTATCAAACCCGTACTTGGTTTTAATATCATGCTTTTTCATAGATCCCTTCTTCATAAGGGTGTTTTCAGATGCTACTGCTTTAGCCATTCTGTGCTCCATGACATTGTTAGCAGCTCTTTGGGCTCTTACTTGAGTCCATTGCTTCTCTCTTTGGAAGGGTGTGCCGTGACCTACTCCTTCGAAGCTTAGATACTGACGGTGCTGTGGTGCTGTATGCTGGAAAAAAGTAGATTTTATTTCGCTTTTTATAAGTGTATTTACTTCATTAATTTGTTTCTCATTTCAAAAGTATTGTCTTTTAAAATATTTTTTATAACATTAGCTCATTGCAACAAATTATTAAAGTATCAATTTTAATTGTTATTAATTAGTTATTCATTTACACTACAAACTTATAATATGAGTTACTTTTTGGGAAGACTGAATTCTGAAACTAGTTACTAACAAACTTATCATACTACTGTATGATAAGTTGTTTTTTTTTTTATTAAAACATTAACACTAAAACAATACACGTACTCTGATATCGAAGACCATTTTTTCAATTTCTTCAGATTTTGCAGACCCTGTGTTGTGCTTTGAAAGAACTCTAAAAGCATTTTCTATTACAACAAACTTTTCAATATCTGCATCAGGCGAATTGGAGTCTGGGTGGTATTTTTTAGCAAGTTCGAAAAATGCTTGCTTGACTACATCATGACTAGAGTTTTGAGGAATATCTAATACTTTGTAGCTTTCCTGTTTACAAAAACACAAATCAAAAGCATTATTCTATTTGCCATTACACACTTTGGCTTTATCTATAAATGTTGTTTAGGGGGTGATAAGTTCATCAAAGCTGTGTTTTCTTTTTTTGCACGTCAAGTCAATAATGACAGAGAAAGACAACAGTCCTGTAACTAAACACCATTAAGTAAAGTTTATAAGTAAGACCTGAAAAGGAATCATATTTTTTATTACTAGTCAAAATATAAAAAGTACCTCATTATTTAAATAACCTTCTACATTAAGAGTTTTTGTATTAATACATTACTTTTTTTATCATATCTTACCTCGACCTTTTTTTGGGATTTAGTCTTTAAAGCTTTTATGTTTATACATAAGCGAGGCTGAAAACATATGGGTTTGGAACATATGATTGGGTATATAGATTTATTCATTTTAACAATATAACATACTTTCGTCGTGAGTAAATATTATGTTATTGCGCATCAAAAATAAAGATGAAGTTATTATTTCATAATCAATAAATCAAAAATTGAAAACAACGAATTTGACATTTCGTCATTGTTGATGTTCAATTCAATGAATGTTCAAAATTAAAACTTCAGTTATCAAACTTCAATGTGGTATTTTTGTAGCAATTTAAAAAACAAGGCAGATATTTTAAAATTAAAAAAAAGGGAAAATTTATACTTTAAATTCGTGATTTATTTATCATAAAAATTACTTGTTTTGCAAATAATTGTCACGTATGTAATCTGTGCCATAAGTGACAAATAGAACGGAATTACTGAACGTAGTAAAATATATATACATTAAATAAGTGTAAATAGGCGCCTACTAGACTACGAAAATTTTCGAATCTGAAATAACCAATTGATGTATTCATAAGCATCACTGGTCACTCGAGCACCAATCATCATAGAGTAAATTATTTACTTGCGTCGAATGAATGAAATGAAGCTAGTGTAAGAGGAACAGATTTAAAATTACCATTGATATACCATACCTGCCGGAATGTACCGTTTTGACTATTAAGAAATGAGAATTGAGAACTACCTATTGGTAGCTATTGACTAATGACTTACTTGATTTGACATTACTCAGAGAGTGGATCAAAAGGTGACATATTTGCGTATTACAATGAATTTGGGTACAGTGTCGTGCAAAAGAAAATAAAAAAATACTTTAAATATAAGATAAATTCATTGAGATCAGAAGATAAATGTGTGGATAAAATGCCTCTGACATCAGAAGAAATCGCAACTCGCTATCCAATTCATTGGCTTGTTTGGAACAATAAGCACCTAGAATTAACGGCAGCACTAAATAATAAAAAGGTAAGTGCTTTGTAAGTCGAGACTTAAATAACTCCTAAAAAATCTATTTAAAATGATATATTATTGAATATACATTTATTTCATGAGATCGCTGTAAATACATAATATGTAAAAGTTTATGAGTAGATAAAAAAAAATATATATAACAAGAAAATTGTAGTATCATAACGTTGCTATTGATGTAAACAAAATGTGTAGGCATGTTACATTAAAATAATCTTATTATTTGTGATGAAACCATAAGAGTGTACTTGATATGGATTAGAACTCCAAACATGCTGCCTAATATTGTATGGACGGAAAATCCTATTAAAGTCATGCTTACATATTTTTACTACATTGTGAAGATTACTGCTTTGCTAATCTGTAATTTACATATTGTATATCTTTGTTAATACATATTCTATATTACTATATAGAGGCTTAAAATTCAATTTTATCAACCTTATACAATAAATAATTTGGTGATCAATCCAGAAGATTAAATCCCGATTCCTTGGGCTATTTTGGTCTGTACTCCTAAACAAGCCATTCTTAATTGGAAGGGTAAATATTAGTATTAGTAATTCTTTAAAAACGGGCATTGCTATTATAAAAATAAATAGAGATTTCCACAAATCCAAAAAATATTTAAATTAATGAATACCAAATATTATTCAAAGGCTCAACCAATGATATCTATCTATTTTTCTTTACTCCTCCTGTGATTGGAAGGCTATGTATTTTTCATCTAATTACATGAATGAGCTTATTTTTAAAGTGATTTTTTAACTTGCTTTACAGTATTCACCAGAGGAATTAGAAAAACGTGACCCCCATGGCAGAACACCTCTGCTATTAGCCATCACATTAGGATACTTAGAGGTTGTACAAGCACTTATTGATGGAAATGCTGACGTGAACTGTGAAAAAGATGGATGGACAGGTAATCCTTTGGTTAACATTGAATAATTTTTTTTATATTGTTTGTTTAATCAATAATGTTTAAAAAAGCTTGTGAAGTTATGTTATTTTATTGTTTACCTTATTAACTGCTACTCTTAACAATAATTACTTTTAATAATCTTGAAAAAATTTGCGACGCTTTAAAGACTTATTTACTTGATGTTTTTGCAACCCATTAAAGACACTAATATTGATGATGTATCAAAATATTCATAATAATAGAAGCATTACATTGATAGATTGTCAAAAATTTAGTACCGGTTTGGAAAGAAATGCCTCAGAACTGAGAAGACTCAAATAAAGAAACTATGTAGTTACTTATAGATCATAATTTAGGTTATAAGATATTTTTATTCCAAATATGCCGCTGGTGCTGCGTGCAATTTACACTTAAACATTTGTCCAACATTCTCTGTAAGAACATGTTGGGATATTGAAAATATACACTCTTGTTTTTTTTTTACGTTTATTTAATGATGATAACTTTAGTGCCAAATAATTTATAAATATTAAAAATATTCTCGCATGTAAGTATGTTACTTACAGCAGGCTCTGCCCTGTCAATCAAATGTTGCTTTTTGAATATATAATTAAAACAACCCTGCTAATCCATACTCCAATTATGCGGACATCTAGTTGATCCGCATGGGATTAACAAAAACCTAATTAATATTTAGTAAACTTAAAATTATATTTATTAAAATATGTCTTGTTTTGTTAATTTATATATGGCTATATATAGATATTTAAATACTTGTAGTAATATATACAAGTACTAGTGCTTTGCCCGTGTTTTCACCCGCGTAGTTGCCGTCCCGGAATACGGGAACAAAATGTAGCCTATGTTACTCGTTGATAATGTAGCTTTCATTAGTGAAAAATAATTTGAAATCGGTTTATTGGTTTAGTCGTTTAAACAAACAAACAAAAAATAAACTCTCATTCGTATTTATAATATTAGTTAGGATTTTGATTATGAAATGATCTTACAGCGGTGCAAGAAGCTACAGCGACTGGTAATCCTGAGCTGCTATCCCTGGTGCTGTCACGCCGTGATTACCAAAGACATGTCGTCCGAGCAAGTGGGATTCCTGATTTACTGAATAAGCTTAGTTTAGCACCAGATTTCTACGTCGAGATGAAATGGGAGTTCACAAGCTGGGGTAATAATATTGTTTTGTTGCTTTGAACAATGCTTTTAAATTTGATTTTTTAATTTATTTATAGTAGGTACAAAAACAATACAAACAGCTAGATTACATTCCTAAGCATGTGTATATGGCTTGCTTAATACAATAATATTAATACATTCATCCATTTAAATTAATTGACTAAGAAAATAAATATTATATAAAAAATAAAACATTAAGAAAATCAAACTAATAATATGATTTGTCATGATAATTAGCTAAAAAGATCTAATAATTTTATTTTATAATTATATTAAATGTTTTTGATTGCTCCGTTGGTCTAGTGGCTAGATGTAAGGCCGCAGACTTGGAGGTCCTGAGTTCAAATCCCAGGTCGGGCCAATAAAAAAGTTATTGAGTTTTTCTGTCGAAAATTCTCAAAAGCAGCTCGGAGTCTAAAAGTTGGAAGTGTGCACACTCCCGTGCCTCAGAAAGCACGTAAAGCCGTTGGTCCTGCGCCTGAACTCTTCCCGGTCGTGTCGGATTGCCGTCCCATCGTATTATGCGAGTTAGCGAATAGCACCTGAGTTTGCGCGCACACTTGTGCACTATAAAATGTCCCGCGCCAACTGGCTGTTCTCTCTTGAGATCACGGCCACCGTGATGCCGAAATATTAAATGTTTTAACTTTTCATGATATTTCTCCTTTCAGTTCCCCTTGTATCCCGAATGTGTCCATTCGATACATACAAAGTGTATAAACGTGGAGCGAATGTCCGAGTGGACACAACACTGGTCGGCTTTGAAAATAATCGGTGGCAGAGAGGCGACAGGACATATATATTTAGAGGACAAGGTACGTCAATTGTATTGAATATTCCAATTTTTATATTAAAAGCCTTAGTCATGTTACAGTAACAGCCTGTTAATGTTGGGACATTGGCCTCCTCCTTGGAGGCCTTCCTCCTCTCCCTTTTGAGGAGAAGGTTTGGAGCTTATTCCATGTTATAATTAAAATATTTTAGGTTATATCTCCCACTGTAAATCATAAGCTTTCGGACTAGTGTGCCATAGATGTTAAAGTTACTTTACTTTTTTAGTAGTTTTTTTTTATTTGTTGTATAATATATATAATACAATAAAATATATAATATATATATATATATATATATATATATATATATATATATATATATATATATATATATATATATATATATATATTCTAGCAAGATTTTATAAAAAAAATAACAAAGTTTGTAGTTTAATCTGAATATAAAAGATAATTTATTATCAAATTTAGGCTCATTACACATTTGTTGATATAACTGTAGCACTGGGTTGTTGTGGGTTTGGCGCCCTTTTAGTTCGCCTTTGATCTCGGTGGCTGCTGATAAAGCCGGTATATACTGTTTAGGTCAGAACGCCAGCCTGGTGGAGTTGGACCACGAGGCGGGCACGTCATGGTGTGAGTTCCTGGAGTGTGGGGAACGAGAAAACCGCCCTTGGCCCTCCCCCCCTTCACACGTGATAGAGCAGCGTCTCAACGCGCCCATAAATATCAATTACCTCGACACTGATAAGATCAGCTTCGAGAGGTGAGGATTTAAAAAGTTTTTATTACTGGTGGTAGGTCTTTGTGCAAACTCGTCTGGGGAGGTACGGGTGGTACCGGTGCGGGTGGAATCGGCAACTGATGTGTCCGGTTAGGCCAAAATACACACGGATTGCCTCGCAAAAAGAAATTTTCGAATTTACCGTATATTAGTTATAACTCTAATATATATATAATTTCTTGAATATCTATCAAGAATTATGTATTTAATTCAAATTACACAGTACAAATGGGCACCTTAAAAATGTATACCGCCCCATTATTATAATTTCGCATAGAAAGGCATCAATCAAAATATTTCGTTTTGGATCTCCAGAAACAAAAGCGGCATATGGGGCTGGCGGCAGGACAAGACGGAGATGGTGAACGGGTACGAGTGCAAGGTGTTCGGCGCCAACAACGTGGAGCTGGTGTCCAAGTCGCGCTCCGAGCACCTCCCGCGCGGCGAGCGGCGCCCGCACGCGCCGCGCGCGCCGCTCGCCGGCCTGCTGGCGCTCGCCGACGCCGACGCCGACGCCGACGCCGACGCCGAGCCCGACCAGCTGCTCGTGCCCGACCGGGTGGGTGTGCTCGCAGCGGTAAGATCCTCCCCCGGGACTCCTCTGACAAAAGTGGGAAAAACATCTTCAAAGTGTTCCACACTTTAGAACCACTTGAGACATCTCGTTAAAAAAAGAATTTTGTAGATAAAATCTGAGCAGCCGATGTGTTGGTGATCATTCGCTCTGCATCAACGTAGTGAACTTCCACTTACAAGTATTTTAAAAAACTTTTTGCCTATATCAATGCTAAAGAAAATAATTTCACACAGTTTTCTCACTCCCTCCAGGAGGAGCCCCTGAAACGAAGCCGGTCACGGCAGGAGCTCCGACCGGCCGTGTCGTGGCAGGAGTACTTTTCAGGGGAGCCGCTAGACAGGGACATCGGCCGGGCGCGGGAGGTGTCCACGAAGGTGCAGAAATTCAAGGCGACATTGTGGCTGTGCGAAGACTATCCCTTGCAGGTTAAATATATTTCTTACTCCAAATTTGACTTTAATTCGACACGGTAATTGAAACCATTCTTTGATATAATATTTTGTTAATAACTTGACTACAGCGCTTCTTATCTGAGCATTATTCCACGTTTCGACAAAGCAAATATATTTTGTGAATATGACTTTAATTTATAAAGTGGTTTAAAGTTATATATTCATTTATGTACTATATAACGACATTATATATATATATATATATATTTCGAATTAATGCCTTTAATTTTAATATATTCTATTTATATTTTGCAGCTCCAGGAGCAGATAATGCCTATTCTAGACTTGATGGCCGCTATGTCGTCGCCTCATTTTGCAAAACTGAAAGATTTCGTTCAGATGCAATTGCCTTCCGGGTTCCCGGTGAAAATCGGTAATAAACACTCGCATATTATAATTTTTTGCTTAACCTGTGTATTTCTTTTCGTACATGGTCTCCATAATGAGCATTTATATAATTATAAAATAATGCAGAGATCCCGCTGTTCCACGTGCTGAACGCGCGCATCACGTTCGGCAACATCTTCGCGACGGAGGCGAGCGTGGCGCACGTGCAGAGCGTGCTGGCGGGCGCGCGGCTGGCGTGCGTGCTGGACGACGCGTGCTTCGCCGTGGGCCGCGCCTACCGCGACGCCGCCGCGCCCGACGAGCGCCTGCCCTGCGACGACGACGAGCTGCTGCACTTCGCCATCCAGCAGAGCCTCATGGAGGCCGGCACGCACGACGACCAGGTATCGCGCCGCTCCTGTTCGATATCACGCCACAATCTAAAAACACTCGTCGGTTAACTGTGCTCCGACGCTTGCGATAACCGGTGATCACGTACGCAATGAGCCCCCTGGGCCGCAGGTGGACGTGTGGGAGGCGCTGCGCGGCGCGCGCTGCACGTCGCCCGTGCCGCCGCGCGCGCACGCGCACGCGCTGCTCGCGCACGAGGACGCGCACCTGCAACGGTACGACCTCAGATTACACTTTTTGTACGACCTTATTTTAAAAACACGACTATCTAATTATAACTAATAAGTGTGCTGTCCGCTTTATGTCATAATCTCTAACGATGTTCCGTTTCATGTTCATTCTTTATATATTTTTGTTTATATATTTATTACAGATATCGACGATATTAGTTTAGCTAGGACGTGTAAAATGTGCACTTTTATTAGGCGTTTAATTGTATGTTATGCTAATTATGAACGTTGACTTTATTTATACTATTCATTTATCATTGATAATTGTGTGTCGCTAGCGCCCTCTGTCCGACTATTATTCTTCTCATATTAAACAATTCGAAAAATATATATATTCAAATATTCTAATTATTAAAATATTGTCAATACTTAAATCCAAAATCCTAAACCTTTTGCATCGCTAATATTAAAAGATCGTTCCCCGTGCACCCCGTCCCGCTCGCTAACTCTCGCTAGAGTAGTCGGCCAGTAACATAGCCAGTGTCGCAGAGCGATAGAGGCGTCGCTGGCGGATGCGCGGCCGGACGCGGATGAGCACGAGCACGAGCACGAGCACGAGCACGAGCACAGGCACGAGCCCGGGCCGGAGCGGGAGGACGAGTCCGACGACGAGCTGGACGCGGAGCTGCGCGCCGTGCTCGCCATGTCTCTGCGCGAGCACGCGGCGCGCGACCAGCAGCTGGCGGACGAGCAGAAGGCGCTCGACGAGGCGCTCAGGCTCTCGCTGCTGGATAAGTAACTTGGTGAGCATATGTTATAACATTTTCTTCTCATTGTATGAATGTGTAACGGAGGTTTGAACATCATGAGTGTTAGGTATTAAAGTGCATGGCTATGGAGTATGAGGAATATCTAAAACCTAGGTTGTACTAGCGTTACCACCTCTGTCACCAGTATGCAAGTCCATCTGGGTACCCACTATCACCCACTCATCTAATATCTTAGTTCCCAATATTGTTTGCAATTTGGCAACGTAAGCAATTGTTAATGTTTATTTGTCCTATTTCTTAAAAAAAAAAACATTATTTTAGTAATTAATTTAATTTCGTTTATTTTAATAATAATCTTCATCATTCTTATACAGCTAAGTTGACACCAATTAAAATACAAAAAATTAAAATAAAATAAATCAAAATTACAATGAAAATTTTGATGCATTTCCTTTTTTTTTTACAACAACAACATTATCTTTATTTATTTATTATTATAAGAATTGTTTAAAAATAAATATTAATTACATATTATCTATTCTCAGATCTCAAAACGGAAACGTCCACCAAAAGACTTAACGCCTAAGAGTTCGACTGACGACATTTCTTCATGCGACATTCGCTCTTATTCCAAAGACATAACGACTATGAATGCGACACGGCTGATGTTTGGTGCGTACTGTATATTTAGTGTTTTTATTGTTTTTTGATATACGATATTAATACTTAATGCATTGTATTAAAATACATTTTCTCAATATTCATTATATATACCTGTATACTACACAATTGCATATAAATAAATTAGAATACAAATGACGTATATAAAAATATTTTAAATTTTATGGCTTAAATTATGGAATCTAATCCTATTGTATTGTTTTATTTGTTTTTTAACACTGTAAAATATATAAAAGCGACATCAAGTTGGATAAAGTTTTAAGATCCTTTCGTATTATTTATTTGAAAATTTTTTTTTTTAAAGAAATATCAACATTTTATATGCAAACGTCCGATAGCAAAAGGTTTTTTTTTTTGACTTTTAAGCATTTAATTTAAATAAATAGATAAAGTATTTGTGTTATTTATGTAAGAAACTCTTCCGTAATAAATTAAATGATAAAATATATAATATGTATGTTTGATAAATACGTCCAAACTCGGAATCGAAGCTGCAATTATTTATATTTATAACCATTATATTATATGTCGCAGGTATATAGTCCAAAGCCGTGATATTACGATTTTATATTATAATTAAATGGTTGATTGTCAATCGACATACGACTTAATGTCACGGGGACACCATAGTGATATTGTAAGGCAATTATATTTTGACAATTTCACTGGATAAGATTATGAGGCCGTCTCTGGTTGGTCCGTTTTCAATGTCAAATTTGCAATCATAGAGTTATAAGTAAATAGATCTAACGTAACCTTTTTTGTAGAAAAAAAAACCTAACCTAACGTCATTCCGGTTTTTTTGTTTTATTATAAAAAAATTAACAAAGCACCATTTAAACATTAATTCACGATCCATATTTTACTATATTGTTTTTAAAAATGGAGCATGGAAAAGAATTGACCAATCAGAACGCGGCACTTCGCTCACTGCCAACTTCACTCATAATACCTAGATTAATAATAATGTCACTATAGTGTTCCGTGACATAACAATGTCACTAAAACCAGGCTGTTAAATTGCATGAAAGTCGATTGACAGACAACCGTTCAATTATATCACTAGTGAAATTGTAATATCACGGCTTTGACAATATACGTGCGCTATATATAACTTTAAAGTATACAAAATAAGTACATATATATAAAAACGTTAGTATTGAGAATTAACTGCCCCAATTTTCCATTATGTACAAAAACTCGGTTCTCGTGATTATCTGTTGTCATTTCTAAATGTTGGATTATTTATTTAATTTATTAAATAAATCGAAATGTTTCTTCAAATTGTTTGTTTCTTAAATTATAATCTAATCTATAAACTGTTTCTATAAAATAAAATTTCGTTGATTTTAAAATATTATGTATGTTATAAAAAGAAAATTATTATAATACCCCAAAATACATATGAGGGTTCGGTGACCTGGTTTACTCGAGGTCGAGCGAAAATTTGCAATATCAAAACAGAAGTAATTTTAAGACATTTATTGTGTATTATTTATTATACACGTAAACTAAATCTGTATAAGAAATTCAGTGTGGTTTATTTTTAATCCCAGACCAATTCCAGTTCAATCTTTCAACTCTCATTTTTGACACTTTCAATTGTGTTTTGTCAGTTATATTAATATGAAATAGTTTTATTCAAAATTCATATAAAGTCTATTTAGTAGCTAATTAACGTTAAAATTAACAAATGGTAGCATTTGGATTCTGACTATAAGAACCGCCATGAAACTCAACAGTTCCCGTTTTTAACAGTCTATGTTAGGACCAGCATTACTAAACTTCATTTTGTAATTCAGATGTTTAAAGGGACAATGTCAATTTTGTTTATCAGTTTTATCAAATGAATAACTTTGATACAAATCCTTTGTGTGATTTAATCAAATACAATATTGTGTAAACTGATCTCCCGTTTATGAAAATTTCTTATTTATTAACTTGAAATATACTTAGAAACTGTAAATCATAGTGTATACAAATTTAATGTTGTAAATTTAACTTATTAATAATTATTTATTTCTATATAATTTTATTTTAATTTTGTATGTAATAATAATGAACTATTGTTACAAACTTAAACATTTTTCCATATAAATGAACTAATTGTTAACTAAAATTAATATCTAAATTAAACATATTTAAAGTACTCTATGTAACCTTTACTAAAAAATAAACTTTAACAACTATATCACATTTCTACAATAATAATAGTTAGAAATATATTACATGAATAAGTTATTTTTACAGAAAAATATTAAAATGTCTTTTTCCCTGTTCGGTAATTCCTTATATATATAGTATAGGTTATATAAATATTATGTACATTTCCTATGTAAATAACATATTGTTATGAGAGACGTGAGACGCTATAGGTTTTGTTTAGCGGGTGATTAGTAAAACTATGTTGTCCTCTTCTTTCTTATTTCAAATCAATAATGACAGAAAGAGAGAGATCAGTTAATCAACACCTATTAAATAATTTGTTAATATGTCTCCTATTTTCTATTAGATTTTGTTAAAAAAGAACCTTATAAATAGAAAACTTATAATATACTTGCTATATATGTACATTAAAATAAGTTAATATGTTGAATGTTTATAAGAAATTTGTAATTAGTATATAGTATTATATAACATTGACTTATATGGTCTAACGTCTCTCAATATGGCATTGTGTGTGTTATATCTTAAATGTTATTCTATGGGCACGTTTTCACTGAAGCGTTACTTGCGTATTTTAGCGTTAAACCATCTTGTATTAAGTAAATCTAATGATGTACAACTGCCTAACTAGAATTTGTCTATCGAGGATTTTTATGCTCTTACAAGTATAATGTAAATTTGTTACAATTGATTCAGCCATTATCATTAATATGGTTATTATCATTTGTTCTTAGTAAAATCGTAAATACTTTTATTTTTCAATAACAAATATCTTTACAATCTCGATTTGATGAATTTTGATTGTGTCGTATTAGGAATGTCTCTCGGTAGTGTTATCGTGGTTAAATAATATCAATTTGTAGTGAAATAAGTAGCGACAAGTGTAAACGTGTCATCCCGGTGCTCAATGTATGTGGCGCCATTCCTCAACTGTGATTATGCTAGTATTCCGTAGCCTTGTAATCCCGTTTCAACTCTGACGTGACCTTGCTACACTGCCATCTGTCTTAATATGCATGCATGTTTCGTACAGCGCCATCTATTGATAAAAGTTTGTATTACATATTCGCGTGTCATTTGTTTTCGTAGTAGTCGCTAGACGGCGCTTAGTGTATGCAAATTATGTGTTTAGTTTTTGTAACTACAAAATATAGTCAATTTATTTGTATGTTACTGTCTGACTCATGGTGTGTTCTTAATTATGTATTAATGTAGTAACAGTAGGTACTAAAGATATAATTATTGAATGAGCATTTCGCGCTGTATTGTCGAAGAGTAGAAGAAAAATAATGTTGTTCACGTCAGATTTAAACAAGGGTTTGGCGCGTATTTATTCTAAACAAATGTTTTTCTCTCCAAATAGTAATGTAATACCCTGTGGAATTGTGTAACGAAATATATTTCTGTATATGGACTTTTCTTTGTTGTTTTATTTCCCTTGTAACGAGTAGAAAGACTTACTAAATGAGGTAAAATTATATAGATTTCTATTTATGTAGGAAACATTTATGTTGTCCTGTATACCTTAGAGATTGCTCTTTAGAAATTTACAAGTTAATATTTGTACATTTTTAACATTTAAACTTTAGGTGCTTTACGAGTCTTTTCTGACGTTTTCAGTTGGTCATGATTAGTGGATACATGATGCACGGCAGTATAGATTAAAAAAGTATCAAAATTAAGCTTAACTTTAAATTATACCAAGTTGATATAATGATAGAGTTATTAATTATCTTATTGGTTAGAGCGAGGCACTTCAAAGAGGGCTACGTCGCACATTCGATCACGGATCTGACAGGACCGCGTTCTCGCAGCGGACGGACTGACTAGTTCGATATTTTCATTCCTTTTTGTTTATTAACATATGTATAACAACGATCGACATAGATGTGTAAATAAAATAGTGTTTATTAATTTATTCAATAAAAGCGTATTATATAGTACAGCCTCAATAAAACTTCTTTTTCCAAATGCACATTTATTTTCATTTTTTTTTAATACCATCAAAGGTGACACATTGTACGTCATGATATTATATATCCTTGCTTAATTTTATTCAATTTCCAGTTTGTTTCTTCTGTATCATCTTTGGCACACTGATTGTTCATATCTCGCTTCATTATGTAATAAAAATATTGTTTACGTGCAAAACATATAAAATTGTATCCTTAATAAGTATGAGTCTAGTTTGAGTTGATGCAAACTATTACAAATCTTTATATATTGTATTGATAGCAAAAAAAAATGAGCATATAAACAAAGCTACAATATTTTGTCTATGACGATGACCAACTATTGTCTTTGAACTAATTAAAATAAGTGGTTCATTTAGTATTTTATTTTAATAAGTACTTTTGTTCAATATGGATGGTTGATCTAGATAGTTTAAATTTCTGTTGTTTAATTCTAACGTTTCATAATTATAGTATAAGCGTGTGCTGTTTTAATTGGCAGAACCTCCAGAAAACTATCGTATTTCTGTTTTCAAACATTTTACTATATAAGATTTGGAAATATCATATCTTAGCAAGAATCTCAATAGGTAATTGATTCAAATTTAATTCATATATAAAAAAAACTGACACCACAAGAAAATTTTAAAGCGCATTTGACATTTCAATGTTAAAAAGCTTGATACAAAACAATGGCGCCGAAATTCAAGCACAAACAAGGGGATTGAAGGGATTTTCAAATATTTTTCATATAAAAATAAATGAATACACACAATGTTATCTATGTATTTAAAATTTAATTTTCGTTACTTATATACAAATTACAACATTCACTATTATAATAGGTATTAGTTTTCCTATATTTACATATGTAATAGTACACTTTAGAAGCGTAATTTCATTTATCAAGTCAATAAATTACATCAGGAAACTTTTGGAATACTCACGAACGATAATAATCAACAACCTCATACAAGGACAGACAATTTGAAATTACAACCGGTCATTTCTTTAACCCACATTCAAACAAAGGGCTAATAATATTAATTCTGCTGTCTCTTGTACAATCTCTATATACCTACTAATTTGACAGGTCTCAACATACTGCTATATCTTTCACAAGAATGAGCTTAAAAAGAATAACAACCGTTTGGATCCTGTCAAATTATTAAAGTTTACAAATCGTGTTCAATAGAATCAGCATTAACGACTTAATTAGTGCTCTTAATTTTAAAATGCATTGTAATTTTACGAACTGCGTGACTTTAAATATGTAATTCAAAATGGCGGTCAAATGTCAATTAACAAAACCAATAATTGCCTTATTAAAAATTTTGTCGTAACATTATATCGGAATAGAAAAATGGATTTTTACATTACAAAAGTTGATACTGCCAAATATAAATAGTAAATAGTTTTTGGCTGTCTGTCCTCGTTTCATACAATATTGTATTTACTAAGTCTAAAAAATCGATAAAGATTCCCAAGGAAAGCAACGAGAACAATAAAAATCATTGAAAACTTAAAAAATAACGAAATAAATACTGATATTAAAGAAATGACGTTTATATTGCCTGCCTTTACATAATATCTATCAAAAAAATGTTGTATGTTATCTGTTTTAAATATTTTTTATTCCAATTATTTTCTAAACTGCTAAATTTATTTATTTTAAAAGATAAAACATGTTATTTATACTGTGAGAACTCGCGATGGTTTGTATTTACATTACAAACAAATAATATTCAACGAGTATCGTCGATATCCAATTTGTAGCAATGTTGGAGCCGAGTTCATGCCTCGTTAGCACTTGTCAGTATCGATTTAGTACCTATTAGGCATCCTACAACCCGTGGGTTGAACCGTTATGACAAGTGACATCATTAGAGGTATGGTTTTAATTAAATCAAGCATATCCAACTTCGTTATACAGTTTATTATCTATATTTCATTGTCTGATAATTTTTTTTTTTCATATTGATTTGTTTAAATTGATGGATTTTTAAACGAAATATTATGGTCAATAATAAGTGTTCTAAATAAATAGATATTATATAGACGCAGGTAGATATTACATAATATTAAGACACTAACACAGACGTAAGCCGACTGAAATGAGAGCAGTTATTTAGCTTATATTATATATATATATAAATATAAGGCTGAGGTTGCATGTCAAATGCGATCAAAATTTTTTTGTAATCCGCCATAATTTTCAAACATCAATGCGAGAATTATTTTACAAAAATATTACGTTAAAGTGAACATTCTGACATTTTATTTCTTTACTTACTTACAAAACTTTATTTACGACAATAACAAAATAATATAGATTTTAAAGTAAATTATCAGAATGTTTACAATTTAAATTATCAAATTATAATGTGTGTCAAATTGTTTGTTACAATTACATAAAGATATTGAGATGAGCCCAGCCTTATTCCTAATACCTAAGAGTGAAAGAGAGATCGTATTATCATCTCCTGCTCTCATTTTAGTCCGATTTTTGTCACTTTAAGCCGCCAACTCCTGTACGGATTGAATCATAAAAAGTCATGGTGTAACTCATTTTCAAACCTAATATATTGAGATTGAGTTGAAATTTGCGTGACCATAATTCGACCAGTCTCGTCAGGAGTTGTAAACTTAAAATCTATAAATATCAAGAGCACAGGTGCAGGTTGAGTTTGAAATCATTTACATCATTAAAGTTTCATTAAACGAGCGAAAAAATGCATTATTAAGTATTTATAAACAGTGATGTACATTGCATTTAAAACATAAGCACTATGGAATACGTGTCATCTATGATTTATTATAATTAATTCTAAAAACAACGAAGAACGTTCACAAAAAGACATTCACGGACGAAAGTTCAAAAAATTTAAATTTCAAATTCAATCTGCATCAACCGCACCCATACATAAATTAAATGCACCGTACCGCCACTTAACTTGTCTAACTACGATATACATACAGTCCATCTGGGATTGCACTCATTTGAAACCATGGCCATATAGAATAGACGACACGACTACCCTCAAAACGGAGCAAGTAAAAATGGCATCAACCAAGATATCTAAATTCAATTAACGTGTCCCAAATATTTTGAACACAGAGAACGTTCGATGTATGAGAAGAGGAAAAAATATATAATATTTTGGTAATAAGATGCCATTTCTACTAAACTCCATAACGTACACTAGAGAAAAAAATAGCCATATATATTCAACTTTCAGATAATGTCCACTATTGCTATCTCCCTCACACTTGTGTTGATAGTGATGCCCGTTCTATATGTCTATGCTCAGAACTACGTGCGCGGACGCACATACAATATAAATATCACAACTAAATAATAAATTATAATTCTAAGCACTTTCCGTCACTATACCCGATTTGATGCACCATCTTATAAATTAGGGATATGGTATTTAGAGCGTCATAAATTGTAATTATCCTGTTTAAATGTTGAATATATGATTTATTCACTGTATCAGAGACGCTCGACGAAGGTGGGTTTTAAAAAGCAATTCCGTTCCAGTTGTTTGACGTGAGTGTGTACTGCCTTTATAGTGAAGCCGTAAAATTTAAGTCATTTGCTCGCGATTCAAAAAAAAAAAAAGAATACTGTATTAGGTAATGTGTTACGTGCACTAAAATGTTCTATTCAATAAAATACCAAAAGGCCTTGGTTTGAAGTCATTGACTCATGATATAGTTGCAATTAAAAAAACATTAAACCACAATCACTGAAAATGGAACAACCGTATAAAGTAACACGCTAGTGTAACAAACTTATTCGTAGAAAAAGGTATCCTTTTACACGTTGTGATACGGAAAGGGGATTTTTTTTGTATTTAAATGTCAGAATATGTTTTACTTGTGCTAAATTTTTTTTATTTCAATGTTATTGACAGGTATATATTGAAATTTGATATCTACATAGTTCTGATACAATTTATCGTATCGTGTAAAACGAATATATGTTATAACAAACATACAAGTGAGCTATCTTTCTTTATGTAATTTGTAAAATATATTATGACTAATAAAAACAATGTCGCAATTAGGCTTATAAAGACAAGTAACACAGTTCACGTCACGGTGACGACCACGGCAAGGCCACGACACGGGGAGCTAACGACATCGGACGGATCATTTCGTTCACCAATCGGGCGGGGTGCTGCGGGTGATTAGAAACGAACCTTATTTAGTTACCAATACGATTTTAATTTGATTGACAAAGTCAGTGATCAATTTTATAATTGGTTCACTTAGATATAAAATGATTCTTTAAATTTAATTCTTAGACTATAATAAATTGCAACATTAAAATCATAGCCTCTTAAAATTATGTCATTTGTATGACATTGGTTTTGAAGTGTCGCGAACAAAAAAAAAATATTCAAAAATAACAACGCTCGTACAGTTGTGTTTCATCATGTGCGACAAGTTGACACTAATTGATAGATATTATTACACCGTCCGTTTGAAAGTTAATGTAATTTTAACATTTCGAAGCAATAAAAATATACAAAAATTAACACACGCCCGAAATCTAAATACAATAAACAATATCGGGGAACGAATTTCGTTACAATTAAACTAATCTAGTGTCTTTGAAGTACCAAGTGTTTGGTAATACATTTTGTATAATCAACTGATTGTCTTTTTTTTAATTCGTGTCTAATCCCCTCTCATACCGCCAACCCTTCCTTTACCCCCTCTTCCCTCTCCCCCCGGCGCTCCCCGCGGCGCTCAGAGCGCGGGCGGTGGCCCGCGCGGCGCCCGCGGTCAGTCGCCCGTAGCGGTCACCGTCGTCCAACTCCATGGGCTGTTGTAGCTTTTTTGGCTGGAATGAAATAAATAATACGTTAGACTAATCTGTATAAAAAAATTATATTTTTTGACTTTATGAAATAATTTGACTGCCTCGTTGGTCTAGTGGCTTGATGTGAGGCCGCAGAACCGGAGGTCCTGGGTTCAATTCCCAAGTCGGGCCAATAAATACTTATTGGGTTTTTCTGTTAGAAAATTCTCAGTAGCAGCCCGGAGTCTGGAAGTTGGAAGTGTGTACACTCCCGTGCCTCGGAAAGCACGTAAAGCCGTTGGTCCTGAACTCCGGTCGTGTCGGATTGCCGTCCCATCGGATTATGAGAGTTAGGGAATAGTGCACCTGTGTTTGCGCACACACTTGTGCACTATAATATCTCCTGCGTAGTAGCCAATCTCTCTTGAGATTGGCCGCCGTGGCCGAAATCGGTCTGGCGAACATTATTATGAAATAATTTATATATATTATATGTATAAATTACAGTAAAATATCGAGCAATGAATTGATCCAACTGATTATAATAGAAGTATTCATATTTTTATTTTATTTGACTTTTTAAATCATTGTCATGGTTGCTTCAAAAAAATAAAAAATGACCTATACATATTGTGTATTTGGAAATAAAAAATCAATAAAATCTAATGAACACAGGAAAAAATTCTATGTCAATATGGCTTTAATTTCACATCAACTCAAATATTTAACAACAGAAAATTAAACAGCTGTAATGTGGACTCAAAATAAAAACATTCGTAATTGCAGTTTAGCTACAATAGAAATAAAGTTTATAATGCTGTATCAGCGATCTCTTAGTATATAAAGTATTT
Source organism: Nymphalis io (assembly GCF_905147045.1). NCBI lineage: Eukaryota > Metazoa > Arthropoda > Insecta > Lepidoptera > Nymphalidae > Nymphalis > Nymphalis io. The sequence continues at coordinate 11,595,156 of NC_065902.1, forward strand.
TATTAACATGATCTTTAAGAATAAGGATATAGAGGTTGAAATTGGGTGACAATGCTGTATCTTGTACATAGATCCTTACTGTATCAAAACACGACGGTAGACGGTTTAAAGAAAACTTTGTTTATTTTAGAATCTTGGCTAATCCTTAAGAGAAACTTAATTTAAATTCAGACAGAATACGAATCCTTGCCAGCCTTTTACAGTTGAGAACAAAGTATATGTGTATAGTGCCGTAGAAGTTGCGTTAAAGAAAACCAGTTCGTATTTTGAATTTTGAATGAAATGTAAACAATATTGATAAGGGTGCTTAAATATTTTAAAAGAAATATATTATTATTCTTTTCTTTTTTTATAGTATAGGTAGGCGGACGAGCATATGGGCCACCTGATGGTAAGTGGTCACCAACGCCCATAGACATTGACATTGTAAGAAATGTTAACCATCGTTTACATCGCCAATGCGCCACGAACCTTGGGAACTAAGATTTTATGTCCCTTGGTAATTACACTGGCTCACTCACCCTTCAACTGGAACACAAAACACACAACAATACTAAGTATTGCTGTTTTTCGGTAGAATATCTGATGAGTGGGTGGTACCCACCCAGAGGAGCTTGCACAAAGCCTTACGGTCGTAAGGCCGTATGGTCGTAATTCCATTCTATCTAGTACTTCCTTCAGGCACGTGGCAACGACAACTGCACGAAGGTTGAACAATTTAATGTGTTTAGACGATTGGCAAACGCATTGAAAACGAACAAAAACAAGCAATATTTTTAAATATAATCAAAATAAATAAGTGAATGAATGTTTTAATTTACGAATACGTTACAATTATAGTATTAATATTTATAATATTTAAATTTCATGCAATTGTATGTTAAATTTACTTAAATGAAAAGATTAAATGAATATCTTTGTGTAGTGAATGTTGAATAAATTAAACTGCTATGTTACCTTTTACTTGATGTTTTAATTTTTAAATACCATTTTAAAAGTTTTTATAACGAAATCGATTTTTAGTTTAGTTTGACAAGGTAACAACGTAGATAACGTTTTGAGATTGTTATCATTCTGTTTTTCTAGTGATTGTATAGCATTTTCTCGCATATCTTGAGAACAAGGATCATCCATAGTTTCATCCGGGTTTATCAGTCCACGAAAAGACGAAGAAACGTAGCAAAGAGTAATTATGATTATCGATTTACATAACATAAATACTGATTTTTCATTCCATGTATTGTTTATGATATACTTATTGATATGACATACATATTTGAGCCAACGCGTCGATGAACGTTCGCCTATAGACAATAGCTTTGATCAATAGATTTAATTGTTTTTTTTTTTAATGTTCGGACACCCCTATCTCGGTTGCGCTGGCACTTAATTATTAAAACGGGCTATAGCAATAAATAGCACTCCTATTTGACAAATTATCTTAAAATAAAATAAAATGTAAATGGCATTACATACGTTCAGCGTATTTTTTCCTTGTCATACAAGATGCGCAGGCGCACACGCGAACTTGACCCACTTTGAGTTATAAATTATTAACCAAATGAATTTCAACATACACGCACTGTTTTACAAACTTTTTTTAACGCGGTAATTATAGTTGTGGTTTGGTGCCATTGTTAGCGATTATAAGGCTTAAGCCTTGTGATTATCTATCATTATTCTATAAAACAAGACGTCATTACTTTGATTTATGACGTCACTGTGTTTTTATGTGCGGTAAGAGAAAACTTATAAACAAGTATGACGAGCCCAACCTGCAGAGTGGTGGAATAATCTCTTCCTTAGGAGAGAGTAAGGCATTGTTTAATAGTGGGAGATTTGTGGGCTCTGACTTTATCATTTTATCATAGAGATTCACATTGAGTATTTAGTTGTAAGTACAACATCTTTTTTCCCTAATTACTATTGGTAGGTATTAAAATACTTATGCAGGTAGGTTTTGTTAAAGAAAATTTTTATTGTATATGTAACACGAGTTTTTAAAGCGATCACGCTATTTCGGATACAGCGCATTTTTGGCGCTTGAAAAATTCTATTATAGCTAAATTTGATTGAATTGCAGCGCGTTTCTAGTACGTTTGTTTCGTAACGAATGAATGCCATGATTGTGATGCTGTAGTACGTACGTATTGGTGTTTTTATAGCGATACGAACACGCGTTTCAATTAACGACGCGACTAGGCATAGACCTTAACGCGGTATCAAAAGCGTAGACACGTGGTAGTAAGGCTAATAAAAAAATTGTTTTGAATTTTTTACTTTCTTTGCGCGTTATACTTATTCGTTCCGAGGGTCGTATTCGTAACAGCCTGTAAATGTCCCACTGCTGGGCTAAAGGCCTCCTCTCCTCTTTTTGAGGAGAAGGTTTGGAGCTTATTCCACCACGCTGCTCCAATGCGGGTTGGTAGAATTCACATGTGGCAGAATTTCAGTGAAATTAGACACATGCAGGTTTCCTCACGATGTTTTCCTTCACCGTAAAGCACGAGATGAATTATAATCACAAATTAAGCACATGAAAATTCAGTGGTGCTTGCCCGGGTTTGAACCCACGATCATCGGTTAAGATTCACGCGTTCTTACCACAGGGCCATCTCGGCTCCGAGGGTCGTATCGTAGCGTAATGTTATGTCGTATATAATCTTTCACAATAAATAGGCTATGTAATGTAAAAATAGTTTTTCAAAACAAATAATTTTATCGTTCAAACTGCAATCGGATATTCTTGACCAAAAAGCCTCAATTAATTCGATCCTTGGGATCGTTAACCAAATAAGCTAGCCGATAGAAAAATTAAAAAAAAAAACACAATAATATAAATTTGTGCTAAAATAATAAAATAGATACGCACTCAATACAGCCGCTCATTAGTTACGCGGAACATTAGAACAAGTCTCTAAAGTAGAAAATATCAATAAAAACTTAATCGTATGTATGTGTTAAGTCAATTTGCTTTTTATTATCTCGAAACGTGAAAAACGTTCAATAAGTGCGATCTCTTTCCAAGTAAACAATTATGTGGCACATCGCCACGTGTTTTTTTTTATTTTATTGAGGTGCCTGGTGAGAGATTTTATTGTGATTTGAACGGTATTGAATTAGCACGTTTGACTTTTTAATCTATGTCACGGTTAAAAAATAGTGGGTATGTTAATACTTTAGTGTAGGCTTTGTGCAGGCCCGTCTGTGTAGTTACGCACTTATAAATTGTGTTCCGGCTTGAAGATAGGCGCCTGGGTAATGCATTAGATGGATGGTATTAGGAATGGATTTTACTTACTCCCTGAAATGAAATAAGTATATATATTAATACGAAACAGATTTAAACCGTCACCTCATTCTTAAATCTTTAATTTTTTTCATTTCACAATATTTATAACAAAATATAATATATGACGAAATATATGATAACGAAAATGTCAAACAAAAAATAATATACTCAAGCGTTTCTATTTGAAAGTTAGTAAGATAAAATTTTAGTATTGCAAATCATTGAAGGATTACCTATACGGGCCTGGGGGCGATACAATCGGCACAGTTCCATTTTCATTTAACAAACGGTACGGCTTTAACGATAACAGATTTGTGACCTTTGGTACATAAGTTAGAATTTAGATTCCTTCCGACTTCGGCCTCAGCGACCCGTCTCAAGGACTAGCCAACCGTGAACAGGTGCACTCCCATAGACGGAAAGGCAATTCGCACTCGACTGCAGAGATATAGCCGAATATCCAATGGCTTTCCGTATTCTCTGAAGAAATATGCCAAATTCATAGCTCGTCGCTGTCTCCGAGTTTCAATAACTCTTTATTACCCCAACTTGGAATTTAAATTCGAAATCTGTTACTACTGTTGCTACTACCACTATTATAAGTGTTAGGAATAATTAAGTAAATTGTCTATGGGTTTATCTTTGGTCAGTTGTCAGTGGCTATGTTTGAGTATCAGGGTAACTAAAGACTATTAGCAAGAACAATTCATCTAATTCTGCTAATCCTTCGGAGCAGTCTAAATTCCCTAGATTTAGGGCGATGTTTTCAATTTTGCGCAATTTAGTGACTTGCGTACTAAATTTGTGATTATATTCTAGTTTCGTTTGTATTTTATCATTTCGTGGAAAGATAGCGTTCAGATTAAACAATTATATCTGAAAAGGAATATGAAGGAATTGTAATATATTAATAGGTTTCGAATATTTCTTTCATATTACCGATAACATTTCAAGAATGTCACGTTATTGCAAAATGTATGCGTCAATGTATGTGATTGTGAATTTGTTTTAATTTATCTGAAAAACAATAAAGTGAATAATCGCCCACAGTCAAAGGATTCTTATAGTAGGTATATCTGTGTATATTTTATCAAACCACCGATACTATACTTTTAATAGTAATCTTAGTACAATTTTTACCAATTAAATAACTTTGATCACATAAAATCGAATTAAATTTATATAGCCTGCCTGATTCAACAAATACTAAATCATGCTTAATATACACCTTTGTACATATTTAGGTTAATTCTACTTATAATATAATTGTCCTTATTTAATTTTATTGTAAATTCACCCATTTGCGATCTGGTTTTCGCTTTGTCTCTTTTTTTCTGATCACCCCAGGGTTGATTGAAAGAGAATAGCTTCTGGCATTACATTTACATAATTGCTATGAATAAGTGAACGCATAGATGAACCACGACAAAAATATCAATATAAATATTTATATAGCAAGGAGAAATAACCACAAGATTTTTTTTAGTTAAAAAGCAAAGGTAAAAAGTTGAATGGTTACCGTTTATCCCAGAAAGCGTTAAAACTGCCTTTGTTGCTAAATTGACAAAAATGTAGAGAGAAGTTAGTGTGCAATTAGTGAGTTCATAGACAAAATCACACCTTGGAAATCAAACGATCGTCACCTCCCTATATTCTACTATATTGAAATTTGAAAATTGTTTTTCTCCGGTTCTTCTCAGGTCACGGTATTTTCTTTTCCAAAATGGCAGTACTTTGATTATCAATCAATAAGTGTAATACTTACAAAATTAATAAAGAATTTGAAGTATTTATCCCAAGAAATGTTGATTTATTGATAATAACGGCAATTACAAATACCTTTTCTTTTTTTAAATATATGCACTGGGTTCTTGTATGTGTACCGGATGTCAGCTAATTATCTATGCGCGTTAAACGTTTATGTAAGCGGAACCTTGTATTGTTTTTTTTTTAAGTAAAGTGACGTGCATTTGCATAATATATATAAATAAATGATTTTTTTTTAAAAAGCATTGAATATTGTAATTTTTCCATGTTACAAGAATATAGAAACAATGTAAATAGATTTAATTATACTTTTTTTTTATTAACAATTTGTTTAGTGTTTGCTCACAAGTTGTTTAACTAAACGATTATGTAACAAATAAACACTTACATTTTTTTAAATCCTATGTAATGTATGTACTAATATATATATGCTAATTGTTAATTTTATGTGCTCATACATTTCAAAGCTTCTTAAAAATTCCCGGGATGTCAAATAATAGTCAAATTCTTTCCAAAGCATTATGCTTATTTATTGATTGTCAAATATTTATTGCTGGTTCAGAAAGACAAAAACTGTTGAAAGAATTATTTTTTATTATAAATTAATGTTTAATTATAAATATTTATAGATTTGTTTTTTCACGTGAATATTTTTTAGATTAAATTATAAATTGTTGCATTTTTTTCTTGTTCAAATATTGTGTTGGCGGAATTATTATGGTCTAAAACCAAAATGATTACCAAATAAAAAACATATATTCATTTCGTTACTTTAATATTTATTTATATTAAATAAGACGATAAATATTTATAGTTTTATCTCATGAATACTTATTTTAAATACCGGTAAATGTTAAGTTTCAATATGAGCGAGGTCGAATAGTTACAGTGGCATTTCACGTTAATGCCATAACGAGCCCTTCGTCTGGGCTCGGCAAATACCGATTCAACTTAAACACACGTTCCAAATCATCGTTTACTTATTACTAAAGGTCAATAACCTTTGGGTGTTTTGATTTGATATTGTTTGTTTGAATGGAAATATTATTGTTTTAGACGACATACATGGATTTATATTCTTAGAATTTCTTCGTATTTAATATAATAAATAATTAACTGCCTCGTTGGTTTAGTCGCTAGATATAAAGTCGCATACGATGTCCCGAGTTCAAACCCCAGCTCGGACTGATTATTTCTCGGATAGTTATTCGGTTTTTCTGTCGAAGATTCTTAGTAACAGCCCTGAGTCTGAAAGATGTACTTTATACTCCCGTGCCTCGGAAAGCACGTGAAGCCTTTGCTCCTGCTGAACTCTTTCCGATCTTGTCGGATTGACGTCCTATCGGATTATGAAAGTGGAGAAATAGAGAGTGCATCTGTGTTCGCGCACACACTTGTGCATTATAATATGCCCTGCGCAGAGAGGAGGCCTTAGCCCAGCAGTGGGACATTAACAGGCTGTTACTGTACTGTACTGTACTGCGCAGTTGGCTAATCTATCTTGAGAGTGGCCGCTGTGGCTAAAACTGGTCAGGCGGACATCAATAAATAATAAGTTAAGTATTTAATTCGTGTCATAATTAGACAAGTTGACTTGAAAACATATTTTTTTGTTTGGCGATGTAGTAATTAATTTATTTAAGTACGTCAATTAACAAGATAAAATTAACATAAATTTACCTGTTCGGTTTCAATAATCCATCGCATTTCAGTCTCCGTAAATATATATATTTTTTAAATATAAAGATTATCAGCCAGATATGATTGTCTTCTTAATAATGAAACTCTTTATTAACAGCTTACAATATCATTCAAAGTTATTACCTTTTCAAAGATAGAATGGCTTGTCACTAATAATCAAATAGATATTTGTTTAATTATTATAAGCATAAACGCTTTACACAACGCATGTTTCTCAGCACATTATAAGCTGCTGCGTAACATACTTGATTTAGTAAAGTTTATAATTAAATTCAACTGATAGAGAATTCTATATAATTAGGAGCTCAACAGTTACGAGCCAGTTATAGTATGATTTCCAACATAGTTATGAAGTCACATTTAAGTATTTCTTAATGGATGGTTTTAAAACTAAAATTTTATCAGCTTTGCCAATTAAATCAAATGTCAAGAAAACTTTAATTAATGTGGCGTAGTATTCAATTAAAGGATTGTATAGATGGTAAAAATAATGTAATGTAATGTAATATAATGTAATGTAATGTAATGTAATGGTTGGTTGGAAATAAATAATAACTCAATTATAATTAAGTAAGTTGTAGCTTGATTGTCGAATAAGATAAACTACTGAGTTTCTTGCCGGTTCTCGGTAGAATCTACATTCCGAACCGATGGTAGCTTTCTAGAACCTACTTGAGTAAAGTATGTTTTGATTTGATTTGTTATAAGAAATATTATTGTTAGGTTTACACGGATTTGGAAAAAAATTTTCGTCAGAATCAGAAATTCTTGAAGTGACACACAATAGCTTTTATTAGGCTTTTCAGTCGTATCTTTTATTTCAGTCGTATTACTCAGCCACAAGACCAACGGCATTTACAATTATATACATTATATAGTAATCAAGCTTTCATTAAAGTAATTACAATTATAAGTTAATAATTCTCAGGGAGAAAGTTGCGTTGCGTTGCTCTGTAGTTATTCAGTAATAGTCGGCGACATCCTGCGATTATGTCGGAGTTTACAACATAATAATTTCTATATTACAGAAATGTCTTTGAAATTAATTATACATATATAATAATGCGCCCAAAAAAAGGCCCCCAGTTACCGGCAAGCCCGCTAGGCCCGACCAAGGTAGCGGTCGTGGTATCGGCAGGGCAGGGGGTGCTAAGAATCACCGGTTCACGGCAGGCTACCGTATAAAACGACTGAAAATGGCAACGTATAATGGACGCTCGATGAGGCTGGACCATCACCTCGCCGAATTAGAAGTAGAGTTAAGTCATATAAACTGGCATATACTGGGGTTATCTGAAGTCCGAAGACAGGGGGAGGACACGATAACTCTAGAGTCCGGTAACTTACTCTACTTCCGCGAAGGTGATAACCTCTCCCAGGGTGGTGTCGGTTTTCTAGTCAAAAAGGATCTCATTAGCAGCATTGTGGAAATCAGTAGTGTGTCGAACCGGGTAGCGTACCTTGTCCTAAAACTTTCCGACAGGTACTCCCTGAAGGTTGTACAGGTATATGCGCCAACTTCGACATACTCTGATGATGTGGTCGAAGCGATGTACGAGGACATCGCAAAGGCCCTCAACGACACCTCGAGGGCCCACTACAATGTTGTTATGGGAGACTTTAATGCTAAAGTGGGAGTACAAGATAGCGGTGAATCGAAAGTCGGACCTTACGGCTTGGGCTGCAGAAATCACAGGGGGCAAATGCTGGTAAACTTTCTCGAAGCGCAGGGGCTTTTTTTGATGAATTCTTTCTTTCAAAAGAAGCCTCAGAGGAGGTGGACCTGGCGAAGCCCCGATAACGTGACAAGGAACGAGATAGACTTTATCATCTCGAATAAAAGGCACATATTTAGAGATGTTTCAGTGATCAACAGGTTTAATACCGGAAGTGATCACCGCTTGGTTCGAGGCACTCTAAATATCAACTTAAAAGCCGAAAGATCGAGAATGATGAGGTCTACTCTCCGACCTACCATGCTCCAAGCTGCTCAAGGCTCCGAAAAGTTCCAAATGGAACTTCAAAATCAATTCACCGCGTTGGAAACCATAAGCAGCATTGATGAGAGAACCGACACGCTGGTCAAAATACTGCAAAACACATCCCGCAAGTGTTTTCCGCCACAGAGAAGAGACAACGCACCAAAACTCTCTGCTGAGACACTCGAGCTCATGAGAAAACGACGAGAACTACCATCGTTTTTGTCAGATAAGGCCTTAAACCGAACAATAAAAACGCTGACGCGACGCGATCTCCGACGCTCCAATACCCGTGCCATCAAGGCTGCGATTGAGCAAAATCGGGGATCGAAAGTGTTCGCTCGCAAGTTTGGGAGGCCGCGTCTGACAAAACTTAAAACTGAAAATGGTGGGGTCGTTACCTCTAGGCCTGAGATTATCGGAGAAGTAGAGAGGTTTTATGGGCAGTTGTTCTCTTCAAGATCGGATAAACCCATGGGAATCAGTATTGATGACCAGCGCGCCCCTCTTATGCGCCATTACTCCGAGGAGCTCCCGGTCGTTGACCAAGGAGAGATTAGGGCGGCTCTAGAACAGCTTAAAAACAACAAATCTCCGGGAGATGACGGAATCACAACAGAGTTGCTTAAGGCAGGCGGGACTCCGGTCCTGAAAGAGCTAGCAAGCCTCTTTAATTCCGTCATCCAACATGGCAAGACCCCGGAAACGTGGAGCGGGAGTGAGGTGGTACTGTTTTTCAAGAAAGGTGATAAAACCCTCTTGAAAAACTACAGACCAATCTCCCTCCTGAGTCACGTGTATAAGCTGTTCTCAAGAGTCGTCACGAACCGTCTCGCCAGACGACTTGACGAGTTCCAGCCCCCAGAGCAAGCCGGCTTTCGATCAGGCTACAGCACCGTGGACCACATCCATACTGTTCGGCAGATTGTGCAGAAGACCGAAGAGTACAATCAGCCGCTGTGTATGACATTTGTGGACTACGAGAAAGCCTTCGACTCCATCGAAACCTGGGCAGTGCTCGACTCATTGCAGAGATGTCATATCGATTGGAGATATATCGAGGTACTGAGATGTCTGTACAACGCCGCTACAATGACTGTCCACATCCAGGACTGTAAGACGAAGGCGATCCAATTGCGCAGAGGGGTGAGACAGGGGGATGTAATATCCCCGAAACTGTTCACCAACGCGTTGGAAGACGTTTTCAAAACGCTGGATTGGACTAGGTATGGAGTCAATGTAAACGGCGAGTACATCTCACACCTTCGATTTGCCGACGATATCGTCATCATAGCAGAGTCGCTGGAACAACTCACCGAAATGCTGTGTAGCCTAGGCGAGTCTTCCCGGTGTGTCGGTCTCGGCATGAACTTGGACAAGACCAAGGTCATGTTCAATAGGCATGTCGTGCCGGGACCGATATACGTCGAGGGGAAACCTCTCGAAGTTGTTAGTGAATATACCTACCTAGGACAGATAATACAAGTCGGTAGGAACAACTTCGAGAAGGAAGCCGATCGAAGAATTCGCTTGGGATGGGCAGCATTTGGCAACCTTCGTCAAGTCCTCAAGTCGTCTATACCGCAATGTTTGAAGACGAAAGTCTTCAACCAATGCGTCTTACCTGCCATGACATACGGTGCCGAAACGTGGACACTAACTGCGGGACTAGTCCACAAATTCAAAGTCGCTCAGCGTGCTATGGAGCGAGCTATGCTCGGAGTATCTTTGAAGGATAAGATCAGAAATGAGATTATCCGGAAAAGAACCGGAGTCACCGACATAGCTTGCAAAATTAGCAGGCTGAAGTGGCAGTGGGCTGGTCACGTATGTCGTAGGACCGATGGCCGTTGGAGCAGACGAGTCCTAGAGTGGAGACCGCGAATCGGCAAGCGCAGCGTAGGGCGCCCTCCAGCCAGGTGGACCGACGACCTTAAGAAGGTGGCGGGCACCAACTGGATGCGGAAGGCGGAGGACAGGGAGCTTTGGCGCACCTTGGGAGAGGCCTATGTTCAGCAGTGGACAACGATTGGCTGTTGATTGAATAAACAGACTACCAGATTTTAATGTTGAATGCAAATTTTTTATAATTATGAAAAGTTTCTGACGCAGATTGAAGTTATAAGTTTACAGGGCACTAGATAAATCTGCGTTATACGTGATTTAGTTAAAAGTATATATGAACGTAACAGCTATTCAAAGTTTCAATGTTTATGTAAAAAAAAATCGTTATATACGGTCGTTTTCTACCTGTAAAACAAAATAATTTATACCACTTCTTGTAAAGGTTGATGTTGCGTGAAAATGTGCGTATCTTTTTTAATATTAATTATACGTATGTCACGTACTACTACAGATTTTTTTATTCGTACTAAAAAACAACGTGTTGAAGGTGTACGTCATCACCATAATATATATTCCATTAGTTATCTATAGCCGAGATGGCCTAGTGGTGAGAACGCGTGAATCTTTGCCGATGATCGTGGGTTCAAACCCGGGCAAGCACCACTGAATTTTCATGTGCTTAATTTGTGTTTATAATTCATCTCGTGCTTAACTCTGAAGGAAAACATCGTGAGGAAACCTGCATGTGTCTAATTTCATTGAAATTCTGCCACATGTGTATTCTACCAACCCGCATTGGAGCAGCATGGTGGAATAAGCTCCAAACCTTCTCCTCAAAAGGGAGAGGAGGCCTTAGCCCAGCAGTGGGACATTAACAGGCTGTAATTGTAGTTATCTATATACCTATATATATATAAGCGAAATACCACTTATCAATAGATCTTGTAAACTAAGCGCTAGATGGACTTGAAATTTGTCACAGTTACTCCTTCACCGACGTAGACGCTCACTACGAACGGATTATACGCAAATCCTATCCAAAATACATTTTTCTTCTTATCTAACCGTGCGAAGCCGGGACGATAAACTAGTCAGACATATCAAAGAAGAGTACAGAGCATATTATGTGATCATTCAAAATTTGGAATTGATCTCATGTGTCAAATGTTTTATACGTGTCATTGGCAGAATATTTGGCGCTCAACTAGCGTAGACACGCCAGGAAAAGAAGAAAAAAAAATGTAAACAGTCAACGATACTATATTTAATAATAAAGGGGCTAGTAATCAATTCCTAAGTTAACAATATATATGTATATATGTATATATATTAACATTTTTACAAGGAATATTGCATGTATTTCAATCATCAACGAGTATATGTACCTATTCGCACGGCGCGCACGCAGTCCCATGCCAATTGATCCAATTGCTTCCTGACCCAGGGGTCGAACCCGCTGCCTCGGTGCATCAAATGTCAATCGTCTATTAAAGGTTCGTCCTTTTAATAAAAGCGATTGGATTGTTTCTGAGGTTCAGACGCATAAGATCGTGTTATATAAAAACTCTTTACTGAATTTATTTGTAACGTTTTTTTTTTATTTCACCAAATTTGTAACAGATAATATATTATTTACAGATAATTCGTAATACGAATGAATTATGTCGTAAAATTAATACTATTTCTATTGTCATTTTGACAAATACTGCTGTTCTATTCTGTTAGAACTCAATTAATCACCCGTGAAATGTTGACAACCGATTTTATGTTGGTATACTATTGTGATACGTGTATTTTTGAAATGTTATAATTAATATGGTCCATGTCGCAAATCACTTTCTGAAATTTCACGACCGATTTTTGCGGTGTGAGATATTTATTATTATCACCATGTCTTTGTTATTATTTATATAATTCACTATGTACGTTTTACTGACACAGGTTCTACTCACACGTAGCCTTGTGACCTAATCAAAGATATTAGGATGAAAACATAGACAATTTACAACTTTTTAATGATTTCACATGTACAACACTATGTACATATAAGGTTCTGATCTTCTAAGTCAGAAAAAGCTTCTAGGTAAATGATAGATGCTGCTGTAAGATGCCAAGGTACTCGAAGACCTTAGCAGACTGTCAACCAAGAGGACCCTACGCACATTTTATGGTGATAAAGCAAAAACGATATCCATTTGAATTTTAGATAGACAAGTTAATGTCATATTGCAATATGAATCTTCTGTTATATGATATGATATTAAATGAAAATATATGATATGAAAAAAGTGTTTTTATCTCTGTTCGTATTCATTTAAATATCACGGTTTGAAGTTGACAAAGTAATATAGTTATGTAGCTAATTTCTCGTCCATTGCCCGTCTGTCTGTCCTCAGTTAACCATATTTATATTTCTCTAAGTAAACGACCAAGCCGAGATGGCCTAGTGGTTAGAACGCGTGAATCTTAACTGACGATCGTGGGTTCGAGCCCGGGCAAGCACCACTGAATTATCATATGCTTAATTTGTCGTGCTTGAGTGTACAGGAAAACATCATGAGGAAACTTGCATGTGGCATAATTTCAATGAAATTAGACATGTGTATTCCACCAACCCGCATTGGAGCAGCGTGGTGGAATAAGCTCCTAACCTTCTCCTCAAAAGGGAGAGGAGGCCTTAGCTCAGCAGTGGGACATTCACAGGCTGTTACTGTATACTGTAAGGAAAACAAATGATGGATCTAATAAATCCCCAAGATATTTTTGGAGCAATGTACTTATTATATTAAAAATTGAAATTTTCAAAATCGGTTCATTATTCGCGAATGTATCGCGTAATTTATGCAAAGGAAAAAATCGACTATTTTAAACAACTCTTACTTTTTAATGTTATTTAAAAACAGATAAAATAAGATATTTTTTGCATACATGTCGGTAGGTGTTCTTGCGTATTATTATGTAAAAATTATGTAAAAGCATCTTTACGAAAATAACTGGTAAAAACCAGTTTCTTCAGAAGATGAAAAATATTTAATCAAATTACCTTCGCGAAACCCATTCGAGGAGTATGTAACTTTAGATACCTAATACGTTCTGTATTATATAACATGTATTGCCAAGCTTTTATAAGAGTTTCCTTTTTATAAACTTTTCTTAGAATCTACGCATATAATTAGCCTTACTAAGCCGTTTGTACTACATAATAGCATTATAGAGTATATAAGTAATATTTTTTAATTTAATTATTCATAATAATAAAATCCAATATAACTAGGCCCACATTACAGAGAAACTACGATAATGAAAAGGATTTTAATATTTGGCGTTATTAGTTTCCATACCCTAAGTCAGCAAAGCTAGTCAGGTATATAAAAAGTATTTTTTATCAAATAAAGACTGACTCAGGGAACATTTAAGTCAATTGTATTACAATGTTTATGCGAACAAAGTCACCGTTTTGCTCGTCATAAAATTTAACAGATAATTTTTTAGGTATGTGTTTGTGCTTTTAATAACATTGTTTTATTTTAAATATAAGGTTTAATTAGGTATTTACATTTATTGATTGTCAAAAACGTAGATACCGTGTTGATTCACAAAGAAATATCGCAGACCAGAGAATAACTGACAAGTAAATACAGCAGAAAGCGAAAGAAAAAAATGATGTTATTTTTTCTATTTTCTCCTTTATAGAAAGACTCTGGATGTGATCGATTCATCCACAAATTATGTCTCATAATAAAATTAGTCGACCATATCTTAATACATGGTAAGACTGTTTTTTTTTTTACTTATCGACTGAAGACGACAATCTTAAACGATGATTCCAAGTTCAAACCGAACAAGCACCGTAGTGCTTGTTCGGTTTATAATATACATGAAAATTCCGTAGAATTTTCATGTATATTATACTTGTTTATTGAAAAATTTATATGATGAAATTCATCTCGTGCTCGGCGGTAAAGTAAAATATTTTGAAGAAACCAGCATCCACTAACCCTCATTGGAGCAGCGTGGTGAAGTAAGTTCCAAACCTTCTCCTCAAATGAAAAAAGGAGAGGCCTTAGCATTAGGACACTACTGGCTTTACTTTACTGCTACTTTTCTTTCAGGTACGTGTGACTATGATTAATTCTATATTGACATTAGAAATGAAATAGTGATATTCCAATTTGTATGCCAAAAAGTATTTTTTTTAACTTCGGGTTTTTAACAACTATCTCAAATGTTTTGCTTAACATATCAAATATTTTTAATGACATTGCTTGTCTTAGATAGAAAGAAAAGATATTTTTTTCTTTAAGTTTATAGGTAGGTTAAAAAATTTAGGTAAAGGTATTTTAGGATCCAAAATACAGATATTAGTAATGAAAATACATATTATATTACTAAGTCTGCTATGAATAGGTAACAATACACTATTTATTTATTCGTCAAGTCACAATAAAGCAATAATGCAGCTTGGCTGCTTCGCTAAACAAACAGTTCGAAAATAAAAAAAAAATGACTAAGTATAAGTCTCAGGTTTGCGAAGGTTTAATATAAAACGTTTATGTTGAAGAAAAACTCACCGAAGATTCATCACAATCGGATGAAAGGCTTATCAACGTTAGAGGACACGCAAACTGAGTAACATTGATTTTTATTTATTAAGAAGTAAATGGATTCAGTTAACCTTTGCAAAACACACATATGCTGTGTTCGGAACAGTAGTGCTAATTTGTTTAAAAATTTCGTAATGATAACAGATATACTAAATATGTTTGGAGGTTGTAACTGCTTTTTGTTAACTTTCTGTAAGTTGGCAAAACTTATTTGATCACTGCTAACGCGCCTTACTTCATAATTGTTATATCTGCCACTGACCCATACGGGAAACAGATCCTTCTCACCTGCTCCTTTTAAATGTTTATGATACGGAACCATCGGGGCGTTTATTAAAATAGCAGACAGGGTGATTTTTTTTAAAATTACGAAATGAAAATTAATTAACGTTAGCGCGTCGCCGGGGGATTATTCCGTAAATTGTAAAAATAATTATAATACATATTCCAATATTTTATTAATTAATATTAAAACGACAAAGAAAAATGGTATACTTTTTTTAATTTTATCAGGACGCGGAAAAAAATAGGAACATTCGATAAACATCGCTGGGGTGGGGAACAACGTGGGGACGGGTGGGCTGTGTACATTTCGACATCTCGGGGGGGTTGGCGTAGTTCCGACTCGGAAACGTTAGTATATTTCGAATGTTTTTATCTCATAACGTATGACGTATACAATATTTTATCTGTTGACAGAGTTTGATGAATCGATAAAACAGTCTATGTAATGGTTATGTACTTAGAATTATAAAATAAAATGTATTTATCGCTCTGTACATATTTACATTTTTTTTGTTTATCGTCTCATTATCTAGCGCCATATTTCATTCCATTCATATGAACATACGGCCAGATTAACTGTACTTCTCTATTTATGATGATGATGATGATGACGATGCCCTCCTGACCAATTTCGACCACTGCAGCCAATCTCAATAGAAGTATTACAGTGCACAAATGTGTGCGCAAACACAGGTGAACTTTATATTTCATTCCTTCTCATAATCCGATGGGACGGTAATCAGACACGACCTGAAAGTGTTCAGGCGCAGGACCATGGGCTTTAACGTGCTTTCCGAGGTATGAGAATGTGCACACTTCCAATTTCCAGGTTCCGGGCTGCTACTCAGTTTCTTCGAAAGAAACTCAACGTAACGGCCCAGAATAACTTTTTATTGGCCCGACCTGGGGTTTGAACCCAGGACCTCGAGAGCCGCGGACCTAACGAATAGGTAAAAACAAAACACCTTTTTAATAACTGATTTTCTTTTTTCTTTTTTGCTTGGTAGTTAATGCTAATGACGCCAATAACGATTTTTAGTGTTAACAAACAAAACATTAAATCAGAGAAGA
This sequence comes from Nymphalis io, assembly GCF_905147045.1. NCBI lineage: Eukaryota > Metazoa > Arthropoda > Insecta > Lepidoptera > Nymphalidae > Nymphalis > Nymphalis io. The sequence goes on from NC_065902.1 coordinate 11,611,700, forward strand.
AAATCGTAAGTTTATAAATATAATAAATCAATATAAAAATTTGTATTGTATATATACCCTTTATTTTTATCTATTATAATTTAGCTTAGTTCAAATTAAATAATTTAAAAAAAAGGATTATGTATGTTATGTATTTATAATATAGACTTGAGACGATTGTTTTACATGTGTGTGTGTGTACATCAACGTACATTCAATGTTATAACTCTGGTTATATCTGTGAAGTGAAGGAGCCGACTAGCCTCGTCGAGTGCTTTTCGTCTGAAACTACTCTTAAGCCACTTCACTACACCCTCACTAGCTCTTATAATGTCTTCAGAATTTCGGAAGAAATTACGACATTCCTGACGAAATGTTCACGAGTTGTACGTAATTATTTTAATATAATAAAATCGAAAATGTTTAGTATCCGGCTCGTAGGACCAAATTTGTACTACTAATGTACCAATGATTTCAGCTTGGTCTCATTAAGTAATTATTAAAGAAGAATATAAAATATATACATTCATTTAAACAATTATTATATCAAATAAAATCTAGTTCAGTTTTATAAGACAAATCGCACTGATTGATTCCAAAAATAATGAGTATTGTATCTGTATGTCACTATTGTTTGTTAATTGAATGCGTAGATAAAATATTTTTTGTTTTTTGCTTCCAAATTTAAAATGCCCTTGACCTCAAATAATATATTATTTAAAAAAAAAAAAAAAAGTTTTGTTATCTATTCTGTCATTATTGTTATTTTTTTTAATTTTAGCCTTAGCTTGTAAGAACGTCACAAGCAAGAGCTAATCTTAAATATAAATACAAAGATCACTTTGTATCAATTATTTATTAATAAAGCGTTTCCCATAAATTATTTCGATTGAAAACGATAAGACATTTCGAATCGTTTGAAGTTCATATCTGTATTCTGGAATAGGTTTTATTACTCGACTACGCAGGAAAGAATGGTAACGTATTTGTATGATTTATGAGTCTTGTTAGCTGTGAGATCGTTAATTATAATTAAATAATTGTAAAGTTTCATAAAAATTAGGATGATCTATAGTTTAAAGTTACGACGGAAACGTAGTTTTTTGTGAACAAATACAATGTTAACTTTTATCATTAATATTAAATGTTTTATTTATAGTAATTAACGTTTATAAATGTGCGATACGATATTACAGTTGCGTGAGTTTTTCTCGATTGAAATTAAATGAAAAAAAAAACAATATCTATAATGGTCGGTTAGTTTCTATTTAAGTAAATATAAAAACTTTTTATATTGAAACTTATTTCAGATATCCTAATTATAATGATTAATCTAATGTATTATTTTTTCTTGTCGTTATTACTTTGGCATAGTTTTATATTTAGTATCCATGTGTAATTATAAACGGCTTTTAATTAATACTTTTTTTTTAAATTTTTAATACAATTTTATATAAAAATAATATAATTATTAGCCCAAATATTATTTACACATTACATAAGGATCCTATAGATTGTATAGCCTGTAAATATTTTTCATAAACAGCGTTAAAGTGATTAAAACCTAGCGACCAGAGAAGTGTGCTAATCAGATTAAAAAAATATGCAGTCAGAAATATATTATCTATGACAGCACGTATAGGCAACGATCTTTTATATGTTTTTAAGTAAATGTCGAGTTAATTTAATAAAAAAGGAAATGCAACGCTAAAGCAGATTATTATTATTCGGATAAATGATTCAACTGTATTTTGTCGATTCGTTCAGTTACTGTGTTTGACATTCTGTCCATTAATTGGTTCAAGCTCGTAGGAAAACCACATCATTATTATATTTTAAATAAATGAACAGTTTATTAATTTCTGATTGTTTGTTTTGATTGTTGTAATAAATATCAATTCATTTATTTTTAAAATTCGAATAATATTTTCGTATTTGTTAAATATTCCGAATACAAAACAAAACGCTGAATGTCTTACTACTCTATAAAAATCACAGACAATTAGTCAAAATCGTTAAGCGTGAATATAATTAAACACCGATTTCTCTTTCTATCATCATTAATACGACATTCGCAGAAAAAGGACAAAGCTAAAAACGATACAAACGTAAAGTATATAAATAAAATAAGGTAATTTAAAGCCAATATCGTTTAGTTCTAACAATACCATGCACTTAGAACAATCATCAATCACACTACAGCTGTGATGTGTTTGTTTGTGTGCATGACGTCCGACAACGAGTGATTGAGAGTCCTCGTTGAATCACTGATGTACTTTGAATAGCGAATTTATTACCACTATCGTATCGTCTTAAATTTACCTTTCAATTGCGATAATGCTCGTTTTAAACTACAGGCTCATGGTTCTCTTAAGTAAAGTCAGCAAATTGAACCACAATCATTATTGAAAATTTAAGGAATGTTTGTGAATTTGAATTCTTCGAATATTTATTCTTACCACCCACTCATCAGATATTCTACACTGGTGGTAGGGCTTTGTGCAAGCTCGTCTGGGTAGGTACCACCCACTCATCAGATATTCTACCGCAAAACAGCAACTTGATATTGTTGTGTTCCGGTTTGAAGGGTGAGTGAGCCAGTGTAATTACAGGCACAAGGGACATAAAACCTTAGTTCCCAAGGTTGGTGGCGCATTGGATATGTAAGCGATGGTTGACATTTCTTACAATGCCAATGTCTAAGAGCGTTGGTGACCACTTACCATCAGGTGGCCCATATGCTCGTCCGCCTTCCTATTCTATAAAAAAAAAAAAAAAATCTATATTCAAGAATAACTGGCTGAAATATCATCGCACAGCCCAAACTAGCTTAGTCTAGGGCTAGTTCTGTGAAATTTTGGAAGGAATGATTATTGAAAATTTGAAAAGTGATAAAGGAATGAAATTATCAAAATTCATTTTTGTAGAAAGATGTAAATTGGTATTTAGCTGGTTTATTCTGAAGACGATCGAAACTTAATCCTGAAGATGGTCACAAGCCGCGTCGCAGTTAAATCAACTTCTTTAGTGTCGATAAGCACCAAAAAAAAAAAAAAAAAAATCGGTTGTCAAACAGAGGAGAATAGAAAAAGGTATTGGTAAAAGTAACTATTTTTACTTTGCCTATCTATACAAACATCATCATTAAACGATTCAAAATTAAAAACCGAATAATCTCATATCATTTGTGTCATCTATTTTATACGTGGCATTGGCAGAATATTTTGCGCACAAATAGTGTAAATACACGCAAAAAAAGAGAAAAAAAAAGATGATTTTACGATGCCAGAAACCTCGCAAGTGCCAAAAAAACACCTGTACAACATTTTAATAGGAAGAATACGAAACGAATAAAAGGCTTGAAGACTTGATTATGATTGGTTAAATTATATTTTTATAATTTATAAACTATTAAGCAATATTTGTTTATTTAGATACGTAAATATAAAATTGATATTAAATTGAACCAAGCTAAGATTTCAATAGAGAAATCATTTGTATTCCATATCATTTACAATTTCACGAAACACTTAATTTGATTAAGTAGGTTTATTGATTTAAAATGGTAAGTATTTTGTTTAGTGTAAGTTATTTAAAAAAACGTATAACGCAGTATCTTGCGTCATTAACATTGCACTTAAAATATGTTAGTTACGTACTACATTTTACGTTGCAATTTAATTCATAGATACATAATTTTTTAACTTAAGGAAATGTATTTTTTTTTAATAATATTTAAGCACTATAGTCTACTTAATAAAGCCCATATAAGTAGCTATACTTAGTACAAATAAAATTAGGCTATTTATCTAAATTTCTGTTTGTTTATTTCGTATTATGTACTGCTTTCTCTGCTCCAAGAATTTAAAAGCATATTTACTTTAATATAAAAATACAATATAATAACGCCATATTGCTTTAAAAGGTTTCTTATATATTATATTAATTTGTCTTTGAAAATCTTCAAAATGATTACTTTATAAATTGACGTCAGTCGTACATATGAATTGAAAACTAGCCGTTATTACCGCTTTGACGTAAATTAAATATACGTACGTAATTTTTCTTTTGTAATAAACAAAAATGTCCACGTTTCATTCCATATAACCTTGTTACGTTAAAATTAATAAATAATCGTTACACAGAACTAACATACATTAGTATAACATACAAAAATATCATAAAACCTTTCTAGGTATTGTCTACAAAACAACAGAATTTTCCCGTAACAAAAAAAAAAATGCAGAAATTTCGTTCGTTACTTAGCAATAATGCCAATTAGAGATATTTTCGTAACGAAAAAATTTGCTAAAGTACGCCCCACGCATAGGGTGGTGCCTCCCTAAAGGGGTGTACACGAGGGGTGGTCCACCTCACCCCACCGATCCCTCTTAGGGCGCGTTCACAGCGTGCAAGCTCTGTCAAGACAAAACTCATTTTGACATGAGAAATTTAATTCGTTAATTTAATAACACTACGACTCGTACTAATGTACGAAAAATATTATAATTAATTAAGTGCTATTGTTAAATTAAAATTGTATATAACTTATGTTATAAGATTTTGTATCCATTACTTATTCGCTTGGAAGTTGTACAGGTTAAAGTTACTTAGTAAAGTTTAAGGCTTACGTACAAGACGTTTTTGTAAGATAAAATTATGAATATATTTGGAGTTGAATAGAAAACTGTTGATTATGTAAATATAGAATAAACACATGTGTCAAAGAAAAACAAGACATTCACGCGAAGTAGCTAATACAAGTGAATATCAAGCGCAAACCGAGTTTAATAGAACCAAGAGTGAAATAAGAAGCTTTTTAATGATATTATTTTCAATATATAGCTGCTAATGTGTCCTATACTGATCCGACATACCCATACAAATATTATAAATGCGACAGTGAGTTTGTTTGTTTGTTACTCTTTCGCGTCTAAACCATTCAACCGTTCACCCACTCTCTTCTCTTCACACGTAAAAGATAGCGCGTGCGGAAACATTATAATTACTAAGTCGAATTTTATAGATATAATTCAATTATATATCATAAAAATTGAGAATAGAAAAAGTCTTAAAACATTCTTAAAACATTATACTAATAAAAAATTATTCAAAAACACGACCGGCTGATATTAATATTGGATTTAGAATAAGATGTTATTATTTATGGGCGTGTTATTTGATACAAATACGTTTATGTAGCTCGTTATAATATCTTCAAAATAAAATATTGTTATTATGTGAAATAATAATTTTTGTTTATATTCGTTAGTTATAAAGAAATCTATTTCGTTATTTGATATATACAATAATATATTTAAAAATATTTAATATGAATGATTAATTATGATAGCATTTGGATTGGTAAACCAACCATGACCAATACTAACACACCAAGACCAACATACCAAGTTAGTCCAAGGTTAATTTCATTGGAATTGGAAATTGATTATAATTTGGTCCTGTGGTCTTGATTTTGTGTGGCAGCACCGATTCTGATATAAGTACACAATATCTCAGCTAAACTAATTAGAAAATATTGCCATCTCATTCACATTTGTGGTATGAAAAAGGATAACACGATTTGAGAAGGTAATGTCTAATATGTCATTATTATAATTTACGGGTTATAGTGTCGTGTCTTAATAATTCTGATAGCTTTGAGAAATGTCGTGTATTAATTTTATTTCTTGGCAAATTATTGAAATAATTGCAATACAGAAAAAAAACAAATCATAAAATAAATATGCCTAGTATAAACGAAAAGTGCACAATATTTTCATATGTAAACCGAACGAATGTCTACCTTAAAATAAAATATCATTTGCAAAGTAAATGTATGCATATCACAATTTTTTTACGTAAAAAATATACACGGAAAAATGTCGCGACACGACATGCAGGAAACTAAAATTAATGATGGCGTACGAATTTTTTTTTTTTTGAGCTCCAATTCGCCGCTGTCGCAAATTAGTCCGACCTCGCCTTTATAGGTCATATGATGTCGGAGGAAAATGGCTCTAATGGCTCGTGCAGTAAGGACTAAATTCGGATGTGATTTCCGTGTGTGTCATATGTACATCTAAGATCGATAGGAGTTACACACACGTACGCGTTCTGATAGTATTGACATGTGCCAATATATGTAGCGATGTAAAATGGGGCGTTCAATTCAGACAGCTTTATATATTTTTATATATTTTTTGACGATTGTTTTATAAATTTATTTTAATATTCATATTAAATTTATATTAATCCGTAACAGCCTGTGAATGTCCCACTGCTGGGCTAAAGGCCTCCTCTCCTCTTTTTGAGGAGAAGGTTTGGAGCTTATTCCACCACGCTGCTCCAATGCGGGTTGGTAGAATTCACATGTGGCAGAATTTCAGTGAAATTAGACACATGCAGGTTTCCTCACGATGTTTTCCTTCACCGTAAAGCACGAGATAAATCATAATCACAAATTAAGCACATGAAAATTTAGTGGTGCTTGCCCGGGTTTGAACCCACGATCATCGGTTAAGATTCACGCGTTCTTAAAATTTATATTAATAAACAAATAAAAATCGTCGAGTAAGATACTTGATGAAAAATTGTAAATAATAATTATATATATATATTACACTATTCTTCAAAGTTTAAATTTATTTAAACAAATTATATATATAATAAAGAATTAATGTTTATCCAAATATACGTGAATATTTAAGTAACATCTCCAAGGTAAAGCTTTTCATGTTTAAGGAGAAAATTTGAAGTTAAATTCTTAGTACTTGCCGAGGTCCGAGAGTGTTAAGCTGCCAACTCAGGACTGGTACCGACAATTTCTTAACAGATAAACTTTTAATTTGCCCCTGGAGCCCAGGTTCTTGGTACATGCAGCCTTATAAACTATCAACTTGAACAACGAGGCAGTGCGATCAAATGTTCAATGAAGGCAATTGTAGGAATACTTTGTTTTCTTTTTCTTAAACATGAATAGTTGTAAAAAACCAGTAAATTAATCTATGTTTCATAAAAGTCAGAGCCTGTTAATCTCCCACGGGTGGAACGTTCATAATCATAATCATATATCATATAATAATCATAATAAATAAATACACTCTCTCTCCTTAACGAGGCTTGGAGATAATTCCATCGATATGCTTCAATAAGGGTTAGACGTTAACAGATTGCTTTGTATAAATTGAAATTAAATAAATACTAAGTAATTATTTGCTACTTTAAAATGTAAACGTGTATACGCAAAAAATATTTCTAAACGTATAGCTAAGGGAAAAAAATATTACGTAAATATCCGCAGTAGCGGCCATTTTGTTTCACTTGCCGTCTTTAATGTCTTATCATTAACATTTTATTGGACGTTCTGAATAATATAATTGCAGGAAATGATCGCTGTAAGTCCTGTTATGTACTACGGTCCATCCAATATACGATTTTTTTATAGAATAGGAAGGTGGACGAGCATATGGGTCACCTGATGGTAAGTGGTCACCAACGTCCATAGACATAGGCATTGTAAGAAATATTAACCATCGCTTACATCACCAATAAGATGTTATGTCCCTCGTGCCTCTAATTACACTGGCTAACTCACCCTTCGAACCGGAACACAACAATACCAAGTTCTGCTGTTTTGCGGTAGAATATCTGATGAGTGGGTGGTACCTACCCAGACGAGCTTGCACAAAGCTGTACCACCAGCTCCATTATATATATATATATATATATATATATACATAAGTGTATTTTAATTACTGACAATGGCATATTATTAATCATTAGATATAATATCTAAATAGATTTGCCTCTTTGGTTAACGCCGACTGAAAATATAATCGACTAAGTACATATTATAAATTATATTTAATTACTTTAAGGTTTTTAGTTTAAATATAGGCGCGAATTCAATATTTTTAATTAAAACCAATTTTGTTTATTTATAATATTTATATGAAATTTATGTATTAAGCTCGCTGTTCAAACGAGACAGCGCTGTTTAGACATAGTTTTCCATGCTTATGGGTGTTTTTTTCGTAGTCATACGGGGCCCGCATCTATTCACGGAAACCAAAATCATTAAAATCAATTTACTATAAAAATAAGTAACGAATCCCCTAACTTCCACCCTTATTCCCTCACGACTGTTATTTTCTTTGAATTTATGTGTGCCCATACAGGAAAAGTAGCAAATCCGCTAGTGTATTAGATTTAGTTGCTTAAATTAAAATGGCATTTTAAGTTATCCGATCGAATAACAAAACAATTATCAAAATATACGAGGTTATCGACGAACATACACATAAAAGAGCAGTATTAATAACCTTTTTCTTTAAGTCAGATATAAATAAATATAAAAAAAACAAATTAATAAAATTCAAAAAGGCAAGAATGCGAAGGTGGGACAAGCAATCATATTAAGAAAAAACACGATTGTGATTTTCAGTCATATCATAATTTATCCACGCTGGTATATAATATAAAAGAAAGAAAAAAATATATAAATGATATAACTTGCCGTTGCCTCAAATGGTAAAAAGAGGGCTGGTTCTCGTAGAAATGCTACGAGTACCATTCCAATTTTCACCGTCGAATTGACCTCCTGTCACCATGTGAATTAATAGACGGGCTATCAGATTGTTGCAAATATTAGGTCTTAATAGAACATAATTAAACGAATATGTCTATAGTGAAAAGTACCATTTTAACTCTAAAGTATAATAATAATAAATTTACGCAGGTTTAACGGTTAGCCTTCAAAGGAAATAAAACCGTAGGGCTATTCTGTTAGACAAACTCGAAACTCATCGTAGAGAATGGTCGTGAAATGTCATGATAAGCGATATTGACCATAACATTCTAAGAATACACGCATCAAAATAGCGTAGGTATCCTCATAAGTCGGTTGTCAACATTTCACGGATGAGTAATGAAGTTCTTATATAATAAATAGCATCGCTGTTCTATGTAGCTTACATAAATATGAATTGTCTTCGAAGATTTCTTCGAATAGTTCAAAAATTGTCCGTTTAAGAACTTTACATACTGTCAAAGTCAATAATCTTTATTCAATATAAAAGCGTCACACTTATTGATATAAAGACTTTGAAGCACTTTGAAGACGAATCGTTAATCGATCAGCTTAATTCGAATCTTTTCGTCAATACATACAAACACATGAAATTTCGTATTTGTAACATTAAGATTTATTAGAAATAAATTTTAGTCGATTTTAAAGATAAATTGGGTGTGTGTTGTGATTTTTTCGTGGCATAAATTGCTAATGAAACTGAGTTGCTTATGTATATATAAGCGAAACACCGCTCATCACGAGATCTCCTAAAGTATCAGCCCGATTGACTTGAAATTTGTCACATTTACTCCTTCCCCGACGTAGACGTTCTTAGTTTTTTACACATTTTACACAAAACCTATACAAAACACATTTTTCTTCTTATCTACCCGTGCGAAGCCGGTAAGATTATCTAGTATTAAATATAATTAAAAACATATTAAATTAAAACTTAAAATTTAATGAATGCTCTAATTGTGAAAATAATTATTTGGTGTAAATTAAAATATCTTTCGTATTACTGTGCTGTATAAAACGGACAAAAAAGGCTATTATTTGAACATACAAATTTTTATGGCTAGTATTATAGTGAATGGTGCAATTAAAACGGCTGCAACGCCAGATTTCATTTAAAGCATTTAATAGAATTAATAGTGCTTAAGAAATGTTTTGCAAGATAAAATTCCAAGGAAGTTTTTAATTTTATAAGTTTATAGAAAACTTATAAAGCAAATTCGTTACTTTTTTTTAAGGAATGCAACCTCTTTGGTCGCCATGACATTAAAAATTGACTGTCGAATTTAATTTTCTGCATAGTTTTTATAACTTTATTATAATTAAACTATTCTGAAGCATTTTTACTTCTAGCACATATTTGATTTGTACGAGCTCGTTCCACTGTTAATCAAAGCCGTACCATAATCTGGTGATATGGCTTTTTTATAATATAGTTAGGCAGACGGGCAGATGGACCGCTCACCTTACATTCGGGGAAGCCCGCGGGCATAAACTAGTTAATCTAAATTGTGTCTTTTAAGAATAAATGAATGAACGCATTCAACGGTTATTACATTTCTGATGTCGTTTATAACACTTAGAAAAACCGTGATGGCGAGTTAGAACACGTGAATATTAGCGGAAGATTACGGGTTCAAGCACGGGCAAGAACCATTAAAATTTTCATGTGCTTAATTTATCTTGTGTGCGTGTAATTTGTTGGGTGAAAATTTACGAAATGTGTATCAATCCGTATTGTAGTAGCGTGGTTAAATATGCTCCAAGCTATCTCCTCGAGTGGGGAGGAGGCATTAGCCCATGGGGCGTTTACAAGCTGTTTTAAATATACTCTAGCTGATTAGTAAATGCGTTGAAGCGTTACCCTCATTTCTGTAATCTAATAAAAACTGATAATTTAAACTAGAACGAAAAGTAAATTAACTTGCACATAAGTCAATCAACTTTCAATAGCCCTTTATACGATATTATGGAACGTAACACAGATAGTCATGAATAATATAATGAATGCTTGTTATTTACGAGCTTTATATGCGCAATATAACGGAAACGGATAACATTTATAATAGCAAGATATGTTATCTGCACAAAGGACGCGGCTGAGCGTGAGCCGAGCTCTCGGACAGGTGGCTGTGATTGTTTAAGAATGGACCATCATTTATATTGCTTTTTTTATTTTTTATCTGTCGTATAGTCTATGGTATTGTTTTTTTTTTTAAGAATTTTATTTTACATATTATATATTATTATTAGTTGAATATTAGTAACTGTTACTTGGACGGAATTAATAATTCTATATTTGAAAGTTTTTTTTTAAATAATTTAATAATAGTATACAAGCGGTACATAAATATTTAAATTAAAAAAATATACATTATAAATAAGTATGTTTATTCCGTTTTACGTAACCCCTCGTAAATTGGTGGATTTGTTTGTGACTGACATTACATGGGCAAACAAAACCAATAGTGTATGATCCCACTATCTCCCAACAAATCCCGGCCGATCGCCCCCAGGGATCAGTGCGGGATTTTCCCTCTAACCATTTTTAATTTATATGAAGCATTGAAATTTTATAATGAAAGCATGACGCGCGGATTGAATATTCATTTTGTGATATGCATATTATTACGTAGACGTAATATTTGCATAAAAATTAAATAACGTTTTAATACCTAATATAAATTAAAATTTTTTTTAATATATCTTCTAAAAATGTAAAATAGTCTTATAAAGAAGGCGAAGTGGAAACCACGGAACGGTTAGGTCGCGTGTTCGAAACCGAGCAGGCACCACTGGGTTTTCGTATGATTAATTTGTGTTTAATACTTCATCATGTGTTAACAATGACGGAAAAATCCATTCAGAACATCAAATTTTGCGAAGTGTACTTATGTCCACCAACTCACAGTGAAGCAGTGTCGTAGGTTATGCTTTAACGCTTTCTCCTTAATAGGGAAATTGTTCAGCCTATTACTTTTATTTTACTTTCATAATATTTGTATGTAAATAGGTTAAATTTCCGTATGAAAACAATAAACATATTTTATTATAAAAATATTGCTGGGAAGCGATAAGAAAGAGTTATATACTGCATTTCATGTTTCTTTTTTTTTAGTTCGTGTAATGTGGTATATAATAAAAAATATATATAATAATAAATATAAAAGTTTTAGATGGTCTCGAGTCGACATGGCCGAGCCTTTATGGTCCGGTGGTTGGGTACATGGGAATCTTAACCGAAGATTACGGGTTCGAGCTCGGGCAAACCATCATTCATCTCGTGCTCGGCAAAGGACAACATCAAGTCTATATAAGACTAACCCCTCCTCAATTCAGGAGAAGGCGTTCACTGGCTATGAGTTAGTGACTGTTTTTTAAAACATATTTATTTTTTAAATAAATATTTTTAAAATGTTCCGTATGTATAATTTATATGCCAATAAAAATTCCATCATAACAAAAAAAAAAAATACATTCTTGACGTATCATAAATTATTGCGTATTATTTTTAAATTGCCATTCGTAAAAATTATGTATGATCATTATAAATAACATGCTTTTATTTATTGTTTATATAATTTTATAAATGACTTACTTAATAAAGAAGAATGAGGTGAAACGATAACACCTTTCTATTAAGTATGTATGTATTCATTTTCGTTATTAAAATAATTAATAACTAAAGAGCAAGTGGCTCGTTTTTGAAAACACTTTGCTAATGAATTTTATAATTAAAATTAATGTTTCGTTTTGTTATTCATTATGAATTTCGTTTATTTTAATTTATCACTTTACCGATATTTTATTAAAATAAAATACGTACAGGTGACAATTTAATATTAAATATATATATTGTAAGGAAAATAATTGAGCTAATAGCTTTTTAAAAATTATATTTTCTTAAAAAGATCAAACTCATTGCTCATTGGAAAAATCAGGCGGTGTTAAAGCATTGATAAATATTTTTGCTAATAAGTATCAAAATAGGGAAAGATATTTTAAAACCAAATATAAAAAATTGTTTCAAATTTTTATACTTGACCCGTGTCTTTTGTTTAATACTATCCTCTAGTCATACATGCATCTGAACTGCACGATTGTACCCCACCTGCATTCACCAAGACAATGGTAACATCCCATAAATGTCCTGCTGTTGGGCAAAGACTTCTCTTCCTACGGAAAAGCATGGATGTCTATAGTTTGGACCGTATCATCACACTGCTAGGCCATAACAAAAGATAAAAAAAGAAAATTAAATTTAGAACGTGGAAGTGAATTGGCGCCAAATTTGTTTTTTCTCGATTGCTACGTGTAAAGTCTGCATATTAAGTATATTATTTCGAATTTTCAAATGTCGAATACAAAGTATAAGATAATGCAAATTCGGTCTAAGTCTCCTGTGGTTTATAAGCTTTTCGTATTTCGGAACAAAACTCAGTATTAAGTCTGTAGTTCAATGTATGTGTAGGTTTGTGGTAAGGTTCAACGGAACGCGTCAAGGCTGTTGCTAAGTGACTCCATTCGACCCGAGTACTACGAGCGCACTACGTTTTACGTGTGCTGCATTTTCACCCTAAATACAATACAGATAAGGTTCATAGGTCGCTAGTTTGACATTAAAGTGCCAGCTGAATTAATCAAGTGCACTGTTGCTTTTATTTTGCTTTTAAAGATTTTTAATGCACTCAGTTATTTTATTTTTTTTTGTAGATTTTTAACTCAACATGTGACATATATGAAAAAAAGTTTCGTATTTTTTAATCGAGTGCTTGGCTTTATGATGATTGACATCGTTGATAAAGTTTTTTAAAAACCGAAATCGAAAAATTTTACCGCTAAAAATAATATTTATGGAACATGTTAATATTTCTATATCATATAATAAGTAGACAATTTTGTTGTTGGAATTGTAAATGTTTTTTTATATAAAATTTTCCTATAGATTCACAACGAAATACATATATATGTACAAATAAATACGATTGATATTATTTGGTATGCATTCTTTTACAATAATAGGCAACCTCACTATAAAATGTAATAAATTTATTATTTTTAAGGACTTAATAAGATTAATTTTATCTATTAGTTTAAAGCGGTAATTAAATTAATTTCTAAAAATATCAATTATAAATCTACCATGTTAATATTACGAGATTTCTAAGACCATCATGTATAATAAGTTATTTTACTTTGTCTATTCAAACTTTAATAAATAAATTTAAAAAAAAACTTTTTATTTTTATTCATAATAAAAAAAACGCCTCCTACATCGATAAACGAAATAATATATACCTAAAATATTTGGAAAATTTTAATTGAAATAGCTAGCTTGTAAATTGTATAAAAGACTGCAATTAGATAAAAAATTGGCAGTTGTTTGTAATAGACTCGGGATAAGCGTAAAACGTGGATGACACTAAATGCAAATTTAGAAGTCAACGTTCAGTTCCGACCTAAATCCCACTTCAAAATATTGTATATTTCATAATGCAGGGTTACCGACCTCGCGGGTGACAAGCGACTATTGATCTATGCGATAATATGTCCTATTTTATTGTAATAAGATCTAAAATCGTTTGTTGTGATATTTAGTGTATTGAAGTTCTCAATACAGATGCTTTAGACATTATTGATGTCATTTTATGTTGGTTGTACGGCCTCCTTAACCCGCCTGAAGTAAGGGGGTCATACCGATGACGGAGACATAGTCTACGTATTGTGAGTTTTTATTAAAATCAGCTGGTATCCAAAATTCGTGGTTTTTGTTAAAAAGTCTACATTTTTTTTTCAAATTATGAATCTTTTATATTATTTTATTTACAACTTGAAAGATAATTTTTGATTTTGGAGATTTCTTTCTTAGTAATATAATTTACAATTTAAAAAAATATTATGTCAAAACTTGAAGTATCCAATTCGTCAATCCTTTAATTTCCAAGTCAAGCATTTGTAAAAATAGTTATCATAATTGTATAATATAATAAAAAAATACAATAAACGGAAAGCTATCATTTTTATAGTTAAATTTATTATACACATGTGTACGAATTTAAAATTTTCATTCTGCATTCACATTTCCCACCTTTATTTGACATTTAAACAGTCCCGTTGTCTATGGACGTGCGAGGTATAACTGTGACTAAAATTCAAGAAGTTTAAACAAATCATGCAAAAATACTTTAATTTCTTGCGGAACATAAAAATTACAACAATTGTTTCCTTCATCATAAAATGTAATATAGAATTAAAAAATAAAAATTGTTATCTATTGCGCTCCGTCTATTCTTTGCCAATTAAAAATATACATCAGTTGATCTATGATCTCTGAATCTACTGTCAAAAGTAATATGATATATTGAACTTACAACAAAACTTTAATTAGTATTTGTTTGCAGTTTTTGTTTGTAACGAGTTAGCTAGTAATTAGCGAAGGCTTTTTTAATATTATTTTCATAACTAATCAAACACTTAGTATATCATTATATGTAATTATGTAGTAACTTTTGTTTAAAATACATACAAATTTGTTATTTACGCCCGTCTGCGTCATTTAACTCAATTTACAAAAAAAAAATTCTTAAAATGACAAGGAAAACAGATATTTATTATTATTTTGTTCTAGTACCGTCTAGTACCGTGTTGGCCAGTGTTTTTCGTATTGCTGTTAAAAAACACACCAATGAGTTTGTCCATATAAATATAATATCTATGGGTTGAGGCGACGAAATACGTAACACTATATAAATACTTACGGCCTCACTTATAAACGTTGCTTAGCTGCTGTTCAGTTAAATACTGTGTTCCTTTCTGTCATTATTGATTTGACATTTGAAAGAAGAAGTCAAGAAGGTATTGTTTAAGTAATCACCCGATAAACGACGCTTACAAATAAGAAAGAACGTTACTAGGTCGTCAATTGGGATCTGTTAAAAACATTATGTCGTAATTGTTTATAGAGTAAATTTATTTTTTACATTTTCCTTACATATGATACAAATTTAATTTTGAATACAATCGAATATGTAATAAATAATTGTAATATAGACAGCGGTAATAAAACAATTTCTCATTCTGTCACGTTTTTTAAATACAATTCGTATTACGACTATTATGGGAGCTACTTAGGGAAATTTGTTTTTTTTTCTTGTATATTAACAATTTAAAACACTTTATAATTCATTCTTATATGGAAGCCTTTAGCATTTCTTGCTTTTTGTCTTTGTATAATACTTCTTTAACTGTTTAAAGAAGCTATATTTTATAATATTGGTTATATAGTAAGAGCATTATTTGTGTTGAAAAAGGCCCGAGCTTTTTTTATTTTAATAACCAAGCAGATGCTAATGAGCAAGAAAAATAATTTATTGTTAATACGAAAGTAAATATATATCAGTTTGTTTGTTACATTGTCACGACTAAGCCACCTAACCGCTCGTAATGGAATTTGAAATAGTACAACTTTAATATGGGCTATAAACAATATGGGTGTATTTATTTTAGAAGTTTAATAACATTACAAATTCATTTTTAACCGTATTTTATTCCCTAATTAGTACAATGTACTAGCACTTATCAATGCTTATAATAATATTAAAATAGTTTCAGGGACTTACCATGTAAGTCGGCTAGTAGCTCATCGTTACTAATATTATAAATGCGAACTGTCCTCTTAAATACTCAATCGATCATTATAAAATTTCGCATACACGTTGTCAGAGGTATCGAAGGGATATATGATACTTATCATTTGAGATACACTGATGCGCTAAAAATAAAGCCTTAAAGCCGCTTAAAGCATTAATTATACATATTCATACCTTTATTAGGTTCTCCTGTTGTCTAGTATTTTTAGTCAACATTTGCAAATGAAATTTAAGCAACTTACACTTTTTAGAGAAATTTTGAAAGTGTATAAAACACTTATGCATAAAATTTAAATAATATTGATATTAATAATTTATAATGTCTGTTATTATTGACATTAAAATGGTAACATTAACTTAATGACATAATAGGACAAGCGTAACGGGACCGAGCAATAAAGCAATAAAAATAACGTGAGCTATTTCGAATGAAATTTATTTAAATATAATGTCAGTTATCTCCATAAAATAACAATTGTTCAACTCTAAGTTGAATCGATACATGGTAATATCGAACGTTAGGTATAACTAAAGTACACCTCTTATTTTTTAGTATATATTTTTAAATATAATATCTATGGTTCGTTTTTGTTTTAGCAAGTGTGTGATCAAGGCGGAAAATATTCTGCCAACGTCACGCAAAATGGATATTTTTAAGTTTTAATATGAGTACTATACTTAGTGCTCTACCACTTTGGGCAAAGCCGTCTGGGAAGGTACTACTTATTCTACCGTTGGTTAATGTTTAAAGTGCTAATGTTTATGAGCGGCGGTGACCGCTGACCATGAAGTGGCCCATCAGCCAGTCTGTATTATTATTTTATTTCAGTATGTATGCGTGACTAGATTATTATACAAGCTATTACAATTTGTCTCCTAAGATATATAAGTAACATTAACCTTAAATAATATTATTAATATATAAAATGTATTTAAAAGCACTTATAAAATGTTGACTTGTATTTTATCTTTATTTATTTTATTACTATATATCATAGTGTAATATAGAAATAACCTCAAAATTAATTTACCTATCTATTTTAATAATAATCTTTTCATACCTTTTTTTATCTATAATCTCAAGTCTTAATTTGGTCATAACGAAACAAAAAACCTATAATGGATAACCATGGAATAAAATTCTGTAAATTTTTAATTACAACGTTTTTTTTTTTAAAGACATGTCGCGTGACCTGTTGACACAAACCGCAACGCGCGTGGATCATAGCGGTGAAAGATATTGCGTAATAATACATTTAACACCTGAAAATGTGAATACATTTTTGAGCTATCAACTGTACTTTGAGAGTATTTTATAACCGTACTAAGAATTCCGAAAATATGGTAATTTTTGTGTTATATATATGGTATTTTTACGATTCGATTCAGGGGATTGTTTTTTCTATGTACGATGATATATTGGGAAAATTTTCCTTTGGAAAATGAAAGTCGAAGATTGTGCTCTATGGCGTGCGAGGAGTATTCGCTGATTTTTAATGACTCCACAGATTAAATTAAGCGCTTCGTACGCTTGTTTAATTTGATTATTATATTTTTTTAAATAGCCGTAACTTATTTTACGAGAGAAAGTTATAAATAATGTACATTAAAAGCATCATTACTAGTATTATAAATTGCAAAAGTAATTTCGTTTGTTTGTTAAGTTTTCAGGTGTTAACTACTCGACCGATTATTATTAAATTTTGTTAAATTAACGTTGTCAGTACATATAGTATATTATTACATACTATATATATAATAACAGCCTGTGAATGTGCTACTGCTGGGCTAAGGCCTCCTCTCCCTTTTTGAGAAGAAGGTATGGAGGTTATTCCACCACGCTGCTCCTATGCGGTTTGGTGGAATACACATGTGGCAGAATTGCATTTAAATTAGACACATGCAGGACATGAATATGAATGAATTTTGCGTAGAATCAATATCGTAACCAATGAGGTCAATCCGAGGTGCGATTATTGCAAGTTGAAATACTGTATGTGTTAAGACTTAGTATAACTCGTACTAGTGTAATTTCAAAAAAATACGGAGATTGATAAATATCAAATTCGTGGAGCAAAATGTACGTGAGTTAATATCTTTTGAAGATACACCTATTAAATACGTAGGTACTTTATTGTTCACGTCGTGGTAAGTGTTTTACGAACTAATATTTAACTCCCGGATTTGGTAGCGCTGTTTGTATTAGAGTTAAGTCGAAAACATCGCACTTGGTACGACCGATAAAAAAACAATCGAATCCACGTGATGTCAGAGCGAGATAGCAAATAACTATATAATTATACATCATTTCATACGAAGAACATGAAAGTCATCGTAAAAAATTAAACAGTTGCGTTGACCGCACAATGTACGCTACATGCGTTGCGGTTACGTCACGTTGGAACCCGTACAAAACTGCTGGTCTGCGGTCACCGGGTACAGGTCAAAGTGCAAATAGTTGCCACGACACAATGACGGTATTGAAAACTACAAACCTGTGTGATTCGAACTTTAAAAGGCTATTTTTGAAGCGTGTTTATTTAGCCATGCAACGGATTTGCAGTGAACATTCGCGTGTTTGATAATGATAAAAATAGAATAACGGAATGAAAAAATAATAATTATTAGTTGTTCTTTTTTCAAATATACTTTTTTTATTGTAAAATATTAGACACGGAGTCGTTGGTTTTTTGCATTTATGCAGAACTAGGTCTTATTGAACGAGAGGGCTTTTAGAAATTTTTATTCTGAAAATCGATTTTATTTGATTTACTGACAATTACTTACACTAAAACATAAGTATAAAAACTTAGTTCAACATTGCGATGATGTAGAGATTTATATGGAATATAATGATAAAATAAAACAATTAGGATAAAATACAACAAAACAGGGAGTTTTTCATATTAAAACGAAATTATATTGATAAAAAAATATAATTATCATTCACCCTTTGACAATAAAATAAGAATGTTTTTTTTTTTACTAAAGACGCAGGGATTACACGATTTGCATAATTTTTTCAAAACATATGTAACGAGTAAAAGAAAAATATCAACAATTACGCTATTATAAGGACCTTAATAGTCTTGGAATAGGGAAATTCACCCCAAGCACAGGGGTTTAATTTTGGTAAATTACAACGGTTACAATACGTTCTTTATTCAATTCCTCACAAAAATAAACCTTTGTTAAACTTCGGACAATTTCTACTAATTTACAATGGTTACGATACATTCTCGATTCTATTTCGATCCGATTTAGACCGAACCGCAAATTAATTGCTCAGTAAGAATAGGAAAACGGTTAAACGGATAGGAGAACGATTAACTTTCGATTCGATTGCGATAAAGTGTCAATTTTTTAGTAGATTTGGTCCCCACTTCGACGTAAAGGTCCATCTGGGAGTTATTGTTTCTTGTATATTATGTATGGCCAGATTGGGGCCAGGCATCCTGCCTCCATCCTTCATGGTCGCGGCGGTCATTCTCAATGAAGAATGAAAACAACGCAGGAGTTATAATAGTATTAAAGAGTATGCGCAAGCAGCTCTCTATTGCCTCAATCTCAAATACCGATAGACAATACGATCAATTATTTTGAAATAGAATTAATATGAAACTAACAAGCATTAAATTAAATTTAAGTGCTTTAAGCCTGTACAATCCTGTTCCTACAGATTAACTCGACTGTATCTACGATTTGGCGAAAATAAAACTGAGCAAATTCGATTACTCGATATAATTAGCAATCGATACAGCCCTAATAAAAACTTTAATTATATTTTGTTTTATAGTAACGCAACAACCAAGAATGCAGCCATTAATGTGTAATTAAGAACATGTTTTAAATTAACAAATCTTGTTCATTTAGTTTATTGCTCGCTATCTCTATCTCCCGCTTATGTAAGATTAATATTACTTTTTATTTTTAATATGTATATAAATTAATGTATTTAATAAAAATTATAAACAATATATAACAAAATTGCAAGTGTCGTTAGTAACCGCAAGCCGAATGTGTTGTGGTTGCGATGCATCTCTTTGAGTCTGCGTTCTTAGCGGTCTGCGGTCGATGGACAGCGCTTTAAGCTGCAAATTCCACTATTGATGGTATTTTAAGTTATAGTTGAAAATTTATGCCATTTATTGAATTGGTTGTAAATTATTCTTAGTTAATAATAAGAAAAATAGTAAATATGATATTAATCTTTTATTATTTGAGTTTTTTTATCGATAATACAAAAGAAATTGACACAGTCAGTAACATAACACGCTGCATCATTTTCATGAATGAATGAATGAAACTAAGAAAAATGAATGAAACGATTTTGGCGTAATGCCAATGTAGTAAAGACCTAGATTCTAAACACAATTGGTTCAGACAAATGAGTTTTTGATTCCTGACCCAAAATACAATTCGTTTCAATCAGGATTCGATGGTTGAAGATGATCAGTCAAAATGACATTAACTGACAAATGTTGTCATATTTGACAGGACTTTATATTTGTTTGCGCGGGAATGAGTAATTCCTTCTTTATATTTTTTAAAACAGAATCAACGCAATTGACGATATAATCTGTGTTCAATGGTCACAAATTAAGTCATTAAAATTCAAATTGAGTCATAGACTATTTCGGTAAAAATTAATCGTAAATTTTGCTATCGTTAATTGCGTTGCACGTAAAACATACATGTATGTATTTGAATAATTGCTGATAACACGATCGAGGTTTTGTAACAATTGAAATAACTGATATAAAAATATCGATAATCGGAGTAATATTCGATTTTAATGAGCGAATCATATTCAGGTCCCTGGAATTATACCATTTATATAACATAAGCTATAAAGCCATTCATTTATACTACATTGTTTTTTTTTATTATAATCGACTAGTAACAATCTATAATTTTATCTGTATTAAAGCGCTGTTTTTAAAAACCGAATCGTCTGAGATACGGCAATCGTTCAATAAACTAAACTCGAAGTACAACTCAATATTATAACGATAAACTTTTCAAACGATGTATCTTTCGTTAAACTATAAAACTATACGGCAGAAATGAAATATTTCTCAATAATTTTCACATTGATGGTCCGTCGGTGCACAATGGAGCCGCGCTGTCTGACGCGGTCGTCGACCCCTCCCCCCGCGAGGCAACAATACCATGTTTAAAACCTTTCATATTGCACTAAAGACGTTTTAACTTAGTACTTAAGTGAATGTCACGTCTGGATGCTATTATGTAAAGAATAAAGTAAGTCTATTGAAGAGATTTTTCCGCCATACGTACATACATACCATATATACCGTATTTTATAGCTATAAAATGAAGGCTATGAGAGCCTACGATAAAATAATATCAATAATGTTTGATAAATTATTCATCCAAATCGGTGTTGCCGAAAAACATATTTCTGGCACTGATTTAAAATTATTTTCTTATAATAACCTTTTTTGTTTAAACTTCTCAAAACAAACAAGCAATAAACCTAAATCTCAATGTTATTAATTTTTGTTTATGTCTAAAAATAATCTTGCATTTTATTTCTATAGAAAAATATAGGAAAATAATTGACTGGAAGGCTAATCCGTTATATTGTACTAACAAGCCATCATTTTAAGTCATTGTAGAGCGTGAAGTGAATTTCAAAAACCAATTATGCACGTGAATAGCACATAGGTGTTCATTTATTTCATTTGAACCCATAAATTTAGTTGAATACACGGGTTCATTCTAAATAGGGTTGCGCTTTGTAACATTCCACATGAAAAGCCAAGAAGATCGAAAGGATAGAACAGGTGGATTTTACCTGATTATCACAGGTTATCGACAGGAAATCTACATGTATCGGGTGAAATTCTGTCGCATATATATGTGGAGTCATTCTTTTTAAGGAGGAATGTTTTTGTCCGGTTGTAGGATATATCCTTAGTGGTCCCTACCATCCTTAATTTATGCAAGCCCGTCTGGGTACCAACAACTCATCACACATTCTACCACCAAACAATAATACTTATTATTGTTGTGCTCGTGTTAGATGGGTGAGTGAACCAGTGTAAGGCACAAGGGACATACAATATTAGTTTCCATTGTTGGAATGGTTACTTCTAACGGTCACAGCATATTTGGCCATTGGTAACATACCATCAGGTGGATCCATTGGCCCGTCTGCTTACTTATATAATAAATAAAAAACAGTCGATTTAGCTAAATGTTATAGATATATAGGTATTATCCACAGTATCACACGCAAATGTTAGGTAATAGGTATATGAGTTAAGTGTCGTGTATGGTATTGATTGGAGGATCAAAGATCAAAGCGTAATAAGTTTTTCGATTAATACACAATAGCAATTGCACTGACAGTTACTGAGTAAAACTTTAATAAATAAATGAAGACTTTATAGTGCTCAAAAACACTTGCGAATATGTGTCATACTAGGAAGAAACAAAAAAATATATATTTTTAAGCTGGGCAGACAAGCTTAGGTCCTTCGATAGGAACTTTTAATTCCATAGATTAAATAAAATTATCTCCATACATTCTTAGGTTTTCGCGATTAATA
Organism: Nymphalis io; assembly: GCF_905147045.1. Classification (NCBI taxonomy): domain Eukaryota; kingdom Metazoa; phylum Arthropoda; class Insecta; order Lepidoptera; family Nymphalidae; genus Nymphalis; species Nymphalis io. Next base: position 11,634,490 of record NC_065902.1, read on the forward strand.
AACAATTAAATAAGTTTATTTTACACATATTACAATCTCGTTAATAAAAACGACAATTTTTTCAGCTGTCAGGAGTTAAAAAAAAATAATCACCGTTATTTTATAAAATTGAATGAGTTATTTAATATAAACAAAATTATTTCAGTATGCCTTTATAGATTATAAATGACTTTAATGAATAAACTCATGTTGAATTTAACGAATACAAGAAAATTCAAAGATTTCGCCTTAACTGTAAATGTTGAGTTACTATAACTGTATTTAAAGATTGCGTCCATTAAATATGCTGAGATATGAATTGCGATACGAGATTGAGATAACTCGTATTAATGTTTCGAACGAGGAAAAGATCGTTGAGAGATATCACGTGAAGGCTTTCAAAAAGATTATTACGATTGTTAACTTGTAATTGTAATTTGTTGTTATTAATGTCAGAATTTCAATTCGTAATAACGAATTTAAGGGATAATATTCCTTATATAAGCGAGGATTAGAAAGGATTGTGTGTGCAACTTGATGTGACATGAGGCACAATTTCTCAGCCACGCTGCGCTGCACAACGTAACCTTGAACTGTCTGCATACGTAAAACAAGTCAGACGCATTATAATCTTTATAGCAAACGCTACGTGCTTTAACTTACAATGTTTGTATGCCATATTGATTAAATTTCATATAATATATATATAAATACACACACACATATATACATATACATATAAATACATATATGTAAATAATATGTAATAATGATGCTTTTTGTAACCGAACAATTAGATTTGTTTTTTTTTTGGGAATCCGGCAAATGTTCGTTCTGATCACCTTCATTCATAGACAAAAGGTCCTATGAATACAAACCGATTCTAACACAATGAGCTGCTAAGCATGGGTTCTAAAATGTTACGTCCTTTTCACCTGCAATTACAGTTGCACTCGCAATACAGCAGTACAGTGAACTCGTATTTGTCCCGGACGTAAAAACAAATGGCATCTTAACGCCCTGAGAATCTAATAGTCACCACCACCATCACGTATAGCCATGCTTTGTACAGTGTGTATTTCATTTTTATCTATATACTAGCTGCTCTGCGCGGTTGCCCTCGCGTTGCGTGTTGCTGCTCCCATAAGTCAATTGGGTTTGCGATGATTCTCAATGAGCTTAACGCAAAAAAAAAATCTTTCAAATCGAACTCGTAAAGTTTAGCGCGTTCAAAAAATAAACTCTTCAACTTTATATAATAGTATATATATTTATTATTTTGTCATAATCATTGCTATGCAGTTTTACATACATTTTTTAGATAAGAAGGACTTTTTTATTATAGGCTACCCGGTGGGAAGGGGTCACCACCGCCCAAACACATACTACGTAATTACAATATCAAGTGACATATTTGCCTTATGTAATTTATATAAAGAAAACGTATCACAGCTAGAAGAATATAGATCAGTTGCTTTTCAAAATATTTTATTAAGCAATGTTTGTTAATTGCTTAGGTCCAATCTTGCAATCTGAATAACGACTTCCTATTACCCCACGGAGTTGAAATTTTACATGGACTTGATTACAAATTATATATATATATATACATTTTTTATCAAACACTAAATGTGTTAGTATCGCTAAATATAGCCATTAGTGGAAACAGTCTCTAATGCATCACGTACCGAGGCCTAAGACTTAAAAACTAGGTTAATGTGAACTGTGGAACGAAATTGACGATAACTGTAGACAATTAGTGCTCAGCCATTTCACTATGCAATGTCTTGAAAGCTTATCTTAAATGATAGTTTTATAAAGTAAGTGTGAAATGCAATATTACATATAATGATATCTTTCTAGTACATTTCGCTAGGCGTAATATATATATATTAAACTTCTGAACCAATATTACATAAATGTTTCAATGGTGGTAGAGTTTTGTGCAAGCTCGTCTGGGTAGGTACCACCCACTTATCAGATATTCTACCGCAAAGCAGCAGTACTTTGTATTGTTGTGTTCCGGTCTGAAGGGTAAGCCAGTGTGATTACAGGCACAAGGGACATAACATCTCAGTTCCCAAGGTTGATGACCCATTGGCGATGTGAGCAATGGTTAACATTTTTTACAATGCCAATGTCTATGGGCGTTGGTGACCCATATGCTCGTCCGCCTTACTATTCTATAAAAGAAATGTTTTACCAAAAAACGCATGACGTTGTCGAGGTTTTATTTATGGTATATAATATTATTATACTACTTATAAAATAATTTTATATACTCAAACTTTCATCGCAACGCGTACGTTACGTTTTGCAGTTCCAGCTGTTATCAATTTAGACAATTGACGTGACAAGCGTAAGTTTCATCTCCTTGTATACATAAGTACTAGCTAATCTACCCGGCTTCGCACGCTTTGAGAAAAGAAAAAAATATTTTGTATAGGATTTGCGTAAAATTCTTGAGCGTCTACGTCGGGGAAGGAGTAACAAAAAGGATTAAAATTTAAATTATATTTTTACAACAAAAATAAGGTTACAATATAAATCACATTAAAATATAACCTTATATAATTTTATATTATATTCTTTCAGTAAATTGTATGTACATAATTATATAAATACATAAATTTTAATGATGGCTCCAATTATAAATTATTTGTATTATTATTGTGTTACTTTTCGAAATACATTTTCAAAATAGAATTACGAAAGTGTTTCTAAGCGATTTCGACAAATTTATAATGAATAAGACCCTTTCTCGTAAACTTGTTCAATTGCCGTATCTGATTGCTTTATACTATACGACCCCTCCCAATGCACTTTGAAACTAAACAATAATTGCTAACACCGTAACCCTTAATGCCTATAACTTAAAGTGTATTTTTCATTAACACGGATACATGCTGATTTCGTCCTGTCCTACAAAACTCTCTGCAGTCCGGATGTAATTTATATCAATGTAATAGGGTTCAAAATTGCATATCAATGTCTGTAAGTGGTTTGGCGTTGCATTCCTGCATGGACGCATTCTTGACGGCTTCGAATCCACATTTTAATTGATAAAAACAGGGGTGAGCCCGTTTTGCTATAAATACACTTGTTAAGGTCGATGAGGGCCCATTGAAATAACTTTATTGACGAAAGAGCTGTCAAATTACACATAACCGCGAACGAGTGTGCCTAACACTCATTTACACTCTTTTTTTTGGTGAGGTATCGTTATTGATTTTTTTAAAAGTTTTTGGTTATATTTAGTCACGAAATTTTTAATATCCTGCGACATTATTCACACCAGGCCATCAGATCCCAAGCTAAGCAGAGCTTGTACTACAGAAACCTGACAACTGATATACTACATATACTACTTTTGTTTTGTAAACACATGCTTATATAGATAATTACACCCACACTCAGGACAAACAGACATGTCTGTCCTGGGTGGGAATCGAACCCACAACCTTCGGCGTGAAAGGCAAGTATCTACCAACCACGCCAACCGGCCCGTCATAAAAATAAATAAAATAAGTAAATAATTATAAAATAATACTCAATACAATTTTACGTTAAATTATTTTGTTAAAATTTATTAATATTTAACATTGTTAGAAAAACCGCCTGCAATTAGCAAATCGATAACTACAAGTCTTTGGAACGATGTTAAAGAAAGTGTATATAACATTGATCGTGGATTCAATTTTTTTTTTTTCGTTTACATGTGTATTCTATGAACGGCCAGTACGTTTGTTAGGGTACCGGGTAACATCAGCAAACCGGTATCGGGAACCCGTATAGCTAACCTTGACTGCACTGGAATACATGCATTATACATGCTTCTACGTACAAACACCACTTACATACTAATACATCAGAACATTGCTTGTAACATTAGAGTCATGAGATTAATCGCTTGAGTTTATTTTCTTATAAGAACACTATTTAATCTGTGCATTATATGTTTGCATTGGAAATACAAAACCTTTTTTAACGAAATCCATTTTTAAATTCAATTCAAGTCCAAAATAAAAGAATAAAATATTCGTAGTTGGTATTTAGGATGTCGTTTTTCTCACGGAACTATTTTCGTACGGAAATATTTTATCAGACATATTTATTATAAAACTATTATGTTTATTTTAAAGAATTAAATACAGATAAAAAACTTAAAAATTAGTACGCTAAAATTAATCCATCATCCTTAAAACATCAACATTCTATATTATAATGCATCGATGTATATATATGTTATATATCAAATTAACGCTTGGGCGGATTTAATTAAATTACGTATTATTAGATTCTATGGTGATGTTGGCAACACGGAACGGCGTTACACATACAATATGGCGGAGCAGGAATTTATCAACAAAAATTGTATTTAAGGTTTAGTACACGATATAGCAGCAATAGTTCCCACATTAAGGAAATATGTAAAGATTGTATTAAAATATATAATAAAACATAACAAATAAACAGATTACGCATTCCTAGTTTATATAAAAACCTATTTAAAAGTGCTTGTTATATCCTCCATTTAGAGCTTAAATTTTAAATTAAGTAAACTTTATTCTGATTGACAACCATTTCAACTCCCTAATCATAACTCAGTCTTGTCGAAATGGCACAGACTAACAAAACATTCAAAAGTAAAAACATTTTATTTAAATAAAGGTTTTATATATAAAAAAAGTCTTATCTATAGTGTTGACCGTTGAGGCGTTTGTACAGAACCAATACTAAGTGTATAATCAGCTCATGCTCAAAAAGAAAATGCATTGTCTATGGAACTGAATCAACGCTTTTCAACTCCGTGGGATAACAGGAAGACATTTGGTTACAATTCTAGTTAAAAGATTTAACCTAAACAAACTAACAAACATTGCAAGCTAAACAAAAGCTTATAATAATAATAATTAGGCTAACTCTATTCCTATATGCTTTTTAAATACGATTAAAATTTTCTCAACCCCTTTCTGAGTGGCTTCCTTTATTTACGAACTGTCCTAACTGTTATTAATATTTCCTTATTTTAGTGCCTTTTTATATTTAGGCTTTGAATTAAGGAAAATATAATACGCCTTTAAGCAGGTTAAAATGGTGTTCGATTTAAAAAAAAAATGCTTCGTATTTATCAATAGCATCTCAATAGCATACTGTCTGCTATTGTTATTGCGTGATGACAGGCATCTGTTTTATAGATAAACGAAGTAACTGAGCTGGAAACAGAATCTAGTTAAATGGTAATTATATTTATATTTAATTAAAAATAATTAAATCAAAACTCACGCTATACTTAAAGTGGAATTCGAAATACAAAAAATACTTAATTATTAATTTATAATATTTTATCTGCATTATAATATAAATGAATAATGTTTTTTGAATGTCGTTTTTTTGGCTAGATTTGCTGATTAGTTATCGGACGCATAGCAAGGTAGTTCTTTAGGTGAAAACCCAATAACTTTTAATTTTGTCTTTTCATAATTATTTAATATTATTTCCTTAATATTTCTCAGCCAAAAATTAGAAACTAAAAGAAATTTCGCTGAATAATGTGATAAGTCTCTTTTTTATTGGAAGGAACAGATTAGTTTTAGAATTATAATAATATCTGTAAATTAATATGGATTCAATTTAAATATATAATTGATAAGCATAAAGTTTGATTTATATTATCGTTAACTTTAAGACGTCCTTTGCCGCCATGTATTGCATGTATTTATAATCTGTGCCTTATGACACAACGGTAATAAAAACTTTTATCACTTAAACACATTCATCCGAGCTGGAAACGTTCGAAATTCAAAAAAAAATCGCTCGTACGGCATGAATGAATCGCGTGTACCGTAGCGACAGTGACCTTGCTGCACCGCTCCCCGCACGCAAATTATTGAACGTCGGGCTCCGCTGCACTTCCGTCGGCAGCCCTTGTTTGTCATTTCGGTGTGTCTCTATTAATGTTTTTTGTTGCATTGTTATAACCTAAATGCAGTCAAGGAGTTTACACTGTTTTGGCTGTCATCAAAATGAAGAAGGTTTTTTATTTGGCTTTGGTTTTTATAAACATTATCACATACAATCATAGTTTCGTGTATTAAAGCATATTATATAAACCATCTGTTTTCCGCCATAAAACAAAAACCATTTTTTCTTTCGTAAATAAACCTATTGCACATGCTGATTGTTTTTTTTGTGTATAATTAGATATTATATATAATATTATTATAAAATTGTTTTGATGTACTTATACTATGTTGTTTTATAACTATTACATAATTTTTACAAGATTGGAGGCCAATCTGCGCAAGCATTGCGTTGGCCAACTGCAAAGGCTACTTATATATTATTGGAAAAAGTCTTCAAAAAGAAATCATGAGAAATCCTTCATGTGTATGTAATTATAAGCAGCGGTAGAGCATGGCGAAAAAACTCCGTTGGTTTAATTATCCTTAACTGAAGTGTTTTTGTTCAAAAATGAAAGTTAGTAAATTAGTAAATTTTAAATTAAATTTTTCCTTTGTTCATTGAAATATACAACGTATAATTCCCGAATACAATTTTTATGTACCGTCTTATCATCTTGAGAACGATGGTCCATATGAAATATGATCTATGAAACATATATATAATAAAACTAGATAACCACGGTCCATCTTTGCCCAAAAAAAATATAAGAATAAAAAAAATAAAAACTAAAAACAGCGCCATCTATCGGATCGCTAGCATAGCTATGAATCATCGCTTCTACAAAACAAATATGTACATTGTGTGAATGTGGCTTCAATTGGACAAGTCGTTCATAAATTAAACGATCACTAGCAGATGCACCAACGATCGTATTATTTATATATCGCTTATGTACGATTTAGTAGTATATGTATGTAGCAAAAGATACATTTATATCTACTAGCTATCCGGGAAAGACGGCAAGAGCAACATAAGCACTAACTAATATATATTTTTTTTCCGATATCAACAATCATCGTACTGTATCATCCATTTTACAGAAAATCTTTAATGAATTATACTTATATCCAAACGTGCCTAAGCCGTCCTCATGAATAACCGTCCATTGGTAAAAACCGTATGAAAAGCCATTCGTTTTAGAATTTGTCGCGTTCGGAAAATAATACAGATAAACTCGGCGACATTATTATAATACACAATGATACTAATACTATAATAAAGCAGTCGGATTAGAAAAAATATTTTCGCATTTGATAGCCCAATTTTGAGGAAGGTATCATCACGCTACGGCGTATGGGTGCTGAGCAGGAACGTTTAACGAGAGTAAAACCGCGGAGCAGCTACTTTATTGTAAAAGTAATATAAATTGCATTTAATTTTATTACATTTCATGGAGCTTTATTATCAACGTTATTTATATACGATGTTATGTTTTAAGCATAAACTTGGCGGTTATTAGAAGCGACAATTTAAAAGCAACAAACCTTTAATTAATTTTGTAGCGTTCAAAAGCAATATTGTTTTTTTTTTAAGAATCAGTGTAAACAACATGTAGTTATTGTTTTTTTTACAATCATTGTATTGTGTATGCCAGTTTTTTTTTTATTTGAGTTCAAAAAAGGGGGAGTTAAATGTCTGACGCGAGTATTTTTGCGATTTGAATGATTCGTCGTCCCATATTTCGTCCCGGGTACCTGATAAATACCGTTCTTCAGAAAATCGGATAATCCATTAGACTGGATTTTGATTTTGCTTCGCTTTTCATAGGTTTTCATTACCTTATACAATTGCAATGTGACATCCGATTTCGATTACATAAATTTTGTTGTATGAATAGATATTTGTATTTAGAAAGACTTTTACAAGTCCGAAGCATCAAACGCTACCGTCGGTTCGGAATGTTCCGAGAAGACCCGGCAAGAAACTCAGTTGATATTCTTTTTTTTTTAAGTAAAAATTACATAAAATTAGTTAATTCATACATTATATCCAGCTATAATTCAATCCAAGCATATCATTTTGTCAGATATATATTCAGAAACAGAGTAATAGGCTTTACTAATAAGATTATTTATAATAATTATTTGAAGGCTGTTTAGCGGCAACTGCAAGCGGTTTAGACTGTGGAATGATATTAAATTTATTCTTGATTTTACTTGATAGAACATTAAGTTATAGTCGTAGTTAATCGATAAGAAGATTAAGAGGTGGTTTAAAGGACAGCGCAACTTCACATAGAGACTTATCCTGAAAATGACCTACTTAATATACTCAAGTTACCCGTCCTAAGCCTTGTCCTGAGACTACTAAGGGTACTTGTGAATGTGAAATTCGTTTCAGGTCGTGATGTAATTAATCTATTTTCATGACCTTTTTGTCAACGAGGGTCTGCCAGTCAAGACATTAGTATGTTGGAGTTTGGTGCCTCCTATATGAGCTATGTCCTGATTTTTATAAACATGATAAAATCTACTGATTTAGACTATGGTGGCCATAAATAAACCAGCGTTCTATGCAGGGCGCAACATAGTGCACTGATTTGTGCGCAAACACAAATGCACTTTATTTCTTCTCTCATTATCCAATGAGAAATCCGGCATGATAGCAACTTAAATACTTTTCGAGTAAACAGCTGAGAATATATCGATAGAAAAACCGATTAACTGTTTATTAGCTCGACTGCGGCTTTGAACCTAGGACCTCGAGATCTACGGCCTCACAAACTAGCCAATAGACCAAGCGTTTAGTACTTTTTCTGTGAACGTAATAGTTGTTATCTTTATTATTATTAACTATCGAGCATTCCCAGATACGTTTCGAGAATTGGACGACGGGATTTCGACGAGTCCGCTTCATAACGAATGAATGTGAACTCGGAGCCTTCCAATCATGTCAGGCATTCTTTAATCAATAACATTCCTGAAACCAGATTAATTAATACTCTTTTAAATATTTACCAGTAATTTAGTACTTACTACTATTAACGAGGATCATAACTTTCTATGTATAAAAGTGGATTTTTAATTAATAGACCATGAAACTTGACATTTATGTATTTTTTGTAGGAGATTTTAGGCTTAATATAAATGAGACATTTTTGTCTATACGGAAACAATATATAAGTAATTTCTTCAACAAGAACGAAATCGCCAAATCGCTGATCCACAGATAAAACATGTAACATAAAGAAATATAACACGACCTCCTTTACTGTTTTAGAATTGATGCGAACACTTAATCCGACGCTAATCTTCTGATGTTCAGAATTAATTTAACTTAACCACATTGCTAGTCGGATTACAGCGAAATACTTAACTTAATTTCATTTTAACTTAAGACACCGGGATACCTGGATTTATTTATAATTTTTATAATTAAATTTTCGTTATTATATTATGTAGCTGTATTTTTTGAAATTTCGTTATTAATTATTTACATTCAAAGTATTTTTAAACGAAATTCTTTATATGTTTATCTATTACATAATTATATAAACCTCGAGGAACTGATGTGAAGACAGTACAAAAATGAATCGTCTTATGCTTGAATGTTAACGCAAGATCACAAAGATACCTTCATAAATATGTCATACGAAATTATGCCACATCGCGAAAACGCGGTGGGCCGTGGCAAGTGGACTGTAGTAGTGAGCGTTTTCTTTAAAAAGAGGGGAAGCAATTGCTATCCGTGGAACATTTACGATTTAGATATTTAATTGTGGTAAAAATTTACCATTTTTATTTATCTTTAATACCACATCATTACGTAGATAATTTGATATAACAGTGGAGGACAGGAGGAACCAATATTAAAATGAAAGCAAGCGAAATATTTGTCACAGATATAATATAATAATTACGTATGACTGTTTTTTTCTAATTTAAAAGTAAAAAGGGCAATTTAGTTTTAGTAATATTTTTTTAATAAATTTATTATATTGCTTTTACTGTTTTTAAAGTTATTTTAGAATATAGTATCAATGTAGAATGTACTAGTGAAGATAAATTTTCAGAATCTATTCTAAATTCTTGGGCCATTATGTTACCTTAGTACTTGCACTATTGTGGTAGGTATACTAGAGGGGCAAAATATTATAGACAATATAAGCAATTCATTAAATATATATAGAATGGTTGTACAGATTTTTCTGAAATTATAAAAAATATTAGTTTTTTACAAGATAGCGGAAAACACCTGCGTTTTTTTTTAAATTGTATTTTTCCATTGTATACCGCACCGCACCTAACAACAGACAGCTTATATAAATCCAGGCAAGTTTGTCTGGCCAGACAGATGACAGAATAAACTTATTTAGAAGGCATTGTATGTGGACACAATTGTTGGATAACTTGGAACAACAAAGAAATGTTTTTGAAAGTTATTCTGTTCAAATGATTTAAAGAGCTTCTTGATTAAGTTTTTAAATGTAAAATTAAAAACATCAAAGTACATTAGTTAGAAGACTTCGAAATCCAGACTTCTGATATACTTTTTTAATTATGTAATGAACTTGTCAAAAAACGTGACTTTTCCGGGGAGTTGAAAAACTCTAAACTCGAAAACTGCGACGTTTCTTATAATTTTGAGGAAATTGTATACAGGATATATATATTTTTATTTTTACAGTACTGGATATATATATATTTTTACCTGATGTTAAGTGGTCACTATCGTCCATGGACTTTGACATTTTAAGAAATATTAACTATCTCTTACATTGCCAATGCGTCACCAATACACTGACTCACTCACCCTTCAAACCGGAACACAACAATACTAAGTATTACTGTTTTGCAGTGTACCTACCCAGAGGGCTTGCCCAGAGTCCTACGCAGAGGGCTTGCCCAGAGTCCTACCACGAAGTAAAAATAACGTAAACATATACGAACACTGTTTAAATAAACTGTATCTCTCACCATAATTCAGAGTGCTGTAAAGACCTAGGTCTTTTTCATAACTTCAGAACATCCTAGACAGCAGTCAATGTCCTGAATATACAAAACAGTAGGCTATTTTAATAGAGTATTTCTATATTTTGTCCTAAGGATACATAAGGGGAGTTGATCTTTATCTGCGCTATATTTGGTGCAGATACCAATAAAGATACCATGTCTTGATACTATCGCGTGTGAGACGTCGTCTTTACTATAATATTGTTTCTTTCATCTAAAATATCCTATTGTATGGAAATAAAGACTTGACGGTGCTTATCTGGAAATAAAGTTTCATGTTTAGACAGTCCAATTCGATTAGAAAGTTCTTTAATAAATGATAAGAACTGGCCATGAAATTAAAAACAAATGCATATTTAAAATATATTTCTTTTTTTGAAAAATTATAAACGTTTTTGTTGTTATTTTTTATAAAATTGAAGCGTTCTAATAAGTTGATTAAATATGAAGAGTAGCGGGTTTGAAATTAAATAATAAATTTTATAGCGACATAACTCGAAGAAAACGCACGTAACTGATTTTGCAATTCGAAAATCGAACACTTAGATATATTTAGTAGATTTCTATCTCGGTTAAACTAAGTACCTTATCTTATCTCCATTTTATTAAGAACGGTTTTGTTTGATTGGGATCTGCTACCAATAACAAAGGTGAGTGAAGATCCATTAAATGTACCATTAGTTCTCATGACACTTGAAATTGATTACGACTCCTCCATACGTCCTCTCGATCCCGACACGAGCGTCCAACACCGTCGCGCAACGGAACTAGACACGCGCCGATCGATAACGCCTTACAGACAATATAAGGAAACTCACGAATTTCCTTCTTGGAAATCAATGTTGAGTATTCGCCCTACATCCGCGATACCCGAGGGATTGCAGCCGCCTGTTTTGAATTTATAAGCGTGCAACAGCTGATCGCACCGTTGCCGCTCCGCCACGCCCCCGCGCCGCGACGTTGCCGCTCCGCTCGCCGAGCCTCAGAGGCGATCGACCGACCCCCCTCCCTCCTCCCCGAACTAGGTACATTCTACATTTCTCAACGCTCGACTCTGAAATAGTTGGCCCTTTTATAGCTGTGGGAAAGGTTTCAGACAATTTTTGCAATTGTTATTCTGGTATGGACACTTTTAGGTTAGCCGGTCTATAATGAATTGTATTGCAAATGTCGGATTCGTGTGTTGATCGAGTACGTAATGTATGGGTTAGTTGATAGACCTACTTTTCAAGGAATAGTTCTCGGGGCAAAGGTTAGGAAGTCTTAGTTTCCAATTTCTCCGAATTGGATTTTTTTTAATAGATCTTATGTCGACGCGTTAGAGGCGAGAATATCTAAACTAAAATATAGTTATAGGCATAGGTATGTAGTGTAGCAATAAATGTACTGTATTGATTTCCAACATGAAGCGCGACGGTACGGGTGCCGCTGTAGAGAAATTACGCTTTCACATCTCAACGCTCGTCTGCAGTTTGTTTATCATAGGATGCATTATGGCTGATGGAAACAGTAGTTATATCGTGTTAATGGAAAATCTATGAGAGCTCTCGCTTGATATGATACTTTCTAATCTATAGTGTGTTTGTAAACTCCATCAAAGGGTTTTCCTTTCATAAGATTATTATGTCGTTTGAATGTATAAAATTGCAATTTAAATAAAAACTATTCAACTATTATATAACGAAGAATCATAACGATAGTTTCAAAAATAGATTCGAAAGATAAAAAACAACGAGAAAAGAATTTTTTAATTATTATTTATTTAAGTATTATTTTAATTCAACAGTAATTTCAAAACGCATGTTTAAATTAATCTTTATTTATAAAACTACGCTGACAATATGAAAATTATTATACTCTTGTGATTTTCGCATTACGTTAACATCGAATAAAATATTTCTTTGAGTGACAGAACGAATATTTTTTAGCCAATCCGTAGCCTTTTATTTCTTTTTTATTTGATCTAATACAAAAGCAGTGCGAACAAGGCACGCAACGAACCTCGTAAATGCCTGTCAACTGTCAGACTTGTAAACTTTTTTCTCTTTTTTATCTGTGGATGATTCTTAGTCTTTTCGTGAATCGCGGGTGTATTTATTGGTACTTATCATCATCATATTATACACAACTAGTTTGGCCCGCGAAGTGCGGGGAAGGGGGTAGGCTTAAGTAAAAAAGTAGCTCGTCTTTTATATTTTATATATTTTTCTTATCTTAAAGCTTGCTTCATCAACTTTATCAAAATCGATTCAGTGGCTTAGACGCGTAAACGTAATAGACAGGCAGAGTTTGTTTCGCATTTATACTAGCTACCCATCCGGCTTTAATATAAGGGCTATGAATTAAGAAGAAAGCTAAGAACGAGGGTTTTCATAAAACGTTTATATAGTAACATTATACATATAACTCTATGGGTTTACGTGACACACGCCAGCAAAGCTTCCAGATGAGATGATTTTTCAACATCTTATTTATTTATTTAGTAAGGATCTCCAACAAAGGATACAAACTTGCGAGTAACAATCGTGGAACAATGTTTTAAAATATGTGTGCTCCGACAATTAAAGGAGACCACAGTCAAAAATCACCGTCATATTTCAACCAATTCACGCAAAACTTTAATGAATTATACATCTAAACCTTCGTGATGAATAACTCTATCCATTGCTGAAAACCGTATAAAAATTAGTTCAGTAGTGGTTGCGTTCAGACTGTCAGATAGACGCGGTGAGGGATTTTGTAATGATCACTATATAATATAATACATATAACGGCAGATGGAAAGACTATCGGAATCGCATCTCTTAATCTGAACAGGTGCACGTGACATGACAGTTGAAAAAAATGTAATCGCATTAAAGTATATAAAATCGATTTTAATTACAAGCTGTATTTACATACCATTAAGTCTATAAATCGATACTGACCTATTATATCGTAGTAATATTATAAAGAGGTAACTTTCGTTGTTTTTAGGGTTCCGTACATAAAAAGGAAAAATGGAACACATATAGGATCACTTCGATATTCGTCTGTCCATCTGTCGAGGCCCATTTTTTGATGGACACATGGAGATATCATTTTTAAATAAATATCAAGTAACTATTAACTTGAGTCTATTATCCTTTAGAACAGTGAAAAATCAAACTTTTCAACGCAATTCAACGATATGTTCCTTTTTTTATATCCTGGGACGTTATTCACACACGGCCATCTGATCTCAAACTAAGCAGAGCTTGAACTATGGAAACCAGACAACTGATATACTACTTTTCTATTGTAAATACACATATAGATAATTACACCAAGATTCTGGACAAACAGACATGTTCATGCACACAAATGTTTGTCCTGAGTGGGAATCGGACCCACAAACTTCGGCGTGAAAGGCAAGTCAAATTTCTTTACGATAGCAAATTATATGTATAAGGTACTACATACATTATACTTCTCGTTGACCTAGAATCGTGAAATTTGGCAAGAAGCAATGTCGTATAGCAGAAGTAAAAATTCGAAAACGGTAAATTTGTAGATACATCACAAAGAAAATATTACGATTACAAACTTATTTGCAACATAACATAACAGCCAATAACTCGCGGGAACCTACGCAAAGCTAACGATACCAAATTTATCAAAATATGATATGTAGCTTAGATAGAGGAGATAATATATATGAGAACAAATGAATATTACAAACATACAATGTTTTAATATAACTTCACATTAATATAACTGGTTTGTGATACAAATGAAATGAAATCATTTATCTATGTGTATAGTTAGTTTGTGAGAGATACGTACATATAACACACATACATACAAACATACTATATATATATATATATATATATATATATATATATACTCGTATATAACACCCAAATCGATGCTAAGAAAGTTAGATTTCCTTCTGAATTGGGACGTATGGTTACTGTCCTGTCTCATGTAGTGATTGCTGACACGGCGTTTGGTTTCTCTCATTACGATCAAAGAAATGTGACTACAGCTATTATTTACCAAGTTTAGAACCAAGTTTACTCGTCCAATATCACGTCCTATTAGGTAGATAAAATAAAAGCGATATGTTACATACACAAACAAACACACGAACACACAGGCACTTACTTTTATATTATGAGTATATATTGTATATTACGTCATCATACTATAGTTTATACTGAAATTTGTAAATAACCCAATTATCATTTCGAAATAAACATATTGTCTGGTGGATGAGCGTGGTACTCGTGTAACATAAATCTCCAACATAGTAAGTTAGGTCTCCAACCTTTGCAAACATTGTTTACTATCATTTCGAAATGAATAAAGCATTTTTGTTTTGTTTTTTTAATATTAAGTCATATAATAATTATGACTGCAGATTTTTCCATCACTTGATTGTATTTTAAACATCGAGGGTTATCCATGTTTTGAAAGCATATAAAGATGAATGCTATTATATAATTGTATATGTTAAATATTACTTTAACAATGTTTTCCAAAAATATAATTCATGCTTACTGTAAAAAGTTTTGTTTTCATACACACGTTCATCATTAGTCTATTTGACGAAAAAGGTCCTAATGCCATCTCGTTTACTTGAGATAAGACAGCGCTGTTTTTATATTGACAGGTCAACACGAAAGGTATATTTAAGTTTTCGCAATGGAAAATGCTAATCTAAGATGTCTAATCTTATTTGCTTTAACACACCACCAAAAGACACATCAACTTATACTTATAACTTACTTATACCCTTCACGTGATCGCCATGATAATTGGTATATACACTTGGAGAAGCCGGGTTTAGCTAATAAAAAACATAGTCAATGGTTCAATTTTCCACGTAAAAATATATAGAGTCTTATGACTGGCATAATGAAGATGGGCAATTAAAATGATTTCGCCATTTTATAATTTCATTAATCAACAATTATAATTTAATAAAGCTTATTTATTTAATTGTGATTTAACCTAAACTTTAGACGTCTATTATTAAAAGCCACTTTTGGGTTTAGACAAAATAGAGCACAGTTGCATCCCTATATCTTAGTTAAGCAATATGTTCGTGTAATGTATCTTATACAGGGCTTCAAGGGAATTCTGAGGCCGTATCCGACAGCCGTAGCGAAACAGCTTTGTGGATCATGTTTTATACCGTTAGCGTGTGTTTTAAATGCAATGCATCTATCGTTCAACGTTAACGTTTTAGTTAAGATAATACCATAAATTCAGGGAATTGCACGTAAAACTCATGCGCTCACTCAATACATACAAAGATTAGGAGTTTTATAATATTTAGCCTTTTAATCATTTACTATATATATAATGAATCTGTATTCTCCTGTCCAACTGTATTCTCAAGTAATTGACTATATAATTTTTGTTTGTGTGCTTGTCCTCTTTGTGTTCCTAAGCTATTGCTTCGTTTGTAAAGAAAATTTCGTGTGGCGTTTTGCATACCAACGAATGGCCTCGTGAATAAACAATAATTTTTCGTTATATATTTTTAATATACACGTTTTTTGTTTAACCTTATTCTACCCGTGCGAAGTCTTGACGTGTAACTAGTTAAGAATAAATTTCCTCAAACCTAAGCGTTGTGCTTATATATTTTTTTGTAAACAAAAACACGAGCTTAAATAGATATACGGACTACATGGATGCATACTGAATAACTGAAGGTGCAGTCAAACATATTCAAATTTGGAACATTAATGAAATGTTATTTTTTTAATTTTGAATTTAAACTAAGCATTAAAAATATTAACACGAAAACGGTTCACTAAGCTGATTAAAGTATTACAAACAATGGAAAGGCTCAACTTTCCACAGAACAATGATGTTATTGTACATGTGGAACAAATGTACATACATTTAGTGTTATTATGCTAATCTGGAAAACGATGGGAATCTAATTTGAGTTTATTTATACTAAACGCGGGTGGGGCTGACGGCTCGTAGAATTTAAGTCTAATGGCATTCGGTTTAACAGAAGATGGATTAAATTTTTCTAATGTCTTTTTATACATTTATATTTTTAACCACTGACGTAAAAAGCTTAACGTGAAACCTGATGTGATCGATATGGTTCTTAGCTATAAATTTTATTAATCTGTTTAAAGATCATCAGCTCGTTTGCTACTTGGCAAAAAGTTTTACCAACTTTCACGGGTCAGATTGATTTGAAATTGCGATCTCCCGACGCGACAATGATTGTATTAAAATATTATCTAGGTAGTTATAATAAAGTTAAAAAGCTTACAAACACATTCTTTTTACTCTTATGAGGATTTTTTGTATCTATTTAAATTTATAATTTAATTTTATTCTATCTAGTTATTTAATATTCTAAAATGTGTAGCTAATGAAATAGACAATTTCTAGGTAATTATAATAAATTTAAAAAGCCAACAACCTTTAGAGTTTGTTGGTGTTAGCGGCTATTTAAATATATAATTAAATTTTAGTTATTTGATATCACATGTTTCCTGACGGAAGTACGAAATTCTAAAACATGTAACTATCCGAGATGTCTACCCCTTAAGGGACCAGCGTTCGTCTTGTAACGGCAAAATGTGTTCATGTTCTCTTGATCGAATTTCGGCTCGGACACTTTCAAGACGAGTCACATTTACAAAGGATGATATTACATAAAAGTAAAAATTCACTTTCATAGCTCTATGATCATCAATCCGACACGACTGGATACTGAACACTCCAGGCTTTGTCTTTTAATATTGTGTGGACATTTTTTTAATGTTATTTAGTAGGCAGACGGACAAAATGGTGAGTGGTCAACACTTGGCATTGCTAGTAATATTGAGTAAATATAACATCATCAATGCGCCACCTATCTTGAGAACTAAGATTTTATGTCCCTCGTGCCTGTAGTCACACTAGCTTACTCAACCTGCAAATCGGAACACAACTTTAGTGAGTATTGCTCCTTGAATATATAATGATTGTGGTACCTATACAAATGGACTTGAACAAAGCCATCATCAAGTAAATACAATTACTTTTTAAATAATAAATAGTTTGAAGTTGACATTGAAACATTGTTGTTTCTGTTATGTAATTAAATACGTCATAGTTCAACGCTGCGATTATTTACAGGAAATGTTCATAAACAGTTTTCACTCACGGTTTTGCTTGCACGGTAGGGGGAGTGGGGCAGGTATTAGGTATAAATATAGCTATATTTAGTAGTTATATAACCTTCCTTGGGGTTCAAGCTTGCACCATACGATATTTCATTAAAATCGCTTCAGTGGTTTAGTGTAAACTTAACAGACAAACAGAGCTACCTCCGGATTTAATAGCATCGATATGTGGGGAACATGTTGCATTTCCTTTTCCTGGAACAACACCAGCTTTACTAAACTAAATTAAATTGCATACGATCGTACGTGATCTGAATTCATGTTCGTTTAATAAGCGTACAGAAACACTGTACGACATTTAACAATGTTTTTTTTTTCAATTTAAAACACATTGATGGCGTTTATATGCGAAGCAATAAAAGTAATTTGTAAATAAAATACACGGTAATATTTTTCAGGACTGTATATTGTTCTTCCTATGTTATATATGTCTATTGTCATAGCGATCAGAAAAAACTGTTTCTATTGATACTTAGTATAAAAATATATATATTTGATCAATTATATATTATAATACTATCATGGTGATCACGGTGTCAAAATATTTAAACATCAAACAGCCATACCGACATACATTTTTATATGTATAGATGTAAGAAATGAACAGACGATGGTGGTCTCTCACTCTAATATCGATTATATTAATAGGACCGTCACTTAAGCCCTCGATTTGTCCTTGCCATACGATTTAAAGGAAATCGTACTTGGTATTCTTAATAACACTAGATAACCGAGTATGTATATGTCAACAATCTTTTCGAGTTAACATACTAGCTAAACAACAGTATATCCTTTTGAGATGAAGGTTTGAACTCTGGTCACACCAATGTGGACTGGTGTGACATAATATATATATATATAACGAACGAGCATATGGGCCACCTGATGGTAAGTGGTCACCAACGCCCATAGACATTGGCATTTAAGAAATGTTAACCATCGCTTACATCACCAATGCGCCACCGACCTTGGGAACTAAGATGTTATGGCCTTTGTGCCTGTAATTATACTGGCTCACTCACCCTTCAAACCGGAACACAACAATACCAAGTACTGCTGTTTTGCGGTAGAATATTTGATGAGTGGGTGGTACCTACCCAGACGAGCTTGCACAAAGCTCTACCACCAGTGGATATCCGACCAATTATAATAAACACAAACTCATCGGTACTTGTCGAGTAAGAACACGCAATCATCCATAAAGATGGACGTTTTTTAGTCACTGGGTCATCTCGACTTATACTTACTACTCTCTTTCATATTCAGCAAAACGGCTTTATCTTGTTGACGTTTACTAAGGATGCAGTACCGTCCTCATTGCACACTTCAATCAAAGGTCGCTTGGTTAAGGCCAGAGGTCGTTGAACCGGATGCCTTGTTGTAACCAAACTTTTTACAATGCCGTAACTAACTCGAACCGTTGTGCTACTGTTTTTAATCAATTGATTCATGGTTTGATTAACCTACTGTGTAATTAATGTATATAGTGTTTACATTTTTTTTTGAGCCGATAAAAGCCGAGATGGCTCAGTGGCAAGAACGCGTGAATTTTAACCGATGATCGTGGGTTCAAACCCGGGCAAGCACCACTGAATTTTCATGTGAATGTGATTTATGATTATAATTCATCTCGTGCTTTACGGTGAAGGAAAACATCTTGAGGAAACCTGCATGTGTCTAATTTCACTGAAATTCTGCCACATGTGTATTCCACCAACCCGCATTGGAGCAGCGTGGTGGAATAAGTTCCAAACCTTCTACTCAAAAAAAAAGAGGAGAGGAGGCCTTTAGCCCAGCAGTGGGACATTCAGAGGCTGTTACGGATAGGTTTTTGTTTTATGGGTTATTATTAGTTGCATGCACGCTGCTTATGGGTGAGTTATGGCCTATGGCTATACCTATCCTCTTAATATGTTAAATACAAGCGTGTGAGAGAGAAGGGAAGCACCCTATTTTATGTCCTTTTCTGTAACCGTGACAACATGTATGCAAAATGTCAAGACGATTGAGTAGGTAAGATGTGAAAGCCTTACAAACCGACAAACAACTAACTCTAGGATTTATAAAATTAATGATTTGTTGTCAAAGTCAAAGAATTTTTTTTAACAAATTAGCGGCTCGGTTCAAGATTCGTTCCGCATAACTGGTGTATAAAAGAGTGCCTGTAAATAACCTTTCTTGGTCATCTTTTCTTTCGATGAGATGGTTTAGAGCTCATTGCATCACACTTCTCCAATGCGGGTTAGTGAATACAAAAGCAGCTTAAGATGTTTTTAGCTTACTTCACAACCGAGCTTGTTTGTGATTTTTTCACAAAAAAAACCCTAATGTTAACTAAGCATCTTGTAAATGTAGAAAAACACGCTTATTAATTGTCAAATATTAAACATTAAATGAAGATAAATCAGCCCCAGGATCAACAGCTTTACGTACTTTCCTAAGCACAAAATCTACTACTAATGCCAACTGTTTATACTGTTACTGAGAAGTTCGTGATATAAGTATATATTATATTTATATATTTTTATTATATATATGTATTTTTCTGGATTTTTCTTCGACCGCGGTGCAAGAGATGTAAGAAATCGAGGCACTGCACCAATGCGATTGTTACACAATATTCGCTCTGTAAATATTCTCTTCATTTTCTACAATCAATATTATTGAAAAGGAAAGCTGCCGAATTTCTTGTCATTTCTTATCGATACAATCTACTTTCCTTAGCTTTACATAGTTAGTTATTATAATAAATCTTCATTAAAATGTTTTGCCATATATTTTTGAGACTACGTGTTATAGTCCGACTTTGTGTATATAGCTTTACATCTTTGAATTTGGAAAAAATAAAATAAAAAATTAAACCATTCTCGGACTTTTTTGCTTTCAAATCGTTTTTGAATATCCTTTCGTTACATAAAATGAAAAGGTCAGCCAGTTAGTATTTCGATTTAAACGCTCGCTGGACTATAGTAACAATAGGGGTTTATCCCGTATTAGTATTTTGGGTCTATCATGTAATACCGGGGGTATAATATAGGGTCTAAATACCGGGGGTATTCTTAGATTTGAATTTTAATTTAAAGACCGCATCGCTTATTACAATTTTTTATTTTAGTTTCACGTGTTTGTATAAATGGGTAACAGCTCTTAAACCGGTTTCTCCACCAAAAGAGCTGAAATTTTGCATACATTTTTGGTGCTGGTAACCATTAGCCAATCAAATAAACACTATTGAATCGGCATGTTATTAAATAATATGTAAAGCTACCACCAGTTCGGAATGTAAAACTGAGAAGAACCGACAAGAAGTTCAGAAGTTGATCTTTACCACCAATTTACAAAGACATTTTAATTACATAAGTATATACACATTATTTATCTTGCATGAAAGTCAACCACTATTAACGTCACGCCTTTTTATCTATTAGTTTTCACCCGCGTTTTAGGGAGGGGGAGGGATTCGATTGTTAGATACAAAAGAAGTAGCCTTGGGGTTCAAGCTTACTTCATATTAAATTTCATTAAAATCGGCTTAGCCACTAAAGCGTAACAGTACTTTCACCTTTAATACTAATATAGATTTTTATTGAGTAATACGCCTTATATATTTATATTATTTAAACATAAAATTAAAAATTGTATTCTAGATAGTATAGAAAATGTTATTCGTTTTAGCACTTGGAGTAAATAAAAGCGCTGTTGCCAGAAGGTATTTTTTGTAATTAAGCTAATCTTATAATGTGCTCATGTAAGTCCATTCGTCCGGACATTTAATACAGGAGAAAGGTTTTATTTTTTAAACGTATATTTTTATGCTCGTTAGAATAAAAAGCTATCAACCCCGAATCTACATTCTACATGTTGGTGGATATGTATGTATGAAACAATTGGAAGCAACTTCAGGGCGGTTAAAATGACAGGTTAACACAATCATTATTATCATATTGACAGTTGTCATTTAGGTACTTGTTTTGGCGGGAAATGTCAATGTCATTGTTGTAAATATTGTATCTGTTCTTTGATCTTAGTAAAACCTATTTATAAATAAGGATACCCATGCAAATATGTTCTATATTAAGTAACTTATATTTAAAATGTAAATATATATCTTTTTTGGCGAATTTATGGATTTGTAGAAACATTAATATTATGAGTAAAATTATAGTATAAGAAAATTAATCATAACTGAGGAAATAGTCACACAACTTTTACTATATTTCAAACAAAATTTTCGCTTCGGAATTTTTAAGCATTTTAAAATTAGTTGAAGGATTTGCAAGCGTTTACGGAACTTTTCAACAAAACTGTTTTCGGATTTTACAAAACGTAGAACAATGCGAGGAAAATCCAATTATTTCCAATGCATACATTTTTTTTTTAATTTTCTACTGCTCTGTAAAAAGGAATATTTGTTCACAATATTAGACTAATAAATATAATATATATATATTGAATTTATATACGTCTTCAGTTATCGTTGTTCAGTATTTGTATCAGTTGCTCATTTGCCCGTCCGCCTACCTATTATATATAAAAGAATAAGAAGGATTTCGTTATATACAAAATTTATAATGAAAACTATTTACATTCGGCCTGAAACGTTGAACACACACAAAGTAACAACACTAAAATTTAATTCATTCGCATCAAAAGTACATATTTCGAAAACAATGAAATGACAGCACTTAACTAAAATTAAATTACGGTCGGATTTAATTTAGTAAATGTAAAACCAGTTGGACCAACACGTAAAAAATATTTAGTATCAGTGATTATCTGTACGCAATAGCACTGGCAGCATACACATCGTAGCTGTCACATGCTTTTTTTACTATTCTTTTACGCGCGTTTACCATTGTAATTATTATCTGTCAGTGTATGATATCGATGTAATCTATAAACGATTTTTATCGCATAATTAGCTAATTTGAATCTTCTTTCTTGATAAAATGTCGTTAAAGTAATTTTGTTTTTTCTTTTTAATTGATATTTCACTTCTGTTCCAAAAATATTATATCTTGATTAAATAAATATGCAACGTTCAAAAACGAAATGTTTATGTAATAATTAATAGTTAAAGTTATACAACAATTGTATATTCTCAATTTCCTTCCAAATTTTAAATATATAATATTTAAGAACGCTACTTGCAGAAAGAATTTAGATTGTTCTCATTGAAATTGAATGGGCCACGTGATGGTAAGTGGTCACCATCTCCCATAGACATTTGCAATGTAAGAAATATCACATAAAAAATCTCAACATCGCAAATGCGCCTTTTACCGTGTTAACTAAGATGTAATGTAAAATATCTGATGAGCGGGTGGTACCTAGCTAGATGGGCCTGCACAAAGCCCTACCACCAAGTAAATTACATATCTTATCTTATAACAAGTAAAGACAAAAGTTATGCTAACACGCACAATGCGAGTTTTATACACGAGATGAATTATAAACGCAAATTAAACACAGAATTCAGTGGGGCTTGGCCGGGGTTCGAACGCGGAACTTTCGGCTAAGATTGACGTATTAATGATATAGCAACAACCTTTACCAACCTTAACCAAAAATACATAACTAATAAATAGTTAGACAAGCATATAAAGTATCTTATTACATCACTGGTGCCAGGGCCGGATGACTTTGGGAAAAGAGAATTGGAATTGCAGCTTAAGGGGGAAATGCTGCTAGCATTCTTGCCACCATTCCACGCGGTCACGATTTGTACAGTTGCAGTCGCTATTTTTAATTTCGTTCTTTTACATATTTTAAATCTTCAATGTAAATACATTGCGTTTATATATTAGTGGAAGTAGGTATGCTTATCTGTGAATGTCACACGTTTTGTCATATTTTAGAGCTTGAACCGATGTGCAATCGTATTCATGATGTACACCTGATCGATTTCGGACACAGCAGGAAATTCTCCAGGGATACTAGCCATCTGCGCGGGCATAGTGTACAAATGTGTGCGTAAATATAAAAGCAGAGTGCAATCCTCTCTCTTCCTCATAATCCAATGGGACGTCAATTTGACACGAACGAGATCAGGCGCACGCCTTTGCGTGCTTTCAGAAAAAACGGAAATGAAACTGATCCAGTTCTATTAATAAGATTTGAACCCAGACACTCGATATCAGTTTCAGACATTACAGTTCCCAACATATATGAATTATACAATATTATTAGACCATCGAAATAAGTATGGACCCAATAAATTCAAAATGCAATGTGTAAATATAGCCTCGAAAACTATATAACTTAAATATATAACGTAACCTTGTATATAGCGCATATATGTATATATAGCTACCATTAGACTATTTTATCGCTGGTACTAAACAAATTAATGGCCGTCCGTTAATTGTTGTAATTAAAACGAAACAACCTCGCCGTATAGTTTGTGCGTCGTTGTTTTAAAGACTTACTTTTGAATTATTTAAACTTTTATACATAAAGTAAATTTACAAATGTAAGTGTCCCACTGCTGGACTAAAACCTCTTCTTATTGAGGAAAATATTTGGAGCTTACTCCACTGCGCTGCTTCATTGCGGTTTCATATACGTCACCGCTAAGCTAAGAAATAAATTCGCACATAACGTGACCGTTATGTACATTCGTGTATATAATGTTAGTATGGATTAACTTATGATCATATGACCTGCTCCAATTAGTATGTTTCAATGTTAAGTAGGTAGGTAAGTTAAATATAAAACAATGGATGTCTAAAAACAGTTATACAAAGTCGAAGAAAACAATGTACGTGCATTTTATACTTTTTATAACATGAAAAGTTCCCTGGAAAATGTAGGTAATTAGAATAAAATAAAACTAAGAATTGTAATATAGGGTTAAGGGCACATTCTGCAAAAAGCTGAGTCAGTTTTTTATCACATATGCAGTTAGTTATATAAATGTACGAGTTTCCGCCCGCGGTTTCACTCGCGTGTGAGTGGGGCACGTGCTACGTATCCTATGCCCTTTTCTGATTCCCTGACAATGTGGATGCAAAATTTCATGATGATCGGTTTAGTATTTTCGACGTGAAAGCCTAACAAACTTCCGCATTTATAATATTAGCGAGGATCTATGTTTCACTAGTACACCCCGTGACTTCGCTCGCATTTTAGGGGGTCCAGCAGGTAAAGTAACAGCCTGTGAATGTCCCGCTGCTGCGGCTTCTTCTCCTTTTTTGGCGAGAAGGTTTGGAGCTTATTCCACCATGCTGCTCCAATGCAGGTTGGTGGATTACACATGTAGCAGTGAAATTAGACACAGCAGGTTTCCTCACGATGTTTTCCTTTACCGTCAAGCACGAGATGAATTATAAACACAAATTAAGCACATGAAAATCATAATCAATCAGTGCTTGTCCGTTTGAACGCACGATCATCGGTTAAGATTTACGTGTTCTTACCACTGGGCCTTCTCGGCGAGCAGATTTTGGGTGTAAAAAATGTCCTTGGAGTTCAAGCTTGTTTCAAACCAAATTTCATCAAATTCGGTGCAGTGGCTGAGAAAGCGCAAAAGACAAAATGATTTTCGCATTTATAATAATAATATAGATTGTGTTCGAAGATTTGTTCGTCACGATTAAAATTTTAGTTTCATCAATTAGCCTCGTTAAAACAATATCACGATCGATATTAACCAATATCAAACTTCGACCAGTTTGAAGAAATATTTTATATGAAACTAATTTGTTTGTTTTTGTAGGACGAATTTTTATTTAACATTTAATTTGCAAAAACAATTTCACTTTGTCTTGGTTTTTGTATGTCTTCTATTTACTTGGCGGTAATGATTTAAGCCCGTCTGGGTATCCACTCATCACATGTACTACCGCCAAACAGCATTTCTTTTTTACATAATACGTAGGCGGACTAGCATATGGGGCACGTGAGGGTAAGTGGTCACCATCGCCTATAGACATTGCCATGTCGAAATGTTAACCATCGCTTACATCGCCAATGGGCCTTATGTTCCTTGTGCTTTGGGAACTTATGTTCTTTGCGCCTGTAATTACACTGGCTCACTCACCCTTCAAACTGGAACACAACAATACCAAGTACTACTGTTTTGCGGTAGAATATCTGATGAGTTGGTGGTACCTACCCAGACGAGCTTGCACAAAGCTCTACCACCAGTAAATTGTTAGTATTTGTTACGCTTTCAAGGATAAAGCACTAAACCGATTTTGATAAAATTTAAGCTTGAACCCCAAGGACGGACATTGATTACTTTTTTACCTAATAACCGCCCCTCTCCCCGTAACACGCGGGCGAATACTTGTTTTATATAATTGCCTAAGCAAAGTATCGCTATACACGGTCCCTTTGGTTATTCACTGTTTGACAGATGGAACTAATGAACGCCAATGCATATGATCGAATAACAAAATGGTATCGAGTATAAAATGTGAAGTGTGGGAAATAACACGATATTGTAACAAGACGCGTGATTGCGGCGACAAAATTCGATTTTTGTCAGTTTAATTGTTATGTTTATTTATATACTTATTTGGCTAGTAAAAGCAATACAAAATAATGTTGTTTGCCTGGAAGAGATCGCTATGTAGCAATAAGTTTTTTTTTTATATATATATATATAAGCTAGCGCTTGACTGTTATCACACCTGATGGAAAGTGATGATACAGTCTAAGATGGATTCGCTTGCCTAGAAGATGCCTATT
This sequence comes from Nymphalis io, assembly GCF_905147045.1. Lineage (NCBI taxonomy): Eukaryota > Metazoa > Arthropoda > Insecta > Lepidoptera > Nymphalidae > Nymphalis > Nymphalis io. The sequence goes on from NC_065902.1 coordinate 11,661,251, forward strand.
CACTCTAGACTTGAAGGTACCCATATTGTAGGTGGTGGGAAAACCGAAGGTCGGGAGGGTATTCCAGATCTTAGCGTTGCGTATCAGGAACGAGGAAGCAAATCGTTTCGTACGTGTCTAAGATACGTCAACTGCGTACGGGTGCAGATCTTTTCGATGCCTCGCAGTTGTATGGTAAAAAGGTGACGGAGGAACCAAATTAGTAGTAGTAGGAGTTCGCCAAAGTTGTATGATACTCATAATTAGGTTGTATTTAAGTTTTGTATTTATTTTTTATCTTTGCGATATACAATAAAGTGCATAATTATACAAATATATAGAGCTAGACAATAAAAAATACGTTGTACACTTTTGAATTAAATGTAAAGCTACCATCGATTCGGAATGTAGTCTACTGAGAACCGACAAGAAAGTCAGTGGTTACTTTGTTTCATCCTTTTAATTACAGGGTAATAAAGTAATAAGTTTTTCACCCTTTATTTATTTATTTATTTATTTATTTATTAGGGTAACATACAGCATATCGTATATTACAACTTAATATAATAATCATATTTTAACACTTATGCCAGTTAAGTTTCCACTACTGTTTTAACAGGGAAGTGGACTAATTTTGATGTTACATAAAATATAACTATTTATGACGAAGTAAAATTTTAACGTAAATATGGTTATGGTTAATTACTAATAAGTATTTTTCACAAGATTATAAAATTTACTTAAACTATTTTTAAACAGATCAATGTGGTTGTATTTTCTATTATGACTATTACAAGATCTTAGAATAAAAGAATTTTTGAAATAATTAGTTTTATAAATGGGTATTGAAAAAGTATCCTGAGAGCGAGCGTTAAAACGAGGACACTTAAATAAAATCTCACTGAGCAGATATGGAGAATCAATTAAATTATTTAATATTTTGTAAAGAAACATTTGGTCTCTTTGTTCTCTACGTTCTTCAAGTGGCATAAAAACAGAGTCAGGAAAAGTAAATTTGTATCGCAACCTCTTGATAAATTTGTTTTGTATATTTTCAATTAAGTTGACATATTTTGCATATTGTGGATTCCAAACAGTTGACGCATACTCTAAATGTGATCTAACGAAAGCATTGTACAAAATTACAAAGGTATGAATATTTTTAAAATCTGCCCCTTGCCGAAAGATAAATCCAAGCATTTTATACGACTTCATCACTATTTCCTCAATATGCTTATAGAATATAAGGTTGTTGTCTAGTTGTACCCCAAGGTCTCTCACCTCGGTTACCCTTTTTAATTTAGTATTAAATATGGAATAGTCAAAAATTATTTGTTCTTTTTTTCTCGAAAATGTAATTACACAGCACTTGTCAACATTAAGCTGCAAATTATTAGCAATGCAATATTGTCCTAATTTATTTAAATCCTCTTGTAAATGAAAACAGTCTTGATTAACTACAATTATATTATAATTACAGTCTATATACAATTAAATTTATGCATATCCTGTTTGGATATCAACAAAAACTAACTTAAGGCTTTTTATCTCATATAGTATTTTGTAAAAAGCCGAGATGGCCCAGTAGTAAGAACGCGTAAATCTTAACCGATGATCGTGGGTTTAAACCCGAATAAGCATCACTGAATTTTCATGTCCTTAATTTGTGCTTATAATTCATTTCGCTTGACAGTGAAGGGAAACATCGTAAGAAAACCTGCATGTGTCTAATTTCACTGAAATTCTGTCACATGTGTATTCCACCAATCCGCATTGGAGCAGCGTGGTGGAATAAGCTCCAAAAAACCTTCTCTTCAAAAAGGGAGAGGAGGTCTTATCCCAGCAGTGGGACATTAACAGGCTGTTACTACTGTAACTTGTGTTGATTGTGTTGAACGATTTTCACTTTTGAATTAAAATTATATTTCCTTTTTGTTGGCGGCCCTGTTTTTATTATTATTAAATACAAAACAATAAAAAATTTGCCGCTTTGTTAACTTTAAATTAAATTTTGCAGGTTTCCATAGCAAATAATAGCGTTAAAATGAAGTATTTACTTATTTGGCATACCAATTATGGAGTGGTTTACATAAATATAAGGCTTATAAAGTTTTCTGTAGGAATACCTACGAAGAATAATAAATAAATAATACTTTACTTGAATACATTAACATATTCATATATTAACCCTTATAAAAATGATCGCTCAATAAAATATATCTAGTAAAAAGTTTTATCTAAATACGTCTAATATATCACGACAACGTATTTAACATACAGAAAACATTTTTTTATAATTAATTTAACATAATTTTTTGATAATTAGTACTTTTTACATTCGTTATCGAGGTTGCTGATTATATCAGAACCGAAGGGGACGTTAACATGTTGTTCCCAATTAAAAACACTAAAATTTAATTTAATTAAAGTAATTAATTACCAAAGAAATCTGTGTTTAGATTTTTTCGGTTAATTATTATGAAACATTTTAAATCAAGAATTAAACCAACGGAAGGTTTTTTAAAAAAGAGAACAAGAATATTTATTGCTAACTGAATTAATATATGATCAAGTAAAATAGACAGCAGTTTAGTTAATATATCCTTTACAAATGAGAACAAGTGGAAAAATCGACCTTCATACCGAACAAATAAAGTTTATTTTCGATATACGATAAATCAAATCTCACAGCTTGAAAGGAAATCAATGGACAAGACACACGTCCCGGACGCAATCAATGTAGGCTACACAAGGTTGGGTGCGAGCGTGACGTACATACACATGCTATATGAGTGTAAAAGAGATAGAGGCCTGCCAATTTCAGCGAGGTCCCGGATTTTACTGCAGCCTGCAATGTTTAATTAAAACGCAACATGGCTTGTTTATAGAATTTCCTGTAATAAATATGCACACAATGGAGGCATTATAAAGTAAAACAATTTAGTCTTACATTTGTTTCAACAAAATTGTTAATCAAACGATTAGTTATAAATGAGGAATGGCATTACTCGACACCTTTATCCCCGTTCACTGAGCACCTCATTGCCCCTTGACCGCGCCGTGTAGTCTATGAACTATACAAGGTGAAATAAACTGAGCTTAAGCCACTACGCTTCCGCGAGGGTACTCGCGATTACATGGATTTCAGATTTTTTATAATTACACACAGCTTTTCTAACAATATTTTTTATTGCTTGGGTTTAAGCATACAGCCCTGAATTCTTCCTTTAAAATCTAGTGACATATCGAAGGTTAAGTAAACAATAATTTTAATATTGTTCAATATAATTATATATGTGTATATATATGTATATATTTATATATAATAACATCCAATAAAAAACGATACAAATTGATAAGAATAAATTTAAAAACATGTGTCATCTGATTATATTTAAACATAATACCTAGTGCTATAAATTTTCTTAATAATGATTAATATTTTCCAATAGCCAATCAGAGGACAGATCGTAACGTTATCTCCTAATAAATATTAAGAAAAACGACGTCAACCAATCCGTGCGCCCCATTTTCTCTGACGTCATTCGGTATTGCTAATACAGTCTAATGAGAAAGAAAATAACGAGCGTCGTTATTTAAATACACTGATTTTTATTAACAAATCGTCGAAAGAATAAATTGCAAATAAAAATTTACATAAAACAGTCGGGCGATCCTTGCGACTTTGTCTGTGAGAAGTGAAATACAAGATTCCAGCTTAAGTTGCTGTAATGAAAAAATTATTAAACTATTACGCTATGCTTGGATTTGGATACTTTTTCGGTTCTAATTTTTGTATACTTTAGTTAACTTAGTAAATTATATTATAAGGCCCATTATAAGGAGCCATATTGATAACTGCCATCTCAAACCCGTCGATTTGTTTGTAGTTCTTCTTGTTTTGCGTTGTAGAAGAACATCGTGAGGGGAACCGTGCATTCGAAAACATGTGTATTTTTTTTTATAGAATAGGAAGGCGGACGAGCATATGGCCCACCTGATGGTAAGTGGTCACCAACGCCCATGGACATTGGCATTGTAAGAAATGTTAACCATTGCTTACATCACCAAAGCGCCACCAACCTTGGGAACTAAGATGTTAAGTCAATTGTGCCTGTAATTACACTGGCTCACTCACCCTTCAAACCAGAACACAACGATAACAAGTATTACTGTTTTGCGGTGGAATATCTGATGAGTGGGTGGTACCTACCCAGACGAGCTTGCACAAAGCTCTACCACCAGTAAAATAGCGTTGTGAAATATCTTCCAAGCTTGCTCCTCAAATGGAGAGGAGGCTTTAAGGTCAACAGTGGGACATTTATTGACTGTATTTTACTAAAACGAAGAAAATTTAATTTAATGTGTAAACGAGCGAATAATTTTCATTACCTTATTTACAAAAACGATTTCTTATTTACTATTGTTAAATTTTTATTTACCAAAAAATATTTAGCTTGAGTGATGAGTTAACACTTGTAGTTAAGTCCACAACTTTATCAGTGTAGGGCAAAGGCCGATTTTTTTTGGATTACTTAGAATCGAATATATTGAATTGATATGGCAGAAAATCATCATCAAGGGCAGGCGACATAAGCAAGTTTGATCACGATACAAACACAGCACACACGATAAAATTTTTAAATAAAAGCATGTGAAAAAATTGTAATGGTCGGATTTGAAGCTATTATCTTTCATTGATAAATACGCATTCTATCAGGAATGTATATATTAAACAATGTTGGTTAACTGTTGCGAAATAATAGTGTTATTTATATGTATATAAACATCATTTACTTAGCGTGAAACGGTTTGACATTTTTCAAGTAATAGGGCTCAATTGTCTTGACTGACATTTCGTTAAATATACGTTAAACGAAATACTAAAGGTTGTTTCACATCTACTAGCAACCTATTCAGCTCAAGAGAATTTAGACAAAAGTGTGTCACTACTCGACTACGACAGTTTTTCCGATACTTTTTGGTTGATTCAAAATTCGATTGTTTTAACGCGCTATCTCAGAATCTATTATACCGATTTGAAGAAGTATGTTTGCGTTCGGTTACTCATTTGTTGAAAGGGTTAAAATGTATAACGCCACGTTGACCGCGTAAATCGCGTGAAACAGCTAGTAAACTTATAAAAAAATCAGAAGTCCTACTTGCATAAAGTATATTTTGATTTTAATTAAATTAAATTGAGATTAAATTATTGTAAAAGCCGAGATATTATAATTTCATTAGTGACATTAAATGATGATGATATCCTGACCTGACGGAAATGTCGACATTTTGTTTTTAATTCAAATTTCGAAAGCGAACGAGCAAATGTTCCACTTATTGGTAATTGGTTTTTTCCTATCCAAAATGTTCCATCCCTGTGCCTATAATTGGCTCACTCACCATTCAAACCGGAACACAATCAGTATTGCTGTTTGGCTGTAGTGGAGCTGATACTAGACGCGAATACACTTATATAGAAAACGTCACAGATTACACACTAATTAAATTGACAAAACTAAGATTCGTTATGCGTTTAAACACCATACATATGTAATTAGTTTATCTTACATAGTGTTTAACAAGGGAATCGGCAGCATCTATAGTGTTCCCTATCATAAGCTAGTCCTCCATTCTATGTGAATCAACCTTAAATCACATTTTGGCACTATACTTCAATGCGCCCTATTCTATAAGCTATAAAGGTTATAATGACTTTTAAAATGTCAATTGAATGTTGCCATAGGAATTCTGCAAAGAGTTTTTATGGTATAAACTTTTAATTGAACTTAAGTGTCGTTTGAAAAATTCTTAGCCTTTTTTAGACTTATTTATGATGTCATTTAAATTTTATTTACTGAGCTTTTAAGCTGCCTATATACGGGATAGAAGCAATTTATGTGAACAGAATAAATAATGACAGATAATTAAAACAATATGTATTTATTTAATAGTATTAATTTTTTTCTGTGTAATATATGTTGTCATAATAAATATGCGTTAATAAATGTTATATTTTATATTTGTAGCAGATTTTTTTATATTACTGATGTAAGTGGTCACCATCGCCCATAGCCATTGGCGTCGTAACCATTACTTACATCACCAATTTAAAGCGGTACGAAAGTTGGAAACTAAGATGCTATGTTCCTTGTGCTCGTTGTCGCACTAGCTCACTCACACTTCCAATAAAATATGTGATAAGTTGGTAATATCTATCCAAACGAGCTTGCACAAAGCCCTTTTTTATAGAATAGGAGGGCGGACGAGCATATGGGCCACCTGATGGTAAGTGGTCACCAAACGCCCTTAGACATTGGCATTGTAAGAAATGTCAACCATCGATTACTAGCCAATACGCCACCAACCTTGGGAACTAAGATTTTATGCCCCTTTTGCCTGTAATTACACTGGCTCACTCACCCTTCAAACCGGAACACAACAATATCAAGTATTGCTGTTTTGCGGTAGAATATCTGATGACTGGGTGGTACCTACCCAGACGAGCTTGCACAAAGCCCTACCACCAAATAAAAACAGAAAACTATAAAGTCCATATAACACACATAGCTAATTGTATCCGTGTGCTAGTTTCACAAAACAATCGATTCTATATCAATCGAATATTCTGACATTTAATTGACATGAAATTGCAGACAAGATGGCGACTTCCCATGATACGTCATACCTTATAGGTCACCGTTTAGGAGGCCTGAATAATTTATGCCTTTATTAGTACTTAGCTTTACACGAACGTCAATGTAGACCTTGAAGTAGAATATCGAATCAACGTATTTTTTTTATTACAGATCACATTGTAAAGTGTTCTTAGTGTTTCCATATAAAAAAACTGAATAATTTTTTTTGGGATGAATTCTAAAATATTATTTCGTTTTTAATCATTTTAAATTTGATATTTAGATAATATTATGGCTTTCATTTTCGTCGATAAATTTCTATAAAGTTTTATTACGCGTCGTTAACACGAAGAGGCAAAACGTCGACGCAAAAGGAAAAAGTCATGAGTTAATTAAAAATTACTAGTGCATATAAGTGTCTCGTTATATTGTTATATTGTTTGTTAAATTACACCACTGTCAATGTAATATGAGCCACTGTTAACCAATTTACAATTTAATGTCTCGCCACAGAACCGCACAACAAAATATATGAAAGTAAAAACTAAAAATCTAAATTAGCAAGGCATCAAGTTGTATTAACCAACAAAGATACCAAAGTATCTATTTCAAAAAAAATCTAAATATTTATATCGTTTGCGAAATTTTTGTTCCATTTAAACCTACTTAATATTGCAACATACTTAAATATTCTTTTGAATGACTTACACGACACAGACATGACATGTGAATTGCCTGTTTCAGAATATACAATACGTAATTGTATGTATTTATCAAAGAACAAAGAATATATAATGAAATGTTATAAATAAATAATGTGATCGATAGTTGAGTTTTTTAAATATGGAACAGGATATACCGGATAACCCATCAATATCATGAAAATCTTATTTATACTAATAAATAAGGAGCCGTCTTTTCTTGTAATGCTGAAAAAGTACTAAACCATATTAATGAAACTTCTACCAAAAGATGCAACGCGTTTCGGAGAACGTTTTAATATATAATTAATACTAGAAAATATAACTGCTTTGCAATTATTGAGGAATAAAGGCGGTCAAAAATAATATATTTTTACTCTAACCAGTTCGAAGTGGGCGTGTGGTCAAATGTCAAAATGCCTACGGGCCTTGGATCTCTAATGCCGAGCGTGAACGGGTCAAACGTGAATTTCAAGTTATTTTCAAAATACATCTAATGCTACTAGATTGTCTTAAAATAAAAAGTATTCAATGTTATATATCGTTCCTTAGATTCCGTTTAGTTCGAGAGGAGTTGAATAATATGTAATATTTAAAAAAAATTAATTGTCTATGGGATAATTTTAATGTCTATGATATTTTGACAATACTCCAGAGGGCAATATGTGAGTTTTTTTGCGAGATCAAAGACTAAGTATAATGACACAACTTTCACATAAAAAAGATTTTTTTTTTATTTTAAGAAATAGGTAGGCGGACTGGCATACGGACCATCTGATGGTCACCACCGCCCATTGGCGATATACGACATATTAATCATTCACTCCGGGCTGCCACTGAGAATTTTCGACAGAAAAACTCAATAATAAATATTGGCCTTTTATTGGGCTTGAACCCAGGACCTCGGGATCTACGGCTTTATATTTAGCCACTAAACCAACGAGGCAATCCAAGTAATAAGATGACATTAACTGAATTAAGAGCTAACATTATCAAAGCGCTTTAACCCTTAGTTCATATTATCGTGTTCCCATGATTATCGAACGATACGCTTACTAAAGCGCTTTTGTGTAAGAAACAAAGTCATACGTTACGAAGTAATTAAATGTATACGATATCATTCATTCATTTAAATGAAATTGTATGTTTTTAAATATTTGTAAGCCATAAAAAAAATACGAATACGTTAAACGCACGGACGTGTAATACGGGCAGATTGAATACGTAACAGCCTGTGAATGTCCCACTGTTGGGCTAGAGGCCTCCTCTCTCTTTTTTGAAGAGAATGTTTTGGAGCTTATTCCACCACGCTGCTCCAGTGCGGGTTGGTGGAACACACATGAGGCAGAATTTCAGTAAAATTAGACACATGCAGGTTTCCTCGCGATGTTTTCCTTCACCGTAAAGCACGAGATGAATTATAATCGCAAATTCAGTGGTGCTTGCCCGGGTTTGAACCCACGATCATCGGTTAAGATTCAAGCGTTCTTACCACTAGGCCATCTCGGCTTGAATGTATATATATATATATATATATATATATATATATATATATATATATATATATATATATATATATATATAAATATTTTATTTATAGCCGTGTTATTTTTGTTTTAATAATAATAATTTGTTTCATACCAACTTCCAGAAATTTACACATACATCCACTATGTTAGTATTTAGAATAAAAGAATTAAAAATTGAAACACAGATTAAAAATTAAAAATTCAAGATTCAAAAACGAATAATGACTCTACATTGTGCCATACTGATAATCTAAACGCATTAAGCGATAAAACACTCAATCATTTCAAACTTATATAAAAAAAGTTGAAGCTATATTTTGTCGTGACAACAGAATATTGCCCCCCCCCCCCATTTTCATGAGTGTCTGCTTAGACAACAACAATGAGAAATTCAAGCATATTTTATCATCCCGATTAAGACCCGAGTTGAGTAAATAAAGATATATTGTTTTTTTTTTCCGTCGAGCAATTTTCACTAGCAGCTGTGAAGTTAGCAGTCCTTACTCTCCTCGGAAAGAACTTTCGGATTTATCGTCTGATCGCACTGTGAGATTAAGGGAATAGAGAATGCACCTGCGTTCGCGCACACGCTTGTGCACTATAATATGTCTTGCGCAGTTGGTCTGTCTCTGTGATACCAATTTACATATTTAAATTGTTTTTACACTTAATAGGCAAGCGTGTGACCGTTAACTTGCCTGATCTTAAGCATCGACACACATTTTATAAAACTCAAAAAAACCCGAAAGATGCATGTTTAAATAGTATACCAACGTTCTATTTTAAAAATGCATAGATGTATATACTAAATATATATAAATAACATAAATTCATATAAACTGAAATAAAATTAAAACAAATAGTTTATCGCTGATTACAATGATAAGCGACTCAAATCGCTTTCAATCCACTTCTATCATATTCTTTACTCTGTGATCTATGCTTTAAATATTAACGTTAGTAATTTAATTGTTGCGTCATTAGGTTTAGTTCGACGTAGAAGATAATGGATATTTAATTTCTGTTACAGTTTTCATTGCAATACATTTTTGAAAGCAAACTGTACAACTTTAGGTATCACATAACATACGACCTTACTTACAAACCTTCTGTAGCGGGTAATTAGTTGAACAATGCTACGTCTTTTTATTTTAAATTTCAAGTCAATAATGACAGAAATCAACGTTTAGAAATAAAACCGATATTGGTACATAAGCGAAATTATGTGTTATTTTATTTTTATTCATAAATTAGGGTTGGTCAATGGTCTGCTCAAGCACGTCAGAGCGTCACGGTAGCATGCGCAAGCGATCCCGTGGCGCTCCTCGTTAAAGGATACCGCTGGCTTTTTAGTGGGTAATGCCCGGTTTACATTATTCCAGTCCAGTGATCTAGCGAGATTCCAGTCCAGTGCTGGACTGGATCTGTAACGTCTACATTATTCCAGTTATTTAGAAGCCGTTGAAGTGTGAACACTATAGTGACAATGATTTCAAGAAGAGATCAGTTTCGAAAATGTTTCAAACGTGCTCAATCACTCTTGCTACAAGAAGTTATTAATGAGGTTGATAAGGAACTAAAAAAAAAAGGAACGGATTTGGGTGAGAAATTGGATCAGCGAAAGAGATCAAAAAGGAGGGTCAGCAATACTTTTGCAACAACTGAAGATAGAAGATCCCAATGAATATAGACTGGCACTGAGAATGACAGCAGAAAACTTTGAAGAACTGTTATCATTAGTTTCGATTAATATCCAGCGTAAGAATACGTTGTTCAGAGATGCTATACCCGCAAAATTGGATCGGATGGTGGTATTTTCAAAAACTGTTCCATTTTTACTGAATTAGAAAATAGCAGTTTTATTCCAGAAGATGGAGTGATTGTGGCTGATGCAGCATTTCCACTAAAAACATACTTAATGAAACCATATCCTGGGGCTAATTTAACTTTTGAACAAAAAATATATAATTACAGACTGTCCCGTGTTAGACGCGTTGTAGAAAACGCTTTTGGAATATTAGTAAGTCGATTCAGAATTTTCGAAAAAGCTATTTCAACTAAGTTACATACTGTGAATCACATTGTGTATGCAGCTTGCTCTCTACACAATTGGTTGAGAAAAAAGTCAAGCAATTATATGACTACTTCTTGTGTAGACCATGACGATCACAACGACCATCATTTGATTAATGGAACATGGAGATCCGAAATAACCTCTTTAGATAGTATCATACAGCAGGGCAGTAACAACTCAGCAACACATGCCAGGGAAAAAAGAACTCAATTTACTAATTATTTTGTGAACGAAGGAAAAGTACCATGGCAAAATCATATGATACATTGATAAATTTGTGTGTTTTAACAAATAATATGCTACTAAAATAAAAATAAATAAAAATCTTAAAATAAATACCTGTGTTTTACGCTTCACCATCACATTTTTAATAAATGAATTGAATTCGGCGAACCATTTCACTTTGGGTTGGTAAACATTGCCACTAGCACCAGATGTGGATGATTTCTTAATCTTGTCTAGTTCAAGGTAGTATGTCGAACGAATGCTTTTTATTTTGTTTTTCACATCTTCCGGTGTGAATCCTTCAATTTCCATACCAATGCACAGATTTTGCAAAGCAGTTTGGCGCATAGCTTTGTTTTTATAATGATCTGATGTTATATCCCATAAACACGGATTTTCTCTGTATATAGTGACAAACTTTACAGTTTCGTCTTCAGATAACTTCTTCACCATTGTTAAATCATTTTTCTTTGCAAAAAAGTCCGCAAAAACAACCAACACGTGTGTACTTCGTCAGCACTGGAATGGCACTGGATTGGCCGTCTACATTATTCCAGTTGCACTGGATTGGTCGCACTGGATTCAAAAGTAGGCGAATCCAGTTACTGGACTGGAATGCTTACTGGATTCATTCCAGTGCCGGTTTACATTTTTCCAGTAAGCAATCCAGTACTGGACTAGATCGAAGGACTGGAATAATGTAAACCGGGCATTTTTCCAGTAAGCAATCCAGTACTGGACTAGATCGCTGGACTGGAATAATGTAAACCGGGCATAATCCGATGTTCGGCACCGGCGAGCCCCACATACCCCTCACTATTGGGGAAACGCGTAACGCGTTTCCCCAATCCAGAATTAAAAAATAATTTATAAAGTAGGAAATACTTATAAACTAAAATGTTTTTAAGCTCTAGCAAACTTAGAATCATATCCTATTTAACAATAGACTTTCAATAGTACCTTTCAATCTATTCTTTTGACAATTTATATACTAATAGTGCAAAGAGGTTTTTTTTTTTATAGAATAGGAAGGCGGACGAGCATATGGGCCACCTGATGCTAAGTGGTCACCAAACGCCCTTAGACATTGGCATTGTAAGAAATGTTAACCATCGCTTACATCACCAATGCGCCACCAACCTTGGGAACTAAGATGTTATGTCCCTTGTGCCTGTAATTACACTGGCTCACTCACCCTTCAAACCGGAACACAACAATACCAAGTACTGCTGTTTTGCGGTAGAATATCTGATGAGTGGGTGGTACCTACCCAGACGAGCTTGCACAAAGCTCTACCACCAGTAAATAAGGTAAAGGTATAATATAAGACCCTCCTACAATTGTGCTACTACTAAAAGACTATCTATTGTAATATAAACGTGCAAGACTAAATATGGTTGAATCTCGTCAAAAAAAATATTTAATCAAATGCGATATATGACAGCTAATTACGTTTCAAATTATTTTAACCGAAGATTTCTATTGCAAACTCTACTAATTTTTGATATATAATTTATTATATTTATTTTCACACTTCTGGTGACCCGGGAGCTGGCCCTTATTTAGCCCAAAGGCTGAGTCTAGCGGTGCATAGAGGCAATAGTGCGAGCGTCTTGGTTACAATGCCACAGGACAATCTTTAAGACGGCGTGTTTTTGCTATAAATTTGTAATTTTTTTAATTTAATATATTATAAAAATGACTGTGCATAGTTTCAATAAAATAAATTACTTATTATATTTGTTATTCCTCTTATGTTTATTGGCGACGAAACCTCCATGATGCATCTGTCATATTAACCTACCAAGTATCTCTAAACCCGCTCTAGAACATCGTAGGTAAATAAGCTACGGATCTTCTTATGTCTGAATAACAAAATATTTACACTTTTTTTGTAGGCATTTGTTAATTGTTCACAACTTACACGACGACGCACAAAAAACGCACGACGTGAAAAAAAGTCACATATAAGAACCACATATACTGGCTACCGTAGCTTCTGAAGTTCATATGATATTTTTCATATTGACATATTATTGCTGAAAAGATATGTCCCCATTATATCAATCATTTTTAAATACCAATATTGTCGCTCTAAAAAGGTCTTAATCAATATTCATTATGAGACGCCATCGTCTGTCGGCTGTTCATTTAAATTGGTCATAATCTAGGAATAGGAGCACTAAAAGCCTTATCTAAAATAGATGACCCAAACTTGCTAAAAGTGAAACAGCTTCCAGACAAAACTAAAACGGAAATATAAATATATTCGTCTATATCCGTTCAATGGTTATGACTGTCATTCAGGTGATATAAATTGAACGACTTATTTATAAGAAAGTTTATTAGGTCAGGCTGGAAAACCGATAGGCAGAGGAAACGGCCGTCTAAAACTGAATCACTAAGTTTTGAATTTGGGTGAAGTTGATATACATTGTCGGTATTGTGTATACAGTTAGGAAATAGGACAGAAGATAACTATTGCTAGTTTTCTAAAAGCCTTTTAAGTGTCGACGGCGGCCATTCTCAAGGGAGACTAGCCTGGCAGGAACATATAGTACACAAACATTTGCGCCAACACAAGTGCATTCTCTATTTCCTATCAATCCGATGGTATGACAAATCCGAAATGACCGAAGATATTAAAGCGCAGGGCGTGCTTTACATGCTCTCCGAGGAAGCGTTACAATTTGAACACCCAAAGTTTCTACCCAGAATTTATTGACACAAAAATGCCAAAAAGTATTTAAAAAATAAAATTCTATTAGTGTATACACTATGTCATTCGCCGGTCCGCCGAGTTATTTTGCCGGTACTCCTCGGGTCTGAGTTGCTTGTTTCCGAACCGGTGGTAGATTTTCGACAGTCACTAAGCAAGCGTAACACTTATATATTGAATATCAGAACCCAAATAAGCTTACATGCCAAGAAAACAAATTAAACGTTATTATTTTGTTGGTATTCTTAATTATAAATAAAGATTTTCAACTTGGACTTCATTCCCGACCAAGGTTTTGAATCCATTCAGTTCTGTTAGTTGGTGCTTAATATAACACGTAACTTCAGTTTCTTTAACGTATATTTTTTCTGAGAATTCATATCAATGTTGGTTTCGTAACAATATGATTATATATCGTTTATTTTGCATTTATAAATGCGAATGAAATGCTTACATCATTCGTGTAATAGATTCAAGTAACAGCAATTGGAATAACATATGTATATGTATATATTCTGATACGAACGATGAGTTATTAAATAGCGCAATTAAAATACAAGAAGGAATAAAACTCAAAACGAAAAAACATTCAAATACAAAATCCTTAATCAAATGATTTTGTTGTTTAACTAACATTTTCATACTAATAAAACTCCATTTTGTCATTACGCGTAATTGAATTTTTAAAAACACATTTTAGTCTGCAAGTATGTTATGTAAAGTCTGTAATGGCCCTTCTGAGCTAAGGCATCAATTCCTTTTGAGGGGAAAGTTTGAAACCTATCCTAGAACGCTGCAATGCGAATTGGTGGGCACTGTGTGCCCACATGATGACAGATTTACCGTCGAGCTCGAGTTGTATGTAATGTAATTAAATTAATTTTTAAAATTAAAATATATAATAAAAACAATTAGGGATAATTAATATAAGATTTTCAGCCTTCATAGTCCAGCTTAAGGTTGTATGTATTATTTAATATTACAAATGGAAACATTGATATTTTTATATTGCATATACCGGAACAATTTTATGTGATACATATAGATCACTCAAATATGTACTGACATTGTCATAAATAAAGACCAATATCATAAAATATTCTTTATTCTAGTAGGGTCTACTACAGTAACAGCCTGTTAATGTCCCACTGCTGGGCTAAGGCCTCCTCTCCCTTTTTGAGGAGAAGGTTTGGAGCTTATTCCACCACGCTGCTCCAATGCGGGTTGGTAGGGTCTACTAAGCAAAGATCATTGGACGTAGCATGTCGAACAAAATCAATAATATTTATTTTAAAAAAACCTAGATTTACATATGTTACTACATAATGCTTCAATTAAGTTAGTGGCTATTATCCGTATTCAAGGACTGATAAGTACTTTTGAATTGTCATGTTTAAGGATTACGTAAATTCTTGAAGAACCGGCAAGAATCTCAGTAGTTATATAGTATATTGTTTTTCACCAATTAAATTGCTCTTAGGAATATGTCAAATCATTAGAAAGTACTAAATCGTCTATACAGTAACAGTACAGTAACAGCCTGTTAATGTCCCACTGCTGGGCTAAGGCCTCCTCTCCCTTTTGAGGAGAAGGTTTGGAGCTTATTCCACCACGCTGCTCCAATGCGGGTTGGTAGAATATACATGTGGCAGAATTTCAATGAAATTAGACACATGCAGGTTTCCTCACGATGTTTTCCTTCACCGTTAAGCACGAGACGAATTATAAACACAAATTAAGCACATGAAAATTCAGTGGTGCTTGCCCGGGTTTGAACCCACGATCATCGGTTAAGATTCACGCGTTCTTACCACTAGGTTTCATCTTATTATCTTTGACTAGATATTGACAGAACGACAAGGCTACGTGTGGGTAGGGCCTACGCCGGATCTGTCACAGTTAACACGTAAATAGTGAATTATTAAATAAACAAGACAAAATAGTCTTAGAATTAGTCATTAATACTATTACAATTATATTTCTATATTTAAAATAGTTTATCTATATTAGTAACGCATTGATTTTCTCTTTTTTAATTTTTATTTAACATGCAATGTTCGTTAGATGGTTTAGGTCAAATATTTTAAGCTGAATTATAACCACTTTACTTATCCTATGGAATTGAAATTTTACGTGTTGGTTCGGTTCCTTAAACAATGCATATTTGTTAAAAGCATGACCTGATTCTACACAGGGTTAGTTCCAGTCGAATGGACTCTTAAACGATCAATCGCATAAACACAGAATTTTGTATATAAAAGCTTGCTCATTCAGGTTTTATTCATAGACAAAAGTTTAGAATTGTTTATGTTTTTAAAACAAATTTCAACCAACAACAATGGATAAAACAGGACTATATCCTGTTGCATATTTCCTTTAGAAGATAAGCGCGTACATGACAAACTCATTAGCGTTCTTTGTCCCACCAGAACTTTAATGGAACTCATACCTACCAAGTGTCTAATGCATGCATTAATTTAAATTTACTGTATTTTAATGAGCTTTTTTTTTAAATATAGTATTTAGCAGCGGTATCGTTATGAATTCACTTCTATATCATATGTGAAATGTTGAAAACTTACTTGGGTTTTATATGTTATTATGACGTGTCAATATTTCCTCCCCCCCCCCAATCTCTGTCACATTATAAAATTTGTATTCCGCGTTCAATTTCTAGTTTGTTTTTAAAGTACAGCCAGAGTGATTCCTAAATATATTATCAAATTCTATTCTATTATGCGCTTAAAAGCACATTTGAATAATCATGTAAAGCTACCACCGCGACCGGTCCGGAATGTAGATTCTAACGAGAAATAAAACGCTAGAAACGCATCAGCTACTATATTCCAACAAATATATTACTTAAGTATGGTGATTGAATTATATTTTATTGATTAGCAATGATTTTATTTGAAAAAAAGGAAACTGGCGTACCTATGTATTTATACGTAAATATAATTGGAAACATTTCTATAAGTTACGCAAACAACATTTGATATAAAGTAAATAGCTTTTATTATGTTCCTCTTCTGTAAATAAAATACAAGCAGGAGACAGCGGTGTGGGTGTAAGGAAAACTTCGCATTTAAAATGGATTGTAATGATTTTTTTTTACTTCACGTGATCCGAAACGTGATACGGCAACCCTGTCTGTTCAACAAATATATTATTTTCCTTTAAAAACATTTTTTCGCGTTATTTTCTACTTTGACCTATTTAGCTGTTTTTTTCTTTTAAAAAGTAAATATTAAAATGTAATGCCGTCTCCACAACTTCGAACAAGTTGAAGCTGTTTTCTAATTTCCTTGGAAAACGTGCACTGTACTATGTTGTACTATAGAGATAAGGAAAAATTTATATGTTTTACATGTGATATTTAAATTTGTAATAACTTTAAAAAACTGTAAATTTTAATCAATTTAATTTAGTTTTAGTATATTGTAATTCTTATGAATTTTTAACATTTATAATCTTAATAAGTGTAAAATTCAGTGTTTCGATAAATTAAAACGAGTGAATTTCACTATAAGAAAGCGGCATTACTACGGCAAATATTCAATTTGGTGATTAGTTTTACTTTTTTATATAGTGTGTAGGTATATATATTTCATCAATTGTTTGTATTACAATTAGTCAAGCTTTCTAAATTTAATTTTTCTTATAATGAAAATAATTTATAATGTATTTACTTTTATATATTCGATTGAGCTCTACTTGTTACATGCATATTTTAAATATTATCTCATGAAATAATTTATTCTTAAAATAAATTCTAAGTATTAACAATTATCTTAATAACCATACAAAGTTGTGAAGTAAATAAATGCATAATTATAGCTACATATACGTAATAATTTGCTCTTTATAGGAACATAAATTATTAGTATGAGACTGTAGTTACGACTTCAATAATATTGCCAACCGGATACATTATTATACTTTGTTATTTATGATTAAATATGAAGTTTGTAAGTTTTAATTTACTTGTTTTTTTTTTTTATTTAATAAACCAGCTGGTCATGTTTGTACTGTAAAGTGAATATTAATGTTCGAACATGTTAATTTACTTTCCGACAGTTTACCATTGAAGCGTTTAAAAATAATCGAAAGTCCTAGTAAGATCTTATTTTTTTTTAATTATGTATCTGTTACTTTTGACAAGTGAAAACAGATTACATCGCAAATGTCATATAATGTAGATACAAGGTCTTGTAGTAATATTACTTAAAAGTAAATGCAAATAAATTAATTTTCGTCTGTCGCCAACGGTTACTTATGCTATTTAAATAAATATGAAAAGGATAAAATATTTAAAATTCATTGCACGTAAAAATCTTTGTGCAAATATCTGCATTTATTATTTTTTCCTGTAACGTGTTTGAAGGCTATTGTTATGCAAATATAAATGTGTGTTTCTTATTTCAAGGAAATATTAAAAAGTGTATTTCATGTATTTCTTAGTGTGTATAAAATTAATAAATCGATTCTTATTTAAATTCGTGTGGAGAAATATAAAGACTTACTTGCCAAACAATGGGTGCCATAGGTGGAACGACGATGGGTCGTGCGGGTGAGGCGGCATATGCGGTGGCGGCTCTCCTAGTGGTGTGGTGCTTCCAACCTCCGGCTCATCTCGCCTTCGACCCATGGCGGATGTAGGCGTCGTTGACGTGCGTCTCGTAGAAGCCACTCCCGAAGCTGCTGCTGCGGATGGCTCCAGCAAATTGTGTAGCGATTTAACACTAATCCTGGGTCGTGGAGATTCCTGCGATGTCGAGCTCCTTTGTTGACTTTGCGATTCAGATTGTTTCCCCGATTGCAGATAGTTATTGTTGGGATAATATGGTGAACTAGGGCTCTTTTGTTGCTGCGTTCGCGGTGATCTTTGATTCCCCATCATTTGAGGGTTAAAGTAAGGTATTTGCAACCCCGGCAAAGGCATATTCGGCCTGATATTAGAATTCATGCCAGGATACATACTCTGTAAAAAGGGATTGTGCGTCACCGACCGCTGATTGTTATAATTATGCGCGATCGGACTCGTTCTTGCTGACGAATGAGTTTTGCTTTGATGGTTTTTAGTCGAGTGTACATAAGGGTTTTGAACGTCACTCGACTTTGGTACTTCTTTCATCTGGTCTGTCACGGATCCCGACTTAGGCCTCTGCGATGTTGAAGCGTTCGCGTGTGACATAGCTTCTTGCCACATTGCGAATTGGAGACGGTTGTCGTAATCCATCGGGGGCATCATAGGGAAACCTCCTTGACCCATGAAACGTGACGATGTGTTAAACATTTGTGAGAAGTCCGGATAATTAGAACCTGAGTAACCGGATGAATTAAAGGCTTTTAAGAAATCCACGTTTTGTGAACATGCCGCCATCGCTTCTAACTGATTAATATACGGTAACCACAGCATTTGATTTATGGCAGCAGATGTCGCTGCATCGATTTCGCCAGCGTTTATCGAAGGTATTGGCCTAGGTTGATCCGGTTGGGGGGTGCTTGCTTGGTCTGTATTTGTGGAACTCTTGGACGACGAACTTGATTTTGTTTCCTTTTCTTTCCTCGATATAAGGTTTTTTTCATCATTTATTATAATGTTTTCTAGTTGCGCTAATGATATGACAATAATATCAGGATCTTGTAACACAGCCGGGTATGAAAAGGCTTCTGGGAGTCTCAATTCCGGTCTTTGTATTAGTAAAGCTGGAATTTCTGTGCCGGGTGACGCGAGAATTTTATTTAATTTATTCTTAGGAACTAATATTGGATCTGGTAAATTATGTTCTGGGTTTGATTTTAAAATATGTAATTGTTGTAATGGGGTCATATCGTCACTGGGTTTATTAACATGTTTATCGGATTTCTTTGAAAGTTGTTCATCACTACACTTATTAAAAACTTTGCTAATTTTTGCCAAGTCTTCTGATGACTCGCGTCGCAATTTCTTTTCTTGGGGTTCACCAAATTCTTTGTTAAGTTTCCTCATTTCATCAGAACAACTAGATACGGTCGGACTGGCTGATTTTCTGTGTTTACCCAAATTCAGAGGTTCACATTGCTGTTTAGTTATCGTGACTTCCGATGTATACATTTTAGGAGATGGGGACGAAAGAAGAGTTTCTAAAAACAAAGTTTGTTTACTTTTTGTCATTGGCATTGTAAATATTTCTGGTGATGATGGAACTGCTGGGATTCCGCTAGGCTGTGGCGATTGCATTGCATCAGACTCCCTTGATGGTGCTCGAGGTATATCTGTCCTTCGAGGCGACGCATGCGGAGTAGGCAGCCGTCTATGTACAGTTAGATCTTTAGGCTGCTCGTCGCTTTTAACCGATAGGTTATCTTCAAGGTTTGACGTTTCCATGTCACTAGCGTGTATATGTGGGTTTGTAGCTTTATTCATATTTTTTATGCTTAAATCTGTAGGGACCATTTCTTCGTTCACCATCGATTCGTCATGATCTTCTTTAATAAAATCAACATCATCGTGTTCAGGTAGTGCTGGCATCTCCTGTTTGACATCTTCTTCTTGCAATGTATCTGTGTGTTCATCCTCTTGAGCGTGTACATGTTCCAAATGTTGGATGCAGTCCATAGAGGGATCTTCATTAGGAGTTTCACTGGACATATTAATTTCACTCTGATCAGGCAACGAATGCATTTGATTCTCTTCGTACGTTTTGTCATCAGAAAAAGTTTCATGTGACCCGGGCATATGTTCTGTATACTCTGTGTCATTACCTTCGACTTCACTTTCTAGTCTCTTATCGGTACTATCATCGTAGTTTATATGGTTCATTTTATTAACGTTCTGCATTTCAGAATTAGTTTCTAAGGCTTCCATTGCACTATCAGTATTCTCAGGGTCAAACACTTGTTGTGTCATATAGGCAGGCTCAACGGCTTGTCTGTGATCTGCTTGGGCAAGGTGGTCTCCTATGTGATGTAAGTGAAGCAGACCTTGCGCTGCTGTGATACTGCTTTGTCCCGGTGATTCAAGCGTTTGTTCTAATCTGTTGATAATATCAGAAACTGGCTCATTACTCAAAAGCATATGCTCTTCCTCTTCTGTATATTCGCCAGATCCATGTACTAAATGTGCAAGTTTATCAAGCGCCTGACCGAGTATTTGGTTATCCTCGCAACCTTTTTCTACTAAGGATTCTAGCAATGTCTCGTCATGTGGGCCTCCGAGCTCCGGTAGATAATGAGCTTCACTTATAGTCTCAAATAGATCTTTATGCGCAACCATTTCATTCGGATACTCCTCCGTACGGTCCGCGGGCGCTTTCCGTTCAAAGTACAACGACTCGTCCGCTTGCTTGGGCTCTCCGAGTTCGAAAGACATAACGTCACGTGCAACCTCTTCAGCTGGCAGAAAAGTATAAGAAGCCGGACTTTCTAAATCAAGAAGTCTTTCACTGCGTTGCTGATTAAATTCGAGCTCAGCCACCGCAAGCAAATTGTCAAGCGGTGTCGGCTCCGATGGTGGTGGAGGCGCCCGCGGCACCGCGATGGTGTGCGATGGAATATGGGACTCCAGGTCGGGTTGCAACCAAACAGCTGGTTGAGGACGCGCCAGGGACGCAGGGTCCTCGGGCGCACGGACGGCGGGTGAGGCGACAGACCGGGTACGACGACGCGAGCGGTTGCAGCGTCTGCGCCGGCGACGTTCCCGTGGGCCGCGCTGACGAGGCGGCGGTACTGGGGGTGGGGGTACGCGGATCGAGTTGTAAATCTCGGTGCGCGGGATCACGCGCCAGCCGGATGGGGTTCGCGCTATTCGGATGCGGTTGCGCGGATCGTAGTCCTCGCAGCAGACCTCCTGCACGGTGCCGTCGAGCTGGCGCGCCCACAGGAACACGGGTCGCAGACGCGGGGGCGGGGGCGCAGACGAGGGCGACAGCGCGGGCGCGGCGCTGCGCGCGCGGCGCCTGGGCGGCGCGAGGAAGGCGCGGGGCGGGGGCGCACTGCGGCCGCGCGCGGCATCGAGGCGGGCGGCGCGAGGCTCGCCGCCGCCGCCGGGCGCCCGCGGAGACACTCCGGCCGCCGCAAGACACTCTCAGGCGACGACCGCGCGAACGCGGCCCCGAGGCGGACTGGCGGCCGGCGCTCGCCCCGCCCCGCGGCCCGCGCCCGCTCGCCCCGCGCGCCCCGCCCAGCATCGATCCGCGCCGCCTGCACGCCCTGCACCCGCACGTAAACACGCCGCCCGCCACCCCGCGTCGCCCCGCGCCGCGCTGCGTGCCCTCGTTAATCTTAAATCCATATCTGTGCGCCGCGGCGCCGGTCGGAGCGAGAGCCGCCCCCGGCCGGACCCGCGAGCCTTGCCGCTGGACGCACTCTTTATTTTTTATATTTTAATTTAAATCCCCGTCGCACATAACCACTATTACACTATTCTAACTATCGTAACACTTATTCTCTGACCATCGACCTCTTGTGACATCATGACGTTTACATTCGTTGAGTTCCCCGAACAATAGAGCGTATCTTACGATCGTTACCGAACGTCAGACGCATATTTAAGCGGTGTTCCGTCTGCCGGAACCGCAAGGCTGAGGGTAATTGGCTTCGGTAACGATCTCTAATCCGGGGGCATCGGACCACAGTCTACGCTTTGTGGTCAAACGACAATTTAACGCAAAGCGTATGATAGTGCATTGCTCGAGTATTGAATTCTAAAGTTATAATAAAAATATGAAAACAACCAAAATATGTATACAGATAAAGGTACATTTAAATGATAAATGTAATAAGAAACATGTGTTTACAATAGGTACAAAACCAGAAATTTAGTTTCTTTAGTTATTTATTTAAATAAATAACTAAAGTAACAAGCAAGTCTTTCCAGTTAACTTTCTGTTTATTACACATTAATTATTATAGATGGCGCCTTTCTTTTTATAGAGCAGCTTTAACAACATGGTTATAGTCTGTATCGATAGATGGCAGTAAGCGAAAAAACTCTCGTCTGATTAATTAGAAATCTTCTGTTATTAAATAATATAATAAATAATAATCATTGAAAATATTGTTTTTTTTGTGTTTTATATCTCTATTTCTTGCTAAACCATATTGCCATTTTTTAAAATAATTTAATAAGGCGGACAGACAAATGGGTCACCTAATAGTAAGTTGTCACCACCGTCCACCGGCCATTGATTGACATTGGCGATGTAAGAAATATTAACCATTCCACACATGCACCATCAACCTTGGGAACTAAGATGATATGTCCCTTATGCCTGAAGTTACACTTGCTCACTTAACCTTCAAGCCGGTACACAACAATACTAAATATTACTGTTTGGCATTCACAACACCCGACCACCAAGTAAATTTCTTGACACTTGTCTCATGCCTGTAAGTTCTGGCATAGTACCCTAAACGCATAATAGGTGGTCATAGCGGACGATTGTTTATTCATTATAGGCAGCATGCACGCATGCTGTAACCAATAAGTAATATTTCAGAAACATTTTATTGTTTTTTATTTTTCGTAATGTAAAAATAATGTATACCTATATTAGTCTTTATTTGGAATCTACTATTTGGGTTCAGATTGCATTTAATCTATAACAATAATTTCCATCTTATTACAAATCAAGCTTATTATTAATAGATTATATTTACTTTGAAGATAGGGCTTTTTGCAAGCCCGTCTGGGTATGTACGTAGCAGCCATTTATCAAATATTCTACTGCTTAAACAGCAATACTTATATAGAGTATAGTTGCGTTCCGGTTTGAAGGATGAATGGGTCAGTATAACTACAGGTAAAGGGGTTCTTACCTTAGTTCCCACGGTTAGTGGCGCATTGGTTAATATTTCTTACAGCGTCAATGTCTATGGGCGGTGGTGACCACTTACGATCAGGCGGCTCATTTGACAGATTCGAAAGCTATTTTATGTATAAAAAAAAACTACAATTTTAAGATATTATAATTTTATTCGAGTTAAGTACCTTCACGATACATATATTTTTGAATATATTGACTAGGTCTTCAGGTTTTTTCGTATCTTTTTTTTTTATTTCTATCTTACATATAGGTATATTTATTTTTAAAAAATATAACGGACTAACTACTACCACCACCACCACCACAGGTCACACACGCCAACGCCTGATAATGTTCCAATTTATCGATCGGTATTTCCCAAAACAGCATATCGGTCACCTGCAAAAAATATTTCTTTATTTTAACTTTGAATTTTCTAGAACTTCTTAACCGAATGGATTGAATCATTGCTTTCTTTATATTAAATTCTATCAAATGCTTATATTTGTTTTTATATAAAATAGCTCAAAGCTATTTTATTATATACTTTATTTTTAGCTGACGAACCTGTGTATTTGAAAAATTAAAATTAAAAAAAATGTCTATGGTATATTTTATCACGTTATTCTTTGTATATAGCCATCTATGGAAATGATATATGTTACAATTTTATCCAATATACTTTAGTATTTGATTTAGTATTAACGAACATATTTAAAAAAAAAATAACATTGTCGAAAAATTAAAATTTTGTATCATAACAGCGAGTAAACAATCTTTCAAACATATGAAAGTATACGGAAAATCTAATTAATTATCAATTGAATGATGAATGACTGATGAATTCGCTTAAATTTTTTTGACAGCTCTTAAATTAGACTGTATATTTTTCAACCGCTGTTGTAAAGTTTCAGCTAGACCAGTAAATATATATATAAGTAGTAAAAAGTAGTTTTTTAAATTTTTTTGTTTAGTTAAAACCGTTTTCTTTTTTTTTTGTAATTTTGTATATGAGTCTTGTAACTTGAATAAATAAATTATTATTATTAAATTTTGCAACTTTATGTCGTATATCACAGCCCTATACGCTACATGAGTATTCTCTTTTGTATGTCTTGTAACTTGAGCGCACACATGTTTATTCTGCCTCAATAAACCCTTTTACATAGCTTTTCTTTGTTTCTTAAACTAAGGACATTAATTTAAAAAAAAAACTACATTTTTGAGATCAATAATAAATATTTTTATTTGAGATATATATATATAATATTTTATTTAACAGCCTATAAATATCCCACTGCTGATCTAAGGCCTCTCCATTTGAGAAGGTTTGAAACATATGATAAATATTTTTTAATATATTGACTATGTCTTCTGTTTTTTCCTTATCTTTTTTTCTGTATCTACCTTATATCTATGTATAGTTTTTAAAAGATATAACGAACCGACTACTATGACTACGGTGGTGCCCCACGCGACCATATAATAGTGGTCGATATTACCGATCGGTACGTCCAAGAACAGCGTATCGGTGACCTGCAAAAAAAAAGCTTGTTTTTTTAAACTTAAACTGAAGGTTTGAAACAAATATCCTATTTAGTTTAAATTAAACTTTAGAATTTTCTACATATCATAAGGTTATTTTTATTATCTAATTTTAGGTCACGAACCGGCTAGTGGAAAACTTAAAAATAATCGTAAATATTTATAGGTCAACTGCTAACATGTATGCAGCGCCATCTATGTAAAATTATACTCGCCCTTTTAGGATTTATGGGTATTCGAAAATTATTTTTTTCTTTTGTTTACAATATAAACATAAAACCGATTGTCATATGGTTATCACCAATTCAGACTGATTCATTCATTCATTCATTCAGAGGAAGGATTAGGTGTATAATTCATTAATGTTTTGTGCAAATTGGCTAAAATATGACGATGTTTGGTGAAGATAAAAAAGCAATGGCAACTGGCAGTTTTACTTGATGAAACCAAAAGAGTAATAGAATATTGTGTATAATGATATAAAAATTTTAGTTATATTATATTTGTGCAAAGCCGGGTCGGGTACCTAATTAATATTATAATACATACCATTACAGCTGGTATTTCTTTCCACGGGCACAATTCTCTTGATGTAATATCTTTTTTGCAGAAATTATTCTCCGGTGGGATGGCAGGGAATTCACAAGCATTAAGATTTTTGTCTGGGCACATTAAGAACAATGCAGGTGGAGGAATTATATTTCTTACTGTTCTGAAATTGTAATAAAACTTTTAACTGCCAATATATAGTATAGTATGTACATTATTTATATTATTATCTTTAATTTCACAGGCACAAGGAACATATTGTTAGCTTACTTTGGCGATGTAAGGAATGGTTAATATTTATTACAATACCAATCTCTATGGCCGGTTATGACCACTTACTATAAGCCCATAAGCCTATTTTATAAAAAAAAAACTATTTTAAACTGGGTAAAATGTTTAGGTGCCATACATTTACAATATACCAAATAATATAGTACTGCACATTTGGCTGCCTCGTTGGTCTAGGGGCTAGATGTAAGGCCGCAGATTCGGTGGTCCTGGGTTTAATTCCCAGGTCAGGCCAATAAAAAGTTACTCGGTTTTTCTGTCAGAAAATTCTCAGTAGCAGCTCGGAGTCTGGAAGTTGGAAGTGTGTAAAATCCCGTGCCTCGGAAAGCACGTAAAGCCGTTGGTCCTGCGCCTGAACTCTTTTCGGTCGTTTCAGATTGCGGACCCATCGGATTATGAGAGTTAAGAAATAGAGAGTGCACCTGTGTTTGCACACACACTTGTACACTATAATATCTCCTGCATAGTTGGCTAATCTTTCTTGAGATTGGCCGCTGTGGCTGAAATCAGTCTTAAGGACATTATTATTATTATTATTATTATTTAGATGTTGGCACAACTTGGGAATAAAATCGCTTCCAGAGTTTAGAACGCCCTAACTAACACATTATTATTAATATAGCACACGTCAGTTATATAAGTATAATATCAATATATCAACTTACCCGCCTCCTTTCTTGGCGCGATGATATCTTGCATGTATTGGAATGTGTATATGTGTTCTGCTATCCTTTACTACACTAAATAGTTGAAATCGTATAGGACTAGCATTATTGGCGGGTAGTTCTATATTGACTGGTGTTTGAAAGATTGTATGTAACTAGAATTAAAATGTATAATACATTAATGTTATTAATACTTGGCATAGTGATAGTTAGAATATCTGAATCTCGAATGAAGATTGCAGGTATCAAAAGCATCTAGCGGGAAGGCTTTAATCAAACCATCTAGCGCAAAAATAAATTCCACTGCAGGTTTATTTTAAAATGCTCTAAAACTACAAATAAATGTCTTTCTTACCAAATCCTTTGATCCGTTATCTTTAATTTCATCTTGACTTGCATACACTCCTGCTGGGAGTACTTGCTCCAATCCTACCGCACAGTTTTCATAAATCCAATTTTCCTCTTCATCGTCACTTGCAAAATCTATATAATAGCTTAGATTCCTGAAATTTAAAAAAAAATAATTTAAATAAATTTACACTTAAATCTTTTCAATCATTGTCTGAAATTAATTAATTGAATATAACATATATCATTCATGTAAGTTATCATTAGAACTTTTTATTGAAAACATTTCATTCACATTCTTAGTGCCATGACTTAGGATAACCGGTAATCAAGCTTCCAACAATTGCTCCTTTGTTTGTCTACCTACAATACATTACAATTTTAATTGTGTTAGTTGGACACAAAGCCATCAGAATGTAGTTTGGGCTGAGGAAGGACAGTACAATCAGCAGCTACTCAACTAGGTTCATTCCTGTGCAAGCATTTATCAATTATGAAATTTAAAGTTAAAAATACCTGCTGAATAAAGATTACATTATAACATTGCATACTTTTATCATATTATATGTTTTATCCTGTGTATAAAAAAAAAATACTAATAGTAAGAATGGTAAATTTTAGAAATTCTGATGTAAAATTTAAGCCAGATAAAGTAGCACCACTTCAAAGTTCAAAGTTGTTTTTTTATGAATAAAGTAATGTGAATATTTGCAGATTTTATATCTAAGGCTCAGTATCATGTTATGTACTAAATAAAATGTTTTTTTATTTACTTTTGACTTTCATTGATACAGGCGTAACAGTAAATAATAAACTTATGATCAATAATTTTATAGACATTTACAAAGGCAGAAATATAGCACATTATTTCACCTGTGAAAACCTTCATTGTGAAGCATTTGTTTGATTTTAACATTAAAATTGCAAGTTTTACACACCGCTCCGTTTGAAAATAATACATATATAAGTGTCCCAAATATAATGTTCATGTTTTTCATTTTGAATAAATAACGAGACATTTGTTATAGAAAATATAGTAATAGGAAACTGTAACGATAATATCTAATAAATATTTTTACAACTTAACATATTTTAAATACTGAAATATATCGTTCATCTCAAACGATAGACGAGGAATGAATGTGACTTGTGACTGTGAGTATAAAATCACTACATTTCGGAACTGAGAAGGGTAAGGAGATCCGTCAAATGTCACCGTAAGATTGTGACATATAATTCGTTGCCGTATGAAAAAATATTATATTACCATAGTAAACACATCTAAAAAATACTTATTACTAAAATAATTCATTGAGATATTTAAAAGTTCGTAATAATATAAAGCGTTATTTTTAATATTTATTGAAAAATAGAATGTTTTAATTAGAACTTGAGTTTTTCAATTGTCGGTTGGATTCAGCATTTAACACTATAGTACATAGATTTGTCATTATTGGAATGTTTATCGTTTGTTTCGATTGCTGTATACTTATATTTTAAAGATGATGATGATGATTTTGTTTGTTATTTTCAGGTTCATACAAAATCGCAAATACTACTATCGGTAAAATATTTTAATTATACCTTTTCACCCGAAGCTGTTGAATGTTGTGATAGATGCACCAATTAATAGTATCCAATACGTTTTCGCTTAGTGTCGACGCCCTAAGATGCACACTGCCCAGGTAAGGAATAGCACAGTAGGTACAGGTGGAGAGATTACATTGTTAAGTATTTATTATTGTAATAATATAGGCGTTTAAATTATTTTAATAATTTAACACATAGAAAAATCTTTATCTGACCCGTGTGAAGCCGTGAATGGTAGCTTGTTTGAAAATAAAACAATTCGAAAGATAACTTATTAAAAGTTCAATAACATCAGCGTGAATTTTGAGGTTTGTATAAATTATTTACCTAAGTAAGATAATTTTATGTAAATATTTTGTTTAATGTCATCCATACCTCAAGTATGTATATATACCTCAAGTATGTAAGTACAACTTATTATTAGTATCGTAATATAAGCGCATATAACTTGAACGATCTAAAGTTTGTCACGAGTCTGCGCAGATATATATTTTTGAAAAACAATATCGCTGGCTGTAATTTCCTAGTCATACAAAAACACAAAATTATTATTGTTATTATTTTCTTTATTTTTTATTTTTACATGAACTTCTCAAGGAGTAAGGCAGACCAACTTAGATTAATTTTATTTTTGTAATCTATCCTATTAGAGAAACCTCTCTAGGTTGGGACCGACCAAATTTAATACAACTATTCTTCAAAGACAATTAGGCATAAATAACTAAAAAATAAAATCCCCGATAATGTTTATTATAGTTGAGTCCATTTCATAATTAATTTGTGTAACAATGGTAAAAAAAATTTGTACAGAGCCGACACATATTCATATTTTATCTATGACATTTCTAGTCAAACAAAGTTGCCTACTTTCTGTTACGGTGCTAATCGTAATAACTTTACCAGAACCATCTTGGTAATCTATATAAATAAACATGAATGTTTGTACAATTGTCCTCTATGCGTTCCTCAACCATTCATCCGTTTGTGAGGAAACTTTGTTGATTAGGTTTGCGTAAGCACGCGAAGATCCCTAGCCCATAAAAATAAGTTTTTTTTTGTATCTGTTCTTCAATATACCCGTTTAATGTAGAATATTCTACCCGTGCGAAGCCGCGATGGGTAATTAGTATCATAATAAAAATCAGAAATGTTTTATATAAAAAAAAATTCAAAAATATAAGATATTTTGTTTACTACTCCCTTGAAACCTATCATTTGAATGAAAAATTTAAATACATTAATTATAAAAAAAAACAAACATATATACCTATTTAAGCTTGTAAATAGATTTTCAACGGTAATATTTATGTGCATAAATGTCTAAATATATTTTAATTTTAA
This sequence comes from Nymphalis io, assembly GCF_905147045.1. Taxonomy (NCBI): domain Eukaryota; kingdom Metazoa; phylum Arthropoda; class Insecta; order Lepidoptera; family Nymphalidae; genus Nymphalis; species Nymphalis io. Next base: position 11,691,230 of record NC_065902.1, read on the forward strand.
ATGATATAATTTTATGATTGTGAGTTCATTGACCTTTTACTGTTTATTTCTGAGAGTCCGTATTATCTTGTTTAATTTTAATTTAGGATTTACTGCAGTAACTTTTAATACGAAGTGGTTAATAACAAAGTCAATTAGCAAATCGAATTCTGTTAATAAGTGAGTCAGATGGTTATACACCGTTCTGGGTACCGAGACAAAACGGCGGGTCCACCTTGAGTCGCTCTCGTTGCCGTCATTGATGACGAAGGAAGGATATACAGTAACAACTCCTCGGCACAATGCAGTACAGTCTCGATTCTAAATATGTATGATAATTAACATACATAAATAAGGTTATATAAATAATTAAGTTTAAAGTTACACTTTATTCCGAACAATTGTATATGTATATACATACATAAGGACGTAAGCTAATTATAAAGATAGTAAAATAAATAATATATTAAATAGTCTGTCTCGAATTCCCACGGTAAAATGAGCGTTTTACCCCTTATTATATTGTTTAAATTAACCCCATTTTAAATAATAAAATAAAGACAAACAGTCGAATCAACCATCGAGCAAAATAATACATAATTCGTTCTGTGCTTATACGGCTTATCGCAATAACTCAAACTCTGGCCTAAATTGTAATGCGTTGAGGCAATTTTTAATTTGATAAGTTTTAATATCACCTAATACATAATATAAACTTTAGTTATCGTCTATTTTCTTTTCCTTCATTTTTCCTAAAATGAAAAAAAAAACTTTGAAGTATCTATTTAAGCTTGTATGATTACCTAATCGTTCTAGTGGCTAGTTTATAAAGCCGCGGATCCTGAGTTCAAACGCCATCATAATGTGAATGTTTCATATTAATTAGAATAGTGGTTTTTGCTTAAATCTTAAAAAAACAAATAAAATAAAGCTTTATAATATTCGTATGAGATTTGCAATTAAAAATTTAAATTAGCAATGAGAAAGTATTTTTATACGACTAACCTAACGATTACACACCGCTTATACGCCGCAAATACATGAGTTACCGCTTAAACCAAGAATACGTGGCGAGCAGAGCGTTGGATGTAATGATTGTAATATTTAGCAAGAGCGGGGGAAAGCAGTGTTTGTAGAGTATGTATATGGAAGCCTGATACCGTATTATAATTGGCATAGAACCTAAAATTGACATCGCTTCCCGATCCGTAAATCATTGCGATGGGACACATGCCTAAAATTGCAATAACCTCTGCAATAACACTGAGCTGAAACAAAACCTATTTATACGTGCGCTTAATAATGTATTGGTACATACTAATAAAATAAAATGAACGACTTGCAGCGCAAGCGGATGAGAAATGGTTATTGCGATTTAGATTTTTATTTATTTCCTTAATAACGACTATAAAAACACAAAATAAAAACTAGGATGAATTCTAGAACGTTCGAGGTTAATTTTTTATAATAAAACATAAATATTATACCTCCGCTATATGTCCGCTATGTAATTAACTTTATTTAAAATAGTTTTATTTCAAATAAAGTTGATAGACAAGGAAACAATAACTTATATTATTACAGAGTTAATACAATAATTACAATATGTATAAAGAATAATATTGTATTTTTTTAACTACTATATAAAAATAAGGTCGTGCATTTCAGAACATTATCATCATGCGTCACAAAAGTCAATACTTTTTGCGTTAAAAGCGTTTCACTCAAACGTTACACGAAGAAGCGTTGCAGTCAATTTTACTTTGAAATTTTACTGTAATTGGATCATAAGTAACCAAAGGCTTCACTAAAAATAAAAAATTTTACCACTCTAATTGGAATCAAAGTTGTTTAGGCTTCACTTAAAAATAAACAATCTTGCGCTTAATTAATATTTTATTTATTTTTAATTAAAATACTCATTTCCGAATGTGTGGTCACACTACGAATACAACAAATTGACAATCAAGGAGTGGGTTACCAGTTTACATGCGCGCTCGAGAACGACCGCTAGTGTTTGTGGTAACTGTATTATACTCGGTGATTCTGTGACGAACTTTACATTTTTGTGTAAAAACGGTATGTATATTTTATTTCTTGCAATATATTTGTATATTATTACCATTTCAAACTATATTTTAAACATTTTGTTACAAGTTTGCAGTTTATCTAACTATGATTCAACTACGGAAAAAAAATTAGCATAAACATTTGCAGGTAACTGAGAAATTCTTTCGAATGCTGTGTTTCTCATTAATTTATGTACTAATCGTATGTTATTTTACGAAACATAAAACTAAAATTTCTAGTTTCTAAAATTTTAAACATGTTTTTATTCTTAAACCAATATTCATTTGCCGGTTAAATATTTAAAAAAAATGTTTGTTAAAAATTATGTTGACATAATATATACAGCACGTATTTCATTTATTTTAGTCGACTTGTTGTTGTCGTATTGTGAAACTAAGAACAAGAATTTTATGGATGCCCGCATTATAGAACGCATTTACTTTTACCTAATACAGTGAAAGAATACTGTATAAGTAATTCAGAACATAAAAACTCTTTCAATTATATTAATATTTTATATTAGTAGATGTACTTCAATAAAAATACATTGTAAATTAATATATTATACAACACATTGCGATTTACGTGTGTGAATATTTTATGTTAATACAGAAAATGTGTATTTAAAATAACTTTTCTTTCTATCAAGCATTTTTTAATCAACTTGTTACTCGCTAGTCCTTAACTTTGTTTAATATAAATAAAAATATTATCTATATCTTATTCTACAACAAAGCGCCCATATCGTCAATTTGTTGGAACGTGATTAAGTAACAAACATCCGAACGAAAATATAAAAATATACCAGCGTTATATTTCAAAATCGATAATTTATTTATCCTTCTGAACTTATTAACTAATTAGGGTAAATTGATGTGGAAGCGGCTAGTGGGTGGTCACGGTCACCTCTAAAAAGTCCGTTGATTTCGAAAAATCGGTATAAAATACTGAATTCCAAACAAACTACCATCAATTTTAAAAGAATAAGAAATAATATTTTAAGTAATAAAACAAGACAAGGCAGAATATAGAGACTTTTAAGCTTTTTTTTTAAATCGATTTTTTTTAATATGTAAAGGAAGACGTAGGTAATGTCAAAATCAAAAAGCATTCTCTTTTAGTCAACCATAACTCGAACAGATAATATAGTCAGCGCAAAGAATATTATAAATTATTCGGTAATTAATTAAAATAATATTTTTCACTGAAAAGACAATTGAAATGACTTTTATCTATATTGAAAAAAACATGCCATAATATTTCTAGAATATAAATATAACATTGTCATCATAACGATATTTATCGCTTAATTAAGTTCATTATTATACTTAACCTTGTAGCTATCCTGTTTCCTTACTTTACAATTAAATTATACTATTATCTTAAGAAATAAAGTGTTTGTGATGATTATAAATTTTATTATAAAACAGTAAATGTTTGTTAACTAGCGCTTATCTTAAAAATAATTCGATTTCAATAACAACTTTAGTATCAACGAAATAAGTAGCTAATTTGATATACTTATGCATACGGTATTAAAAAGAATTATTGTAAACATATATTAAAATAAATTTAAAGTGAATATGTAACAGGTTTTTCTTCCGTATTAAAAAAAAGTTATGAAAATAATTAATCGGTTTGGTTATGAATTCGAAAAAAATAAACGAAATCTTTATGTTTTTTATTGTCGATTACTTTAAAAAATTAATACATTTACATATAAAATACAATTTACAATTAATACATTTACATATAAAATTAACTATATATAAATATAAATCATAATCGATTGGTTTAGTTTATATGCTATCTGCATTTTTCTGTTGAATCGTAATTTAGATGATATGTGCGAACAAACCAGTCCTTATTTTTATTTATTTTTTAACATTGGTTGAGGCAATAAGACGATGTAGGTGCTATATTTTTTTTTAAATAAGACAAAGGCATAATGTATGATGCCAAGCTTGGATGAGAGAATAAGCACTTTGTATTGCTATATTTTGTGAAATGACGATTCCAAAGAGCCTACTGGAAAAACCTATATTTTGATTTTGCTATGTTTCGGCACACGGGACCTAACATATTAAATTCCATGATTTCCACGGCCGTAAGGCATAAGCAGTAAGGACGAATCGCATGCCGTGTTACGCAGGTGACCTTTTCCACACAAAGTCAATTAGTCTTTCTGCCTTCCAATAAAAATTTAAGAAATAAAATGTTTAATTAAACTAAGCAATATTTTTATAAAAGCGTTTTATGGTCTGTTGTCATGTTTAAGCGGAGATGATTTATCTCCGCTTAAACATGATATGATAAGGAGTTTAAAAATATTTTGATCTGACCTACTCACTAGACAATAGGCTGTTTTCAATAATGTTTTTGGGACTACTTACAAGTGGCACATGCTCAGTACGCTACGTTTAATTACAAGATATAGCCCTCCAGACCGATTTCGGCCACGGCGGCCAATCTCAAGGGAGATTAGGCAACAGCGCAGGACATGTGATAGTGTACAAGTGTGTAAGCAAACGCAGGCGCACTCTCTATTCCCTAACTCTCATAAAATAACATTTTATTGGCCGACCCAGGATTTGAACAGGTGGTTATACAAACATTTTATTTCTTCTTCCAGACATGTAAGCATGTCAGCCACTAGACCAACGAGGCAGTCGTTTACAAGATATTCAATAGTAACAAGGATTCCAACTGCAACGCTTATTTTAATAAATATAAGTTATTCTATATGAATATTTGAATACCTCCTTGCAAGGGGTTAAAGAAGAGCACATTTGCTGCCAATGTAGTCCAACAACTCTTTGTTCCTTAGTCTTTTCCGAGTTACTAAAGATTTCATTTTTAAGGTGCGTTCAAGTTCCAAATATCCGCGTTTTGTTTCTGGTCTGGTCTAGCCACCATCTTAAGGATTTCTTAGGGGGCGATACAATCCTTTTGATCTTCCTCAATCTCTACTCAAGAACTCGAATCCTAGAGCTAGAAAGTTGGTAGTGTAACACTAAGTACTACTCACCCGTAAGTCCCATTCGGGTCCATTAAACTAGTGATGGAAAAAAGCGAGCAGATATACATATAAATAGTTTTCACACCGACGCCACTATCGAAATTGTCAGGAGTTGGCGATGGACAATTTGGAGTTTGGACTCTCCTACCACTTACCTTTAGGTGGAGTAGAGTCATTTGCCCTCCCGGAAATATATAATATATATATATATATATATATATATTAAATTACTTTGAAGAAATCTTTCATTTCGCGTACTTGTAGTTAAATTCATGGCATCGACAAGAAATCAATTTTATTAAGCTAGTAATATTACGTATAATGAATTCCTTATTAAGATTTCATAAAATATGTTACATATATTATATATGAATAACATATTACGTAATATCTTTAAAGCAGAGCAAATGCTTCACTTTTGTGATATTCTCACTGATCACATAACTTCAGTTCGCTCGAAGTTTTAAAAGACCGATTTTGAATATTATGTCTAGTTTAAATGGATCGACGTGTTTGTTTTTAAAATTCTATCAATGTTTGTTTCGCATGTTAGTGAGAAATATTTTATAAAATATGTAAACAAATAAATGACACTGATCATCCGCTCACGATCATAAAGTAAGATTAATTTGTACAACAAGAATATAGTGTTGATATTTACAATATAATTTGAATTTTTTTATTAACAAATACTTATTTATAGCATAAAAGCTATTTCCTGGATGTCCATTCTATTAAATTGTCACTATCGCAATCGAATCGTAACGTTATCGTTGCAGTTTACCCGTTTTCCTATTCTACTAACTTCGTTGGATCGGAATAGAAACGGGAACATATCGTATATTATAGTTGTGTATTTATTGAAACATTAACACGATCAACTTATCACTAAACAATTAAAATTAACAACGAAAACTAATACAAAAGTAACGTGTTTAAAGATTTTAAAATATTAATATTGGATGATACAAAAGGACTAGAAATTTGAAGATTTTTGTTTCTTAATATAGAGGAGATCTTATTATTATTTAAAGAATGTTGTCAAGCTTATATCAATCCAATCGACTTGATCAGTGTCAGCCAATGAAGAAAAAAAAAACCATAAATAAATATACATAAATACGTTTAAATTAAGAAAAATGTTTCGCGCCGAAAACACAATTACAAAATAGCGACCGTTAGTTTTGGTTTCTTAATTTAAAAAATTAAATGTATCATTGCTGAACGAAGGCCTTACCTTCTATTACAATAAAATATCGAGTAGTTTAGAGGTAAGCCACACCAAGCGGGTTGCAAGGTTGTACACTGTAAATGTGTACCATTTAACACTATAACTATAAGGTGCCGTATAGTGGTAAATAACATATTATACAAACGCACACGCAACACACACACACTTACACACACATATTTGAATGTGGTAGAATGTGTTAAATACTCTGTATTCTGCGTTTTTGTTTGAAGGGTGAACAAGCCAGTGTAATTTGTGTTAAAAGGGATATAACACCTTAGTTTCTCATCGAAGACGGCACACTGACGGTGTATTGAGTGGTGATTATAAACCGACTTATACTCTTATAATTTTGATAGAAACATCCTAGTTGCAGTGATATATGTATTTGAATAAGAAGAATAAATCAAATGAAATGTAAAGTTTTTCACAGATGGACATTATAGTGGTTATCTTTTTCCTTAATATATTTAAATGGAGAATTTCATTGGCATTGAAAAGCATTATCAATTCATTACCTCTTTTTACTTTGTTTACTTCTGTTTTTTTTACTACGTGTTAGTTTAAAAAAAAAAAATAACCGAAGTAAACATAGAAACATAATTAATAGTATGCTATCACACCAATTTCAAAAACAATAGTTTTACGCTTGACCGCACTCATACCAGATGGTAATGCTAACATCACACGACCTCTGCTTCCATGGGCTGCGACGCGCTCACACCAACTCGCTGTGGGAAGCGAGCCCATGCTGGAGCAAAGTCGTCTGAAAGGCTAACCTGTAAAAGTCTGTAACTTCTAAGGCTATGGGAAGCGAGTTTGATGAGCGGCTTTTGTATTTACACGGATTATAGTGACAAACAGGCTTCGTAAATCAAAATATAAATATTCACTTAACATTACAATCAAATTATTTAACGTAAAAGCGATACACTCACACAAGAGACAGGGTTTTTTAGCAATCAATCCTTAGCGAAATTCACCACGGGTTAAGAAACACCTCTGAAGAAGAACCGGCAAAACGAAACGGTTGATTGTATTGGCATAGTGTGTCCTTTTTTACTCATGATAATGTGTAACAACGTTATTTTTATAACGTTTTCTATACCTATGAAAGCAGCTAAACAAAATCACTTTCCCATTTATAATATTAGTTAGGGCGTTCTAAACTCTAGAAGCGATTTTATTCCCAAGTTGTGCCAACATTTAAATAATAATAATAATAATAATATAATGTCCTTAAGACCGATTTCGGCCACGGCTGCCAATCTCAAGAGAGATTAGCCAACTGCGCAGGAGATATTATAGTGAACAAGTGTGTGCGCAAACACAGATGTACTCTCTACTCCCTAACTCTCATAACCTGATGGGATGGCAATTCGACACGATCGGAAAGAGTTCAGGAGCAGGACCAACGGCTTTACGTGCTTTCCGAAGCACGGGAGTGTATACACTTCCAACTTCTAGACTCCTGCATGCTATTCAGAATTTTCTGTCAGAAAAACCCAATAACTTTTAATTGGCCTGACCGTGGAATTCAACCCAGGACCTCCGGGTCTACGGCCTTACATCAAGCCACTAGGCCAATATCTAAATAAATAATAAAAAAGCGGTTTTGTTTCGCTTGTGGTATTTCGACTCTTACCTATTGAAATCGGATAATGAGTTTAAATAACAATTATCAAGCACTTGAATTAATAAAGGTTATCTATCTATTAACGAAGCATCTGCTATGATGCAATCAGGGCTGTCAAGTGTAATTACATAATTAATAAACATGTTACACGTGTTGTGTAATTATAATTCTAAGTAAACTTGAATTTAGAATTTGCTATTTTGTAAAGGAGGTCGCTAATCAAGTTTTACGTATTTAGATTTCGGATTTATTAACTTTTGAATGATTTTATACGAATTATTCTTATTATGTTTTGTAAGTGAAAATTTTTAAATTTTGATTGGTGCTTTTTTCACGTATATATTATATTTGAAAACAAATTCTAATGGCGCTTAAGCGTTATGAATGCGAAAGTTTGTCTGTTGGTCCGTTACGCTTTAACCGTTAAAACACTGGGCCGATTTTGATGCTTAGTATGATGCAAGCTTGAACCCCAAGGAAGGACATGGGCTACTTTTGTATACCTGTCATCTACCCCTCTTCAACATAAAAAGCGGGCGAAAGTGTTATATAATATCGTTTATAATAGGTAACATGAAAATTTTATTTCATAAAATAATATGACATAAGCTGCCCTTCACACGGCCGCCATTATTTTTATTGTATTGTAATTCGTCATTGTAAACATTATATTTTGGAAATATAACGTGAACAATGTTGCGTATTATTAAAATACAAAATAAGACTCTATTGCTATGAATATAGAGTCGAAAATCAGTTCGTTTTAATATTGGGAAATTTAATAACGCAATTAGTCATTGCAATGCATTTGCAATTATTTTTAATTAAGGAATAAAAACAGCTATTTCAATTGAAGTACATAAACGGAAAGTAAATAATTTGATATACTAGGCAAAATCTAAAAAGCCGAGATGGCCTAATGGTTAGAACTCGTGAACCTTAACCGATGATCGTGGGTTCAAACCCGGGCAAGCACCACTGAATTTTCATGTGCTCAATTTGTGATTATAATTCATCTCGTCCTTGACGGTTAAGGAAAACATCGTGAGGAAACTGCGTGTGTCTAATTTCATTGAAATTAAGTCACATGTGTATTCCACCAACCCGCATTGAGCAGCGTGATGGAATAAGCTCCAAACCTTCTCCTCAAAAAGGGAGAGGAGGCCTTAACCCAGCATTGGAACATTCACAGGCCCACAGGTTACTGTTAATGTATATTTTTATTCTCCATGACTGGAAATTGTATCTCCTAAAAACTGAGAATGTCACGTGTCGGCCACATTTTGTTTTAAACAAGGATTCAATAGTTCGATACCACTAACTACTTGTGGTACATATACACTAAAGCATTTATGCAAAATGAAAAATAAATAAAGAAACAGTAGTCAAGTACATAAAAAAATCATATTTTAATTTTTTACCCATTTAAATTTCGTATTGCGAGCCAACGTCTTGATAATTTAAAATCTGAATACTTTTTTATTTGGTTATGACTTAAGTTTATGTCTCATGTGCCAAGTTACAAGGGCGTCATCTCCCATTGAGAAATATGTTTGGAGTTTATCACAATATATAACCACAAACTAAGTCGTATAGTTCCTTATTAATAAAGGTATCGACCTCTAGTTGTAAGTGAGAGTACAGCTTTGTAGGTCAGGGCACTCTTGAATCAGTCTCACAGCCGCGCCCTCGTAGTAAATAAACTAAGATTATATACACAGAGATATAACAATTATCGTCTTAAGTATAAAGACTATTATGGAATACATTTCAGTTGCATGACAAATTACAATTATTACACGTCAATTAAATACAAATTATTGTCAAAAGGTTGTGTTATATCATGAGGAAAGTTAAGGAAATGTCAATGCGTAAAGTTTTTTGTTTTGAAAAGTACGTTCTTCTTATTACTCAATACTTATTTTTTACTTTACTGGTATTTTTAAACGTATATTACGTTAACAATGTTTTTTTTTTATCTTATACTCTAAATATAATATTTATAACTTGCTATGAAAGGATGCTTAACTAGTGCTTTATTTGACTTTTCCAATCATTAATAATTGTATAAATACGTCTAGCGGATTTAAAATTGTTTCCTCTCTTTCTGTGATTAGCAATTTGACATTGGAAAAAAAGACATAGCACAGTTTAACTAATCACGCTCTAAACAGCATTTGTCTGTCAAGCCGAAAAATTCTGTTTTTATATCATCGCAATGTGACCTCCAACACGATGGAGGTTATACCAGTTTTCAGCAGTTCACCTCCCGCTATTTACATAACTACATAATTCAAATATTTATATAATCTATATTTCCAATGGTCATAAAAAAGTTCGAAAACCTTCATAATAGCCGTAATATACATTTTTTTTAAATATTAGTTACGTTTTTCTTTCTAAGGCTCACAATCATACATCCTTGGATAGTAAAGTGATCTCCCAGTAGTAGTGGTAGTGGTTAGAACATGTGAATCTTAACCGAAGGTCAAACCCGGAAAACGCCACAAAGTATATATATTTAAGCACATGAATATTGCATTATTGGTGTAAAAATTCATCTTGCGCTCGGCCGAGAAGGTACTTGCATAGCAGGTGAGGAAACCTGAATGTGCCAGAAGAAAAACTGCCATACGAGTAACCAACCCGCATTGAATTAACTTCGTGTAATAAGCGCAAAACCTTCACACCTCAAATGCCTTTGCTTTTTAGTAGGAGCTCAGACTGTTATAATAGCATTCCATTTCTTTATCTTGCTTGCTCTTAAGACTTATCCCATTACTTTATAGTCGCAGTAGGTTTGTCTCTTTCATAAATCTCAATCACACGTATCTTTAGTCGTATCTTCAGCTACTCTATGCACATGTCGTCTTTATACAGTCCATCCAAAATGTTATGTCTATTACAATCGAAGAAGGAGTAAATTTTTTTTTATAGAACTGGAAGGTGGACGAGCAAATGGGCCACCTGATGTTAAGTGGTCACCAACGCCCTTAGACATTGGTATTACAATACCAACCAGAAATGTCAACCATCGCTTACATAGCCAATGCGCCACCAATCTTGGGAACTAAGATTTTATGTCCCCTGTGCTTGTAATTACCCTTCAAACCGGAACACAACAATATCAAGTACTGCTGTTTTGCGGTAGAATATCTGATGAGTGGTTGGTACCTACCCAGACGAGCTTGCACAAAGCCCTACCACCAGTAAAACAAATTGTACATCTACATATTCCCTGCGATAGCTCTGCTAAATTATGCACTGTAAACAGTAGTATATTCTGTATGAGTAACCCCGAAACTCACCGCAGAAATCGGTAGTGTAATGTCAGAAAGTGATAGTCGACATGGACCATAATAATTATGACATTTCAAGAATACACGCATCAAAACACTATCACCATGTCGGTTGTCAACATTTCATGGGTGAGTAATGAAGTGAGTTCTTATAAAATAGCACACCGGTTCTTGATTAGTTTATCTATCCAATACGTTTATATATTATGTATATTCAAATGTCGGAGTTCTGAGGTAACAAATATAAAACTCAGATGACAACCTCCTTTTTAAAGTCGCTCAAAAAGAGCGTGTAGTTAGTATTAGTCGATACTCATACATGTCAAATAATAAATATAATTCAATTCATATAATTAGCGTACCTATGTAAATTGGTGGGAAGAGTGACTACTAAGATTCTTGTCGGTTGTTCTCGGTAGAATCTTTATTCAATAGTATCTGAGAATATTTGATACTGACATCATATAATGTCAAGAGAATTCAATGTCAGGTGTTTATTTGTTCTAAGTCAACCTATGATTGCAATAGGCTACAAAGCTTAAGCTATTACTGTGTCAGGTTCCATTAATATCCATCACATGATTTCCGCTTTGATCCGTGACGTACAGAATGATAAAACGAGACACACGATCTCTGTAAAATATTACTTTTCATTACGTGTTTTCCTATAAAGTGAAACACGTGATTTATTATATAAAACTTTACTTGTTGGTAATTTAATGATTTATGTATAGTCCGGCTGAGAGGTACCACCCACTCATCACTTGTGCCAAACAGCACACGTCGATATGTCGAATAACTAATTAATACTTGTCGTTAGTATTGATATGTTTCGGTTAGAAGTGTGAGTGAGCCAGTGTAACTACAGGAACGAGAGGCATAACATCTTAGTTCACAATTTAGGGAATTGTTAGTATTTCTGACAGTGCCAGTGTCTTTGTCCGGTGCTGACCACATACTATCAAGTGACCCATTTTCCAAATCACGTATTTATTTAAAATAAAATAAAAACTCGATGGTCATGGTTTCAACCTTGATCGTTCGATGAAGGTACTTTGGACCATCTCTTACTCCATCTTTGGCGAGACGTTTATCCTTACAAGTTTATCGTCTACAATCAAAATGATATCGTGTTTTTTAACTCCTTCGTTTCCGGGAATTCAAGGGAAACATGTTTCCTCTTTGTAACATCAAGGAAAACCGTAAGAAATATTGTAGCGATAAAGTTAAGGTCAGAGTAAAAAGTACATCCCGGTTACTCATACGTTACTCGAAAAATGTACCTGTGTTTATGCGTGTGTATAAATAATTATATTATAAATGCTATGTTGTCCTCTGGACCGATTTCGGCCACGGCAGTCAATCACAAGAGGGCTTAGGTTATATTTTTTAAAAGTCTTCGATACCAATTACCGAGAAAAAAGGTTTTAATGCAACCCCGCTAAACAGCAATACTTAGTTTTGTTGCGTTCCGGTTTGAGTGATGAGTGAGTAAGTGTACCTACGGGCACAAGGAACATAACATCTTCTTGCCCAAGGTTGGTGGCGCGTTAGCGATGTAAGTAATGGTTAAAATTTCTTGCATCGCCAATGTCTATGAGCGGTGGTGACCACTTAACCTCAGGTAGCCCATTGGTCCGTGCGCCTACCTATAACATAAAAAAACTCAAAAAAGCCCACTTTACATGTATCCAGGCTTTAAATATTATAATTATTAACGTTAGATATAGTTATCGCACATTAGTGGGTCAAGTAGAGAAATAAAATCTTACTCAAGATTATGCAGAGAATGTAGGCCGCGTTATATCAATCAATTGTTTAACATGAGTTAATCCAACCGTTTTTAGCCGACTGCTCAATATGCCTGATATTTGTAAATAAATTATTCAAAAATGTGTATCTATAACGTGGGTTTATGACATTGATACAAATGTAAATATGTACATAAAAAAGTTTCTATATGCTTCTCAAAATTAGTTCGTGTTATGAGTGGAAACAAAACTTTGAAGATATCCAATATAAAGAGATTATATATTTAGATGCATTGGATTGAAATAGCGCCTTTTATTATGATCTGATGCAAAAAAGATGTTATATGTTCAATATGTGTATATGTGTGTCTGTCTGTGGCGTCATAACTCCTGACGGTGAACCGATTTTGATTTAATATTCTTTATTTGAATAGTGTATTGGTTGATTGTTCTTAGCTCTTTTCTAGTTGTTGAAATAAGCGTGGATAACTTATACTGGTCTGATTTCTTTAATATCCTATTCCTTTAAGTATTAAAAATTCTTGGAGAATTTTTGAAGTCGGGGATTTGTCTATTTTTAATTCATGTGACTAACTTTGTTAAAACATGAATGTTTTTCCTTTTCTTATATGAGTTATTTATTAATACACTGGGCTATTTAATTGCTGGACAAAAGTGACTGATCGTGAGTCGCTTGCCGGTTCTCGATGGAATTTATATTCCGAATCAGTGGTAGCTTTACATTTAATATAATTTTGTAAAAAATACAAATTAAACGTACTTGTAAGGGCCTACTTTGATTATAAATAACGAAATATTTGTCATAAATAACGTGTACACGGTTTTAATCTCGTAACCTTCAATTAACATTCTATCAATTGGTTTGTGTTGACTTGTGTCGAAGTAATTTTATTTCAATGTAACAGATTCATTTGTTTTGTACACTGTGTAAGGACATATGAAGTAGGTCGACATAGTAACTGTTGCACTGACGCGACCTCAGCGTAGGGCTGCAAACACAATCTCATACACGGTTATTGGTATATCTTTTACTAGCTTTTTGTACAAGCCCGTCTGGGTAGGTACCATTCTCTCACATACCGCTAAGAATTAGTATTTTTGCGTTCAAGTTTGAAGTGTTAATCAGCCAGTGTAACTACAGGATATAGCGTGGGACTGAGTTCCCACGGTTGGTGGCGCATTGGCGATGTAAGAAATGGTTAATATTTCATTTCATCGTCAATGTCTATGGACTGTGCTTACCATTACTCATTAGATGGACCTTTTCCCCGTCGACTTACCTGTAACATGTAATAACTGCTTGAGTTTAATAGATAACGACAGCGACCACCACGAAAATTTATGAATGCATACAGTTTTTCATGGTTTTTAGACTATCCTATATACCGTTAAGACATGTAAGCCGGATAACGTTTACCGGGTTGATTATATATATATTTGATTTTAAAATATATTCTACTGGTATTAGGGCTTTCTGCAAGCTTGTCTGGGTAGGTACCACCCACTGATCAGATATTCCATCGCAAAACAGCAGTACTAGGTATCGTTGTGTTCCGATTTGAAGGGTGAGTGTGCCAGTATAATTACAGGCACAAGGGACATAAAATCTTATTTCCCAAGGTTGGTGGCGCATTGGCGATGTAAGCGATGGTAAAAATTTCTTACAATTCCAATATCTATGGGCATTGGTTACCACTTACCATCGGGTGGGCCATCTGCATAACCGTATAGTAAGTCTTTAAACTTGTGATTCTGTATAACTTGTCATCCCTGGCATTTTTATTGTATGACATAGTTCACCAATAACATAACTTTTAGATAATATGTAGCTGGTATTACAGACACAAACATTAGTTACCGCCAAGAGTATGCGTATAAGCTTATATGATAGGTGATAGCGCTTGACGATACATAACTACTTGTAAAGGTATATTTGAATAAAAAATATTTTGTTTATAGTTTGCTGTCTATGTTAATGTTACTTCTTACAAAGCCTTATCGCCAAATAAAGTTCTTGAATCAAACGGTTAAAATGAACGTGAAATCCATTGGGTACTATAATCCTCACATTCTGTCAAATATTTTTTACTGCATTTCGAAAAAAACAGTTATTTAAAAAAAAGAATACACATTTCATTTTTAAATAGTCGTCAAAATTTGTCTGTACGCTTGGAAAGATTTAGGTTACTTTAAGTTCGTCATTTCATAACTTGATAACCGCTTAGAGTCATAAATAAACGGCCAGCAGTTATTGTTTTCCGTTTTGATAGTTAAACGCCGGGAAAGTGTAATTAACTGCGTACGCTACGTTGTAATAAAAATGTTATTCTAGAAAATAAAATAGAAATATACTCAAGTATTTCCTTGTTGCGATAAAAGCGTTGTGACACAACGCTACTTGAACGGCTTAAAACACATGACACAGACAATTATATTAATGGTTTATATATGTATATTTATAGTGGCAGATTTTTCATCAGATATTCGACCATCTAACAGCAATGCTTAGTATCTTTGTGTTCCAATTTGAAGGGTGAGTGAGTCAGTATAAATGAAACCCTTAATCTCAGACAGACAGACAACAGTGACTACTTACTATCAGGTGGCCTAATACCACTTATTGTTTCAATTAAGACCCATGATTCGGGGATTACAGAAGAGCTGCTTTTGGTACATAATTGGGCGGTTAGATGAGATCATCTTCCTTCAAACTGATGTCGATAATCTTTTATGATACCACATATATTTATAACGAAATAAAAATGTTCTCCATTTGAAATTAGGGTATCCGCCCTTATAGCTACTTCTATAATCTTGAGCTTTGCCGGCGTGTTGGGTCCAAGGTTGGTTAAAGTGTTGGTTAAAGGTAGGCGGACTGGCCAATGGGCCACCTGATGTTAAGTGGTCATCACCGCCCACAGACATTTGCTATGTAAGAAAGATTAATCATTCCGTTCATGGCCAAAGTGCCACTAACCTTGGGAACTAAAATATTACACTGGCTCACCCATCCTGCGAACAGAACACAACAATAAATCAAATGTTTTTTTTTTAACATAGTGAACGGACTTTAGATAGTTATAGGAATGATTTTGCTTTCACTATACGAAGTAAAGTAATTACTTTTATTATTTTATTATCTACTAGTTTCCGCCCGTGGTTTCGGGCGCGTGTGAGGGGAGGGGGGGGGGAGGAGAGTTGTCATGTACTATTTCCGTGTATGTAAATTTTAATGATGACCAGTTTAGTTAAGACGTAAAAGCGGAACAAACAAAAAAAAACTCACTTTCGCAATTATAATATTAATAAGGATTATTGGTACTAAGTTGTAACATTGTGTTGTGAACGAGACGTTATATATTTAATAGAATTAAATTTAAAAATAGAATGATTTGAATCTCAATCTTATATTTCGTATTTTTAAATGAATTTCATTACCATGTCGGCGACTTACAAATGAGACGAATTGTTGATTTGCATATGAAAACAATTCTTATTGTGTTACGTTAAAGTTAATTTTCAAGTGTGAATAATAACAATGGCTATAAAATATAATGGATCAGGCATCCGTGTTGAATCGTAATGTTTTAAGAACGTTATAACGTATTATGTCATCAGTCTGCTGTTAATTGAACGATAAATGTAATTATTTCGAGGATAATTTAAATAGATACTCTATTACTTAAATGCACTTGAATTTTAAGTTACTCTCAGTTATATAATGGTTATATCTTTGAATATTATTTCTTTCAATATTCAAAAATTACAAATAAAATACAACTGCAAGAATGCTATTATTATTTTTCGTTTAATCGTATTAAATATATTTAAAGATTTAAGTTTTTGCAGGCAAACAGTTCAAGTGTAGGATTTATATTTTCTGTAATAAATATTTGAGGTTAAAATCGAAACTCGCGCAATATCGGAAAGTGATAAGGAACATTAGCTATAATAATTATAACACTTAAAGGAAACACGTATCAAAATAGCGTATCACCGAAAGTCGATTTTAAATATTTCTCGAGTGAGACATGATACTTTATATAGTAATATGAATAACCAAAGGTTGATTCTACATGGCGGAATTATTACATAGGACATTTGGAAATCTTAAGATAATTTTTTCAATTCTAATTTCAATTAAGAGTTCGTGTAAATGGAGACGATAATCTGACTCCGTTGATAAGTGAGATGTAATTTTGAATGTGGATATTTTTTTATCATTTTATGTCGATTTAATTTTTACGTTCAAATTTCGAATACTAAATACAGAACATCTCTACCGGCACTTTTTTAAATTTTCAGCAAATAGGCAAAGGCGAAGACAGGCAAATGCTATCTATCTCTAATCTATCCAGTTATTTTTAATGATTAACGACTATTTTCGCCCACAGACTATATCTTAAATTGTCAATACGACGCTAATCATAAGATATAAGTTGTTACGACTCTTATGTACCACACAATTGCAATAACCTGTAATTACATGAGCTTACTCACACCGCAAACTGGAACACTAAATACCATCCAGTTCCAATACCTATAACTCAAGATATCTACAAATTATATTTATTAGTAATTATTTTATAAGCAATTTTGAATCGCTATTTTACAAGATTATAATGTCCTCCAGACCGGTTTCGGCCACGGCGGCCAATCTCAAGAGAGATTAGCCAACTGCGTAAGACATATTATAGTGCACAAGTGGATGCGAAAATACAAATGCACTCTCTATTCCCTTACTCTCATAATCCGATGGGAGTGCAATCCGACACGACCGGAAACTTCCAGACTCCGGACTGCTACTGGAAATTTTGTTAATTTAAATTAAATGTGAAGCTATCAATGTAGATTATACCAATAAGAACCGGCAAGAAACTACATAGTTACTATGCACCAATTAAATTACATAAGGCTTTTTCAACCTCAAGAGGGTTAAGCGCAAATAAACAACTTCGACATTGAATTTACGCGATATCATTGATTCGCAAGAAAATGGCGTCTGAATGTCAGTGAAATTGTCATCGAAACTTTGGTTGTAAGATTAAAATACATGTAAATGGCTTTGTGGAACAGTGTTATATTATAAATAAAGATATATTAATCATTAACTGTTTATCGTACATATGTTAGCAGATCTATTAGCAAATCGCATGGAATATGTAAATAGATCTAACGTTTGTTTATCATTATTCCTTCTTCGATTTGAATATGGTGTAGGTTTGTTCAACTAACTGCCTCGTTGGTCTAGTGGCTTGATGTAAGGCCACAGACCCGGCGGTCCTGGGTTCAATTCCCAGGTCGGGCTAATAAAAAGTGATTGGGTTTTTCTGTCAGAAAATTCTCAGTAGCAGCCCGGAGTCTGGAAGTTGAAAGTGTGTACACTTCCGTGCCTCGGAAAGCACGTAAAGCCGTTGGTCCTGCGCCTGAACTCTTTCCGGTCGTGTCGAATTGCGTCCCATCGGATTATGAGAGTTAAGGAATAAATAGTGCACCTGTGTTTGCGCACACACTTGTGCACTATAATATCTCCTGCGTAGTTGACTAATCTCTCTTGAGATTGGCCGCTGTGGTCGAAATCGGTCTGGAGGACATTATTATTATTATTAGGTTTGTTTATGTACATTATATTGTATGTATCGCTTGTTATATATTGTATCTATGTAGGTACTTACTACTTACGTTCTTTAATTAGTTACAAGTTACGGATAGAAAGGCGTGACCTTGCGTGGGGACAGCAGTCATATTTCAATTAACCTTGACCAAAAATAACATAACATTTTTATATTGTATTATCCGCCAGGACTGCTTATTGATATAATTGCGGTTTAATTACAAGACATTTTGTCAAAGATATAAGCAAATGTAAAATGTACGGCCATATTACAATAGCCGAGATGTTCAAGTGGATAGAATGCGTGAATCTTAACCGATGATCGTGGATTCAAACTCGGGCAAACACCACTGAATTTTCGTATGCTTAATTTATGTTTATAATTCATCACGTGCTTGACGGTGAAGGAAAACATCGTGGAAACCTGCATGTGTCTAATTTAACTGAAATTCTGCCACATGTGTATTCCACCAACCCGCTTTGGAGCAGCGTAGTGGAATTAGCTCCAAACCTTATCTTCAAAAAAGGAGAGGAGACCTTAGTCCAAAGTAACAGCCTGTAAATGTCCCACTGCTGGGCTAAGGCCTCCTCTCCCTATTTGAGGAGAAGGTTTGGAGCTTATTCCACCACGCTGCTCCAATGCGGGTTGGTGGAATACACATGTGGCAGAATTTTGATGAAATTAGACACATGCAGGTTTCCTCACGATGTTTTCCTTCACCGAAAAGCACGAGATGAATTATAAACAGAAATTAAGCACATGAAAATTCAGAGGTGCTTGCCCGGGTTTGAACCCACGTTCATCGGTTAAGATTCACGCGTTCTTACCACTGGGCCATCTCGACCTTAGTCTAGCAGTGGGAGATTCAGAGTCTGTTACTGACTTACTTTATATGACACTAAGCTATCTTTTTACATCTGTAAGCTACGACTTTTAATACTTGGTGGTAAAGCTTTGTGCAAGTTCGTCTGGGTAGGTATCACTCATTCATGAGATATTCTACCGTCAACAGCAATACTTAGTATTGTTGAGTTCCGGTTTGAAAGAAGGATAAGTCAGTGCAACGCACGATAGAAATAACATCTCAGTTCCCAAGGTTGGTGACGCAGTTTTTCGGACAATGATTCTCAATGGCAGCCGGGTGTCTGGAAGTTGAAAGTGTGTACACTTCCGCGCATCGGAAAGCACGTAAAGCCGTTTGTCCTGCGCCTGCACTCTTTCCGGTCATGAGAGTGAGGGAATAGATATTTAACATGGAACTGATCGGTGTTTGCGCACACACTTGTGAACTAACGTGTCCTGCGTAGGTGAGTTATCTCTCTTGAGATTTGCCGCCTTACCCGAAATCGGTCGGAAGACATAATATGTAGGTATAATATTTCATTGTTTTTTCTGATTTTTCAAAGAAGATGTAACAAAGGATGTCCGTATATAAACTGTGTAAATTAGTTGTAAATTTTCCTATGAGATTCTTTTCGCATTGTTATAATTTAATTGTATTCATGAACAGGTTATTACATTTATAATTAAATAGCTATAAAAATGACGACGGTACCAAAACAATGGGCCACAATTCTCAGTACTATTAGCTTTTATTTCAACTCACTTGTTGTATACTATCGTTGTAATAATAACGATTGTTTTACAAGTCAGTTATACGATGTTGCAAGAATTTAATGTGATAAGCAGACAGGTTAGCCATTATTATATTATAATAAGCGCCTATTTATTTGTCACGCTCAGTTCCATGTTAAATGGCATTGTTTACTCGCTATAGGTAATTTTTTTAGAAAGAAAATCAATTAAGATGATCATACATTCGGGTGTCAAAATTTGGATTGTGATTGCTCTAACCCCAAGATATCAGTGATCGTCTTTCTGTTTCCTTGGTCACTCGACCTAGCTTAGTGGCTGGCTTTATAAAGGCGGGTACCGAGGTTTACTCGAATCGCTACCGTCATCATCGTATGAACGTGAGGTAATAGAGTGATTATGTACCTGTTTGTTCACTATGTTATGTCCTGCGCAGGCTTGGTCACATTTGGGAATGGCTTTATTGCATAACACAATATAGTACAAAAGTCGGGCTCAATATCAAAAACATATCAAACACTTGTATATTTCTCTAAAAGCTTCAAAGAATTTGTAAAGGCTAAGGTGTTGTATTATTAATCTAGCAAGTGTAGCATTATAAAATGAATGTAAGTCAGTTGTAAAACGACAACCATTGCATGCATTTAAAATGTATGTATGTATGTCGTAACTCATAACATAACTTCGCGGTTGACAGGACATTACAATGCCAGGCACGTTTCAAATGATTCTATTATTTTCTGTACAAAGAAGACTATAAAGATATGACCCTTTATAGTTTCTCCTATTTCTCTTGGTACCTTTGGTATTTTAAATATTTTTTAATATATATTTTCTTCATTATATATTTAATAAAATTTATTTGAAATTTTATTTAATGAATAATTTTACACATAATACGTTCACATTTATATATTATATACCATTCCACGGTTAGGTCGCGTATATAGTTCATTCTGTGTACTAATAAAATTATAATTAAGAAATGTGCTGGAGGAAAGTAAGAATGCGGGGGTATATTTAAACTTCGATAATTATATACATATATCTATATATAATTATAAATGAGGGATTAATTTGTAATGCCAAACTGAAAAAAAAACATAAATCAATAAACATATAACTTAAGCCAGAAAATGCGAAGAAGGTTTTATTAATTAATTTCTAAAAGCACACTTATAACATACATACAAAGCATTTACAAATGAACTTATATATATATATGTGTGTGTGTGTGTGTGTGTCAATTACATATAATATATATCAATATAATTATTTGAATATATTTTTGGTGTGATCTGTTTTTTATATTAATTACTTGTTAAAAATATATTTGCGTGCCTATCGCGGGCGAAATGTACTAGATACTTATAAAAAAATCATACATCTGTAAAACTTAGTTTCATGCAAATTAATGAATGAAAAAATCAGTAACGGACTACTGACTGACGAGCGTGAATTTCATATTCTTGTAATGCAAACTGAATAAAAATTGTTAAAAACGTTTTGTATTGTTCAATATTCTTTAAAACCTACAATCCAACTATCACTTGTATAATTAGCAACTTTTTAAATTACATTGTACTTTTAACGAGCACTCTCTTAAAGGTAACTGTCAGTCATCCACTTTACAAGTCGGATTAATTGAACGAAGATATCGTTATATATAGTGTATTTTCTCTTGTTACTCCATTTAAAACTAGATACTTAACTCTTTAACGTCTTATGTTATATATAAGACGTATAACCCACTTCGCGTTGTCCTACAAATCATCTTGCAATTAATCTTAGTAGAAGTTGCTGGCGGTAGGGCTTTGTGCAAGCTCGTCTGGGTAGGTTATCACTCATTAGATATTTTACCACGAAACAGCAGTACTTGGTATTGTCGTGTTCCAGTTTGAAGGGTGAGTGAGCCAGTGGAATTACAGGCACAAGGGACATTTCATCTTTCAGATCATTTCCCAAGGTCGGTGGCGCATTGGTGATGTAACCGATGTTTAACATTTCTTGCAATGCCAATGTCTATGAACGTTGGTGACCACTTACCATCAAGTGGCCTATATGCTCGTCCGCCTACCTAAACTATAAAAAAATAGTAAGTTTTCTAACTTCATATGCTTATATGCTATCTAATATGCTAATTACTCTTGCTACTCAACTGTAGTCAGAAAATATTTTGTGGAGCAATTTATATGTTTTACAACAGGATCCGAGAAGGCGTAAAAAAGCCTCAGCGATAAATAAAAAAAATATAAACGAGCACTTGCGTGTAATTGTTATGAAATTAGTAAGTTTATGGATGAATATGAATTCAATCCTGGCTATTTCTTTTTTATAAATAATTATAAGACATGATAAAAAAACCCAATGAGTTTCTTTCGCCGGTTCTGGTTTCTAATTTGACAATCAATATGTAATGCTTCTATATTGAATAAAGAATTCTGATTTCATTTTATTACCTCTCAGTCTGATCAGACAAAAATCTACCACCGGTTTTGAAATAAACATATCAGATGAGAAGAACTACATTTCTAACTACGTGACGATACTTTGAATAAGTTTAAAAAATCGATCTAAAACGATACAAATATTCAATTGTTAAATTTTTACATTACTTCGAATTGTGTGTTAGTTACAGGGAACCATAGGGTAATAAATTCGTTCTTACGCTAAGCGGTTATAAGCAATATTGCAAATGGAAGTGACCTTTATCTTAATTTTTTTTTTTTATAGAATAGGAAGGTGGACGAGCATATGGGCCACCTGATGGTAAGCGGTCACCAAACGCCCTTAGACATTGGCATTGTAAGAAATGTCAACCATC
Organism: Nymphalis io; assembly: GCF_905147045.1. NCBI lineage: Eukaryota > Metazoa > Arthropoda > Insecta > Lepidoptera > Nymphalidae > Nymphalis > Nymphalis io. The sequence goes on from NC_065902.1 coordinate 11,714,268, forward strand.
GCTTATAGCCAATGCGTCACCAACTTTGGGAACTAAGATTTTATGTCCCTTGTGCCTGTAATTACACTAAAATAAATTAAATTACATGAGTTGATCATGTGACTTTTGCTATCGATAGTAAAAGGCCTTAGTCGCGTTTAAAGCACATTATAATCTTTATGATTATGGAAAATCCATTTATTTTTATATAATATTCAGCTCTACTAGACTCAGACGCGCGTATTGTGATCATTTAAGTGGGCTCGCAACATCCGACTTGAGTATTTGTGACGCGCCCTCTCGCCCGGTGAAGCTATCAAGGTCATTAGGGCCAAGATCATACACTACGAAATATAAAATCTAGTACGCTTCGCGATTACCATTCGGTCTATAAATTGTTTTTATTCACCAAAATTTAAATGTTTTCTCCTCTCCTTACTTCTATCCTTTTCTTGACAGGATAAAAGGAGAGTGCTCGGCATTGGGAAATTTATACCAACTTTTACTTTTATTAAAAGGATTTGTATAGAATGAAAATAATGCAATCGACTTTTAAATTAAAATTAATTTACTATGCTAAGCATATACTTATTGTCTACTTAGGGGTGGAAATAGTACCAACCGTCGGGACGGCACGGTAGTATGCGCAAGCGATCCCGTGACGTCCCCCGACAAGACGGAGTGGGTACCGCTGGTTTTTTAGTGGGTATTCCGGCGCCTTCAGCGCCGGCGAGTCCCACATACCCCCCACCTCATGCGGGGGAAACACATAAATGTGTTTTTCCAGCGAGAAAAAAAAAGGGGTGAAAATAGTGCCCGTCTAGGTTGATACCACACACTGGTTTTATATTATCTTAATATTCTTGTATTGTGTGGTAAGGTTAAATTTTTGTCATATTTGTGTTTTGATTTTAATTTACTTAGTACTTTCGATTGAAATAATATTTTCTTCTACATAATAGCCATTTGTTTGTTTGAACGTTCAACGCTCTCCGCAAAACGCGGATGTAGTCGGGAGCCGGGCAGAGCGTGGGAAAGGATTTAATAAATATACAGTGTGTATTAACTGTTCACTGCGTACCCGCTTCGTTATCATTTTATCTTTTTTGGTCTGTGAATATATAGTTTAATTTGATGAAAACCGCTATTACCATTGCCTATTAAAATAGAACTGCGGTTGCTGTCTCCATATTATCCCGCCATGCTCTCTCAATACAACTAAATAAAGAGAAACGATTCTTTTTTTAAAGAAAAACTTATTTGGGCATAATGAGAATATTAAATTTCGAATAAATGTGCAACGTGTGATGTGTAACATTACAAACAAGCGTCAGAAACATAACATTACACAACTAAGTTGCTTATACCGGTTAGGTATAATACGATCAACTATATTCTATCGCAAAACAACTAATAATAAACTCCTAAGCCACTTTAATTATTTATTTTAATATCCATTAAAAAGTCACACTAAATTATGATATAATGAATAATATTTATCGTTGTGCTTAATATAATTATTATGTATATTAGTGACGTTGGAAAATATGACACAATGTTATTACTGTGAGAATATTCTATCTCACAAATAAACGATAAACTAATTATAATGCCGCCATAATGTACATAACTTTTTTTTTATAAAAGCCCGCCAAAATCTCTTTCATTTATTTTACAGATAAAAAATCCTAAGTTTGATCATAAGTCGATTAAAAATTATGCACATTCGATTCCAGTACACATAAATATTAAATCGTTCGAATTATTTTATACTTTTTTTAATAATTATTATTTCGTAAATATAACATTTAAACATTGTTATCATTTGTTTACAAGTGCATCAACGAATAGTCAATATTGCCTGAGTAACAATATTGACGTTGTACAGTAAATTACTTTTTGATTATAACATTTTATTTAACTTCTAAGCTAATGGTAATAGAAATACGGCAACGTCGCGATAACCGTCTTTATTCTGCTGGCTAATGATTGTTGACAATCGCAAAGCGGACACTAAAAGTCGAATAATAGGTTTATTTAAATTAGGAATATAACCAAATTAAATAAGGAATCGTCGTTCCAATATATTAATATACAAAAAGGTTACACTAATGTATAAACCATTATTATTTTGGTTGATATTATTATCTTAATCAGTATTAGCAATGCATTTACAAATAATGACATTCCATTTATTCATCGTTTGTTGCTCAACTTGGATTTGTTTTTTCGTTCAATTATTTGCTTTGCTTTGTTTGCTTGTGTATATTGAATAACCCAAAACCGAAGGAACCTTCGGTTTTTTTAAGAATTTACGTAATTGATTGATGAAATCTAAACTGACCTGTGACAATTTTCTTCGCTAACCCAGAGTACAGGGGATAAGGTCTCCGAGCGGCATATTTATCGGTAACGCCCATTGAGCAAGGTTTTCTACATACTCACCTCTTGAACTTTTTATCATAATATATTTTATTTTAATCATAAAACGACTAAAATAATTTAAGCAAAACATGTAACCTCGAATTAATTCATGGCATGTTTCTTAAAATGGACAAAAGAAAACAATTAAATGCAATTAAGCAATATACCCTCAAGGATACTTTTGTAACAATTCTGCATTAGAATATTTATGTCTCTTGTACAGATAGTACAGACTGATTACGGTATTTATAGTATTATTTTTAAATAATCTTTGATTCATTATTTAACCACATATTTAAAAGTGTTTCAAAAATATTTTCTTTGTGTTTTTCTTCACGTACTTTATATAAGAACTTATAAAGAAAATTTCAAATTTCTACTCATAATTTACTTAAGCTGAGCGTTCTCTTTCAAGTGCACACACTTGTGCACTATAATGTGTCTTGCGCCGGCTGATCTCTCTTGAGATTGGCCGCCGTGGCCGATATCGGTCTGGAGGACATTATTATAATGCTACAAACAGTTATTGATTAATATATATTTAATAATAATACTTATCATTAACTACTTATTCACTTTAATTGTACTTACAAAGTTCCGATAACAACTTCGCCGACATTCGAAACGCTAGTTTTTTCGGAAATCCAGTGAATATCATAGATTATTCAAGACTCAACCAATGCAATGTCAAAGTCTAGACACGCGGTAGCATTATCCTAAATTATTAGAAGAAATTATATTTTAAGTTGTTATAAAATTTAAAACGTTGTTATAAATACGTTTCAAGACTGACCATTGAACTTGGCACCCATTTAGACCTCACTTCTTCTGTCGTTGAAGTCAACAACCAAGGCATATATCATAATATTGAACTTGGCTCTTAATTCACATTTATGTTTTTGATGGGATTGCTTATTTCTCTATACTCTTATTGTAGTTGGTTGAAAATTTTAATTGATTTAATTTATTTACTTACGTTGTATAGTCATGATATATGTAATGTTAATATAATTATTAAGATATACGGATTAATTAAACGAATAATGTATTTTGTTACAGTTAAAATGGGGGGTATAAAATCCCTCGTATTACTCCACCTGGTCTACATCAGTACCTGCATGGAACAATTGGATATCATTTATGAATGGAAGCAGTTGGACTTCGAGTTTCTCACCCCCGAGGCTCGGCAGCAGGCCATCGATAGCGGGACCTTCATACCAGAGAATAACATGCCTATGGGTCTAGAAATCTATGGTGATAAACTGTTCATCACGGTCCCCAGGTGGAGGAAAGGTGTACCTGCAAGTTTGACTTACGTCAATTTAAAAGGTAAAATTGTTAAAGAATATGTTATTTAAAACAAATGAATCCGAAGCATGCATATCAATAGCTATTTATTTATTTTTTGTAAATACTGTTTGAAAGGCGAGACAGTTGACCCAGTGGTAAGAACGCGTGAATCTTTACCAATGATCGTGGGTTCAAACCCGGGCAAGCACCACTGAATTTTCATATGCTAAATCTGTGTTTATAATTCATCTCGTGCTTTACGGTGAAAGAAAACATCGTGAGGAAACCTGCATGTGTCTAATTTCACTGAAATACTGCCACATGTGTATTCCACCAACCCGCATTGGAGCAGCGTGGTATAAGCTCCAAAACTTCTCCTCAAAAAGGGAGAGGAGGCCTTACCCCAGCAGTGGGACATTCACAAGCTGATTATTTTGACAGCCGTCAAAACCCTCTCCTCTCTTCACTTTAACGCAACACACCACTTCACTCCGCTTATAACCTCTTTTCGATTACCCCATAATATCACCTTTAAAATTTATAATGCGACTACTTAAATTGTACATATTCTATTACATAATGGCATATCTATTATTCAAACATACGATTTCCCTTGTCAAACAATGATTTCTTCATGTTGTAAACGAAAGTTACTGACAACTCCAGTGCCATCGAACAGGCCACTATATATATTTTTTTACATAACCGTTTGGATACTAAAGAAAAAAGAATCAAAACTGTTCGGAGTCAAAAACCGGTCTGGATTCCTTAATAATGACTGTTCAAAATGGACGAACCGAAGACATTAATAAAGGGTCTACTAACTTTTTTCTTTTAAAATATCATGTTTCGCAAAAACAAGTGAAATATTTTGTAACTATTAACTCAATAAAAACAAAACTAATATTATTAATGCGAAATGAGTTTTGTTGATTTGTCTTTTTTCGATTTGGATAGCTCGAGAGAGTTATATATACTTTAAAAATAAAAAAAACGGGTATTATGCTCAAAATCTTTATTTTAAATGGAAATAATACTTATTGATTTTATCAAAATACCACCAATTTGGTAAGAAATACCTTAGACTTGAAAGGAACAAGCGAAAAAAACTCAACTGGTGTTTACATACATATATATATATATTATATTTAATTTTTTTTGCAATAATTATAATTATATTACTTTAAATGGTCTGGAGGCGATCGATTCAAGGCGTGCTATCGTTTATAAAGTCGTTATAACTTATTACACTACTTTTATCTTGGAATAATGACGGGAACGCAGTCGCAAATAAAAGCCATTAGGTACATTTATATTTTAATACAACCTTTTCTATTCAACTTTTCTTTTAATTTTGTTACACTTCAAAAAAAACACAAAACATATATATATATAATTTGGATGTTTTTGGTATATGAATTAAATTTAATAATTTGCTACAAAGCTCGATATGATTTGGCAATTTATTTGTTAACTTACGTCACACCGTATTATTATAGTTCTGTTTAAACGTACCTCGTTAAGAAAATATCATGTACGTGTCAGTTTTTGGACAACATTTCACTCGTGTCGTAAGAAAACACATTCTTATGAACTTGTTCAAATGCCTATCTCATATAATAAGTTAATGTTTTAATGGTCAAGTCGGTACAAGAGGTTGATGGTTAAGTTAGTTTACATATAGGCAGCCTGGACCACCTGATGGTGTGACCACAATTGAAATATTATGTCTGTGTGCTAGTTACTGGCGGTAGTATATGTCAAGAGTAGGCGGTTCCTACCCAGATGGGCTTGAGCAAAGTCGTACCACCAAGCGAACGATATGTAGCTTAAATAATATTATGATGTTAATTATGTATGAGGATTATTTACATTATTGGGAATGTACTCCAATAATTGGAGAAAATATTCGTGTCTTTGTATTGTTAAAATTCTTCAGCTTTCGAATGTGGCTAGATTATACAAACATATATATTTATTTATACTAATGTAATGCCTAAATGACAAAACTAAACCAAAATACTTAAAACTTACAACAGCAATGCTCTTCAGTAAGAACTCTACCGAGAAATGTTGACAGCCGACTTATAAGTGATATACTATTTTGATGCGTGTATTCTTGAGATGTTATTATTATTATGGTCAATTTCGCATATCACTTTTCACGACTGATTTCTGCTGTGAGTTTCGAATTTGCTCTTACAGAATAACCCTACAGAAGATGAAGCGTGTTTCGGAAAAGGTTTTACTGCATAGTATTAGTATATAAGAAGCTGTGCTCCGCAGTTTCGCCCACTTTAAATTTTGACTATTTATCTAACAAATTGAATTTTCTTGAAACACATACTTACTTATTCGTGTAGTGAACAACACGGTTCTTAAGACACGAATGTATTTTAATATAAATTTGTTATCGCTTTTACAGATAATTCAACGAAATCCCCAAAACTGATCCCGTATCCAAGCTGGGCAGCACATTCAATAGGATCTGACGGGAAGCCAGAAATCGTATCTCCATTCCGGATTCGAGCTGATCGATGTGACCGTCTCTGGGTTTTGGATAATGGGAAAATTGGTAACCTCGAAGGCAACGCAACGAAGTTCCTACCATCCCTTATCATATATGATTTAAAAACCGACAATCTCCTTAGGAAATATGTTTTCCCAGAAGACCACGTGAAAGAAGATTCAGGATTTGCAAATATCGCAGTGGAAGACATGGACTGTGACAAAACATACGCATACGCTGGTGATGTAGGAAAACCAGGAATTGTCGTTTACTCATGGGAGAAGAACGAATCGTGGAGAATAACGCACCATTACTTCCACCCAGACCCATTGGCCTGTGATTTCAGTGTTAAGGGTCACAACTTCAGTTGGACTGACGCTATATTTGGTCTAGGCTTATCAGCTCCGAACGCAGATAACTTCAGTACTCTGTACTTCCACCCGATGGCAAGTTACAACGAATTCGCCGTATCAACTGAATATTTGAGGAACCAATCTGTAGCTGATGCGAATTTCAACGCCTTCAAAATGCTTGGAAGCAGAGGACCCAATGCCCAATCAAGCGCATCTTTTGTGGACCCAAAAACTGGAGTCCTATTTTACTCCCTCGTCAACCTAAACGCTGTAGCATGCTGGAGAACAACGAATAAGGAATATTTGATGAAGAATCAGGGAAGGATATATATGGATGACGAGAAAATGATTTATCCGACGGACATTAAAGTTGATTACGACGAAAATCTTTGGGTGCTGTCAAATCGAATGCCAATTTGGATGTACAGTAAGTTGGACCCGAACGAAGTGAATTTCAGAGTTTTCTCAGCACCTGTCCTGAACGCTATAAGCCATACTGCGTGTGACGTCACACCGAGGTCAGACATATTGACGAAGTATGTGAATAAATTAAAAAATGTTACGAGTAAAATAGCTTCCAAAATAAATCCTAACTCTGGTGCTTCCAGTCTGCAATTTCCTTTAATTGTTTCGCTAAGTTCAATTCTATTATTATCTGTTTCATTAATATAATTATAACGTAATGTAAACATTTTGTGTGTTTTGATTATTATGAGTGATTTTTAGCAAGTAACGGATTAAAATATTTAATCTTATATAAGAATAAATCGAAAAATAAAAATGTAATTAGAGTTTAACTATAAAATAGTAAAAATATAATGTGAAATTTTATAATATGTGATAATATATGTTAACATAAAAATAGGCCAAAATATATTTGGACATAGTTTTGTTTGCTTAAAAGGCAAAAGCTTATTTCATTCGGCTTTGCTTTTTGCTTTAATTTGGCTAAAACTTGACATTATATGTTACAGAAAAAATCATCATATAAATATAATATTGTAATAAATATTAATGTTTCTACATTGAAACTTTTTAAGGTGCTAATTATAAATAATTGACATTTTAAACTTCAAATAAAACAAAACACTTTCTTTATGGTACACGGTACAAAATAATAATACGTTACCGTTTATTTATTGTGATTGTACAGATATTATTATGTATTAAGTTAAAAATGTGTACTTACTTGACGCGACCTTCAAGTGATACAAAGTGACTTAGATTAAGTGTCATTATTTTTTTTTTTTTTTGTAAATAATTTCGTTAATAGATTAAATGCTTTAAGCTTTATCCGATTTGTTTTATTGGGTGAAACTGTTAGATAAGACCAAAACATTTCCTTATGATGGACAATAAAAATATTACAATAATTAAGATTTTGCGATTGTGGATCTCTAATATTGTCTGTGATGTCTCTAGTAAGAATAAATAGTTTGTAGAGTTAATTTAAACATGTTAATCTGAAATTTCCTCATATAAAATATTTTTGAGTAAATAAATAACAGTACATACATAATAATAGTACATAATAACCTTAAAAATTAATGCATTTAGAATGTAATTTTTGGTATTATTGGACTTTTTTTAAATAGATTCTTAAAATGACATAATGTTTCAGTATAATATTCAATCTAAAGCTACCATCAGAATGTAGACGAAAAGAAACTCAATAATTAGTACTTTTCTTCTCAACATAAATTACATATTTAAGTACATATAAATTTACTTTGTACATCCTCTATGCAAATCAACGAATATTAACTCAACGTTTTTTTTATCATCTGTATAGTTGTTGGTTTGAATACCTAATTAAAATTATTTATGAATTTTTTTAACATGATTTAAATTTATTAATTGACAAAGGTTAAATATAAATCATATTTCAAATAAGAATAAAACTATTATTTGTTATTTTATGGGGTCATTTTTGAAGCTCTTATCTGAAATGTGTTACAATAATTAATTATTTATGTGCAAAGATAGTATCAATATTTTGAGAAACGGAATGTATTATAATGAAGTTTAGTAGAATTATGACTGATTTCGGATTGTCAAGATATAAGCACATTTTAAACTCCAATATGATTTAAACATTCTATATATTTTAGCTTTGGCTTAAATCTGTAAATAATTTTGATTATTAAATGTTATTTAATATGGTATCGTTCGCCTTAACAACGGTTGCTTAATACTATCGCTAGATGGCGTATTATACGGTATTTAATGCACCATCCTCTGTTAAATATCTATATTGGCGCTAGATGGCGTTGTTAAGTGTTTGTAGTTTGCTTAGTGTAATTCTCCTGATCATTGTCACATTATTTTCCCGCCACAATTTATAACTTTATAATACTACAATTTCATACATAACTAAAATATATTAACTGAACGAATATCTATATAATATGGATTGATTGACGTTTCTGTTTTTGTTTTATTTCAACTAATTTATGTAAATATTGTTCACATTAATAGTGCTCTTTCATAGGTAACATGACATGTTAGGACCATGTTGGTTTTAATCATGATCAGAATATATGTAGCACTATGTAATATGACTATTTATAGGTGGAAGTTTGCAAAAGGTATGGTTTGATATTATTAAGGCTATAGAAGTAAACCATTGTTTAAAGTACCTACCTAATGTGCTGTCAAAACTAAACACCTAAACGTTGCCCTATTTACTCGTATGTTGCAATTTAAAAAAAATAAAGCTTAAAACAACACACAATATTTAGAACCAGGCGATCTATTAAAAACAAAAAATAATTATTAAAAATTAATTCTCAGAACTAAATAATTTATAATTATATTAAAAATATATATAAATCAGTTCTTATTATATATAATACTAAAATAAACAAATTGTAGATTGCAGGTTTAAAATTGTGCTACATGTCTATCCTATCCAAACCTTTTCTAACAAAGAGGAAGTTAAGGGCTACTAGTCGGAGCTTTTTATTAAGCTAGAAAAACGGTTCGCGTTTCTCACACGGGAACATTACGGTACGTGGAACCGAGTGCGCCCCAAACATTGGAATACCCACCAAAAATCGGTACCCTTTCCGTCGAACGAGGAGCGCCATAGGATCGCTTGCGCATGCTACCGTGACGAAACTACTCTGCCTAGTCCACTAGTCGGACCTGGGGACCAATTCTACTAACAAATTGTCACTTGGTCGCACTCGAATCGAAGCGTGATCGTTTGCCGTTTATCCGTTTTCCTATTATTTAATTTAATTATCGACTATTGGTATAACAGTTAACAATAAAGTTTTGTTTTGAAAACGGTAAATGTTAACATCATATCGGTTCGATTCCGATCCGAATAAATATAGAATAGATAAAGTTGGATTGAAATTGAATCGAGAACGTATCGTATAGATCGTTATAGATTAGTAGAATTCGGTCCCTGTACAGGCTGTAAATTTTGCTTTACTATTACGTAAAAGAAAAAACATTCCCTACCACTAGTCGGCGTGTTATATTTTATATGTACGCCCTAATTTAGTTTTATCTTTTATACCGGCTATCTGTAGTTTTATGGACAATATAATAACCATAAATTTTGATAATAAGGTAACAATGCCGAAAACATATATTCTTCGTAAAACTTTACGTCAGTGCGAAGTGGATTCGACTCGGCGATGGTGAGAAATAGAACTGTAATTTAGAATATATTTAGAAAAATGTCTGTCAGGGTCGAAGAGACGGTACGCTATATTTAATCATTCAAAATAATATTAGACACGAATTAATTTACTTGTGTATTGAAATACTATTTTTTAGAAAGATTTTCTTGTCGATGATTACTTCGATAATTATATATTTATATATTTATAATATGGGCAGATGGGCCACCTGATGGTAAGTTACCACCGCCTATAGACAGTGGCTAAGAAATATTAACCATTACTTAAATAACCTATACGCCACAAACCTTGGGAAGAAGTTATGTCTCTTGTGCTTGTAGTTACACTGGCCTACTCATCCTTCCAACTGAAACGCAACAATACAAAGTACTGTTTGGCGGTAGAATATCTATTCTAACGAGTGAGTGGTACCTAGCAAGACGGGCTTGCACATAGCCGTACCACCAAGTAAAATAGGCACAGACAACATTGTTGAGCAGCTTTTTCTCCTCCGTCAACCGATTTTCTTTTTTTTAAATTGGTAGCTGTATATGAGCTTTAGTGTTATCAATAATAAAAAAAATGGAAATAAGACTTAAAAAAATGTTCGAAACATTCAATTTCAAACAGTATATATATATAAAGACTATTTTAATCATGTAAATTAATTAGCATTTTAGTTGATAATTATAAATCTATGCAGTATATTTTTTTAAATAGAGCTCTAGATAGAGAGCACAGAATCAACGACTTCTTTTTTGGCACGAGAGTGTAACCTCCCAGTTCCGAGCTGCAATATGCTAAGTATTACTTGACAGCAAAAAATAATACAATGTCCTACACCAATATGACAGTTATAGTTTAGTATGAGTATGTTGACAATTTATATAGCCGAGATGGCCCTGTGGTAAGAACGCGTGAATCTTAACCGATGATCGTGGGTTCAAACCCGGGCAAGCACCACTGAATTTTCATGTGTTTAATTTGTGATTATAATTCATCTCGTGCTTTACGGTGAAGGAAAACATCGTGAGGAAACCTGCATGTGTCTAATTTCACTAAAATTCTGCCACATGTTAATTCTACCAACCCGCATTGGAGCAGCGTGGTGGAATAAGCTCCAAACCTTCTCCTCAAAAAGAGGAGAGGAGGCCTTTAGCCCAGCAGTGGGACATTCACAGGCTGTTACGGTTACGGTACGGTATGTTGACAATGGCCATTCCTTGCGGTATGAATATGAGCTTATGGTCCTTGTGTCCTTAACTACACTGTCACAGCTTTAACAGCTCTGCCAGTGCTTAACAATAAGGTTATCTTAAGCCTTTTTATGAACTGTATTAACAATAAGATTGGTGGTATTTGAGAGGCCTGCACGAAAATACGTAATTCGTTATTTTTATATACATATTGGCTTTAAAAATAAATCTTTATTTAAGGTCGATAATCAATCGCTGAACTTGAAGCAGATGTGCATTAATTGCTTTAAAGGTCCAAATTCACTAAAGACAATAGTTACCTTGATCTGTGTGGTGCTCGTCGTACAACAGGTAAGCTTTATAAAGCTGTATCCTTCAATATATAGATTGAAGGATATCTTGATAGGATAAAAGCATTAATCCGTTAGTTCTTTGCCGAGGACGACAAAATTTTACTGCCGCCAAAATGTTAAAGGCCGAAATTCAAGTGGATGGGGTTTAATAAAACGGAAAACCGTTTATCTGTAATTTTTAAGAACTGATTCAGTATATAATATATTACTATTAGTAATAAAATTCTCAGCCATGTTTCTAAGTTCAAAAAGACAGAGGAGATAAATTTTTTGCAGATTTAATATGTCCATACTCCCATTTGGTACGAATCGTCTCTTCATGCTGTACCAAACACCTACATATATTTATCAATACATAAAGACTTAAATATATAATATTTTCCAAGATTACAGTGTGCAGTCAAAAATTACTTGATCGTCCTATAACAACGTACACGCATTTTGATTTTAATCAGACAATCACATACCCAAGCGTCACCTTCTGCAGAGAGCCGCCTTACAAACACGATAAGTTATCTGTGAGTTTTTATTCATAATTAAATAATTATTCGTAGCATTTAGATTGTAAAGTTAAAACCACACTTGATAGAACATCAATCATACATCTAGCATAAGCTTTACGTTTACTTGACATATATAGGAAGAATTATACAATAAAATGGCTTTGAAAAAGGTTTTGCTACTGTAGTCTGCATTGTATATACAATCGGAGTCGAAATTTCAAGAATTTCATGCAGTGTGATAACTAGTCTGCAGTGCTTAAGCAATGGTCATACTGGCTAAATGAAATAATAATAATAATAATATCCTGGGACATTTTTCACACACGCCCATCTGATCCCAAATTAAGCTTGTACAAAGCTTGTGCTATGGAAACCACTGATATATACAACATATACTACTATTCTTTTGTAAATACATACAATTATAAAATATATATAGATAATTACACCCAGACTCAGGACAAACAGACATGTCCATGTACACATATGTCTGTCCTGGGTGGGAATCGAACCCACAACCTTCGGCGTGAAAGGGCAAGTATCTACCAACCACGGCGACCGGCTCGTCAAATATTGATAATACGTATATAATATATTTAGTTATAAAATATTGTAGGACTATGGACTCTACGCTCATCCAAGACTCACATCAACTTGGAGGAACTTCAATTTTTCAAGCATATCTCTCGATGAGCTATGGGAGGAAATAACATATGATGCTGACGATTTCTTCGTGCAGTACGGATTGGATACACAAAGAGACAGTTAGTATATTCTACTCTGTTAAGTTCTGCTATTTGTCTTTAAAAAATGACAAACCTGATCATCGGTTTTTCAGACTCTAGACATTGGTAAAGTAGAATAATTGGTTATTTTATATATTTAGTAAATATAATTATTTGAAATTAAGATAAAAATACAATATATTATTTTATGTATGGATTTTCCTTTTCTTTTCTTAATGTTAATTATCTTTTAGTTTGTTATAAATTTGTCACCGTATTCTGACTTGCTTGCCTTAAGTATAACAATGTAGCCTGTTTTCATAAAGTAATTAATTTTATTTGGTTAGTAATATTGATTCTATGTTTTAGCTATGTTTTCTTTTTATAGATTAGGTAGGCGGACGTCCAAATAGGCCACCTGATGGTAAGTGGTCACCAGCTCCCATAGACATTGGCATCGAAAGAAATGTTAACCATCGCTTACATCGCCAATGCGCCACCAACCTTGGGAACTAAGATGTTATGTCCCTTGTGCCTGTAATTACACTGGCTCAATCACTGTCGTTATTTTATTGAATTGTGTTCCTGTGTGGAAATTAACGGTTGTTTGTCTTTTGAAAATTATTTCAATTTGATGAAATATTGTTAGACTTGAGTTGATTTTGAAGTAAATTGCAATTTTGTGATTATATCTGTGTTTTCTCTAATGTTTATCGCTTCTGATTCCTAAATGTAATTTATTATACTGTAAGTGTCATCATATATGTTTCCCTAAAATTAAATGAATTAATAATGTTTTATGAGCTGTTTGTGTTTCTTGTTCAATTATTTATTTACAGATGTTAAATTGACTCCAGTAATGGGCTTCATAACTGGGCGTTGTTACACTATTTCGCCAAAGGTGTTAGACATTAAAGCCAGCACGAATCCAAGCAGTGGCTACTCGATAACCTTGCAGCATTTCCCTTCAGATCTGGAGGATCCAATCAGTATCCTCCCACCAGGATATCACGTGCACGTCCACTATGTCAGAGAACCATATACAGGTAAGTACCATTTAGCTGATGATGAAGTTTCAGGATTTCATTACTAATATTTATATACAGATTCATTGTGCTGATATGTACTGATAGACTTTAAAAGCGTAGATAGATATAACACTAAACTTTTTCAAATGCCTATCGCCTGCTTGTTCTCTCTCTGCTCTATAGTGCCACCGTACAGCATTTATGTATGGTATCTTCCTAACGGTTCGCCACAAGGTTCACGTGTTCTTTTTTGATTTTTCGATAAAAACCTTTGTGTTTTATGCTACAAATCACTGCAGCAGCTGTATTATGTAAGAACTTACTTCATTATACAACTGTGAAATGTAGACAACTGACATATGTACTTAACAGTACAGTAACAGTAACAGCCTGTCAATGTCCCACTGCTGGGCTAAGGCCTCCTCTCCCTTTTGGAGAAGGTTTGGAGCTTATTCCACCACGCTGCTCCAATGCGGGTTGGTAGAATACACATGTGGCAGAATTTCAATGAAATTAGACACATGCAGGTTTCCTCACGATGTTTTCCTTCACCGTTAAGCACGAGATGAATTATAAACACAAATTAAGCACATGAAAATTCAGTGGTCTTGCCCGGGTTTGAACACACGATCATCGGTTAAGATTCACGCGTTCTTACCACTAGGCCATCTCGGCTTCATATGTACATAGTAATGTGATATACTATTTTAATTCGTATATTCTTGAAATGTTATAATTATTACGGTCAATATCGCATATTACTTTCTGACATTTATGACCGATTTCTGTGGTGTCCCGAGTTTTTTCGTACAGTACAGACGGACTGGTCGATGCATTGTTGCACAAGTCACGTGATGCATTGAAGTTCTATCTAATGTCTATATTACCTTCACTATGAGTGACAGTTGTTAATGATTGAGCAATACTCGTAACTATTGCAAATGTAAGTTACATTACGGTAATATATTTGGTTAGCTGTACAATGTATAAGGCACTGCAGCTTTATACATTGTCTTTGTGTTATGCACGAGTCATTTAGATATAATTTCGGGCACAGAGTACAGTTGACCTTTGGTTTAGGACTAGTGTAACACATTAACAATTTGCATTATTAGTGGCCTGTACGATAAATCTGCTATAATTTGCCTTAACGGTTTTGCTTTTAGAAGTAGAAGTATACAACGGAGGCTTGGTCGATTATTTATACGTAAACACGGGAGAGAAGGTAGACGTGAAGCTGAAGGTGGATGAGTACATTATGATCAGCGAGGTCCAGGATCCATGCTCCAATGAAAATAATTACAGCGCTAATGCGGTGAGTTTTTTCTGCTTTAAAGTTATAATATCATTAATATCCTATAGCCTTTTTTTAACGCTGGAAAAACGCGTTACGCGTTTCCCCCATGGGAACAGTGTGGGGGGGGGTATGTAGGGCACCGGTGTCCAAGGCGCCGAGTGTGCCCCAAACTTGGAATACCCACTAAAAAACCAGCGTTACCCTTTACATCTTAACGGGGAGCGCACGTATATCCTATAACCTATTCCAACCACAAGAGGAGTAAAGACAAATAAATAACTTTGACATTGAATTGACACGATTGCAGTGAATAATCGATGGTGTTTATTATTGATTTGAAAAAAAAATACGATATAATTTCTGGTGAAATTGTTATCGGAACTTTGGAAGTAAATTAAAGTCGATTTGAGTAGTTAAGTTAATTTCGTATTAAAAATAAAAATATATTAATCAAGAACACTTTTAAGAGCATAATAAAACAAAGCTTTTAGCAAATCACATGAAAAATTTTGTTCTAATGTTTGTTTATCTTTACTCCTTCGTCGATTGGAATATGATATACAGTCTAAAAAGAACAATATCTCAGGAAAAGAAGGTCTGTTTTTTATCGTCTAATAACTGAATAGCTGGTTTGGATATTGCTTAATGGAAATAGCTGTATAGCTTATCACTTACCACGATACATCACTTATGGAGAAATGTTACCATGATTAGTGGAACATAATTTAACTAAATTATATTATTTAATAACCTTTTTAGTGTACAACGCAGTACGTGACTGATGCAGTAACAGAAAGTGTGGGTTGCTCTGGACCGTGGATGAAAAGCGATCTACCGTATTGTAACAATTTTAATGACATGAGGAATCTCATTTCTTCTTATGTTAGGTAAGATAATTGATAGGTTTTTCGTCACAGTCGAAGCCAGACCTAAATTTCAACTCACGGCAAAACACGAAATGTTTCTTTGGAGTAACAAAAACAGAACAGGAACAGATTCCTGCAAATTTGCTCAGAACCTATTCGATAGGTTATAATTTTATCATATTTTTTCGCCGTCGAAACGCTCAATATACACTCACTACAATCACTTTTAAAAGTAATGTTCTTGAGAAATCTTTAAGATTGAACAAATAAAAAAAAAATCAAAAGAAAGTATTAAATAAATATTGTTTTTTCTATTTTATTAAATTCATTAATTATTCCGTTTACATTGCTAGATGGCCCTTAAACCATTGCGCTATTAGCGCTTCATATATTGCCTAAGATGTTTTTCAACACAGTAGTACAATGAATGTTTTACTGTTCAATTTTAGTACGTACCAAAACCACGAATGCGAATCTTGTCCTCGTTTCTGCCGGGCATATCTTTACAATGCCTATGTGACCGACAGACAGAAGTACTATACATGGAAACCACAAAATTTCGAATTAAAGAGTGGTGCTGAAAAATCGGCTTTGCAGACACAGGTATGCAAAGTTTACTTCTTAATTTAAGTTAATACATTACAAAATTGTACTTAATTTTTCTGATATACAAACATACTACTTACAATACTTTAATCAACTTAAAGAAAAAAATCAAAGTCTAAAAAATACCCTATGATAGATATTTCTTAAAAAATAGTTTTTTTTTTAATTGAAAGTGTCTAATGTAAAAATAATGGCAGCGTGGAATCGTGGTTAGTTTATTTAATTTTATCACCAGACCTACAGACAAATCAGTTATCACCATGAAATATTTGCTATGTTAATCTTTCTTAATACTAATTAAAAGAAAAACATCTGAAAAAACGATTCTAGTTACTTCTTCTTAAAAGAATTCACCTTAAAAACCTGTTTTTGAGGTGTTTAAAAAAAAAATTTTGGACGAATAAAAATTATTTATTTATTGAGGATCCACCAACATGACACACAGTAATCATTACAAATTAAAAGAAAAGTAAAAGTTGCCATACTTATAGGTAGCCACGACATGCAAAAATGACACTAAGCATCTAAAATAATAATGAAAGAAAAGAAATAATAACGTTTCAGATTTACATCCATTTCAACAATATGATGGTATCCGTGTATGAGGAGAGATTCAACTACGATTGGAACTTATTCCTATCAGATCTCGGCGGTAGTATTGTGAGTTTATTCATTACTTAAATTATCAATTTTCATCGCACATTTACTAGATTACATCATGGAGTGCTGAGGCTTTTTTTTGGCTTTGATATTGGCAATGTCTTATGTTAGCGAAATATATAAAATAATGGAAACACTGTAACGATGAGGAATGATGATGAGAACTCATTAGAGAAGTGTATTAGGTCCTTTACTGTTCATAGCGGATTTCAATGACTTTCAAAAGTGTGCTATTTTTCTTTGAGCTTCTTTCGTCTGCCGTTAACAATAAGATCTAAGGGATTTGAGGCGTTTCGGCAACAACGGAGAAATTAATATAGTGAATATATATAGCATAACTGTCGAAGTCAACATTTTAACCAGCATAATTTTATTGGTAAAAGTTCGAATATAACATTTAGTTTTGAGAAAAGTGAACCATTTCAATTTCGGTTGATCAAAAATTACAGCAAAACTTAACTCCGAGCTTTTTTTCTTTTAATTTTAACAAATTTTTATCCTATATATATTTCGGACATAAAAAATCCGACATGCGAAAAACAGATGCTATTTATTTTCATCTCATTCATCTCGTAACTAAAACTGTTTTAACTATTCAGTTGCATTTGTTTGCAAATAAATCTAACGTTAACATATTTATGTAAACTATATTCCGTGTATTTACGTAGTCAGTATTCTTTATACACCATTGCCAATTCATTATTTATTAGTAGTAAAAAGGCAGATGAGCAAATGAGTCAATGGACGTTAAGTTCATATACCTGGAAAGAAATACATAAGTAGCCAACACTCTCAATGTATAGTCAACTTGTTGGTTTGTGTGTAACATTAGTTCAATCACTCGTGTGTTTTTTTTGTTCATAAATCTCGTGCTCGGTGGCGAAGGAATACAATTGTCTCGGATGTAATTCTGCCACATGTCCACCAACCCACATGGGACCAGCGATGTCAAATATGTTTCAAACCTTCTCAAAAAAGAGGAGCTCTCCCCCCAGCTGTGGCATTGCAAAACGCAATTTTTGTTTTCCTTGATGATGATTATATGTAAATGATAAAATGAAATGCAATTTGGTGATTGAAACTCTTATATAAATTTATTTTCCTGTAAAATTAAGCTGTGGGGCTTTAGGCTACGGTTAAAATGACTGTGTTTAATGCGGATAACAATGCCGTGCCTCAACTAATCTCGTTGTAAATAATATATAGTAAAGGTATGAATATATTGTATTACTAATATAACTTGTGTAAATAAGATTCTTAAAAAAATTCTCGGTAGAAAAAAAAACACAAACTTAGCTCGATATCTTACAAAATTAACAGCTGTGTTCAATAAATGCTTCGGTACAATGAAAAAGGCCTCAATTTTTATCACCAGTATACAAGATCAATTATTTTCTATTTCTACTAAAATCGCCTGAACAAATATCATTTTAACTTCGGTTGACATTTCGTTATTAACCTTCATCTAATTATACTGTTAATGTCTCTTGATCTTAATCATCGATCATTATTTTCAATGAATTGAAAGTTTTGTAAAAGCTTTCATTAAAATATTTTCATATTACAAAGAAACTCTATGTATAGATAAGAATTGAGATACAATTACATTGGATGACGTATTTAAACCGGCACTGAGCGTATTTACGAGCCACCAAAAATGTAAAACGTCAAACGAGATGTTACATTCGGAGGCCATTATATCGTAGACGTATAGAATAGCTTGTGAATTCAAATATTCACAATTTTCTCTGCGCGTGCCTTGTGAGTAAAAAATTGTGAGTAAAATAACAATAAGTGCAAACTACTGGG
This sequence comes from Nymphalis io, assembly GCF_905147045.1. Classification (NCBI taxonomy): domain Eukaryota; kingdom Metazoa; phylum Arthropoda; class Insecta; order Lepidoptera; family Nymphalidae; genus Nymphalis; species Nymphalis io. Next base: position 11,733,501 of record NC_065902.1, read on the forward strand.
CCTCTTCTGAGTGGATATGAAAGATTTTCATCCGATATATTTTTTTATTATATAGATAGGTGGACGAGAATATGGGCCACATGATGGTAAAACCTTGGGAACTAAGATGTTATGTCCCTTGTGCCTGTAATTACACTGGTTCACTCACCCTTTAAACCGGAACACAACAATACCAAGTACAGCTGTTTTGGGGTGGAATACTTGATGAGTTCTTCACGGTGCTTTCATTCACCGAACACTATGTAAATTGTATGTACAAATCAAGTAATTGAAGGTCCTTGCATTTGTTTGTACCAACAATCATATGTTAAGATTCAAGATCTCAACTTACATATTACAAATATGTTCTTATTATTGATGAAAATAATTTATTATATAATTATATTATAATATATATAATGTTTAAAGTTTTGAGAAAAGTGAACCATTTCAATTTTAGTTGATCAAAAATTACAGCAAAACTTAACTCCGAGCTTTTTTTCGTTTAATTTTAACAAATTTTTATCCTATATACATTTCTATAATTTAAAATTATAACTTTCCAAATGGGGCTCTGATAATCTTGTTGAGTTTAATGCTAAGAAAACACAGATATGCGCTCTCACAGCGAAAAAGTCAGCATTTTCCCCTCTTCCCTCCCTCTGTGGTACTCCGCTGGTGATCGCCATGTCAAGTCGCCATGCAGGGGATTGACGTTCGCTGCGACCTTAGTCCAAGGGATTACATCGAGGCTGTTATAAAAACAGCTTCACGGAAACTCGGAGTTCTGAACAAGGTGCGGCGCTTTTTCACGCCACAACAACTGTGCCTGTTGTACAAAACACAGGTACGGTCTTGCGTGGAATATTGCTCGCACCTTTGGGATGGCTCCGCTAAGTACCTACTTGAGGCCTTGGACCGGTTGCAGCGACGTGCCGTACGCATTATTGGCGACGTAAAGGTCACAAACACCCTTGAACCTTTACAATTGCGTCGTGAGATAGCAGCACTGAGCGCTTTCTATCGACTGTATCACGGCGAGTGCTCTGAGGAATTATTCTCTCTAATTCCTGCTTCCCCCTTCCTTCTTAAGTCCACGCGAGCTGGTTCTCGATGTCACCGCCTAACTGTGACATCAATTCCATCGCGAACAAAGAAATTTGGCAACTCCTTTCTTTATCACACTTCCAAAAAATGAAATTCCTTACCAGCTCACGTGTTCTTCCTCTTACAACCCGGGTTCCTTCAAACGAGGCGTGAAGAGGCATCTTGCGGGCCGGCAAGGCGAATGCGGCTAGTGCAGAACGTTTTTCCCGTCTGTACTGGCCGTCGTCGCGTTTGGACTCTACTACCACTTACCATCAGGTGGAGTAGAGTCATTTGCCCTCCCGGCGAATATAAAAAAAAAAATTACATATCTATATATTCTACGAAAAGCTTTAATTGTATTTTATATGAACTCTAATTATGTCGGTAGCTCAGTGTGAACCAGCAGCAGAATTTGCTCAAATATTTTGGCATCTGGCCAACATTTGTTAGACTTTGGGCATGGAAACGAACAGGTCGTTTTTCTAATGACTCATAGGATATTCGTCTATAGGCAAATTTACGGTAAACCATTAGTCTACGTCGAGCCCAAGGACGCGGGCTAAAAGTTATCTTATAACTCTACCAATAGAGTTGAATTTAGCTTGATCACGTGAACACTGTTTAGTATAGCTCAGTTTCACCGTCATTAAATGAAATATAACATGAGTGTTTAAATATAAATATTTTATTATGAAGTAATATCTTCGTCTTCTTCTATTTAACCGATGTATTTATATATTTTTTTGTTTCAAAGTGATAGGCAGACTGACAAATTTATCACCTGATGGTGATAGATATTAGCATTTTAAGAAATAATAACCATTCCTTCCATTCTCAATATACCACCAACCTTGGACCCTAAGCTGTAATATCAATTACATCTGAAGTTACACTGGCTCACTCACTCTTCAAACGGGAACACAGCAATTTCGCATTGATGTTTGGCGGTAGCAAATATGGTGAGTGGGTGGTACCTATCCAGAGGGGCTTGAGAGAAACCCTACCACCAAGAAAATTTCTAGCTACAGCTTTATTTATTATATAATTAGAAAGCAATAAAGCAGTGATTTGTGACTGTCAAAGATAAAAATACAAACGGTACAAATACCGTTACCGGTAATAAAAATATACAAAAATATATTTGGTGTGTCTGTATTTTTCGCTCACATCTTCTTAACTTCATAAAGGATACCGACGCCTTTGACAACATAATTTAAAACTGTTTTCCGAAAATCTTTAGTGTATAATATTTAAATTAAAATTAAACAGTCAAAGATGCTTTCAGGTTGCTAAAATTAGTTTGGCTGATTGCAGATCAAATTAACGTAATACTGAATCATAGATCTTAGAAGGTCTACATGGAATGATATATTCATCAGGCATACTATTTATATAGTAAGTAAGTAAATAACAGCCTGTTAATGTCCCACTGCTGGGCTAAGGTCTCCTCTCAATTTTGAGGAGAAGATTTGGAGTTTATTCCATCATGCTGCTCCAATGCGGGTTGGTAAAATATACATGTGGCACAATTTCGATGAAATTAGACACATGCAGGTTTCCTCACGATGTTTTCCTTCACCGTCAAGCACATGAAAATTCAGTGGTACTTGTTTGGGTTCGAAACTGTTCAACGTTTAATGTGTTCGTGTTCTAACCACTGGGCTATATAGAATCTAAGCACATATAAAGCTATAATTTTCAAAATATATTTGTGAACAATTAGGATATGTATCTTTTTTCTATGTATTTATTAATACTACCCGACCCGACTTCGTTGATATAAAATGATTAGAGGAGATTCGAATATTATTTACTCCACGATATATATTAAAAAAGCCGAGATGACCTAGTGGTTAGATAGCGTGAATCTTAACCGATGATCGTGGGTTCCCGGGCAAGTACTACTGAATGTTTATGTGCTTAATTTGTGTTTATAATTCATCTCGTGCTCGGCGGTGAAGGTAATAATCGTGAGGAATTCCTGCCACGTGGGCTCTAAGCCTTCTCAAAGGGAGAAGAAGTGTGAGTTCAGCAGTAGGACATTTACAGGCTGTTGCATTTACAATTATTTTTTGTAAATGTTTGTTTTTTTATGCAGTTCAATACATACATACCAATTACACTACAATTATATATATTTATTTTATAAAGGAAATTATTAGGATATATTTCATTACTTATTAATTGTATTGTTCAATATCGAACGCCACACCATAACATTCACTTATTGATAGTTAAAAAACGATTAACGTTCCGTAAAAGAAATCACTCTGAATCAAGTACCAAGTAGTAGTACGGCTGAAGTTATTTTTGATCTTTAACGTATAAAAGATTTTATATGTTTTAAATTCAATTATGATTTTCAATTTAAAATTATCCTAGATTTTATGGTACTTGAAGCAGATGATTCGTTGCTAGTATTCGAAATGTAAATGAGATTTGAGTCTTGATATATATTTACATTGCGAATAGCTGTAGTACGATCCTTAAATCTCATTTGTAATAAAGTGTATAATTTTTGCTATTAGAGAAACATCAGTAAAAAGCAGAAACGCATACGTTTAAATATATTTATATAAAGCTATTGCTAAAATATTATAACAGGCGCGTTAAGTACAAATCGTGGTACATAAATTTGTGTGCGTCTTTCGAAAAATATTAACGTTAAAGCCAAATGTCAATCGCATCAATCTTATCATCAAAAACTTTTAGTTATTATTCTAAGGTTAAATAGTTACTTATACTTTGTATATTGCTATGTTCCGCTTCGAAGAATTAGTTTGGCTGTGTAATAACAGGTACAAACAGTTGCGTAATTAACATGCTCCTTTCAATTATCGTTATCCATTCTTACTTTTTTTTTACTTATTCAGCTTTATTTCGAAAGGAACTATATGTTAGTTATCCTATCTAATCCACGTCATAAAAGCTCATTATTAGTTCCCTACTTTTTTTTCACGCAGTGCAAACCTTCAGAAAGATACTCGGCTCCTTTGGGGGGGGGGGGGGTCGGTGTATTTAGGATTCTTACCTACTAAAACCACTGCGATGGCCGTTCTCGGCACGGATCGTAGAATCTGCGCAGTTACAGTTGTTTAATTAAGTGTAGGTACACTTAATTAAACATAAATAATTGACAATGTAATACGTGATACTCCTTAAATTTATGGGGCAGTTAATTTAATTTTATACCTAGGATGCTAAATGTTAAAATAAAGTACTAGTCGCAAGGGATATATAGCATTTTAGGCCATATAATTAGCACTGAAATTGAATATTGATTCTACTGTCTATGGGCGATGGTGACAACTTACTTTTAGATCTTCGATTTCGTATTTTGCCTTCCCAAAATAAATTACTAATTAAATTGGTTCCAGGGTTTTCTTCTGGGTCTGTCGGTTATCGGGCTGATTGAAATCATCGGTAATATATGGATAAATCTGATACGTCCTTCTATTGTCAAGAGGAGAAGGAAGAAGGATACCAGTGCGCCAACGTTTCAAGCCAATATAGCCACTATTACGAATGACCAAGAACTTAAAGTAGATCAATGGAGACATTAGGATGTAAGCTTAAGGACGTAATTGTGAATTTAAATTATATGAATATCAGCATTTATTACCTTGTGTTTATTTTGTTATATAATAGTTCAAGTTACCTTACAGGTATGATTACAAATAAGGTTCTCCAGACCGATTTCGGCCACGGCGGCTAATTATAGTGCACAAGTGTGTGCGCAAACACAAGAGCATTCTATTCCCTAGCTCTCATAATCCGATGGGACGGCAATCAGACATGTCAGAAAAGAGCTCAGGCGCAGGGCCAACGGCTTTACGTGCTTTCCGAGGTACGGGGGTGTACAAACTTCCAACATCCAGACCCCGGGCTAATGAGAATTTTCTGGCTAGCCACTTTTCTTTTCTCGCAGTGGAAACCTTTAGAAAGGTACCAGGGTCCTATGGGGGTGGAACCGGGTTATGTGGGATTCTTACCCACTAAAACCACTGCGATGGCCGTCCTCAGCACGGATCGGAGAGGCTGCGGGAACTTGTTGATATAACGCATCCGCGGCCTCTCCCGTGCTTTACTCTGCTCGTGGCTCGGCGGAGCTCTCATCACGGGGTGAATCTCGCCTCCCCCGCACTCCTCGCTAGTGCATACATAGTAGCGCAATCCATCCCGGCTGCCATCCTCCACAAGGCCGTCTAAAATAGGACACGTGAGGCCCCCACCTCACGCATCTACGGCCCCAGGGTTACGCTATATCTTTTAAGCCCCGGGCGTCTGGGCTATGGGAGGGCCGAGACGACGCCGTCGTCGTCTCCGCCGATCAGGATCGGCCATTTCTCGTTCCCGCTTCACCGTCTCCTTCTGGACCATGACGCAGGGACGGTCTTGTCCGACTTCACGGACCAGGATCTCCCTCTCCGCACTCCACGCGGGGCACACCTCCAATGTATGCTGAGCAGTGTCCCGGTCCGCGCCACAGTGGTGACAAATCGCCGTCGATTCGCGTCCGATCTTACACAGGTATTCTCCAAAACAACCGTGACCGATCATTACCTGTGTAAGTCGGAAGGTGACTCGTCGTTTTCGTCTCATCCAGGCTTCGAAGGCTGGCAGGACCGCTCTACCGACGCGTTTGCGTGCGTACCGTTCTTCACAGAGACGGTCGCGCCACGTCAAGAGCCCTCCTGGTGTTCCTGCCGCTTTAACGCCTCTAGCGCACTCGAAGAGGGCGCGCTTTCACTGTTCTGGTGTAGGATGCGGGTCTGATGGTAGACCCTCGTGTCCATATCCGCCAGAATATCCAAGGGTATATCTAGCCACTAGACCAACGAAACAGTAATGATTACAAAAGTTAGATGATCATTGTTACGTAACATTTTGGTAATTTTTAATGAGCATCTCTTTTTATACGGATTTAACCTATATTTTAAGCATTATTTTAAATACTTATTTGAAATTAGCTGTGATGACGTGAGACGATTACACGCAAGAGATCGTCTGTCAAACAGTATCAAAGTTTCGTTAATCAGCCGTAATTAAAATCAAAGTTATTTTTATAAACTTTTATTTCATTTCACTTGTTAGTGTGTGTGGGCTGAGCCATATTGCAACTGAATTTTAAGTCCGTTCCACACAATTGATTTAGCTGTAATTTTTAAACGGTTTTACAGATTTTTACGGCCCCAACCCTCCTTGGGAATGCATTTACTAGTTGCTTGGCTTTCTGCCACCATACTGATTATTGAGGCACTGTGGTAATGGCATTAAAGTTTACGCTTTACATCAAATATTTTCTTAGGCAGATCTTGGAATCCATGCTCTCTTGCATTAAGAATAAAATTAAATGGCTTTTTTCTATGCTATCATAAAAACACTACTTGCTACCGATTCTTATAATACCTAAGGAGGTTTTATTAAAAAAAATACATATTAAATAAATACACCTTTGATATAAAAATGGCTTTTTACAAATCAATTAAAAAAATATACGCTATTGTTACGCGAGACGTCGAGGTGAGCCGTAAGCGATAACTGCGCAGATTTAAAGTAAGGAGGTTTTCGTACGGCGATGACGGAGGGGCTCGGCTTAAATTACAAATGAGATACGGGGAACGTGCAAGATGGCTCCTTGTCATATTTTTAAAATAGGTGTTGTTGTAATTTTTTTTGTGTAATTAAAAAAAACAGTATGGCGAACAGAACGATTGTATAAAAATACGTGTTTTATTTGCGTAAATAGTAATTGACTTTAGCACTATATTTATAGCATATATTCTTCTATGAAAGATTACTGTATGTACTCCGCTTATGTAATTTGTATTGAAATGTTTGCTTTCATTGATCAGCGGGGCATGTAAATTTTCGTTAATAGATTTATGTTTTTGCGTCAATGCACGTTATTACTATGTACTTGGCTGCTACTTTACTTGAACTGTTTGGACTGTAGAAAATTTTATATTATTTTAGCGTATAGGATATCTGGAGATACTGAGGCGTATATTATTGAGAGACGGATCCAGGTATGAGGCTAGTCAATACTCAAAGACCGAAGAAATAATATATTTTTATTTAAGACGCGTCACAATTGTTTGAGTACCCTGTACTGACTGATTAATGCATTATAATAATCTAATAAGAAATTGTAATGATTTCGTGATCATGCCAAATATGGAGTACAACTAAAAAGGCGATGTGCTGACGGCACATTATAAAGAAATGTTTGATTAACTGGATTAAAAATATATTTAAAATAAACACGCTTAGTATACCATTGAGTTATCCTTAGACCGTCAAATTACTTAAAAGGAGTCCCTAGCAAATACGACAAATCACGTCAAATCTATTTTACAAATTATTATTTTTTATTATATATATATATCATAGTTAGGTTTGCGTTACCAACGGTTCTTCTCTGGATAACCATCATTAGGTAATTATTTAATCCTTGAGATATTCAGAGCAGAGTTCTCTTCAAAACACAAAGTATTTGCAAAATTTCAGTTCGATCTGTCAAATAAAAATTTCAAGCCCATATATACATACATGAGTTTAAATAAAAATTTGTGATATGAACATGTATGCGGAAACAATGAAATATAAAATAACCGTGACATTATTAGCGACAGTTAATCATCTATTGTATTTTGATGTGGAAAGGATATTAAAAAAAAAAAACAAAAACTGTGCAACCTCAATTTCCTTACTCTAATAATATTTATTATATATTAAGATTGATATTGATGATGATAAGACGGCAAATCTGAGACGAATGGTTAATGCTGGATGTATGAGAGGTCAGACACAGTACAGGCTTTAAATGCTGACCGACGTAAGAGTGGAAAGTCAGCCAATTTCCAGACTCCAAGTAGCTGAAAACGATTTTAGTGTTTTTTAATGTAAAGTTTGCTAATGTATTTGCCATATGTTTAATATCTGTTAAATAAAGTTTGACTTGCAGAAAATATCATGTAATTGCTTGTGTTCAACGGTGTTTGAATAAATAAAATAGTTACTGTAACCATTTTTATATTTAAGAAATGGAAAAAATAACGGTTACTTGCCTAGCAGTGTTCATTCTTTAAATAAGTAAAATTATCATTAAAAAAACAGTTATATATAACTTTTTTTATATACTTTAAAATTTCAGGTTTTAGAAAGATAACAAAATATTTGGATAAATGCATTTTAAAAAGGCGTGGTGTGAGCTGTTACTATTACGGACGGAAAGATTGGCTTGGTACTTATTGTGTAAGATATTTTGTTTATAATATATTTTATTGTCTAAAAAAGATAAATCCTAATTTAATTAGCTTGAAGCTTGAATGGCTTATTAATGTATTTATTGTATAAATTATAATTATATAATAAACAGAAAAAAACTCACTTTATTATTATTAGTAAGAATCTTTTAGATGTGGTCGGGATATTTATACTCGCAGGCTATTGCACTGCGATTTACGACTTCCGCCTCGGAACACAATCCAGTTTTTTACAGGGAGGAATTGAAGATTTATTAAGATATAAGATTAGATTTATCTTAAGATTATTTTTCTATGTATCTAAGGCGTTTGATTGCGTTCAACAAACACTGGCCAGGCATATGCGTCAATAATGTATATAAGACAACGCATTATTTTTTTTTTATTTCATTGCAGATTCCATAATGACATAGGCCATCTGATGGTAAGTGGTACCTTGGTATTGACCATTCCTCACATCGCCAATGTGCCACCAACCTTGGAAACTAAGATTAAAGCGCTTACAAATTAGAATACCTGACAAAACTATATTATATTCACATTACACACGTTACTTAAAACAACGTTGCATTTAAATTTGACTTTGAAATATCGAAGAGAAGTTTCACTTCAATAAATGTACTAAAAACCTCTTCATATTTATGGAAACGATGCTATTTAAATTCTAGAATATGATTAAGTACGAGGTACGATTGAATTGCCTTGGTAAGTGCCTTCTAAATCAATTCGCATACTTCTTGGTATGCTGCGCTAAATTGCATCTCTTGGCAGATGTCGAACGATTATGCCAGTTGCGTCGAGACTTAATCTTTGGTTATATTACCAAGCGGAGCGATTAACTCTACTACTAGTGTAGTTTAACTCTACTTACTTTATATTTATTCAATCTAACTAATACCTTTATATTTATTCAATCCACTTCAATAAAGGAGTTTCTTATTTGGCTGAATATATGCAATACCCATATGGTGGACCTATTCAGAATAGAAGACAGAAAAACATTCACTCCAAAGAGTGGATAGGAATATTATTGAAGTCAGAATTTATGTTTTTCATTGTTGTATTCTGTTGAAATTTATTCTTTCTTGAGCATATTAAAAAAAAAAAAAACCTTTTAGAGATGTCGTTGCCTTTAGAGAGAGTTGTATACTTGTTCTTTTTTCTGACTGTGAAGTTAAGCTGAAGAAGTTTAGCTTCTTAACTCTATAACTATATGTTTGTTTCTGTCTACTACTGAAATAGTTATTTCAGTAGGGGAGTTGAAATCAATCAAAGATGAAATCAGAAAAGTGGAATATAAATGTAGAAGGATATAAGGCAAGAAGAAGAGAAGAGAATGGACTGCGTTGGGGATGACATGTGGAATAAAGTAACTAGTGATGTGGCTACAGATTAATTAAAGAGAAAAATACCCCATTCTAAATATTTCCTTGGTAAATGAAAGACGATAGCTTGCTTAGAGTTTGAAGATGAAGATATTTGACAAGTGATAGATAGGCTTGGTCATACTCTTATAAGATAACTCATCAAAATACACTAATTTTGTTTTTAGTAAATTAAATTACAAATTATTTAATCCGCTCAAGCACTGGATTCTCGACCCTGTATTAGTCACCTGCAAGCCGTGTCGATAACCCAAATTAGTGTCTACCGATGTAGCTGACATATGTATTAATGAAAATGTCTGAATCATGTACCACTTTTGATTAAAAATCCTTCCTAAATTAACTGTCTTGTCTGATCTGAATCTTGGAAATAAATCAAAACACAATTCAGAATATACTAGAAAATTTCACAAAACCACTTTTACCTTTTAGCATAATAATTATTTTTTTTATAGATTAGGAACGCGGACGAGCATATGGGCCGTCTCATGGTAAGTGGTCACCAACGCCAATACGCATTGACATTGTAAGAAATGTTAACCATTTTATGTCTCTTGTGCCTGTAATTACACTGGCTCACTCACCCTTCAAACCGGAGCACAACAATACCAATTACTGCTGTTTTGTGGTAGAATATCTGATGAGTGGGTGGTACCTACCCAGACGAGCTTGCACAAAGCCCTAACACCAGTAGTAAATGGAGAATGAAAAAAGATGTGCATATGTAACAATTAACCGATGTATTTTTTCCTCTGTATGTCTTTCATTTCAGCCTGTAAAAAATTCGAACGGATTACTGTTCATATAAAATATAAAAAGTTTTGGCGAAACGATGAACGGTATATAGAAATAACTGGGTAATTAACAAAATAATTTTTATATATAGTTCCGAAGCTATTGACGAATTTATTATTATATCAAAATATGTTTAAGGCAGCTTTGAAGGCGAGGTCGACTTTGAAATCTCAAAATTGTTTTTTTAAATTTATTTTCTGTTTTAAATAGCCTTTATTATTGCACACCGCAAGCGCTACCTGTCTTTATTAAGGGTCAATTTCAGGGAAGAATATAGTTGTAAAGTTGCAGAAAGTTGCAAATTTTTAACAAATTGATTCATATTTTCACATTTTAACAGTACCCGTATTTATATTTATTCAAATATATTATTAATTTGAATTTGAAATTGTTCAATATGACGTTCAATTTTCAACACATTGTACATGGTAAAAACGCGTGAATCTTAACCGATGATCATAGGTTCAAACCCGGGCAAGTACCACTGAATATTCATGTGCTTAATTTGTGTTTATAATTCATCTCGTGCTTGACGGTGAAGGAAAACATCGTGAGGAAACCTGCATGTGTCTAATTTCCTTGAAATTCTGCCACATGCGTATTCTACCAACCCGCATTAAAGCAGCGTGGTGGAATAAGCTCCAAACCTTCTCCTCAAAATGGAGAGGAGGCCTTAGCCCAGCAGTGGGACATTAACAGGCTGTTACTGTACTACTGTTTACTGTACATCTGGAAATTATGACTGTGCCAACCTCCTTTCAGTATTTAATTAAGGATCTAATTTTAAATTTTAAAACCTGCAGCTTTTTACTGCATCTATATAAGGTTTACTCTTTTGTATGATACTCATCATGGTCTTTTTTATCTCGCTGGACATGAGCATTTACGCGTTACCCACATGAAGTTGATTCTCCGATGCCGAGTGACCCGAAATAAGACCACAGGAGGGCCTTGTCTTGAGCGGTGACAGTGTCCACGATATGCATATATTCGCCGGGATTGTGATTCTATTTCGTTGGGTAGGAGGTAGCCCTAAGCAGCAGCAGCGTTCACGGGCTTTGGTCCCGTTAGACAAAGTGTTGCCCGAAGCTCCATCTTCTGTCCAGGATCAGACCCGGATACCTCGTCTGACCTTTTACCCGTCACCGTTTATCACCGTCCAAGTCTTAACCAGGTCCTGAGCTAGCTAATCTCGCTGCTAAGCGATCGACGTGTCATTGGATGCCATTTACCACCACTTGTCGTCTTATTTCCGACCAAATTCCAGCTGAGCTCTTGTCCAGTCCTGCTTACCTATTTTAAATTAAAAAAAAAAACATTGTTTTCGAAGAATGTCGTCTGATTCGCTAAACGATTATAAATCGTGTAAAAAGAAATCAAAATATAATCTCTTGTACCGTTCAAACGAGAACACGTAATTTATTTTGAACTATTTGACTATCTTTGAATAAATCAAATAAATATTACTGTATCGATACTCCATTTAATTGCAAACACAAATAGAATGTTTCAAAGATACTGAATTGGGAATTGTTTACCATATAATAAACTTTATCTAGGTAACGGGATTAGTTTATTTTAAGAATAGAGTAAACCAGGATGTTAGAAACGCGAGCATTCCTTTAACCTACAATAACAGCTGGATTGGTGTTATGAAGGGTGAATGTGTGCATACTTACGCTTAATTCACTGCATAGCTATTATGTTATTCTACCTTTTCATTTAAATATTATTGATTGATTGAAATGTTGAGATTTAAAATTTAAAACAGGAATGTTTGTGTGCTAAAGAATATTCTCTCTACTCAAAGACTTTTAATATGATTGCACACCTTGAGAATAAAATGATCGCGTCCAGGCTAATTCAATTTAAAAAAAATGTCTATTATTGTATAATAGCAATAATTGTAAAATATGAAATAAAAAAAATCCCGCTGATTTTATTTTGCCGGTTCTACACAGGTCTGAGGAGTTTCCGAACCGGGGGTAGATTTTTGACAATCAATAAGCAAGTGTGACGCTTCTGTATTTAATAAAGATTAGTGAATTTTTGAGACTTTGTGTTGAATGTTTAAATAATGGTCTCGAAGTTATCTCTACAAATCAGGCTACAAAACCAGCGTTCTTCAACATCGAAGTGAGTGTAACATTAATTTCTAATTAAATATAATCATAAAATTTTTGTTATTAGGTGGTAATTTCAGGAGACGCTTCCGAACTTATTACGCTACGCTGCTTCAATGCGGGTTGGATAAATACTTATATAACAATAACAATAATAATAATAATATTTATTCAGATCCATATTTACATAAAATTAGAACGTAAATTAGGCTTATTTAGCATTTCTAATATTTGTTTCTTTGGACTTTTCTTGACTATCAAGCCCCTCTGTTCCACATCACTTCAGCCGCTTGTCCGATACCATCATCCTAACTTCTCTTTGGTCTCTTCTCCTTTTACTTACTCCAGGTTACCATTGTGTTAAAAATTTATTACATTAGTAAATACTTATATCAAACTCGAAATAATTCCGCGATGAAATCATAAATCATAGTATTAATAAACAAATAATTCTCGCGGATTACGTTCTGGATTACGAAACGTTGGAGTCAGCCCTACCTAATAATAGCAAAGGGCGGACGTAACAGAAACATATTCTTGTATACAGGGGACTACATATTTTCGTTTACAACATGAATCACTATTGCTCGGGCTAAGCTTGCTATTTTCATATACTGATTAATTCTTATACTTTATGGGAACATTGTCTCCTGTATATTCTGTTTAATTGAATTTGCATCTTTACCCTACATATAGCTTACTTATAATCTATTATAACTATGTCACTATTATTATTTTAGTTATTCTATTTTAAAATTATTTAAGAAATACAATTGGCACACGACATTCCGCGTCGTAAAATAGTCGTAAATTAAAAATGTACCAGAAGACATAGGCCTACAACCGAACAGCCATGAGTTCCATTAAAATTTGTACAGTGATTACTAATCCTAAAATAAAGATTATGCTACTATGAAATAAAAACATGACGGCCCATCAAAAACAATAGGAAAAAAATATGGTTAATTCTTTTAATGAGCTTATAACAAACATGACGATATCTTAGCGTAATTATTTGCCATGTACCGTAATATTTACATAATTATTTTAATCTATGATGAAAGAACTACAAATACAATAAGAAAGAATATTGTTTTTAAGGGTCTTCATAATCGTCAACTTCATTCAATCGTCCCATACAATATGTCATAATTTGAAGAAATACAAGACCAATAAAATTTACTTGGTGGTAAGCCTTTTAGTGTTGTGTTTCGGTATGAAGGGACGTAACATCCTATTTTCCCAAGGTTGGTTGCGAATTGTATATAATGGTTATTATTTCTTACAGCGCCAATGTCTTTGTCTATGATCACTTATCACCAAGTTGCCGAAATTCCAGTTCGCCAACCGATTTTTTTAACAAAAATGCTCCGTGACGCTTATGAGATTAGACGTGTTACGCTGAACAATTATTACAGTATATTGTTTTATTTTTCGCAAAGGAATAAGCGATTTTAAGTGTTAGTGAAGACATAAGTACTAAATAATCAATCAAATCGGCATTCAAAGTCGCTCGTTCAAAATATCGAATGCCAAGAATTCGCTACCAAGCATTGACCTTGTCGGATAAGTATATTGGGATTTGGTTATTTCCATTTTGAACTGCTTTCGTAAATTATACATTAGCATTATGATTCGGTCAATTTGGTTGATACCTTTGAAAGTAATTCCCCAATTATAAACCAGCTATTTTAGCATTTCTAACATAGCTAATACGAATATACTGGTGTAGGCTCGTTGGTTGAACGAGTTGAAACACTAAAAATGTTTTTGGGCTTCATCTTTCAGTAAATTCTCAATAAGAAGTCGACAGTTACTCTCGTATTATGTAATGCTGCGCCTGACTTTTAACGAATGATTGTCCTATGGTTCGAGGTGATTGATGGAGGTAAATAAAAATTGCACTGCAATAATTTATGCAATATAATATTACATAGCTGCTACGCAAATGGCTAATCTTTAACACTGGCCACCTTGGCCAAAATTAAAAGTAGTAAATCAATACACGAATTCAATATAAGAATTATCTTCCTTGTTTTATAATTACACTGGTAAATATCCTCTATATATCAAGAAGTAACTGATGAGATTGTGAGCACTGTGTCTATGTATGATGTTGTATTCTGTTTCAATAGACAAACGACGAAGAGAGGAAGACGAGCTATAATTATAAATACGATATAAATACGAGTGCGGTCGAATATTACATAAAACTTATCAAACATATGTACTTATTTGGTGTTTTAAAATTAAACATGTAAGTTTATTTTTGCATGAGCCGTTGATCACGCCATATTTACATCGACCTACAATGAATGACCAGTGATTCAAACCTGGAGCAGATCCAGCAAAATCCAAATTGAGCTAAAACCAAAATACTTTGTCGACAAACAAAAATGACTTAAGTACGCAAATACGGATTTTATTCATGTATTTTAAGATTAGACATTGTACAAAAATTTTATCATTACATGAAATATTTTTTACTATTTAATTGTTTATCATCGTATAAATAATAGACTTCAATGTTTTCTTCTATATCTTCTGCTACAACAATACCAATACTCGATATAAATAAGTTTCTTAATAAACCTTGTAATTAGAATTGATGCTAATTATTGCTACTGATTATTTGTTCGTATTGTTATTCATTGTCATATTTATTAATTACTAGCTGTCACCAATGTCTTCGCTCGCGTATTATAGGAGAGGTCAGGTTTTATGTATAAAATATTAGCCTATGTCTTTCCTTAGGATTGAAGCGTACTTCATACCCAATTTCATCAAAATCGGTTCAGTGACGTACCTTGGAAATCTGTTATAATAATTATAAAACTCTGATAGGATTCCATTAGTAACAGGAGCCTAATAATATTGAGTGTGTCATCTCTATGTGATGTCCATGAAATGCATAATAAAATTACATCGTCACATTTCGCATCAGACACGGCCCATGAATGACTCCTTTAAATTCTGGATTCGCTCCAGCTGGACATGTCCATCTCAATGTTTCTATTTATACCTAAACGTGGAAGTCACCTGTGTATTTGCGCTGACCTTAATATATTTAAACGAAAATATCTTATCGGTCTCGAACTGAAGAGAACATTTTTTATAATGTTATTTGATATTTTAGTTTCAAATGTGATTTAATTTTATTCTATCTCTATTTATCCAATTGTTAAACAATTACAACAATTAATTGGGACATATTTGCTAATACTTTTTTCAATGTATTTTTATCGAGTATTTCGACGATTTGAAGAAACATAATAAATAGAGTTTATGACGTCACTAGTAATAAAACATGGCGGTTTCTTGTCATTTCATTATACTGGCAGTAAATTTTTTTATCTGCCATTTGGATTTTGAAAATTATTTATCAAGAAATGTATTGCTATTTTTCTACTTCTCATTTTATATGCAGAATAAAGAATAACATTTTGAAGAATAGAATATTCTAGCATTTTATATTCGATTGAAATAGACAAACAAGTTAAAAAGTGACGTTTTGTTAATACCATGATCGAAAATAACGTTTAAACGATCACTCGAAATTGATCTTCAAGCCTTTCATAATAGAGTTCACATTCCAAAAGAACATATTGTAAATTTCTTGCAATTAAAATTGAACTGTAACTCTATAGTTATAGAATACATATTGACTTGATTATAATAATAAATTCGTAAGAATAGATTTGGCAGGCAGCAAACGTGAGGTGCCTATTAGGTTTCTTACGATTGCCAGCACTGCCTGAGTCATTTGTCGCAAAGATTAGGAATGGCTAACATATCATACTGTATTTCCATTAAAACACTAAATTTAAATAAGAATTTAATAGTTATTAAAAAAAAGTTTTGAAGCAAATCATAGATGCTGTTAAATCTAAGATTCTTTCTTATTTACTTTAATAGTAGTATGATATAAATAGAGTTGTTATTCATATCTGGCAGTCGCTGAAAGTTGTCAAAACGATTTTGAGTCTTGTATAGAATATCGTTGAACTAAAACACTGCCAAGTGGAACGATGTCCTGCTAATGAATTAGTAATACTTCGCGTTTAATTAATATTCATATATTTTGACATTACAAAACAAATTCTTGTATCATCTTCAAAGAGACTTGTTGATTTTATTTGACATCGATAAAGCTTTCGAAACTAAAATATTTATAAGCTAATTGGTATATGATTATTTCTTTGCTAGCATATTAATAACAACCATGGAAATGAAGTTTAACCATTTCAATAATATCTTTATTATTTATTTATTTTTCATCTTTCAATAATTAAACATTTGATACAAGTTTGGTTTCTCTTGTTTTATACTATTCACTAAAAATATATACATCAATAAACGTTCAAGTATTAATATATAAATAAAAGTACTTTATAAATTCTTATAACATAACATTTGAAGCTACCTTTGCACAGGAACGCTATTACTGAAAAGAGATAGCAATAGTTAGTCCTGTCGAGTTTTATATTTTGACTCACGTCAGATATTGTTCACTTGGAGACGAAATTTATAAAAGCGAGTCAGTTAACTTTTATCTAAATTGTAAAATGAAGATTAACGGCTTTACTTATAAACACTGATTTCTCTCGTCTGTCATAATTGATATTGCATTCAAAAGAAGAAGACAGTATACTTGAACTAACTCCTCTAAACAGCATTTATATGTAAAGTGGTTTTTAACTAAATAATGATTTAAAGTATTAGATTTAAATCTTACTAAACTTTTAAATAAATGTTAGAATGATACAGATACAAAAACCAATTTCAATGAATTTATGTAAATGAAAATACTTGGAACAAAATAGTAAAATAAAAGCAGCGTGCTAATGTATAAATACGAGGCTCAATGTTTTCTGGCCCAGTATAATCAAGTTAATTAGGAAAACTATTGTATAGGTTTTGATATCACGTCCAATATATATTAAACAATTTTCAAAGGTTTTTAGAAAAGCGGTTTAGACGTCATTTCTTTTTTTTGATCTAATGACATATTTAATGGTAAGTGGTCAATTCTATTGGGGTCTGTGTGACTAACGCATACCATATTAAACTTTTTTTTGGATTACAGCGCTAATAGGCTGCCTAATTGTAAGTCATCCTCTTAATCAGGTACTGTTGAATCTAAGACCTTATATAGTTGTAGTGACGCTGGCCCTCTCGCCCTTCAAACTGGAACATAAATTATTATTCTTTGGCGATAGATGGCTTGTCTAGAGTAGTTGTTTGAAAGTAGAAATGTGATAAGCAGATATACTGACAAGCTTGCAGCTAGTTTTTTTTAACAATTAAGATAAGGATACGTAAATATTTGTCGTCATTTTCAGTCCAGGCTGACTCCATGATTCACTAAAGAGTGATAAACTTCAGCCAACGAGATTCGATAAGATCTGGACGGTGGACATTAAAAACTACGAAGCGCCATCGTTGTCAACGAGCAAAACTAGCCCGGTCTAATTCCGTCGAATGCCCTGCCGACTATTTCAGCTGGTCTAAATATATCCACAAAGATCGCTACGCGATGTGGGTCGGGATTCCGAATCGATACAATAGCGGATACGAACGGACTGACATTTGCATAATGTTTGATGATTTTTCATTTCTAACGTTGATAGAAGTGGAGTGAATTTGAAATTTTCCGTACGCTGATTTGTGGATGTATTGAATGTTTTATTTGTAGGAAATATGGGTGGAATTTGAAGGTGTAGTTTAATTTGTAGGTAGTGTAAAAGTTCAAATTTAAACACTTTTGACTCAATGACTTACTTCCGTCATCTGAAGCGCGCACGCGCTCTTTTTCATAAAGTTTTTTTATCCCAACGAGTTTTTTTTAAAAATATACTTGTAACTTAAGATTGTTAGTATAATTTTATAAAAAGTATATTAAAGTAACAGCCTGTAAATGATCCAATACTGGACTAAGATCTCTTCTCGTGACTAAATGTTTGGGGTTTATACCATTATGCGGTTCAAATATGGGTCTGTGTATAAATGGGACAGAATATCATGCGATACTGACGGGACGGTTGGCGTGGTTGGTAGATACTTGCCCTTCACGCCGAAGGTTGTGGGTTCGATTCCCATCCAGGACAGACATTTGTGTGTATGAACATGTCTGTTTGTCCTGAGTCTGTATAAGTTTGTATTTACAAAAGAAAAGTAGTATATTAGTTGTCTAGTTTCCAGTACAAGGTCTGCTTAGTTTGGGATCAGATGGCCGTGTATGAACAATGCCCCAGGATATCATTCATGTATACATAAATGATTCCTTACGATGTTTTTCGCCACCGAGCACGAGATGAATTATAATCGCAAATTAATATGATTTAAGTTTTAGACAATGAAACAAAGAATTGATCTTAAGTTTTTGTATTAAAACATGATGTCTGATCTTTTTTGCCGCTCTAAGATTTTAATTTAACGTCGTTTCCTAAGCCGAGATGGCCCAGTGGTAAGAACGCGTGAATCTTAACCGATGAACGTGAGTTCAAACCCGGGCGAGCACCTCTGAATTTACATGTGCTTAATTTCTGTTTATAATTCATCTCGTGCTTTTCGGCGAAGGAAAACATCGTGAGGAAACCTGCATGTGTCTAATTTCATCGAAATTCTGCCACATGTGTATTCCACCAACCCGCACTGGAGCAGCGTGGTGGAAAAAGCTCCAAACCTTCTCCTCAAAAAAAAAAAAAAGGGAGAGGAGGCCTTAGCCCAGCAGTGGGACATTCACAGGCTGTTACTGTACTGTCGTTTCCTAAATTACGTCAAATAAATATCTATACGGATAGTAGTAGTAATAAAATAATTATTTTGACAGAGTTACATAATATTGTATGATAAATACTAATTGATCTCGTAAATAACTTTGTTTCATTAATGTTATCACAGAACCGGGAAGAAATGAATTCTGAATATTTTTATTAATAAATTCAATTTTTTTCTAAATTATAACAGAACTTATATAAATCATTTTTTTACCGATGGAAATTACAGATTTCTTTTAATTACATATGTTTTCTATAACAATATATAATTAATATACATACGTCCAGCTTAGTTAAAATACTAAGTATATAACTAATTTTGCGCTACTATCAAATTAGTTTTAATTTTAATCTTATCGTCAGTATTTATTAAATAGAGGAATATATCTATGCATTAAATTTTCATATTCACATTTGTCGGAATAGAGTGATTTGAAACAAATGAAAAAATGTTCAGGCTGAATATTTGTTCAAGCCGAGGTGGCGTAGTGGTTAGAACGGTTAATTTGTGTTTATAATTCATCTCGTCATTAACCTTGGGAACAAAAACAAGACATGAAGTCATTTGTGCCCGTCGTTACACCTTTGTACTGGATCACAACAATACTATATTGATGTATATGATTATGTGATGAGTAGGTGGTACCTACATAGACGAGCTTGAACAAAGTCTTTGCATATAACAAATATATAAAGAAATACATACTTACTTAAATATATAAAGAAATGTATACTTGTTGAGTTTAATGCCAAGAAAACACAGGTATGCGCTCTCACGGCGAAAAAGTCAACATTTTCCCCTCTTCCCTCCCTCTGTGGTACTCCGCTGGTGATGCAAAGCAAAATCGCCATGCTGGGGATTGACGTTCGCTGCGACCTTAGTCCAAGGGATTACATCGAGACTGTTATAAAAACAGCTTCACGGAAACTCGGAGTTCTGAACAAGGTGCGGCGCTTTTTCACGCCACAACAACTGTGCCTGCTGTACAAAACATAGGTACGGTCTTGCGTGGAATATTGCTCGCACCTTTGGGATGGCTCCGCTAAGTATGTATTATATGTGTATATTGTATCCGCTGAGGCCTTGGAACGGTTGCAGCGACGTGCCGTACGCATTATTGGCGACGTAAAGGTCACAAACACCCTTGAACCTTTACAATTGCGTCGTGAGATAGCAGCACTGAGCGCTTTCTATCGACTGTATCACGGCGAGTGCTCTGAGGAATTATTCTCTCTAATTCCTGCTTCCCCCTTCCTTCTTAAGTCCACGCGAGCTGGTTCTCGATGTCACCGCCTAACTGTGACATCAATTCCATCGCGAACAAAGAAATTTAGCAACTCCTTTCTTTGTCGCACTTCCAAAAAATGGAATTCCTTACCAGCTCACGTGTTCCCCTCCTCTTACAACCCGGGTTCCTTCAAACGAGGCGTGAAGAGGCATCTTGCGGGCCGGCAAGGCGAAGGCGGCTAGTGCAGAACGTTTTTCCCGTCTGTACTGGCCGTCGTCGCGTTTGAACTCTACTACCACTTACCATCAGGTGGAGTAGAGTCATTTGCCCTCCCGGCGAATATAAAAAAAAAATATAAATTTTTAACTGTATTTATTTATTTATGGTTTTATTTACGTATAATCGACCTTCTGGTTCATCAGCTATTTACTATGTTGGCTTTGTCATATAGTTGAGCGTAGGTATCCGATGACGGATTGATATTGTTGATAACGATAGTGCCTCGATGGTCTAGTACCACTTGAGGCCGCAAATCTCGAAGTCTTGGGTTAAGACTTCGTATCGGGCCCATTAAAAAGTTATTAGGTTGTTTGGAATTTCACCTAGTTACCACTCCCGTGGGTCGAGCACGTAAAGATATTGGTCCTGCGGATTATGATAGTGAAGGAATAGAGAGTGCACCTGTGTTTCTGCATACACTTTGACACTATATGTCTCGCGCAGTTGACAAGTCTTTTTTACGAATGACCGGAATCAGTCAGGTCAACGTCAGTTATACTTGAAATCAACTATTTCATGATAAAATTTGGAGGTCAGTACCAGTATTAATAAATCTGGAAAATATTCATTTTTAAATCCCAAAAACCGACAGGTCATGACATGACATTGCTGCGTAACCATTTGAAACTAAAATATATAATGCTCTGTAAATAAACCGGAGAATTTAATTATTTATTTGGTAATCCAAGTAATAACATTCATAACTTATTATATTAAGTATTAAATAACATGTAGCTAAAGTCAAAATAAGTTTACACGATTAGTTTAAGCATATATTGAATTACTTACTAAGAAGACTAAAAGCCGAGATGGCCTAGTGATTAGAACGCGTCAACCACTGAATTTTCATGTGCTTAATTTGTGATTATAATTCATCTCGTGCTTGACGGTGAAGGAAAACATCGTGAGGAAACCTACATGTGTCTAATTTCATTGAAATTATGCTACATGTGTATTCTACCAACCCGTATTGGAGCAGCGTGGTGGAATAAGCTCCAACCGTTCTCCTCAAAAGGAAGAGGAGGCCTTAGCCTAGCAGTGGGACATTAACAGGCTGTTACTGTACCGTAATTAAGAAGACAGTAAGTAAAACTATTAAGAGATAAGAATCTAATGAATGAGTCATTTTTAAGGTTATATGTGTTTAAGTATTCTATGTAATCGTGTAATTGTTGCTGTCGTGTAAACTAATTAATTAAATGTGAATTTGTTGAAACAATTCCAACAATGTGTTACTATATACGTTTAAAATATCTTACATATAAAATTCAAAAGTAAATTAATTTGAAAGGAAATTTCAATATAACATAGTCAAATTGCTATATGCCAAAGATGATAAAAAATTGTAATAATATAAAAATAGAAAGTTACTAGTCATACAAAATGGTTTTTTTTCCATAGTAAGTTATACTATTTATCAGTCTAACAAATAACCTCAGACCTCCGGGTCTGCGGCCTTACATCAAGCCAATAGACCAACGAGGCAGTCAGACTATAGACACAAGGGATATAACATCTTAGTTCACAAGGTTGGTGGCGCATTGAAAACGTAAGGGGTGGGTAATATTTCTTACAAGGCTAAGTGATGGGGATCACTTAACATCATAAATAAATTGAATTCCTTCATGTAATAGTACTCCGTGTATTGCAGTAACTTATCCAAACATAAGCTTGAAGAACTCAATTCACTGAACTGACTTGTATACAATATATATTGTATAATATTGTAATATATATTGTATACATATGTATCTATATATATACAATATTTTTTCTACAGCTGGACTCTTTCTTTTTTCAAGAGAAAGTTTTGGAGTTAATCACCACGCGGTTCTAATGCGGGTTGGTGGAATACATGTGTGGCATATTTTCATTCGACATATGCAGGTTTCCTCACGATGTTTTTCTTCGCCGCTGAGCACGAGATGAATTATAAAAACAAAGCACTTTAAAATATATATATATATTTCTGGCTTGAGGGTGCTCCTTGTTATATAATATATGCAGTAGTATGCGTTATAGAAGTACTTATATTACGTAAAAACATGGGAATTTCAACAAATCCATCATCAATGTCATGCAAACAAAACTGCTTACCGAACATGAATAACGTCAAAGTTAACAAACAATTTTATTATTTGGCAACCAAAATAAACGCAACGAAACTTTACAATCTAGCGTTCTTGGCAGCGAATCGTGACGCCACATTTTTGCATTTTGTCCAATGGAAATTGATCCAATGAAGTTTATGAATTGACTTTAAAATATTTGTTGCTAAGAGACATTGTAAGCCTTGATAATATTAACAGTTTCATTGGTGTACATTATCTTTTAAGGACATCGATCCCGCAGTGCTTGGTTCAAATCCCGATTAGGGCTAAGAGTTAGAAGGTTGGCAGTGAATACACCCTCGTTCGAAATCTTTGTGGTTAGGACGGATTTGTTATCCCATTGGATTATGGGATCTAGGGAATAGCGACTTGTGCACTGTAATACGTCCTGTAAGTGTAAATAAAACTTTATAAAATGTGCTACAATTGCATGGCAGTTTTCCATGCAGTGGCTGTAATAACGTGTCAGGCCATTCGATCCATAAAAGAGATGATACATGAGCCAAGATGGTCAGTCTGTCTAAACACAATCCTAATCAGAATATTAATAACAATTAGCTTATTTCCTTTAAGATTGACGGCTGTGGTGGTGAACCGGTGATAATCATCATCCTAGTCATTCGCTTGTCACTAATCCTGTTTATTCGGGTACGTCAGATTTGTAAATTTCATGGAAATGATTTGCGATAATCTATAATATCTTGTAAATTTAAACATTACAAGTAATAAATCATTTTCTACATACGTTGATAATCTTAACGTCTTTTAATTAACTAATTAATTTGGCGCAGTCATACCTCAAGATAGATAAATGGATAAGTTTCTGGTGTAAACAAAATATGATAGTGGGTGAAACATTTCGGAATTTAGTATATTAGTTAGTCAATAGTCCCACAACAACAATAATAAATGTCCCACTGATGGGGTAAGGCCTCCTCTCCATTTAAGAAGGTTTGTAACTTAGTTGGTGGATTTTAGTATTACGCCATTGGTAGTATACCTGATCTCTCTCATCATGCCGTTCATGATGTATTGTCATGCTATCGGATAATGAGAGTAAGGGATATTCCACCTATATTTGCGTACACAATTTTGCACTAAAACATTTCCTAAACAGTTGACTAATCTCCTTTGAACATGACCTAGGATAAAATAAGTCAGTAATTATAATACTAAACATCCCATTAAACGAAACAATTCATATACATTTTATATTTCACTGAAAAGACTGGATAAAAATGTAAAAAGAGTATTAAAATAAAACCACTGGACGTTTGAAGATCGCTGAAAGATTGTGGCTTGTTAGAGAAAATGTATAACTATATAACAACACTGAAAATGAAATGTTTAAGCCTTTATATTTTCTAATTCAGCTACTAGAATTATTTAAAGTTTACTTATGAGTTCATTCAATAAAGTAAAAAAAATTAAGCCCAGCTGTGGGAAGCCGGGCTATATGGGCTGGCCTTTTCTTTATGTGAAGAGAAACCGTAACAGCCTATGAATGTCCCACTGCTGGCCCTCCTCTCCTCTTTTTGAGGAGAAGGTTTGGAGCTTATTCCACCCCGCTGCTCCAATGCGGGTTGTTGGAATACACATGTGGCGGAATTTCAGTGAAATTAGACACATGCAGGTTTCCAGGTGTGATGTGATGTGAGAAGAAAATTAGGAGCTAATCCCATCACAATATAATACACAATATGGCAGATTTACTTTTAACATATACAGGTATCGTTATGATGCTTTCCTTCACCACCGAGTCATCTCGGCTCAAGCTCAGCCTGTAATCTCACTATTTAGTTGAAACCTTGGCGATATTAAGTCATTCTCAGCTTGCCAATATCTAAGATACCAGTGGGATGGTTACGGGTTTTTGAGGCAATACAGCTGAGGGAATTGAGGGTTGGGATAAATATTCGCTTCGTTTGCTCTTAAAATCCTCACTGACACAGAATTAACTAAGCTACATTTTACAGGCGAAAACCAAAAAACTTTCATCTTAGTGGTATTATTTTAACATGTCCATGATAGACGAGTGTATCTCAAAAGTAATGTTTTATTCATAAAGTTAAATTGCTACAAAAATAATTTAGTAGATCTCGTTATTTTGAATAAATAAATATTTATGTACAAGTTGATAGAGCTATAGCTATTAGTATCAATTAAATTATTTAAGTTTATTTAAGTAGAACATTTGTTACAAGTAATCATTAATATTAAACGTACTCAGACCCATTGCATTCCAGAATACTCAAGAAGCATACCAGTTGCGTCAAATTGATTGCGATCCGCGATCAAAAGGCTGCAAGTATTATTGAGATCCACCTGAACTTTAATGGTTGTACCGGAGACCAGCTGGCGGCGAGCCAGGCGGCGCAGACTTTGTGTGTCATATGACCACAGATTAACTGAATAATGGAAAGAATACATGACGTGTACCATGGAAAAGTAATTGTTGGTGCAAGGTCGAAGAATTTCAGTAGTAGCCCGGAGTCTGGAAGTTGGAAGTGTATACACTCTCGTGCCTCGGAAAGCTTGTTAAAGCATTAGTTCTACACCTGAATTCTTTCCTTTCTTTGTATAAAAAATGCATTTGTGCGCATACACTTGTACACTATAATATGTTCTACGCAGTTGGCTAATCTATCTTGGGAATGACGTCATGGCTGAAAATGGTCAGGAGAAGATCCACTATGTTAGGTGGTGTGAGAGATATCACTGAATATTTTTTACATTTGAAATTATCTTACATCGGTTGTTTATAAGACTGCCGACTCAGAGGTTCTGTGTTCAAATTCCGGATCGTGGCAATGTAAAAAAAAATCTCAGTAGCAGCCTGAAGTCTGTATGTTGTGTACTCTCCCGTGCCTCGGGAAGCATGTAAGGCCGTTGGTCTTACGCCAGAACTCTTTCCGGTCGTATTGAAATTGATATTTAAGCGGATGAAAGTGCACTTGTGTTGCGCACACGTTTGTGCACTGTATTACGTCCCGTGCTTACTCTCTCTTTTTATATAGCCTTGAATAACAATTTTACCGAAAACGAAATAATAAAAGTGTCAATAACGCTATGATTTACAGACTGCCTAGTGCTGTAAAAGACGCAGTTTCGATCCTGAACCCTCGGGCTAGTGGTGTCCTCGAAAACAAGCTGTTCACGTAATTGAAAGGATATATAGGAATATTAGTATTTTATTATAATCTATATTATTCATAAAAAAAGATTTGCAAATACGACGGGTATTACTATACGTCAATTGTCAAAAATTATAAATCTATGCCATTAAACCATTTCTGTTTTGATATACTCTATGATATTTGTCCACGTAGACATTTTATAAGTCGTTAAGAATTTCTTGGTACATCACATGAAGGGAACTAAATCTGATCTTAATAACGAAAATAAGATATATTTTAATTATATTCATGTATTTATTATAGCAAAGACAAATTCAATGTACGTAATAAAACCGAGATGATCTTTATTAAATAAACGACTTCGATCGTTCGAAGATCGTATTGGAATAAGTGGACTATTGGACATGGTTTTTTTTTAATTCATTGCGAGTTTGGTGGTAAAGGACTTATTTGAAAGGAATTATATTAATGCCAGAATACAATTAAGATCAATAAATAAAAGCAGACTTAAATAAAAAAAAATAGCAATTTTGAATATTGTTTTTTTAAGATTGAAGATTGAGTGTAAATACCAATTTACCAACTAATGTACCAAAAAAACCGGTGAGTAGTTCAGTTATTATTAATCATATTCTATATATCAAACATATGTAATTAAATTATATACTATATCGTGCATGGTTATCAATACATACTGACAATATATCTTGTAAAGAATAATGAGGCTTATTTATTAAATGTGTTTTTTCTTTCAAACAATGTGAAAGCATAGAATGAGAATGAGGTTTTTTAAAGAAAGCTTACACAATCGTTAACTAGTATTACAATTGCACCTTCAATTTGAGTGTTGAGATTGAGCACAACAATGATCAGAGTGTCAGCTTACATAACAAGTAATTATACAAAGCCTTTGTAACTTTAAATAAGTTATATACCATTAAGCTATATACAACTTCAAAAAGCTCTCATTATTTATTTAGCTTATTTTATATTATTCATGCGAATGCCGTACGGATAATAATTTAAAAAAAAAAACACTATTCTTTATATTGTGAAAGCTGTGACCGTTTGGGATCACGTAAAAATATTTTAATGTTCCGTAGTCTGAAGTTATTAATAAACGTCAGCGCTTGCGTTTATTCAACGTTTTTTTATGGCATAAATACCCGATTGTAAATGGTCACCACCCGTAGACTTTCGCGATGTACGAAATATTAAATATTCCTTGCATCGCCAATGCGCCACCAACTTTGGGAAGATGTGCTTGCAGTTACAATGGCTCATTCACCATGACGGGAAATACATCAATATTAATATAATAATAGTATTGCTATTTAGCGGTAGAATATGTGATGAGTGGGTGGTACCCAGACTGGCTTTCACAAATCCCAACTAGTAACCCATAAAATAACGTGAATGTTATGAAATGAATTGATAAATAAAACTTATTTTATGCATTTATAAAGCAACTATTACATTAATTCGAAATAAAATAAATTTTACTTATGAATAGCAACTTATATACTTTTGTCATTTTTTAAATAATAATAATATGTACTGAGAGTTATTTATAAAGACATTAACCATCGCTTATATCATAAACACGCCACCGTCCTTGGAAACTTAGATGTTATTTTTTGTGTCTGTATTATCTAGTTCGCTCCAGTACCAGGAACACAACCACAGTATTGTTTTGCAGCAGAATGCGATAAGTACCCAGACGGGCCTGCACAAAGCCATACAAACAAATAAAAATATAAAAACAATACTTATGGGTATTATGTAAATTATGAATTGAATATATAAAACCTCATTAATTGGGTTGATCGAAACCACCTTTCAACCCAACGGTTAAGGTCTGACGAATCTTCAATAACTGAACATACTAACTCAAAAGAAATATTTCCAATCAATCCATTCATTATGATTTATTTCAATAAACAATTCGATTTGTTCAGTGTTTGTATTATATATAGAATAATTTGTTTTAACTTTTGAAAATTCACCAACGCCTGAGATATAAACTAAATGATATATGCTTACAAAATGTTTAGAACAAGCGTTCATTATGAATCCTACATTAAACCCGACCCACATCGTTAATACGTGTCCCATGACTCATATTTATTTCACTCCAGAATTCTTGAAATACATCTGAAGATAGGTAAGATAAATCTATAATTAAAACTGAATATGTTGGAATCGTTTTTAACCTTAGACTGGATATGTTTTTACAATTTTTATATATGTTTGATAAAATTTAAAGGCGATTATATCTTGATGCTCAATATGTACTGGGAATCAAACTTATAATATATTTTTTTTATAATGAATAATAGCAATACCTGTTTTTTTTTTAAGAATTACTAATATTCCTATTTCTCCTCCAATTAAGCGTACTGCTTGTGTTAGGAGTGGGGATGACAATAGCCAGGCTCGAACCGCGCAGGTTTACATTACGAGGCAGCCCGTAAACCATTGCTCTATTGACGTTTATTCTATTAAAGAATGAAGATCGATTTTGACAACATACTGACAATTTTCAAATATAAACTAGAACTAGAGATCTTTAAATCCACTATAGCAATTAATCTAACAGATGTTTTTTTTTTCAGAATAAGCATATTTTTTAGAATAAGATTTTTTTATAATTAAACATATCCCCTCCAAAAACCCACTAAACAGCTAGTCAAAGGTATATCTTCTCTTATAATAATAATATCCTGGGACATTTTTCACACACGGCCATCTGATCCCAAATTAAGCTTGTACAAAGCTTGTGCTATGGAAACCAGACAACTGATATACTACATATACTACTTTTCTTTTGTAAATACATACTTATATTGATAATTACACCCAGACTCAGGACAAACAGACATGTTCATGCACACAAATGTCTGTCCTGGGTGGGAATCGAACCCACAACCTTCGGCGTGAAAGGCAAGTGTTCTACCAACCACGCCAACCGGCTCGTCTATATCTTATAGATCCTACTTTTCACTCTTGACAGTTTTTTTTCTCACGATTTTTTCCTTCACCGTCAAACTTGATACTAATTAATATATTACGCACATGAAAACTGTGCTTGTCCGAATTTTTGGTCAAGATTGCTGTTCTATGTATTCAGCTACCTCGGCAATATTAAGTGGTATTGCGAACTACCCTACCTACTAAAATGTAAAACTCGACTACATCGTAAACATAAAATAAATTAACTTTATCGCGTAATCCTACTTTGATTTTATTCATTATCAATAAAAGTCAGAATATAAATAAAATAATACTTAAATTTTTTACTTTATTGTCGCATTTAATTCAATTGATTGCAACGTATGTTGATTTAATGTACGTGCAAATAGTGTTCGGATAGATTTAATGTTACGTGTGTTATGACAGTTTGTAAATCCGAAATTTGTAGGTTAATTAAATTCATAGCAGGGTTGTCAAATGTATTCAATAATTTTATTCGTCGTTACTAATATTATAAATGTGGAAGTGAGTTTGTTTTTACGCAATCACGTTTTAACTATTGAAACGATAATCATGAAACTTTGCATACATATTGTCAGGGATATAGAAAAGGACAAAAGATAGCAAACATGCGGCTGGAAACTAGTACCTGACACTATTACTAGTACCTGATACTGATACTAGTGCATGATAAGTTCGCTAGTAAATAATACAAGTCTTCATGCTCTTTGCTTAGGTAGGTACATCTAGGTAGGCTGGTTGCATTTCATTTGTATGCCTCTCGTCTCTTGTTGGGATATCATAGCGCAGTGGGTTCATGTAAAGGAAGATTAATAACGCTGAGATTTTTAATGCTTAATTCGTATGAGAAAAACAAGAAAATGGGAAAAAATAGGCTGAAACATTTGTATTCACCAACCCAAACTGTATCTTGGTTGAATTGGCTCTAAGCCTTCTTGAGAGGAGAAGCTTACATGGCGCGCTGTGTCGTTAAAGTTACTAAGAAATATATCTGATTAGTGCTTCCCGTGTAATGCCAGGCGGATAGTATTGTGTCTTTTTGAATTATTTATCATTTAACAAAACTTATATTCCTAAAGTCCATATTTTATTTATGTTTAGCTAATATGGCTTGCATTGGCGTACCTATATTTAATTTAAGAATACACTTTTTTTCGGTAATATATATTTTGTATAGTTTAGTTATTTAATGTTTGGTAATTAATATATAGAACAAATCAATATTTGTGGAGAATATAATATAAAGATCTTTGTGGAAGGTTGTGGAGCTTTGTGGAAGCCCGTCTGGGTAGGGACCACTGATCACACATTCAACAGCCAAACAGCAATACTATAATATAAATATAGCAATACTAATAAGTAAGGGTGTTTTGGTTTGAAGGGTGAGTGAGTCAGTGTAACTACAGGCAGGATCTGATTACATATCACATTTTAGGTTTCAAGATTGGTGGTATAATAATTGTAAGGAATAGTTCATATTTTTTAGGTCCCAATGTCTACTTTGGAGATGATTTTGACAGTGGTATTTTAATGGTCGATTGATTGTTTGATAATCACGGGTTCAAATGTTTGCTTTTTTTCTATTACTTTTAAAATTATTATCTAACAAAAGAGTGTTGTCCGATTTATTTATAATATTGGAGCTCGGGCGCCCTTCAGGATGCTTAATAAACTGAGCATACTAAAAACGTCACAAAAATATTATATATATTCACAATCATATCGATATTTTTGAAAGAAACAGTGACAATCATTATATAAGCACGATGAGTAAAGAGTTCGTGCAAGCTCGTCTGGGTAGGTTCACACCACACACTCATCAGATATTCTATAGCAAAAAATCAGTACTTGGTATTGTTGTGTTCATGTTTGAGGGGTGAGTGAGCCAGTGTAATTACAGGCACAAGAGGTATAACATCTTAGTTCCCAAGGTTGGTGTCGCATTGGCGATGTAAGCGATGGTTAACATTTCTACTACAATGCTAATGTCTACGGGCGTTGGTAACCACTTTCCATCAGGTGGCCCATTTGCTCAACCTATAATATATAAAAAAGATAAACTTATAACACCTATTTTCCGACTTTGCAAAGTCAATAAATCCTTCCTGGGAAACTGTATCCGTTTCTATAATAAGATTCCACAGTATTTTTAACTTTGTCTATTAATAAAATGATATTTCATGTCAAAAAAGCTTTGATAGATTACGCACATTATGTGAAAAAACGTGGAGCTGGTATTTCTTGGATTCCAAGTAGGGTATGCATATATTTAATTTAATTTCTATTGACAAAGGTGAAAAAAGTAACCGAGTTTTCTTGCCGGTCCTTCGCGGTAAATTATAGATTCCGAATGGTGGTAGCTTTACATTTAATTCTATACTGTAGCATGACGTTTCATAAGTGTGTTATAAGCCATTTGAATAAAGAATTACTCGATTTGATTTATTTTAATCTATACTCTCGGAACCACACGATAAATTTAACAAAGAATTTATTTAAAAAATATTTATTATTTGAGCCGTAATCTAAGAGCAGTTACCATTACACTCATGAATCTGAAATCTTGAATATAATAGTGCCGTGAAAATCAAAAATCTTGTACACTAATACACAACCCTGAGGATAAAATATACACATTAATATTCCAGCGTGACATCGAATGCATTTACACACGTTTATGTGACATTTCGTGGTCGTCACGTCCTCCAGCGTGTTTACTTCATCGACGTGTCATACATGATGTCGATTAATTTAAATTTAATAACGAGCTTAAACACCAATTACCCTATTATGTCACAGAAACTTTATATAGTTTATTTTTTAAAATTTACCACGAGAATTAAATAAAGAAATATTGTTCTCTGCGTTGCTTATAATATTCATGTATATAAAAAATATATTTATATTTATTCTATTTATTTTGAATTCGAGATATCGTTGACTTTATATTTTTAAATTGATTTTAAAAGTAGAACCCTTTTGTATTACAAAAAAAAAATGTTTTCCGAAACATATACAAATATTAAAAGAATTCAAATATTACGATCTTTCCAAAATACCTTATTGCATCCAAACCAAATTCACTCGTATACCACTTTTAGCGAACTGATTAACAGCAAGTTTGTTTTCAATTACGCTATAATCTCAATAAGCACGGCTGTTTCGTTCTATAAACATGCGTTTCAGCTCCAGCGACTCCAGCGACTCCAGCAGTCATCTAACATGCGCTCTCTACAGGAAAATCGAATTTTTTCAACGTCCAGCGATGTATTCTGCGAGCGTTCCCGCTCGAGTGAAAGCTAAGCTCGTCTGAAAGTGCTGGCTAGGCTGGCATCCGCCTAAAATGGGGTGATCGGGCGCGGTGGTGTCGTGTTGCGCGTATAAAAAGGAACGGAGCTCCCCGCCGCCGGTCAGAACGGCTTTAAACGTAAGTACGCACGCATGTGTTACCCCGTGCGTCTAGTGTAGTGCATCTTTAACATCGCGAGTGATTCGAGATTGAAAGTGACGTCGAAGGACGCCAGCTGGTTTACCGATTGGATTGGATTTTTGCAATTGTGTGCAAGTGGCTCCAAGTGAGGTTCCAATTGTTTATTGCCTTGGTGGTGGATTGTTGGAAATGCGTTTCAGTGTGTTGAATGAAAAAAAGAAATTGATTCTTGAAAAGTTCTTAACAAATTGATATATAATTTTAAAAAAAATCGCATTAGTAGTATCGAATCTTTATTAAGTTAAAAAAATGATTTAGCATAATTGTAATGAACATAATATCATTTAGAAATAATATATTCTAGAAATAAATTAATTAGTAGATGATTGAAAAGGAAATAAAATTTTCATTCAGCTTTGATTGTAAGGGGAATCCCGAATTAGATAGCAATAACAATTAAAGTCATTCAGAACTCTCGAACCAGCAACCATTGCCATAAAAGACAATAAACAACAATCCATGATCGGTCTAAATCCGTTGGCGTCGCTCCAGAACCGCATTCCTGTGACGTAACATCCGCGAAGGGCCGTTCGGGATAAGCTAATAAAAACGCGCGCATAAAATTTCGTGTTACGCAAACGGCGTTTGAGCTGGCACGGTTCCCAAATCGGCTACTACTCGGGTTACAGCCACAAATAGACGCACGGG
This sequence comes from Nymphalis io, assembly GCF_905147045.1. Taxonomy (NCBI): domain Eukaryota; kingdom Metazoa; phylum Arthropoda; class Insecta; order Lepidoptera; family Nymphalidae; genus Nymphalis; species Nymphalis io. The sequence continues at coordinate 11,766,807 of NC_065902.1, forward strand.
GCCTCTGATTCGCGTGCAGGAGGAACGCTCGGCTAACGTTTAGCATTTTCAACAGGAAGACTCCAGGGCTGTGTTCTCGTGTCTCGACTAGCCCAAAAGTCTCGTAAGCCCCTCCGAAATGCCGAAGCCACAAGTACAAGAGGGTGAGGACCCCGATCCGACCCCATACCTGTTCGTCTCTCTCGAACAAAAGCGTATCGACCAGAGCAAGCCCTACGATGGCAAGAAGGCTTGCTGGGTTCCAGACGAAAAAGAGGGCTTCGTGCAGGGTGAAATTAAGGCCACCAAGGGTGACCTGGTGACCGTCAACCTTCCCGGAGGCGAGGTAATTAGTAATGGACTATGGTGGCGATAAATTACCAAATCGGGCTTATACTTTTTAAGTTAGTAAAAATAATTTGAAAATTAAAGAATATTTAAAAGAACAAGAAGAGGATATAATAGACATCCTGGAATAAAACTTAAATTCATATTACAACAATAAATAGTTGAATATTCAATTACTAAATTGAAATCATTATCTAATATTATTTAATTATTAATTATTATTATTTGTAAGTTTAATATATTATTAACTATTACGAGAGACAATTAAATTTTATTGATCAAAAGACTAATACAATAAAGTCCAGATTTAGTTGAATTTATTACTTCAACTATCTTAATATCAAGGAACTTTATGTAATATATATTTATATATTATTATTTGTTTAACAAATCTAGCTAAACGTATTGTGTTCACATATTTAATACATTTATCAAATGAGCAGGAGAAGACATTAAAAAAGGAACTCCTCTCACAAGTAAACCCGCCGAAATTCGAGAAAGTCGAAGACATGGCTGACTTGACGTATCTTAACGAGGCTGCCGTACTTCACAACCTTCGACAACGATACTATGCGAAACTTATATATGTAAGTAGGCGCAAGAGGCGCCTTTACCATTACTATAATACTGATCGCCATATCTTTCCCGCAGACCAAAGACTTCAAGAAGGACCTAGTAGCACAAGTCAACCCGCCTAAGTACGAAAAATGTGAGGATATGTCCAATTTGACATACCTCAACGACGCTTCGGTTTTGTATAACTTGAAGCAGAGATATTACCATAAGCTTATTTACGTAAGTCAGGAAAAAGTCAGGAGTTGCAGCGTTCGAGTTTGCATGTTTTTTCCTAGCCTTTCCAATCTCTTTACGTCATCAAATCATTGGAAAATTATCAAGTTTTAGATCCAATTAATCTTAGATTGACAGTTCAATTAGAGTCGAATATAAATATAGATTCGGAGAGATCAGAGCTCGACTGTGTTTATCGTTCTATTTTGAGCGTTATATATTTAGCTCTGATGCGATTTTCAAATATAACATGATAATTACTTTATGTCTTCAAGTTTTTATTGTAAATTCATAATTGTGAAACTTATATTATTTGATAAAGTTTTAAATAATAATTAAGAGAATATTATTAAAACTATGTTGATGATAATTTAATCATCAAAAAGGCGAATTAAAAACTAAAATGCCTTACATAATATTCAATGTCAAAATCAATATGTTACAGAATATTGCATTGACATTTAATTCAAAATAAATATTAGATTTTCCAATATTAGGCAAGTCTTCTTTCCAAATGGTGTCTACTTTTCTGTTCTCTCAATTTTCCGTACTCCTATTTCAGCGCCGTTCTTGAAACCTTGTACACAGGACAAGACGGTGGAAATGGACTCCATGGCGTCCAGGATCTCTGTTTTTTATTGTCTATAGACTAGTTTTTTTTTCAGTGTTGTATGAAAAGTGAGTTCTTACTTTCTATGAATTTAAATGAACAAGGAAATATTTAGAAGTAAGATCTACACTGTTTTTGTTTTATAGCTGGATAAAAGACATAGTGAAATGTCCATCTGGCTCTTCTATTTTCTTTTCAAGACATATTTTCTTATGATGGTTTATTTTTCAATATGTAAATTACGAACTAAAATTCTCCAATGTTATTTTTACTGTATGTAAAATATTTTTTTATATATTTAGTAAGTTGTTTTTTTCATATAGTGATAAATATTAAGGAGAATTTTATAAGTATCAGGCGACGAAACTACTGTTTCTGTGTGTATATTCGTGTGTTTTTCTGTGTTCTTATTAACGTTACGTGTCGTTCAAAATTTAAAATTATTTTTGTCATTGAATTTTCCTTCCATTTGATTTTTTTATCTACAAAACTATTTAAATAATCACAACATTGCCCCATTGTTTCTCTACTTTTAATTCAAATTTTAAAACTACAGTATGTTACTTTTTACTCTTAAATTTTGTTTCAAATTCATTGCGTTATCATCACTAAATCACTGCTTGCAACATTATCTAATATATCAAAAATCCCATGCAGACTTACTCGGGTCTCTTCTGTGTGGCCATCAACCCTTACAAGAGATTCCCCGTGTACACCTTCCGATGTGCCAAGCTTTACCGAGGCAAGCGTCGTTCGGAAGTGCCACCCCACATTTTCGCCATTTCCGACGGCGCCTACGTCAACATGTTAACCAACCACGAAAATCAATCTATGTTGATTACGTAAGTAACTCAATTATTAGTAAAAAGAAATAGATTAAAAGCAAATACGTTCAAAGTAAAAACTTTCACACTACCGATAAACATTTTCCTATTTAAAAGTAGTTTTTAGTCCTTAGACTTATTTAACGATTATTACGACGATTATCTTTAAATTAACAAAAAAATGTCTTATAAACGACAGTGGTGAGTCTGGTGCCGGAAAGACTGAGAACACGAAGAAGGTAATTGCTTACTTCGCCACCGTTGGTGCTGCGCAAAAGAAAGACCCGTCGCAGGACAAAGGAAAGGGATCCCTGGAAGACCAGGTCGTCCAAACTAACCCTGTGCTTGAAGCCTTCGGTAACGCCAAGACTGTGCGTAACGACAACTCCTCGCGTTTCGTAAGTATACCTTTAATTACACTTTATATTACACTTTTTATAGTAAAAACATATCCTCATGTTTAAAAAACAAAATATTTATTAAAGTTATTACAAAAAGTGAGAGACTAATAGCAATTATAATTAAGTATGAATCAAGAATACCAGAACATACAAGAGTCTACTAATCTTAACTCAACCATTAATTAATCTATGATTTCCTCGTGCCCAGGGTAAATTCATCCGTATTCACTTCGGCCCCTCTGGAAAACTGGCTGGTGCTGACATTGAGACCTGTAAGTAATCTTTCAAATGAATGATGAAATTCCGTTTGATTATAAACTAAATTAACTTTTTTTCTACTAGACCTGCTCGAGAAGGCTCGTGTAATTTCCCAGCAAGCCCTTGAGCGTTCTTACCACATCTTCTACCAGATGATGTCTGGTTCCGTAAGCGGTCTTAAAGGTACGAAACATTGTTTCCATTGGTTAATAATGATTTTTTAGGAAAATAGACTACTTAGAAACTATTGAACGGATTGAAGATACTTATTAATTAAGGAATAACTAGTCATGTTAACTAAAATTATGAGCCACTTGAAGAAGTTTGACTTATGACGCCACTTATGACTGAAATTAAACAACGAAAACCTTAACATTATCAATAAGTATACTTTAAAGTGATTAAAACAATAGAAAATAATTTTTGAATTTAATAAGTAATTAAATATATTTTTTAAACTCGTATTTACTGAAAATTTAAAATAATTAAATTAAATCGATTATAAGTGTAAATATGTTTTTATATAACATGACTGAATATAGATTAATTTATTCAATTATTACACAAAATTACTAATTGCACAACACACAGAAACCTAGAACTGATAATTTAAAATAGATATTAACTTTACTTCCACTATTTAGACATGTGTCTGCTGTCAAACGACATACATGATTATTACATCGTATCGCAAGGAAAAACTACAATCCCAAACGTAGATGATGGCGAGGAATGTCTGTTGACCGATGTAAGTTAGCCTTCCTAGAGCTGAAGGCGTTGACAGGGTTCCTAAAGTTGTTTCCGTCTGATCACTTCGCCGCATACAACCGGCTAGTGATCGAGTAATCTCGCCCAAGAACTGTAACGAGATGTTTTAGAATAGTTTTGTTTATCCGTATCAAAGCATGAAACTGTCCCCTTAGCTTAAATGCACCAAATACCACACGTGACTGTTATTGGTGTCGTTTTATAGCCATCTGCTATTTGTCTAACAACGTCATGGACTACAACATCGTATCGCAAGGAAAGACCGTCATCCCTGGTGTTGACGACGGTGAAGAAATGAAACTTACTGACGTGAGTCCAGAATAAGACTACTGGCTCGTGTGTTTCATATTCTATCTTCTTGTCTCTTGTGTTTCTTTCCGCTTGCTTTGCTTAAGACTGATTAAAATTCAGTCAACGCATGTGTATGTCAGATAATTTGATCTTTACAGAGTTAACGATGCTAAGCAACCGCATCTCGGACTATCCCCTTATAAGTCAGGGGAAGACTCGGATACCTGGTGTCAACGACGTTGAACAATTCGATCTGACGGTCGTAAGTTGTAAGCCTACGCAAGGAGCGTGCGTCTTGAATCAGTTATTCGAAGTCCACAAAGTTTGACCAAATTCTGACAAAATTTCTGACATGCATATTGCATGCTCGCTCCCTGCAAAAGGTCCAGTGAGCGTTTTGCACAGGTTTTAAATCACAAAAGGCTATTTATTCCCTAGCACAGGCACCCCCCCAACACACAACAATAATTAGGTATTTTCACAGACACGACACAGACAGCGTAGGTTTCAGGATAGGTTCGACATAGGTACTTGTATGACAGTAAGGTATTTGTAATAATAATAAATGAAGTATCCTTGTTTAACCAACAGACATGTGTATGTTGTCCAACGACATATACGATTACTATAACGTCTCCCAGGGTAAGATTACTATCCCCAACGTTGATGACGGTGAAGAATGTCTTCTGACAGACGTAAGTCTAAAGGGTATTTATGAGATAATGCGAGTGACCCTGTAAAGAAGCGGAAAATGAGATGAAAATCTCAATAGTCTGCAAATTGCAGATTACCACTTTTATTTTTACAACGTAGTTTAATATCCAAGGAACTGGATTTAGTCTGGATACAACCCTGATATATCATATATGTTTATTATATTAGTTTAGATATAGTTCAACCCTAGTTTCAATATTGTACAATATGCCTATTCCGAACTCGACCCAAAAAGCCTTAATTTTGCTAAATATGCCTTAATGCTACTTTCTTTTACTAACCTTTTTATATATAACTAGTGGTAAGAAAATTGCAATATTTGATTTATGCGCACCTTTTAACTATTTTTTGATTAATAATAAATAATATATTATACATATAAGAGTATTAATTTTCAAATTCATTGTTATTTATATCAACATATTAATCGTCCAAATTCTTTTGAAAGTTTCATTAAACAATATCGTTATTTCAACAATATTAATATGCGTTATTATTATAGCAAGCCTTCGACATTCTTGGTTTTACCCAAGAAGAGAAGGACAATGTATACAAGATCACCGCCGCTGTCATGCACATGGGTTGTATGAAGTTCAAGCAGAGGGGTCGTGAGGAACAGGCTGAAGCTGATGGCACTGAGGCAAGTATCATTAACAGCCTATATTTATATAATAAATGTAAATAAAAGTACTCGCATTAGTTTCTATAAATCTTCAAATTTAATTAATTTACTCAAATAGAACCAAAAACGAAATAACACTTTCCTTTTTACTCTTTTCAGGACGGTGACAAGGTTGCCAAGCTCCTCGGTGTTGACTGCGCTGACTTGTACAAGAACTTGCTGAAGCCCCGCATCAAGGTCGGAAACGAATTCGTGACCCAGGGTCGTAACAAGGACCAAGTCACCAACTCCGTCGGTGCTCTTTGTAAGGGCATGTTCGATCGTCTCTTCAAGTGGCTCGTCAAGAAGTGTAATGAAACCCTAGACACCAAGCAGAAGAGACAGCACTTCATCGGTGTACTGGATATTGCTGGTTTCGAAATCTTCGACGTGAGTATCAAAATAAACTTATATAACCTGATTAAATATTTTTGATCAATACAGGTGGTAGAGCTTTGTGCAAGCTCGTCTGACTAGGACCACCCACTCATCAGATATTCTACCACAATACACCAGCACTTGTTATTTTTGTGTCCGGTTTGAAGGATGAGTGAGCCAGTATAACTAGAGGCACAAGGGACATAACATTACTTAGTTCCCAAGGTTGGTGGCGCATTGGTGATGTAAGCGATGGTTAACATTTCTACCAATGCCAATGTCTATGGGCGTTGGTGACCACTTACCATCATGTGGCCCATATGCTCGTCCGCCTTCCTATTCTATAAAAAAAACAGTCAAATTCGGTTTTTTAACTTGTAATTGAATTTAAATTCAAGTACATATTATATATAACATATAAATTACAACATTATGGATGAAATGTTTACATATTTGATTTATTACTATACATATGTTTTTTATAGCTATAAGAAGTAAGCAGATTAGGTAAAAGGTGAAATGGTAAAGAAAGAATAAAAAGTTTTTTCTTTGATATTAATGCAATTTACTCCCTTAGTTCAATGGGTTCGAACAACTTTGTATTAACTTCACAAATGAAAAACTACAACAATTCTTCAACCATCACATGTTTGTGTTGGAACAAGAAGAGTACACCAAGGAGGGAATTCATTGGGAATTCATTGACTTTGGAATGGACTTACTGGCCTGCATTGACCTTATCGAAAAGGTACACTGGGTGAAAAAAACCCAAGGACAGCAAAGAACTTTTGGTGTTATCAATGTTTGGTTTAGCTATCGTCGTACCCTGCTACTAATCGATTTTATAGTTTAGCAATCTAACTCTTGTCCTTTTCTTATCTGGGATTCGTATTGTTTTAAAAGTACAACGGTTTCGAGCAACTCTGCATTAACTTCACAAACGAGAAGCTCCAGCAATTCTTTAACCATCACATGTTCGTACTCGAACAAGAGGAGTACAAGAAAGAGGGCATCAACTGGACCTTCATCGATTTCGGAATGGACTTGCTAGCTTGTATCGATTTGATCGAGAAGGTAATTGTCCATCGGATCGTTTTGCTCGTCGTCGCCAGAACATCTACAGACGGGATTTAGTTTGGCACGATAGCCAAGTCTATGGGGATAGACGCGGCACGTAATTGCACACCCAGGTCTTGTTTAGGGAAAAATATCTGCGGAATGAGATCCGTAGCCGTATTTTGTTTACGTTCCTAATTAATGTATATAACCCCTAGCTTTAACGTTTTCATTAATTATCTCCCTGCAGTTCAACGGTTTTGAACAACTCTGCATTAATTTCACCAACGAGAAACTTCAGCAGTTCTTTAACCATCATATGTTCGTGTTGGAACAAGAAGAATACCAACGCGAAGGCATCGAATGGACTTTCATTGATTTTGGCATGGACCTCCAAAATTGCATTGACCTAATTGAAAAGGTAGATGGCGGAAACGCAACCAAGAAAGCTTGCAACTCGCCATTGTCCTCGAGAAAAGTCGTCAAAATTACATATTATTGGCATGAATAATATTTCGAAATTATATAATCGGCCTTAAAGTACGCTTTTCTCGACGGACCAGCCAATGTAATTGACGTTTTGTGTGACCTACCGTGTGTTTTACTCTATCTATCTATATAAACCAACTTATACATAACGACACGCACCCACACTACGACTTATATTCAAACCAGTATATAGATTGTTAACTTTTCTTTCGATATTTTTTACATGTTTCCACGGCAGATGAACGGGTTTAATCAGCTCTGTATTAACTTTACCAACGAAAAATTGCAACAGTATTTTAATCATTTCATGTTCGTCCTAGAACAAGAGGAATACGAAAGAGAAGGGATCATATGGGAGTTTATTGATTTTGGTATGGACCTCCAACCGACCATTAATTTAATAGAAAAGGTATTGAGATGTAAATTGTATAGCTTGAGGCGTAGGGTCGCGTTTAGAAAAAGCTTCAGGCTGGTATAATTAAGGCCAACGCCTTCATCGCCTGCAAATGCAAGAAAATTGCTGGCTGTATCCCTTTCCACACGCGGTATCTATTAAAATAAATAGAAGCTTGATAAACACACGCCAAAAATCGAAACGGCTAATTCATTTGCTATATTATAGATTACTCTAAAAATTGCACTAAGTCATCGCGATCTAAGTAAATGTAAAAATCGAACAGTTGACAGAAAGCACACTAGTTAATATATGTAGAGCAAAATATATTATATTAAAGATAATAATATTAAGCAGATTTGTGGTTCGATTGTTTTTTTTTGCTATTAAATCATAATCAAAGTTCTGATAATAGGATAATTAACACGCTAAGTACAAGAATAACGTAAAATATAGCACGAAACACAGACATACAATATTCTTTTTGCATGTTGCTTTCATTTTAACGCATAACAATTTAGTTATAAGTACTCCTTATATTAAATTATTATATTTTCTCTTATATACATTTATTCACATAAATACACGAATATAAAAAGCATACAGCTTAAATTTTTTACTTAGTTTTTTTAAAGCACAATTCAAATTCCATAAATACATTTACCAGCAGATCTTAAATAATCGATCTGTCGCTCAGCTAAAGGCTTTCGTGTTTTAATCTGATTGGTTCGATTTCAGCCCATGGGTATCCTCTCAATTCTTGAGGAAGAGTCTATGTTCCCGAAAGCTACCGACCAGACTTTCGTTGAGAAGTTGAACAACAACCACTTGGGTAAATCTGCTCCTTACCTGAAGCCTAAGCCCCCCAAGCCTGGTTGCCAAGCCGCTCACTTCGCTATTGGTCACTACGCCGGTAATGTAAGTATTTTCAGGTCCAAAACATAAACCTACAATAACTAAGCTACGCTTTTATAAGCAATATGATAGTAATATAATTTTTTTTCATAAAAAAGGTCGGTTACAACATCACTGGCTGGCTTGAAAAGAACAAGGACCCTCTTAACGACACTGTCGTTGACCAATTCAAGAAGGGTGCCAACAAACTGTTGGTGGAAATTTTCGCTGACCATCCTGGCCAGTCTGGTGATGCTGGAGCTGGTGGTGGTGGCGGCAAGGGTATGTATTATTTCATCTGTTTATCCTTAAGACAAATATCTTTATTTAAACCAAATATGACTTTTCATTTAGAAAATTATAAACTTAATCATCTAGTTTGATTTATTCATCGATTGTATTAAAATACAGCATATCTTTATGATTGTGTCAAGAATATCCTGTGTGAGGATATTATAATCTTCAAATGACTGCTGTAAACATGTACATTACACTATGAGAAAGGAAATTAAATAAATATATAAGGTAATATAAAGGATTTGTGCATATCGTACTCTGATATTTAATGTAGAAATTGCCTTAATAATTGGTTTAACTAACAACCTGTTGAGATTTCTTGCTGGTTTAAATTTATACAATGTTTCTATTGAGGAGCACAATCGTGACATCAATAAGCACCAATATTTTCCTTTTCACAAATATATTTCACGTAAAATAGGCGCTGGGGGCAAGCGTGCTAAGGGTTCTGCTTTCCAGACCGTGTCATCACTTTACAGGGTAAAATGACACAATGTCAAAAAATTTGCTTCTGTGTCACGTCGCTTACTGTATACGTCTATCCACATGCACAGGGTTGACGCTTTTGTTATTATTAAATGTAATATAAACGTGCAAAAGTATCAACCCTATATGCTTTACTATAAATAAATCGTTATGCACGTCAACATATGTTTTACAGCACTCGTTTCAATAGCCCGCAGGTGTATCGTCGACGATATCTATTTTCTCCTTTGTAATTGTGGTCGTCCTTGCATTAATTTTTGCTTGTTAATGTACATCCATAGGAGGTCGCGGTAAGAAGGGAGGTGGTTTTGCTACTGTCTCATCTGCCTACAGGGTACAAACAAAATTATAATTCTTTGGATTATTTGATACTTATAAATCATCTTAATTTAGTGTAGATATACTTCCTAAATCTGCACTTGGTTAAGCTATTTCTAAAAATGAAATAGTTTATAAAACCTCAATTTCTGATACATGGGGTGATCTTCCTCTTTACATTCATTAAAATAATAATTATCATAATAAGATCGTTTTCACAAAAATCATTATAGACACACATTATACTTAAGTGTGTCGAAAAAATCAATTATGACCAAAACGCAAACCGTTGAGGAAACCACTACTTTCCTGCTCAATATAACTAAGCTTTATGTTTGTCAAAGTATTTTGTATTAACCCTAGTTTTGTGTGTTTCTTCTATGTTCGTTTTGTCATTCAATACTTCAATGTTTCATTAAATGTGTGTTTTATGTTAAAAAAAAAACATTTTACTTAATACCTATTTTGTGTTATTATATTAATTCACTTTATTTTGAAAAGAGATCGAGATTTTGTGTGTTGCTAAATAATACTTTAACGAAATTTCACCATCTAACCGTATCATTATTATGCACAGGAACAACTTAACAATCTGATGACAACGCTGAGGTCCACTCAACCTCACTTCGTGCGTTGTATCATTCCCAATGAATTGAAACAGGCTGGTGAGTATTGAATAATTTTATGAGTATTCTAGCAAAAATATACACCCAGACATCATTTTGTAGCCAAAAATATTAATCGCCACTTTAAATCTGTTGCATATTAAATTATTGAGTTATAAACTTGGAATTTTATAGCACATAGCGACGCCTACATACTCACTCAACACCTACGAAAATGTGTGGGTGCTAAGTGACGAAAATATATTTAGAAGTTCTGGCATTCTGAGGCGAACAAACTAAATTCCCAAAACTTCGTCATGTCTGGATGACCTAAAATAAAATCTCCAGCTACTATTTATTTATAGAAGATTTATTATTTATATTATTGATTGTTTACGTATTCAAAATACAAATTCTCTTAAGTATTACAAAGGGTAGCTACAATTATTATATGCAATCTAATTTTTTTTAAAAATAATTACGTGGAAATCTTCTTTACCCTAATGTCTCCGCACACCAGGTCTCATCGACTCTCACCTTGTGATGCACCAGCTCACCTGTAACGGTGTGCTTGAAGGCATCCGTATTTGCCGTAAAGGTTTCCCCAACAGGATGGTCTACCCAGACTTCAAGCTCCGGTAAGAAAATGAAATCCTTTTTAATAAAATTGAATTTGTTTAAAAATGAAAAAGGTCATAAATAATATTCTTACTTTATTTGTATGCACTAGGATCATGAATATTTTGATTAAGTGGATTATTTTCGTTGGCAGCCTAAACAAATTCTTATAGCTCTAGAACATTCGTAAAACTGGAACAGTTTTATTCTTGTCCTATAGAAGCTGACTCTTACTGACGTCATAGGAAGCACGTTAGTTATGAGTAACATGTTCTAAAATTATTTTAATGCATCAACTTTTCAAATCTATACACGTGACACTTGAGTCTTTGGTTGTATCGCGTCAAACTTTTTAATGGTTTACTAAACTTTATTATTTAACAAAAACAGTTACATGATTCTTGCACCCGCCGCTATGTCTGCTGAAAAAGATCCAAAAGAGGCAGCTAGGAAGTGTCTTGAAGCAGTTCAGCTTGACCCTGAAAGTTATCGTATAGGTCACACAAAGGCAAGGCTATATTAGGTTCATCCGTAGATGAGTGTTCCTATAATTACAAAATGTACATAAAGTACATCTCGCAGTATTTTTTTTCCCCCACCTTTCATAATAATCGACATTGTTTAGCACTTAGAAACTGTAGAAGACGACGATACTTAGAGTTAATGTATCGGTTACATGAAACTACGAAATCATGTTGACTTTTTTAGATATATAAGGTAGTTGTAAGGTTTATCATATGCGATGGAGCATTAATGATAACTGTTTTGTTTGACATTCCCTCATTGTTTGCCATATATTTAAAAATGTAGCTACAAGATCCTGGCCCCTCAAGCTGCGGAAAAAGAAACTGACCCTAAGAAAATCGCCCAAGTCATCTTAGAAGCTACGGGCTTGGATGTCGAGTCCTACCGTCTGGGTCATACCAAGGCATGTTTAATGTAACAGTAGATTGCAGTTAGTCATGCGATTCAAAAATACCTGGCTGATCGCAGGACTTTTAAATGCTTCAAATCATAGTATAACCTTTAGGAACTGGTTTTGTTGTATCCATCAACCCTTACAGAGTAAGGGGTGCTTTTTCCTTAGAGCCCAAGATACATAGGCTCGTGTTTGTTTGCCCTTGCCATATCCTTAGACATAGCAAAGCGTTATTATCTTTTTTGTGTGCTTTTCGAACGCAGATACAAAATTCTGTGCCCGAACCTGATCAAAGAGCCAATTACAGCAGAAAAAGCCACAGAAAAAATTCTTGAACATACCGGCTTGGATTCTGAGTCTTTCAGGCTCGGAAAGACAAAGGTAGAGCTATGTGCATGGCTTTAGTCATCTCTGTAATTTTTTGCTTACCCTACTTTTAATATTTGGTTATTTTATTATAAAATTTAATTCATAAGTTTTTACAGGAAATTATTATGATACTTGTTTTACAAGTGTCGTACTAACGTGTTGCCATACATTATAATAACATTCTGTAATGCTGTTAATATAATTATTTTCTATTTCTAATAACATTCGATTATTTCTTATGCAATCTTTCAAATTTTTTTTAATCAAGTCACTTAGTTGACTCGTCGTAATACTTTTTTGGGGTGTATAGGTATTCTTCCGCGCTGGTGTTCTGGGTCAGATGGAAGAATTGCGTGACGACAGGCTGTCTAAGATCGTATCTTGGCTCCAGGCCTACATCCGTGGTTACCTGTCCCGTAAGGACTTCAAGAAGTTGCAGGAACAGAGGTATAATATCGAAATTAAGCTAAAATTACATGTCTAAGAATAGTTAAAAACGCGCCCGATACAATTTTATTTCTTCTTTTATAGATTGGCTCTCCAAGTTGTCCAACGCAACTTGCGCAAGTACTTGCAGCTCCGCACCTGGCCATGGTGGAAACTGTGGCAGAGGGTCAAGCCCCTCCTCAACGTCACCCGCATCGAGGATGAGATCGCGGTACGTTTTCACCTGTTTCGCGATGATTGAACACTATGACCTATTAAATATTCCAGCACTTATAACGCATGATTCAAGTGAATATAAATAGATTCGACCGCGCCCACCTGGCGGTTACGTGACACCACCGCACCTGCCGCGTCCATTTCTGGATTTATCCCCACTCCAGCAGCTACGCGCTTTTTCCTTACACAATGTAATGCGTGCGGGGGCGATAACACGCCTGCTGGAAAACTCCAGTGCGACTTAGTTGCGGAGTGGTCGGCGGCGCGCGCACCCACCCTTCCTTAACTTTCGAACGAACCGAAATATAGCATTCCTAGTTTAATTTGATGGTGTGATATAAATTCACGATGGCGACGAATTTTATGTCAACGTGGGATGGTATGGATAAAAGTGAGGTGATTTTACAGAAACTGGAGGAGAAGGCTCAAAAAGCCCAGGAGGCGTTTGAGAAGGAAGAAAAACTCCGCAAGGAGGTTGAGGCCCTCAACTCTAAACTGCTTGAGGAGAAGCAAGCCCTACTTGCTTCCCTCGAGGGAGAAAAGGGTTCTCTCTCTGAAACCCAGGAGCGTGCCAACAAACTCCAGGCACAGAAGGCTGATCTCGAGGGTCAACTTAGGGTAAATTTAAAAAGTTTTATTTAAAATAATATATATTAACTAAGGTTAGTTACATTAACAAATATTTTTAAGGATTAAAATAGTAATATTAATTATATTTTATAAAACTCAGATGAGTTTTAGCTATTTAAGTATTTAAATATTACTTGGATAAATTTGTTTAGTATATAAATTTGTTGCAATATATAATTTAATTCTGAAAACATTTAATATTATAATCTAAAAATATGTATAAAAATCAAGATTTATTTGGTGAGGTACATGGCGAAATTACTCATATCGTGTAATTTAATGTGTTTCTCTCAGTACTTTAAATAAACACAAGTTTGTTTATACCAGATACTTTAAGATGTTTAAAAATAAATTGAACGCCTACAAATTGCACGATTTTATTGCAAACCATAATAATAAATAATACGATTACTGACTTACTGATAGACAGAAAACATGCACGATACAGACAATGTAGTTAAATTAACATTAACCATTTTATTAGTGTGGCTCATTGTTTTAAATTTATTCTAGGACACGCAAGACCGTCTCACCCAGGAAGAGGATGCCCGCAACCAACTATTCCAAGCCAAGAAGAAGTTGGAGCAGGAAATCTCTGGTTTAAAGAAAGATGTAGAAGACCTCGAATTAAACGTCCAGAAGGCTGAACAGGATAAGGCTACCAAGGACCACCAAATCCGCAACTTAAACGATGAAATCGCCCACCAGGACGAGCTCATTAACAAACTCAACAAGGAAAAGAAACTTCAAGGAGAATCTAACCAGAAGACCTCTGAGGAGCTGCAAGCCGCTGAGGACAAGGTTAACCACCTCAACAAGGTCAAGCAGAAGCTCGAGCAGACCCTTGATGAGCTCGAAGACTCATTGGAGCGTGAAAAGAAACTGCGCGGTGATGTTGAAAAGCAGAGGAGGAAGGTTGAAGGCGACCTTAAACTTACCCAGGAAGCCGTCTCCGACCTCGAACGCAACAAAAAGGAACTCGAACAAACCATTCAGCGCAAGGACAAGGAAATCTCTTCTCTCACTGCCAAGCTCGAAGACGAACAATCTTTGGTCAGCAAGGTCCAGAAACAGATCAAAGAACTGCAAGCCCGCATCGAGGAACTGGAAGAGGAAGTCGAATCCGAACGCCAGGCCCGTGCTAAGGCTGAGAAGCAGCGCGCTGATCTTGCTCGTGAACTCGAAGAGCTGGGTGAACGTCTTGAGGAAGCCGGTGGTGCCACCTCTGCTCAAATTGAACTTAACAAGAAGCGTGAGGCTGAGCTCAGCAAACTCCGTCGTGACTTGGAAGAAGCTAACATTCAGCACGAGTCCACCCTCGCTAACCTCCGCAAGAAGCACAACGATGCCGTTGCGGAAATGGGTGAGCAACTCGACCAGCTCAACAAGCTTAAGGCTAAGTAAGTACATTTTAATTATATTTTTAAATTTTTTACTATCTAAATTTATAACTTATCTTTATTTAAACTTAAACTAAAGATCTATTAAAGTGGATATAAATTGAATAAAAAGGATCTGTCTGTGGATTAAGGAAATATTGTCTATAATATCGGCGTTTGTAAGCACAAGCAGAAATGCTTTTTCTGAAATACATATTTATCGCATTGCTACAAACTCAGGGCTGAACATGACCGTGCATCTTGCTACAACGAGCTTAACAACACACGTGCGGCCATTGACCAAGTTGCAAGGGAAAAGGTAACATGTCATCCATAAAGGCATGTGTACCGCCTGGGGTGAAATTGCATGATATGTCCTCTCCCGGTAGACAATCAACTGAACACAACAAATGTCATCGTATTCACAGATAAACATGTATAATTTAAAACACCGATTCGCCGGGGCAGTTATCCTGTCAGCGATATGGTATCTAACGGGATAACACTAATGAGTATTATGTTATATTTTATCTACCCAGGGCTGAGAAAGAGCGCTCTCAATACTTTAGCGAAGTCAATGACCTTCGCGCCGGTCTCGACCACTTGTCCAACGAAAAGGTACACAATGATGAAAAGATAAACGTGTTGGCATCAGCAATTACAGGACGCTTCGCCGCTTTGTATAAAAGGAGCAAAAATAGATTTAACAAAAACAACACATGACTCACCTGTACAAACAGATTCAAAATAATAACGACTAACAATTAAAATCCCGTTTGAAAAATAATGCTGAATGCTTTAAAAAAAGTGTGACTCTACTAATGTATTTTAACAATACAAGGACAAGAAAATGCATGAAAATAACATTACGCAAAATAAAGAAAATTTTTTTTTTTTCTTTTCTTGTTGTATATTTAATTGATAGAGACGGCCAATTACGACTTGGTAAATGTTGTTCTTAAAATAACTTACTTATATTATTTTTAATAATAACCTAAATATGATTTTTTTTATAAAATATTAATTTAGTATTAAAAACACCTTTTTAAAAACCTTTATATTATAAAAAGGCTGTAACTATTTTTTGCATTATTTTAAACTTAAAATCTTTCTTAGGCTGCTCAAGAAAAGATCGTCAAGCAACTTCAACACCAGCTCAACGAGGTTCAAAGCAAGGCTGATGAATCCAACCGCACCCTCAATGACCTGGATGCCGCTAAGAAGAAGTTGTCCATTGAGAACTCCGACCTGCTCCGCCAGTTGGAGGAGGCTGAGTCCCAGGTGTCGCAGCTCTCCAAGATTAAGGTGTCTCTCACCACTCAGCTGGAAGACACCAAGAGGCTCGCCGACGAAGAGGCCAGGGTCAGTATAAATTTAAATGTTTATTAATGTATACTAAGACTTGATTTGCATAGGTTTTATACTTACTTTTTTCAACAGGAACGCGCTACTTTGCTTGGCAAATTCCGCAACCTCGAACACGACTTGGACAACATCCGCGAGCAAGTGGAAGAGGAAGCCGAAGGCAAGGCTGACTTACAGCGTCAACTGTCGAAGGCTAACGCTGAAGCTCAACTCTGGCGCTCCAAGTACGAGTCCGAGGGTGTTGCCCGCTCCGAGGAACTCGAGGAAGCCAAGCGCAAGCTCCAAGCTCGTCTTGCCGAAGCCGAAGAAACCATCGAATCTCTCAACCAGAAGGTTGTTGCTCTCGAAAAGACCAAGCAGCGCCTTGCCACCGAAGTCGAGGACTTGCAACTCGAGGTTGACCGTGCCACCGCCATCGCTAACGCTGCTGAGAAGAAGCAAAAGGCCTTTGATAAGATCATCGGTGAATGGAAGCTCAAGGTTGATGACCTTGCTGCCGAACTTGATGCCAGCCAAAAGGAATGCCGTAACTACTCTACCGAATTATTCCGCCTTAAGGGTGCCTACGAGGAAGGTCAGGAACAACTCGAGGCCGTGCGCCGTGAAAACAAGAACCTCGCCGATGAAGTCAAGGATCTGCTTGATCAGATTGGCGAAGGTGGCCGCAACATCCACGAAATCGAGAAGGCCAGGAAGCGTCTTGAAGCTGAAAAAGACGAACTCCAGGCCGCTCTCGAGGAAGCCGAAGCAGCTCTTGAGCAGGAAGAAAACAAGGTTCTGCGTGCTCAACTCGAGCTGTCTCAGGTTAGACAGGAAATTGACAGGAGGATCCAGGAGAAGGAAGAGGAATTCGAGAATACCCGCAAGAACCACCAACGTGCCTTGGACTCTATGCAAGCTTCCCTTGAAGCAGAAGCTAAGGGCAAGGCTGAGGCCCTGCGCATGAAGAAGAAGTTGGAGGCTGACATCAATGAACTCGAGATCGCCCTCGACCACGCTAACAAGGCTAACGCTGAAGCCCAGAAGAACATTAAACGTTACCAGGCACAGATCAAGGACCTCCAAACTGCCTTGGAAGAAGAACAGCGTGCTCGTGATGATGCCCGCGAACAGCTTGGAATCTCAGAGCGTCGTGCTAACGCCCTCCAAAATGAGCTCGAGGAATCTCGTACGCTCCTTGAACAAGCCGACCGTGCTCGTCGTCAAGCTGAACAAGAACTTGGTGATGCCCACGAACAGCTCAACGAACTTTCTGCTCAAAGCGCTTCCCTCTCTGCTGCTAAGAGGAAACTCGAGTCTGAGCTCCAAACCCTGCACTCTGACCTTGACGAACTCCTTAACGAGGCTAAGAACTCCGAGGAGAAGGCAAAGAAAGCCATGGTTGATGCAGCCAGGCTTGCCGACGAACTCCGTGCTGAGCAAGAACACGCCCAGACCCAGGAGAAGCTTCGCAAGGCACTTGAACAGCAGATCAAGGAATTGCAAGTCAGACTTGATGAAGCTGAAGCTAACGCACTCAAGGGAGGCAAGAAGGCCATCCAGAAACTTGAACAAAGAGTAAGGGAGCTTGAAAACGAGCTTGATGGTGAACAGAGGAGGCACGCTGATGCACAGAAGAACCTGCGCAAGGCTGAAAGACGCATCAAGGAATTGACCTTCCAGGCCGAAGAAGACCGCAAGAACCATGAACGCATGCAGGATCTGGTCGACAAACTGCAGCAGAAGATCAAGACCTACAAGAGGCAGATCGAAGAAGCCGAAGAGATCGCCGCCCTTAACTTGGCTAAGTTCCGTAAGGCACAGCAAGAATTGGAAGAAGCCGAAGAAAGGGCAGACCTTGCCGAGCAAGCTATCAGCAAATTCCGTGGCAAGGGACGCGCGGGATCAGCTGCGAGAGGAGTTAGTCCAGCGGTAAGTTGTTCTTCTTAACATATTTATAGAATGACATCGCATTGCATTCGTAGGTTAGGTGCAAATATATCTTCAATAATCAGTAATTTAAAATAAGTAGCGATTATAAAACTTTTTTTATTTAAAGATAAGTTAGAAACAATTTCTGAAATGTTTTATTTTAATTTTGAGTTTTTGATTGAGACGAAGAGTCTACTAAATGGTCATATTTTATTTATTCAGGCGTCCGTTAAAGGGCGTCCATAGATCACCACTGGATCACATGTAAGTTGTGTTGCCCCCGATCAGAAACACAACAACGGCACAATGTACAGTGTCGTTTTGTAGAATATCATAGAACCCTCTGTGTTTGTCCTGAAACTAGTTACATAAATGAAATTTAAGCATGATTCGATATCAAAAGTAATTCAATAGGTCTTTAAGAGAAAACGTATTGCGAAGCCGCATGTATCCCGCACGTTGTCAACAAATTGCTAACTGCGAAACAGTTTATTAGTTATCTTATTTTATTCCAGCCCCAACGTACGCGCCCCGCCTTTGACGGTTTCGGCACCTTCCCACCAAGGTTCGACCTGGCGCCCGAAAACGATTTCTAAACGTTCCACTACAGAAATTAACAAACGGACTATACCGATGTTTCGTTATACCAACATTTTTATACAATAGCAATTATAAGACAGCGTGAACCAAAAAGAGCTGTACCAAAAATGTTACGCCCAAAAATTAAACTCTAGTAATATTAATGTTTTTACGAAAGGTTATTTTGTATCTTGTTGATATTTATTTATAATTATTTATAACCGTGAAGTATGTATTGCTCAAGGCGGAGGATGGGTGGGCGTGCACCCGCACTTAAGAGACACGACTTCCAACCTTTTTACGGAATCGCACGCGCATCCATCGCTCGCCTTTTTTGACATCCAATAAAGCGATATCGTTGTCATAAAATATTAACAAATGTATTTTTATTTTTTCCCTTTATTCTCATATAGATTATAAGAAATACGTTCATAATTTCAATAACTACTCACTTTAAAAAGTAAAATTCTAATCTGTAAATGAAAACGTACTTAATATTATTTATGCATTAACAACTTGAAAAAAGCAGTAGAAGGTTTCGAATGCTTTATAAACAAATGATTATCACTTTTTTATATAAAACAGCATACCTTTTAATTTTTTTTTTTGGAAGTAAATTTCAAAGAAATCTTTTATATCAAGATATTATAATATGAAATTAGAAACTCAAATGTCAAGAAATTAAATACATCATGTATTTAATTTCTTGGTCTAAAATCATTTGATTCAAAATCCTGTTTATTATATATATATAATATGATTATATTATTTAGCTAATCACTTGAGTGATGACGTGCAAGGTTCAAGCTATTGACAAATAGTACGCTCGGTACAATAAGTAGCCGCGGCCGACGAGAAATACAGACTACAATTCTTTATCCTGAGAATGACAAAGAGTTGTTTTGTAAGTCATTATATATTTTTATTCAGATAAAAATAATTTATACGAGAATTATTTATATTGAGGATTTCAATAAGTGCATACAAATCAAAATTAAAAATAGCTACTGAACCAGTCATAGCCTGAAGAATGCTAGCAGCATTTCCCCTTGAATCACAAATCCGATTATCTGTGCTAAATACGAACCAGCCTTCCTGTTACCAGTTGACTTAATAGAGACGTGTTATATGTCTTAAGGATTTTTTTTACTATTAATTCAGGTCCAAGTGTTACAAGTGCAAATGACAAATAGTTTGAAATTAGAGACGAACGTTTGTGCTATTTGTTTGCTTAAGCATTTTTCATTACGGCCAATGCGTTATTATGTCGCAAAAAGACCTAGGGACCCAGGATCTGTTTATTGGATTCTTACCTTCAATACGATAAAATCTGCCTATATATTATCATTAAATCTGTCTACATATTAATCATTATAATACATATAATATGGCTACATCTATTAGTAATTAAATGCCAAACTGCATTCATATAATTTATGTGGCTCATTACACGTCATACATGCGTCATTCAAATATATTTTTACTAATAAATGAAGCGTAAGTGCTTATAATATTATTAGTTAAACTGCAATTTAACTCACATTATTTATTGATATATGTCATGCATTCCTTGATAAATAACGTACGTGAAACCGAATTTAGGGTAATCATAATAATATTATTTATGGAGAAACATGTAAAGAGATCGTAATTCAGATTAATTTATATATATATGTGTGTGTGTGTGTGTGTAATATGTATAGTTTTTTTGCCTGCCTCGCTGGTCCAGTGGCTAGAAAAAGCCGCAGATTCCAAGTTCCTAGGTTCACATCCCGGGTTGAGCGGTTAAAAAAGTTGTTGGTTTTCTTTGTCGAATTTCTCATTAGCAAAAATCTCATCTATCGCATATTATATCGCAGGACTCGAACCCGCATTAAGCGCCGCGACCATATGCTGTGTCAATTAAGTGAGAGTATCTTCAGATTAACTTTTTCTTAGTTTTTGTTAAAAAATTTCGATACAATCCATTACTTTTTAACTATTAATATGAAATGTTTTCAATTGCAATTACTTTTCTCTTGATGGTAGGACTTTGTGAAACTCCAGACACCCACACCCGCCTTGGGTAGGTATCACCGACTCATCATCTATTCTAGCGCCAACCTCTGCCGTTGCAGGGTGAATTAGTCAGTGGAACTACAGGCACGATGAACATAACACATTAGTTTCTCCGGTCGGTGGCCCTTTACTTTGTAAAGATATTTAACATCCATCCATATCCATCCATCTGCTCATCATAGGGAAACAAAGAATAATAAATAAAAACAAAAACTACAAACCTTCGCCCGCGTGCTCACGCTAGCTCAGGTTTGAACTCACAATCTTCGGATATGACTCGCGTCTACTAACCACTGCGCCTTCTCAGCGCGATTTTACAAGTTTATATAATATTTTGATAAGATTTAATACAATATTTTTATATCTCGCAGGCTCAGGACAATTCGTTCCATCCTTTTTTATATGTGTATTGTTTAAAATCGGTAAATAAGAGCTGGTGCGTCTTTAATGTTTAGTTAGTGTTGATCAAACCTCGCCCATAGCAAGATGTGGTTGAGGTTGATATTTTGTGTTTGCCTACCATTAGTTACCGGTAGGGGATTCCATTGCTACTGGAATAATAAAAATCCATACACATATTTTGGAAGTAAAACCCCTTATGAGGCTGTTAGGGGTGACTTTAGGGACGTTCCGCCCATGAAAGGTAAGATGTTAATAAATAAATAGCCATATTCCCTATTATATGCTATTTTAAAGCCGTTGGTTCTGTGCCCGAACTCTTTCTGGTCGAGTCGAATTTGCCGTCCCATCCAGCCAGCCAGGATTATTAGAGTAATAGGTTGCACCTGTGTTTGAGCACCAAATTAAATTATACAAAGACACACTCAACCCGACAAGGAATCTCTTCCTGATGACACTTTCAAATATTCAGAGAAGAATTAATCAAGAAGATAGAAAGAAATCACGTACAAACTCATAAAAAACTTAAAATTTTCCAATAAAAATACTCATACAAACAAATATGACTAACCTAACCAACTTCGCTCACTATGGTCATTTTTAACGCAAAATAGCCAACTGTGCTGAAGATATAGCGCGCAAGTGTCATTACGAAAATAATGACACAGGAAACACACTCCCAATTATGCTTTCATAAAAAAAAACATACACATTGCACATACAGATGAAACAAAACTGAGCTGCCAAACATTAGAACGATTATGGAAAAAAAATTATAATGTTCGAAGGAATACAAATGTACAATAAGTTACCCGATGTAATTGTAAATACTGAAAATTTTCCTATGTTTAAGACACCTTAGTAAAAATGTAAAAAATAGATTTTACCTTTATCTGTTTTAAGTTTCTAACTATTTATTTTACTGTATTCGAGAAACTATTTTAAAAGTAATTATTATTAAATTGTAATTTATTATTTTAAGTGAATTTTTGTATATGAGAAATAAATATATTTAAAGCGAAGCGTGCGCATATGTATGTGCAATACAAATGTACTCTCATCCAATGGCATTCCGACAGAGGCGCAGGACCAAAGCTTTTAACACAAGACAAACGGGTTTAAACACTACCAGCTTCCGTAATTCGGACTACTCTCTGAGCTACTGAGAATATCTTAACTGAAAAACCCATTTTTTTAGTGGGCCGACCCGGAGTTTGAACGCAAAATCTCGAAATCTACAGCCTTGCTCTCTACCAGATCTAGACATAGATCTAGGCTACACGAAAGAGACAATAAACAAAATGGATACACACACACGTATATAGGAAAGATAATTTAAACAGTAGAAATCACGAGAAAAATCTTGCCCACTATTTTCATTTTTTAATGATATTTAAATAGTATCTTTAGACACACATAATTGCTGTATTTCATCTTAAATCTATTTCCTGCATTGAATAGGACCTTGGATGAATAAGTCATTAAAATAATCAAATCAATTAGTTGCGCTTTTTTATAATCAATGTAAATATAACGTGATAACGAACTGTATCGATCTAGATGAGCAATTAGCTATCGAATTAAAATAATTACATAAATTTATTTACAATAACCCGGATATTACATAAATGAACTTGATTGTAAATAGTCATGCACGCAATTTGATTATTTGATGACGCTGATTATGTTAAGGGTTTGGTAAGGTTGGTGGTAGAGCTTTGTCCAAGCCCGTCTGGGTAAATACCTACCGCTAAACAACTATTCATAGCATTGTTGTGTTCCAATGTAACTACAGGTACAAGGGACATAACTTGTTCGTTCCCAAGGTTGGCGACGCATTGGTTATGTTTCTTACAGTGCCAATGTCTATGGGCAGTGGTGGTCGCCCGTCCACAGGTACCGTTTGCTCGTCCGCTTTCTAATAATATAAAAAAAGGTTTAATCAATAGAGAAAAACTAACCCAAAAGTAATTAAATGTCGAATCCCAAAAAAGCATCTGATTTATTTTATTTATCTGATATACACTTAGTTGGAGATGAAAGCTAATAATTGCAATACTACATATATATAAATATATAAAAAAACTGTTTCAGGCTGTGAACCGGTTAACGTGTGGTTTATTACAAGGCATGGAACTCGACATCCGAGCCCAATGGATGCTGCCGCAATGAAAGAGGCATCCGCTCTTAAATATGAGATTATAAAGAGCTATAAGAAAGGTAGAGGAGAAATGTGCGCGCAGGTAAATAGAAAAAGTCAATTTTAAATACGAGTAATATATGTATATAAGTATATGTAATTATTACACTTGATTGCTGAGAAGGCGAGAGTGGTAAAAATACGTAAATCTTAACCGGTGATTGCAAGTTCATTCCCAAGAAAGCACCACTGAATTTTCTTGAGCTTCGTAACACATATTGTTCTATTGAAAACATTCTGATGGAACCTGCATGTGGTGGATGAAAATCTGCCACTAATGTCCACCAATCCACATTGAAGCAATGTGGTAAATTAAGCCTTAAACCCTTTTCAGGCTTTCACGCTTTTACTTAAAAATCTATTAATTAACAACCGTAACAGCCTGTGAATGCCCCGCTGCTGGACTAAGGCCTCCTCTTTTTGAAGAGAAAGCTTAGAGCTTATTCCACCACGCTGCTCTAATGCGGGTTGGTAGAATTCACATGTGGCAGAATTTCAGTGAAATTCGACACATGCAGGTTTCCTCACGATGTTTTCCTTCACCGTCAAACAAGAGATAAATTATAATAACAAATTTAGCACATGAAAATTCAGCGGTGCTTGCCCGGGTTTGAACCCACGATCATCGGTTAAGATTCATGCGTTCTTCCCACTATGCCATCTTGGCTTTTTTATTAATTAACAAAATCACGTTTATATTACAAAAAATCTTGTAGGTTTTTAATTTAAAAGAGATTTGTTTTAGGACATCTCAGATCTTCAAAACTGGAAGTGGACTAACTTAGATGACAATCCTTCAATACTTACACAAGAAGGCTTCGATGAATTGCTGGCATTTGGCCAGAGATTTCGAGAGAAATTTTCTTCTTTCTTAGATAATCTGAACCAATCCCGTATCAGATCGACGGATGAAAAACGAACACGTAAAAGTGCTAAAGGATTTATTAAAGGATTAAAAGATATCGGCGCAAATGTAGTTGTCGATGATCCGATACGAGAAGATGCTGTAGCTAGGGTAGCTATTCTCTTAGTCCTTACTTTTAACATGGTGTACTTATTATCATGTATTATATATACGTAATTCCATTTTGAATTATCAATATCTCAAGTTCCATTGTCTAAAAGCATTACAAGTAAAATATATTACCTATAATAGTGATAATTATTACAAGAATACTAATAAATAATAATAATGTTCTCCAGACCGATTTCGGACACGGCGGCCAATCTCAAAGAGATTAGCCAACTACGCAGGAGATATTATAGTGCACAAGTGTGTGCGCAAACACAGGTGCACTCTCTATTCCCTAACTCTCATAATCCGATGGGACGGCAATCCGACACGACCGAAACGAGTTCAGGCGCAGGACCAACGGCTTTACGTGCTTTCCGAGGCACGGGAGTGTACACACTTCCAACTTCCAGACTCCGGGCTGTTACTGAGAATTTTCTGACAGAAAAACCCAATAACTTTTTATTGGCCCGACCTGGGAATTGAACCCAGGACCACCGGATCTGCGGCCTTACATCAAGCCACTAGACCAACGAGACAGTCAAGAATACTAGAATACTAAGAATACAAATATTTATATTATGTTTAGTTTGTAATATCTCATTAGCGATAATTATGATTAATGCACTGATATTCAATCAATAATCACCGTAAAATGCATTAGATTCGGATCATTAATATTCATTCGATTCGCTTCATCTTGTAGCTTTTATTTTTTTTTCTCTTCTTTATTCAAATAAGATGACTTTCATAACTAAACACGGGCTTGACCTGCGGTGCTGTATTGTAAAAATATCGTTACCCGTGACGTTTTATAAGCAAACGGGATAAAATCCTCAGTGAAGACGAAACGGGTAGCTAATACGCCTTAAAGCTATTTAAGTATTATTACGGTTGCTTTGTTATGATTAGAAATACACAATGTTTTATGATAATGTATTGCTTATAAAACATTGCGTAATGCATTAAATATATTAATCGATGTTATCGTCAAATGGGTTATTATCAGCAACTTTTAGATAATAAACTTTTATTCACAGCCATACAGATTTTGTAAGAAACGAGGAGGTGAAGTCATAAACAGCACACAAGCCTCTGAAGAAATCAGTCGTTATCAGGAAGCTCCTGAATTCAAAGAGGTATAAGTATAAGTAGCAATACTTTTAAAGTCCAAAATTCAAACTTATTCTTATTGTAAATATGATAAAATTTTCATCATCATCCTTTTCTCGTCTGGTCAACCTCTCAAATGGCATGCCACTAAGCTTGACCTTCCCCCCTCTATTTTCATACGCATTTTTATAATACTTGTGGCCAATTATAATTCATCCAGTGTGCGGTGGTAAAGAAAAAGATCACACAGGTTTCCTTTAAATGTCGAATGAAATTCTGCCACATGTAACCAATCCACATTGGAGCAGCTTGGTGTAATGAGCTAAACACCTTCTCTTTAAGAGAAGAGGGCTTAGACCCGCAGCGGATAATTCACACTTTACTCTTTTTACTTTATATTGCAAATATTATTTGGCATAAAGCCCGTTTAATCTACTGATGTGAATATTTTTGTGTAGTTACAACAAAACGTACAAAAAAGGATAGGTATTGATCATGAATTACATCCTCGAACTATTATGGGTTTCTACGACCTTTGCCGCTTTTACCGAGCGTATTCAATTGTCAAGAGAAGTCCCTGGTGTGCACTATTTACTGACAATGACCTGCAAATTCTGGAGTATGTTGAAGACATACGGCATTATTTTAGGTAAGTCTATTTAAAATAACCCACTTGTATTATTTAACAAATATTTAATATAAATATAGATAAAAGTGTTGTTGCAAAATTATATCATAATATCTCTTCGGAAATTCAATAACTAATTGTCTTTATGTACGAGTTAGAAATTTTCAAACAGCTATGTAAAAAATTAATATAATTAATTGTAAAAAATATACGACCTAAACAAAGGCGAACAAATTTTTCGAAATCAATTTTTAAAAGTAAAGATCGAACGCTTCAGCTTCTAATCTATTAATTAATCCTCTTCAAGAAATGGTTACGGACACCCCATGAATCGTCTACTCGGAGCATCTGGTCTCAAAGACCTCTACGAAAAGTTTGAGGCAACAGTATCTAGTGGTTACAAGTCATTCATCGGTTACTTCTCCCACGACACCATGTTAGATATGATCTACACCGCCATGGGACTTTACTACGATTATCCAGAAATTTCTGGTTTCGAGAGGATCAGAAATAGGAAATGGCGAACTAGTTTCTTGACACCGTTTGTGGCTAATTTTGTCGCAGTCTTACATAGGTGAGTAATGTACGTGTGACGTGTGACGTGTCATCGCGTTCATGATGCTTCATATAAATTAGATTTACATGCAATTCCAGTTATTTTAGATCCTCAGTTAAAATTGGGTGATATGAATTTTATTTCGTAGAAATTATTTCATGTTGTTTCGAAAATATTTTTAAAAGTACTTTAGTTTAAGGCTTTGCGCAAGTCCTTATTGGAAAGTATCACCAACTCATTCATATTCTATCGAAAAACGACAAACACAGCTTGTTTTTGTGTTCCCGTTTAAAGATTGAGTGAGCCAGTGTAACTACAGGCACAGGGAACATAACATCTTAGTCCCCGAGGTTGGTGGCGGATTGACGATGTAAGGGGTTAATAGTCTATTGTCGATAGTTACCACTTATGTTCATTTATCACTTATTCTAAATGAATAAAAAAGCTAATTTTAATATATATTTTTTGGTAGGTATACTTATTATGTTTTGCTTCAATACATATAGTATATTGTATTATATATTTTTAATAGATTTGTTAAAATATTTACTAAAACAATTAAAACTACTTATATTTCTATATTCTCGTATTTTAATTTCAGAAGATAACAATTTAAATAAGCGGTCTTTTAAGCAATTAGTGTATGATTAATGTTCGTTATGTTTAAATTTAGTAGCCAATGATCTCGTGGTGACATCTACAAGATTTATTACATCCAGTCATTTTATAATTGCTATGATTGATATTTTAAATATGAAATCGAATCTATTTTTATTCACATTCCACACACAACACGTGTCTGAAACAGTTGACATGTGATTGACATTTATTTCATTACGCCTAATCGTATCTATTATTAAAGTTAATGCTTTTCTTTAGGAATTCAAATAAAAATAATTTAAGAGTACATTTCAAGATCAAATTGTGTGCAACGATGCATAACGTTTGCGTGACACGTTTTGACACTGGAAGTTTTAGTCATTGGTCATAGTTATAGACGTATGATATTATAATATAGTAAAACTTTGTACGGTTTAAATGATAGATGAGTAAGTGCACAATACAGATCACATAGGTGACGGCGCTTTGATCCAGTCCATTGGTATTACTACATATATTTTTGCCACCTGTTGGTAAGTGGTCACCAACGTCCGTAGATACTGGCACTGTAAGAAATGTTTACCATCGCTTACATCGCCAATGCGCCACCAACCTTGGGAACTAAGATGTTATATCCCATGTGCCTGTAATTACACTGGCTAACTCACCCTACAAACCAGATCACAACAGTACCAAGTACTACTGTTTTGCGGTAGAATATCTGATGATTGCGTGTTACCTACCCAGATGAGTTCGCACAAAGCCCTACCACCAGTATATAATAAAGTTAAGCTCCTTAGCCGAGTCTGTCTATTTATTTGTTCATTTGATTTCGATTATTTTAATGCTGTGAATGTCCCTTGAAATGGGT
Source organism: Nymphalis io (assembly GCF_905147045.1). Taxonomy (NCBI): domain Eukaryota; kingdom Metazoa; phylum Arthropoda; class Insecta; order Lepidoptera; family Nymphalidae; genus Nymphalis; species Nymphalis io. Next base: position 11,795,237 of record NC_065902.1, read on the forward strand.
ATTAAAAACTTGATTTATAAAACAATAATTATTACTTTATTTAATTATAAATTAACGATTTACAGATGTACAAAAATGTCAACCTACAAGTATAGGATACAGTTCTTTGTGAATGAAAAGGAGGTTCACATTTGTGGCAATCGAGTTTGCGGTTGGAACGACTTCAGAGAGAAATTTGAACAATTTTCCAATGCCAGTATTGATTTCTGTGATGAATCGACAACATTATATTACGTGTGATAAGCATAAGTAAATAAGTATATCCGTTTTGCTAACGTTACTTACCGAGGACACTAAACGTTTCGCTAACGTTACTTACCTGGGAGAAATACCGTAGCTTCCGTTATCCTTAACGCGTCGAAATCACTTATCAATAGGTGACCACAACACGAAACGTGGATTTACCGAAAAATATCAATCACTCCTCGGCAAGTAACGTTAGTTTAACGAAATAGTTAATATTTATACTATAAACACCTGTGTATTGATTTATTAATATTATTAACAATTAATTTATTGAAAATGAAACAATTTGGTCCTTTTTATAGTTAACATTGCGTTTTTCTGCGTTGTTTTCTTTCTTATTATTGTATACATTTAATATAATTTAGTTAATTTGCGTTATTATATACAGCTTATTATAAACGTAAATTGACTTAACAGAATTATCATTAATTACGTCATAGGATATATTTTGGAATTACGACGTACATAGTTTTTTGGAAGTCATATAGATACTATAAATACCTATACAATAGAATGATTATAATTATAATTTATATGATAAGCAAAGTCGGTAATAGTAGTAAGAGACTCACGATCGAAATATTAAAGCCACCATTTGTGATCGGATTATATAAATACTCTTTATTCAAGCAGAATTCAAAATTAGCGTTTGTGAAGATCTTGAACCGATCCACGAACTGCTTCCACGTACAACCTTCTTCTGGACAGAGGTGAGCAGGCTTTTCATTTATTAGGAATTGTACACGGTACATGTCATCCCCTTGTTCCTGGCACCTGAAATAACAGCATATTCAATTATCAACTATCAAACAAATAACAAATATTTCTGGCATAGATATTATACATTTTATAGATTTGCAAAATATATCTTGTTTAATAAGCTAAGAAGTCTGCGAAGATTTTTAATAAAGAGGGCGCCACGATCACTTAGATAATAGATGAATTTTCATAATAACGTAATCTCCTCTCTGACACATAAATTTAACTTGCCAAGTATTATGGACGCAATTCCTAAAGACGAAAATTCCAATTCACCTGTGACGTCATATTTTACATGTATATATCTATGAAATATAATTCATACGTTATTTATTCTTTACATACTTTTGTGAGTGAAACATAAAATGCTATAAAAATATAAAGTTAATATGTTGATGCTTTAAATGCTTATTTTGTATTTATAATTTATCTCGAGCTTGGTCGACGATTCTGTCACATATGTATCCAATCGCATTGGAGCTTAAATAAAAACAAAACCTCATCAAAAGAAAAGACGTTTTTCCAGCTGGGGGATATATAAATCGCAACTGCCTTTATCAAATTTAATTATAAATATTTTATACATACTTGAATAAAACCGCTATTAAATTAGTCGAAAACGCGGCGATTTCACTTGTTCTCCACAACCTATTTGCATTTCTGTAAGACCCATGAAGCGGTTCCGTGTCTTTATATAATCCAAGAGCACTAATCACCATTTCAAACATGGTATCGTGTGTGAAATATGATACAATATTTTTTCCTCTATTCAAAGTTGCATTTTCAAAGTTTTCATATAAATCCTTTAAAGCAGAAGTACCCAAGTTGGCGTTGACCTGTTGACAATATTAGGAATATAATAAAACGTGTTGGAACTATACTCTAGCTGTTCTCCTAGACACCTGCCCGTAATCATAAATCCTACAATGTATAATAAACTAGATCGCAGGTATTTTTACCAAATTACTTTATTTAATATAAATTATGTTTGTCTTATTGTTGCGTATTTCAATTAGTTTTATTATGGCATTTAGTTTATTGATATAATTTGATCGATTATTTTTTAGAAAATTTAATCACGTTTGTTAGCTATTACTAGTGTTGTTGTATATTGTACTGTTTTCAATTAAATTGAGCTATATAGGTATTGATGACGTAATTTATTATTTGGATGCATAATATTTATTGATTTGATGATTTGATTTACTTGAATTTTTTCTATGTCAAAATAAACATTTTTTTTCTATATTCTCGTGGGTACGAGCTATATTATTTAGCATTTATTTATTAAATGACATAAAATGATCTCATCACGAAATGAAACACGTAGTTTCGCAGTCAATATCGATTAACATCATGGCACCAGTTAGGCTTAAACTGTATTTGTAATTGAAACCAATACTTTAGTATACATATAATACAAAACGTTTGGAAGAAGTCAAGGGAAAAAAGGTGTGAGTGAGACGTAAATCTGACCAATAGATTGTGCATCTCTCTCACTCTTAGAACTGTTGAAGTGATTCGTAGGTGAGTACAGTAAATATCTTTGTTTAATATAACAATAAAACCTTATTTGCAATAATTATGAGTTATTATTTAAATATATTATCCAAAATATCTTTTTACATAATACTTTGCACAGTCGTTCACACTTGCCTGAAGTTTCTGACTTAATACCGTCCTAGCACATTAGGCGACAATTGAGCCATATAGAATAATAATAATAATAATAATATCCTAGGACATTTTTCACACACGGCCATCTGATCCCAAATTAAGCTTGTACAGAGCTTGTGCTATGGAAACCAGACAACTGATATACTACATATACTACTTTTTCTTTTGTAAATACATACTTATATAGATAATTACACCCAGACTCAGGACAAACAGACATTTTCATGCACACAAATATCTGTTCTGGGTGGGAATCGAACCCACAACCCACTTCGGCGTGAAAGGCAAGCATCCACCAACCACGCCAACCGGCTCGTCAATAATTGTGGACAAAAAAAATTAAAGAGTTTTTGGATGTGTTGGTGATTTTGGATGAATGTTTGAGGAAATAAATATTCATATTTTGATATAAAAAAGGAACTTAAAGTACATATTGTAAGAAGTTTTAAGTTACCTCTGACCCATATCCATTCCTGTAGTAATGTCGCACATCGTCTCTATACTCCATCACTTCTAGATCCTCATTAGTAAAGAATGAACACCAAGGAGATCGAAGATTAGGAGACCAAGAACGGTGGAAGCGACATAGCTCATATAAATTGTACGTATCTGCAACCGTCACTTGATACTTAATGCCCAAGTGTTTCCGAACTCTCTCAGTAACCTGCATAAAATGGTGTAATTTGTTAGTAAATTAATAAAGACTTTTTTTATATTACATATTTTCATAATAGAATCGGAATTTTTATTATAAACACGAACGAAATGTAAATATTATCTCGGAGCGAAAAGTATTATCGTTCCATGATACATAAACGCCAATCAACTTTGCAATATAAATATTAAACATACAATAAATAAAACAGAATGTTTTCAAATAGTTCGTTGTTTTCACAAATTAGTCATCGTTCAAAAGTATGACCTTCAAACTTGTATTCCTGCTTCGTCTGACTTAACCAATTCTTTATTGTCTACATACATATTTGATGCCATTTTTAATATATATAAGAACGGAAAACGAACAAATGCGCTACCTGATAGTAAATGGAAACTTTCGGCAATACACTCTGGCAAAAGCAATATTAGTCATTTTTTACAACACAAACCCGCGCCCAAGTATGGGACCTAAGATGTTATTTCCTTTACCTCTGAAATAACAATGTGCTTTTCCAAAGGAAAGACATTGTTGAGATTAACTATTATAAGCCAAAATCCATAGATTCTTCCGACTTATTACTATTCATATATTTTTTTATTATACTCATTTGCTTACATATACTACGCATGCAATACGTACGTATACTTACAGCCAAAACTTCTGGACTGGAATCATAAAGGGCGAGTTGATTAACAAGCTTCTGACCTTTCTTCACCTCATTTTGATACTTTTTACAGCTCTCGTAGGGCTGTAAATAATTTATTTTACAGTTTTATAAAGTATCCTTCTACTGAGCTAAGGCCTTCTCTCCTGAGGATCATAAATGCATTAACATTTATTGACAGATATGACACTTCCTAAAAACTACTTTTAGTAGATGACTTAACTTACGCGTATAACATTATCTTGTTCCCAAGGCTCATCAATACTGGTAGTCAGGTTAGCTCCGGTTCCAAATGTCAATCCATGAACGAAGGCAATTGCACTAGTAGTAGTTCTCTGCTCGTTTGTTGGTCTGAAGTAGAACTTATCAGGAGTGCCCGATAGGAGTGTTTCGAACTTCTCCCTTACCCTTTTCCCTAAATCAAAAATCTCTTCATAGCCAATACCTGTGAGGTAGTTTGGTAATGTATCCAATGTTGAATTCCATGACCAGTGTAGCAGATCCTCGATATCCTATTATAAATAAAGACTTGTTATCTGAGCAATTATCAATTAGACTGACTCTTCAGTTTAATGGCTAGCTCATAAGCCATTAGTCCGTAGTTTTGACTGTTAACCACTATTTTTAAAAATGGAATTTGACGTAAGTTACGTTGTTGTTTCTTGAAATGTTACTTTTTGAAAATGTAATAATGGTATAAAAAGGATGTGTGTGAGGAAATGTAACAGTTTCCATAGACATTGGCGTATTAAGAAATGTTAAGCTTTACATTTAAAATTAAAATATAATGTCCATTGTGGCCGAAGTTGTTCACTCACCCTTCAAACCGGAATATAATAATGGTGTTAGAATATCATGTGATTGGGTGGTATAAACCCAAACGGACTTGCACATATCCCTACCGCCACGTAAATGAAATGGGTTGGAAAAATCTTAATTATTCTGTATAAGTATACAGGTGCGAAACAGGAGACAATAATATATTTGACTTTTAAAAAAAATGAGAATCACCATTTGTAAATAGTGGCGGGTGAAGTAGCACATATGAAATACTTGTCACACGCCCATCAATACGCACACCAATTAAGAATCAGACAAACTTGAAATACACACAAATAATTACCTTATTGATAAGCTATCTCATGTGTTATAAAAGCAAACAAACTGCCACTAAGATTATTGTGATATCATGGCAGAGTAATTTTTTCAGCAGTGGATCATTTACATTTTTAATAATTCACAAAAACATTATATATTTTCTTTATGAAAAATACCATATGGATACAAAATAAGGTCAGTGATGTCAAGGTATAGGGCTTGTATATATTATAATCGCCGATGCGTTTGTGTACGATCGTATGACATCTGAACCTCTTGGCCTGTCACATTCAAACAATTAGTTTGTTTTAAAAAGACGATGCTTAATAGCTAAACTAAAATCTGATACGTAGGAAACTAGAGATGCAATGTTGCCAAGTAATTAACGTTTACTATATTTGTGGACAAAACATGAGGTTGAACTCATAATACAAAAATCTAGATCTAATAGGCGGCACTGTGGTCGAGTTACTGACACATATTTTTGTTCATATAATTACAGGAGTTTACGTTTGCTATTTGCTGTATAAAATATTAGGCATTAGAACGTCATCATTCGGCCCTATCTCATTTATTATAAGGTACTCAAGTACATAATTGCCTAACAAAATTTCCATAAATCTACTATTATGAAACCCATGGATTGTTATAATAATATTACTCTGTAGCAATTGTAATTCATCCCAATGTCCGTCTAAAAAAACACGTTCATAACAGGTATGCAATCGAAATGATGTAGCCTTGAAGTGGTGAATAATTTACGATAAAAATATTATTATAGATCATTTGACGTGGTCTCCAATATCATTATGTAAAGTTACAATAAAAGTAATAATTTAAGTTTTAAGCAAATAATAATACAATATTTATTTTATATCTATATTGCGCTGTTACAAGGTTATATTAACCGTTTATTTTTACTATTTTATTTTTTATTATTTATAGAATAGGTAGGCGGACGAGCAAATGATGGTAAGTAGTCACCAACGCCCATAGACATGGGAAGAAATGTTAACCATCGCTTACATCGCCAATGCGCCACCAACCTTGGGAACGAAAATGTTATGTCCCTTTTGCCTGTAATTACACTGGCTCACTCACTTCAAACAGGAACAACAATACCAAGTACTGCTGTTATGCGGTAGAATATCTGATGAGTGGGTGGTACCTACCCAAACGAGCTTGCACAAAGCCCTACCACTAAGGCAACTATAGTAACTGTGCACTAGCGCCTTAACCTTGGCTTCGCTTCAGAATAAATATCAATTCCCATAGCTCTTTCTTCAATAATGATGGATTTTCATACAAAATTGAATTTATCACAAACTTTAGGGATAAAATTTTAAACCTTCCTTATGCTGTGTTTTATATACATACATATAGTTATGATTAACTGACAGACGTCAGGATTGTCTCAACGGTCGGATTTTAATAGGTTTGACATAATGATAAGAACAATAATAAAAACCTGAAAACAATTTGTGAGATGAGTTCTGTTGTTTTCATATGCGATCAATATTTCATAGATAATTTTCTTCTGTAGTTCCTTAATTTCTTCGGTCACTTGCAAACTTGGGTTCCGGTTGCCGTGCCGGTGGAGTGACCACAAACTTATCGGTTGGCAATCTATAAAAAAAAGAATTTCATATCAATAAGTTCAAGTTTGATGAAAAGGTTACGAGCTTATAAGAAAAACCGTTTTCCTTCCAAACTAAGACTATTTTTTTAATTAATAATCTAAACAACTACTTTTTCTACTTTAATATAATAAACGAATGAGATATTTTAAATTTAAATAAAACAAAATATCATATATTGTTAATTCGATGACACTCGTTCAGTTCTCTTTTTTTATAAAAGCGCGGGAAAACTATATTTTTTACTGTATTACCAAACAATACCAACGACGTTCTGAAACCGATTATATTTTTATTAAATCAAATACAATATATAAATATGTTTATTAAATATATTAATTGAAGTACATAAATAAGTATTTCTACATACGAAAGGTTGTTAGTTCTGTTCATTTCATAATATTTAGCAGGTCCATAAATACACTGAACTGTGTATATTGAAACACAAAGACTAATTGAGAATTAATAACAGTGACAATGGTGGCAAGAGTTATTGATAAACATTAATAAGGTCTCAAACTCCGAGTTCAGCAACCCAATATCAGTCAAACATGAAATATATACAAGAACATTATTATTAGATTAAAAAAATAAATAAACAGGAAAGTTAAGACATTACATACAGCCAATAATAGACAAGAAAATTTCAATTATGTATCAAAAAAATTACCGTTTTTTAACCAAATATTTGTATTATTATTTCTTTGATATAAAATAAAATTAATACTTGAAATATAGTCCATTGTTATCAACCGTCATTAGCAATCTGCTAGCCAATTGCTCGATTCCGCGCTAATACCATTCCTTGGGATGGCTGTCAAAGAACTCTTGGACTGCAATTTCAACTTATGCAAAATTATCAAATATTTTCCCTTGAAGAAAATGGTCTATGGATCGAACGAAGTAGTTATCTGATGGTGCGAGGTCTGGACTATATGGTGGATGAGGCAGGAGTTCAAACCCATGAAGTTCTTCAAACTTTTCTTTGGTTCGACGGCAAGTGTGAGGACGAGCATTATCTTGTTGGAATAAAACTTCTTTTCGGTTAGGCAAAGCAGGATAACGTTATGATAATTTGGCGTGCAATTTATTCAGTTGTTCGCAGTAGAGTTCAGAATTCATAGAGCATCCATCAAGAACAAATTCGTGATGGATAACACATTCAAATGTCCAAAAAACGCAAAGCATGGGCTTTTATCAAAGTGTCCCCTTGTAGCAACCGTAAAAGCAGTTTGACCGCGACCTAGCCGTTGCTCACGGGTATTTGGATTTCGCCAGTAAGCCCACTTTTTGTCAGAGGTAATAATCTTCCGGTAAAATCTCATATCAGCAAGGTTTTTCAATAAATTTTCACAAATTGCTAACCTCTTAGCTGATTTCTGAGGAATAAATTAGTGAGGGACCATTCTACTGCTCCTTTTCACCTTCCTTATGGAGCTTAGATAGCGACTTGCAGTATTTTTCGACACACCACGCCCCCTGGCAAGTTCGCGAGTACTTGTAAACGGATTTAACTTAATAAGCTTTCTGCAGAACCTGATCAATATCCATTAATGGTCGAAACGTCGTATCTCCTCTGCTAAATTTTTCAACCCAACGCCCCACAGTGCACTGATCAAGGACACCTTCCCCTTCATATTTAATAATTTCACGAATTGCTTCAGTAGCTCTATATTTTTTTCCAGTAATGCCTAAAAATTACGAGAATTTCGAAGAAAACCAAAACAAGGCTTTTTTTTAAAGTCGAATAGGAATAAACAAGTTTAGAGAATGCTCTAAAAGGATTATTAAGTATTGGTAAGTATAAAATAGGATTAATATATTTACAGACTTAAATCTTAAATATGATAAAACGATCATTTTTTTTTGATACACCTCCATATTTAATTTTATTCTATTATATTTATTTTCAATCATAATATTAATTTAGTAATTGTCGATAATGTTATCGAGAATCGAACTCATAATCATAATCAGTTCCTCAGAGTGTCATCTTTGACCATAGACAAAGGCAAGTGTTGATACCACGTGAAAATTCAAAAAACAATGTATATTAAATCTGGAATTACAATATCTTATATATAAGAATAAAATAATATATAATACACAATTTTGAAATTTTATACGCACGAAAACGGCTCTAATAATATTTTGTATTTAGATAAGTTTAGCTTTTTACTCTTAAGTTAAATTTAATGTCCTCCAGACTGATTTCGGCCACGGCGGCCAATCTCAAGAGAGATTAGTCAACTACGCAGGAGATATTATAGTGCACAAGTGTGCGCGCAAACACAGGTGCACTCTCTATTCCCTAACTCTCATAATCCGATGGGACGGCAATCCGACACGACCGGAAAGAGTTCAGGCGCAGGACCAACGGCTTTACGTGCTTTCCGAGGCACGGGAGTGTACACACTTCCAAAAATTAAGTTTATCTATAGTTTAAAAAGGATTTGTTTACAAAGATTATAAACTTAGACTCTAAAAAACCTTTAAAAATGTACTTACTAGGCATGTTTTCATCTCTCAAGTCACCTCTAACACTTTCATAAGGCGTTTTAGAAGAAAACAATTGATAAGGACAACGGGCATTCCAATAGCAATCTTTACATGACACAAAACTATATATACTATAAATAGTTAACGATAATAAAACAATTTTTACAACCATATTGAAAACACTACTATTTTTAAACGTTAAACAATTCAAATACAGACGAAGCAGTTGTGTTTCAAAGTTTATATTGATTATAAAAACGGATGTAAGATAACACTTCAGATGCGTTCACATTGAAAAAAAACACATATGAACACAACCTTGCACAACGACACATAGCATCGTACTGTCCTTAGCTAATATCAATATCAATGCTATTGAGCGACACTATTGACTATTATGTACTGTGGATTGTAATTAACATAACACGTATATGTTTTATCAAATTGGAAACCTCGTTTTATAATTAAAACAATAATTATGTCTTGAAGTGAAGTCTACTGTTATAAACCGGTACGATACGACCAATTCATCAGGAATTTTAACACAGATGGATGCCGTTAGTTATGACGCACTTTTTATTTATTTTTTTATTATTATAAATATCTGACTAAGAAGCTGATTTAAAATATATAAACTATGTTATTAAACTTAAGCTATAAACATACATTTATACTTTAACAACTTATAGTATACTTATGTTCTAAGTCTATCATTTGTTTTAATAATTACTTGTACTAAAAATGTAAGTAATATCATTTCAAAATATTCCCCAAAAAATTAAAATATGCTCGACTATTTTGCCTGTGTTTTTAATTGACGTATGTTTTCTGAAAGAGAACCGAACTTTATTTTTATATACATATCAAAGACAAACCTGTCCGTAGTCAGTATAGTCGACGGTTCAAAAACGCTTTATTGTTTAATTAAAGCTTACTTGAATAAATACATTTTATTTGATTTAATTTGAGTAACATTGAACGCTTGCGAATCCGCGCATAGCAGCTCACACATATAGCCTTAAAATTATTATTTTTTTAAATAAATGAACTTATTTGTTGAAATTTGAGCCGAGGTGGGCTAGTGGTTAGAACGCGTGAATCTTAACCCATGACCGTGGGCTCAAACCCGGGCAAGCACCACTGAATTTTCATGTGCTAAATTGTGATTATAATTCATCTCGTGCTTGACGGTGAAGGAACACATCGTGAAGAAACCTGCATGTGTCCATTTTCATTGAAATTCTGCAACATGTGTATTCTACCAACCCGCTTTGGAGCAGCGTGGTGGAATAAGCTCCAAACCTTCTCTTCATAAGGGAAAGGAGGCCTCAGCCCAGCAGTGGGACATTAACAGACTGTTACTGTTACTGTTGAAATTTACACTATCCTTAAAAATATTACAATTACGAAAGTTGTTTCTTTGTTACACTTTTATATCTTAACTACTCAGCCGATCATTAAGATATTTTTCATACACGTTTTTAGTGAAGAACATAGGGTGCTTACATCTGCGGGCGAAGCCGCAGGCGTAAACTAGTAAACTATAAATCAATAAAAATGAAGTTAATAAAAAACAAACACCTATAATAATACAGAAAATAATATAAACAATAACAGTATTTTAAAATAAAATATCAAACTATAATCGGACTTTGCAAAGCAATGTGACACATTAAATAATATATTTTTATAACATAAATAGAGCCACAAGTGTATTTAAATTATACGATAACGTTAATAATAAGTAAATAAAAATGTTATTCAATATAAACAAATACCTAATTGTTGTGTCGATAGAGAAGTACCCCTTAGTCATGTTGTAATGTATGTAAATATGAGTATATAGGCTACTAGGATTTTATGATTCCTTCTTTTGTTCTATTCGTTTATGTTTTAACATTATCTCCACGATGTGTTACAACTTTTCGAACCTTAAGCCTTCAATTAGTACTTTTAGTATTTGGCTTTGAAAATGTTTTAAAGATTCCAAAATTAATCTTATTTAAACGGTGCGAAGTCGCATATGTAATACTGACCGATTAGACTATAATTATAGTATCCACTAACCAACAACTCAAAAATGAGTGGCCATTAAGACCAATTTCTTTATATTCGCACCGAAAATAGGTTTTGCTAGTGTTCTGTAATGCTAGTTTTCGTCTGAGTACCACCCACTCATCATATATTCTACCGCCAAAAAGTAATACGTATCGCTGTTTCGGATTAAACGTGAGCCGGTGTAACCACAGGCACAAGGAACATCTTCGTTTCCAAGGCTTGTGGCGCATTTGCGATGCAAGGAATATTTGCGTATATACCAGCATACCAGGTGACCTATTTGCTCGACCGTCTACCTATTATATAATAAATTATTCCAAATAATTACTCGTGAAGTCAACATGATATGATTATATCATAACGTTCTCGGAATATAACAGCAATTTTTTGTCATCTAAAAGGACTCACTTCATTAGTCACCCGTGAAATGTTGACAACCGACTTATGTTGGTATGCTATTGTGATTCGTGTATTCTTGAAATGATATAATTATTATGGTAAATATCGCATATCACTTTTTGACATTTTACGATTATTATTCAATTCAATAAGTAATATTTACTCTAAATAAATTTAAATCAAGTTCCAATAAAACAAACGAGCGTATTAGACGCGCCCTTACACAATCTCTCAATATCTTATCTACAGATCTTGAATTATCAATTTGAATAAAATATATCTCGGAGAGTCGAGTTATCCCATTTATCAAGATCGCGGAGAAAGCCTATAAGAAATCTTGACCAGCTATTACAACCAAACAAATTGCTTTTCTAAAACCCGAATCAACCAATATCCTACATAATATTGAAAAAAAAAAACAGCTTTCTCCGTTCATGTATTGAAATATATATGTGGTTAATGGCTGACGAATAAACTTGTTAAGAACTAGAAATATATTATATAATAAATATGACAAGCAAAAAGAAAATTACGAACTGTTAAACATGAATTTTTTCCACCAACCCGCATTGGTTCCACCAACCCGCATTGGAGCAGCGTGGTGGAATAAGCTCCAAACCTTCTCCTCAAAAGGGAGAGGAGGCCTTAGCCCAGCAGTGGGACATTAACAGGCTGTTACTGTACTGTTACTGTAAACATGAATTACGTTGAACTAAGTATGTATGTAAATGTCTTGTTATTTATTAACGTTACTCACCTAAAAACTCATTTAATTAACTACCAAACAATTACCAATGTTTTGAAAGAAAATCTTTTCGTTATCCATAAACTCCAATACCTTAATGACCATTAAGGTATTGATAAGATTCTAGATAGATGTCATTTAAAAGCAATACTTAAAACCTCTTGTTTAAATATTAAACCGATGATAAAAAGACATTACTAATCCAACGTCTTTTTATCCAATCCATCGTAATAATTTAATAATTATAATATATGTGGTGCAAACAATAAATAAAATGAGCACACAATACACAATATTAAAAAAAAGTGTGTAGACTCAAGGGAAGTTTTCCATTAAATCTTACGTCACTCGACACCCAAAAAAAATAACGTAACAAAGTAACAACCTGTTAGAGTTAGTTTATTCTAGGCAAGCGCGTTCCACCTTAGACTGTATCTTTACTTTCCATCAGGTGTGAAAACAGCCAAGCGCTAGCCATTTAAAAAAAAAAAAGCAAATAAAAAATGACCTCATCTCGTTTTGAGGAAGAGGCTTGGAGCTCATTCAACCACGCTGCTAGAATGTGGGTTTGGTGTCTTTCACGTGTGAATTCTAGATATTAAGTTGATAAGATAGTAAGGAGACACGTACTTTAGATATTACGTGACGAGCACGCCTTCTATTCATGAGATACAAGAGTAGTATCATCTTATGTCGTAATCCTATGTATTATCATGGCAACTATATATCGCAATATTTACTGACGTGACTACTGCGTTAATGGTTGGCGTGGTTGGTAGATACTTGCCTTTAATGCCGAAGGTTGTGGGTTCTATTCCCACCCAAGACAGACAGGAACCAGGACAGACAGACATCTGTGTGCTTGAACATGTCTGTTTGTCCTGACTCTGGGTGTAATTATTTATGTAAGTAAATATTTACAAATGAATAGTAGTATATGTAGTATATCAGTTGTCTGGTTTTTATAGTACAAGCTCTGCATAGATTGAAATTAGATAGCCGTGTGTGAATAAAAAAAAAGGATTCGAACTTGCTCATAGCATTCATGTTATTTAATGGAGTCTTAGTATATTTTTTGTTTATTTTATTTGATAACGGTTGGAAAATCATCTTTATTCAAGTAGGCTCATAAGGGCACTTTTGGATCGTCATGTTACAGTATTGAATTAAAAGTAAAGCCACCACCGGTTCCGTATGTAGAATTTATCGAGAACAACCAGAAAGAAAATTAGCAGTTACTCAATTTCACTCTGTTATTTACAGAGTCAATCAAATACAATTTATTTACTTCTTCTTTATTAATTTATGCATATCTTATGCATACACTTAATTTTTCTCGGAAATCAATACTAACTTCACGCTTTTATCATTTATGTAATCTCGTGCTATGCTTTATTTATAAAAGTTTTTTTGACATGAAAATTAAATTCATAATAGATGAAGGTAAAAAACTGTAATCTTAGCTGTATCCACAGCGGCCAGTCTCAAGAGAGATCAGCCAACTGCGCAGGACATATTATAATGCACAAGTGTGTGCGCAAACACAAATGCACTCTCTATTCCCTAACTCTCATAACCCGATGGGGCGGCAATCCGACACGATCAGAGGGAGTTCAGGCGCAAGACCAACGGCTTTACGTGCTTTCCGAGGCACGGCAGTGTACACACTACGAACTTATTATTAAAGACAGACTGACAAATCGGCCACCAAGTAAGTGGCTACCACCGTCCATAGAAATTATAAGAAATATTAGCAATCTAAAATATTTAATTTATGTTATTTTGTTTTCTCATATTTCATTGATTTTTTTATAATTTAAAGCTAATATTGTTATCAATCACATAATATAATTCAACACGCGATTGTAATTATTACAACTTTGTTAATCGGCTCAAGTACCTACTGTTCTTCATGAAAGTATTAGGTCCATATGAAAGTATTAGGTTACATATGAAATTGGCGTTTTGTACGGGAGGAATATGAAGTTTTTTTTTTGTAAAATATATTTAATTAATCAAAGTATACATCGTTGTTTTCTATGCCCTTTTGCCATATCATAGGTAGTTTATTGATCCCGTTACTAAAAAAACCATAGGGTGAGAATCAATAAACTCTTTGAGGACGGTTTGGACTGCCGCATCAGAGTTAAATTTTTTTCCTTGTAAGAAGTTGTCCGAATTCTGAAAAAAATGGTAATCTGTTGGAGCAATATCCGGGGAGTATGGTGGATGAAGCAGACATTCCAATTGTAGCTCATCTAACTTAGTGGTTGTTTGTTGTGCATTGTGTGTAAGACGCGTTGTCGTAAAGAGCGATTGACCAATCTTGGTTGTTTAGCAGCTAGTTCTTCCATTATGGTTTGCAGTTGCTGACAATAGATATCCGCCGTAATCGTTTGACCAGATTTTATAAAGCTGTAGTGAACGACACCAGCGCTAGTACCGGCACCAAACACTCACAAGTAACTTTGGATTTGGCTGGGTCTCCAGGGTTCATCCATTGCGACGAGTGCTTCCGATTATCGTACAGAATTCACTTTTCATAACAAGTAATGATTCGATTTAAAATCCCTTCATTATTGTGTCGGTTGAGCATAGTAACACAGCAGTCGACACATGTTTGCAAGTTCGATTCACTCAATTCATGAGGTACCCATCGTTCAAGTTTTTTTACTTTCCCGATTTGCTTTAAGTGGATTAATACAGTTTTATCACTTACCCCGAAGCATACAGCTATCTCTGAAGTGCTTTGTGATGGACCCGCTTCTACAATAGTCTTTAATTCTTCATTTTCCACTTTGGTCTCCGTCCGTCCACGGGGTTGGTTCAGAAGGTCGAAATTTCCAGAACGAAAACATTGAAACCAAAAACGTACCGTACTTTGTTTTGCGACACCAGCGCCGTACACATCATTAATCCTACGAGTTGTTTCTGCAGCACTGGTGCTACGGTAGAACTCGTACTCGTAAATATACCGATATTTAATGTTCCATTGAGCGGTAATAAGCGACGCCAAAGAAAAAAAATAATGAGGAAAAAACAAATGAATGACTGTTTTCAAAACACAAATGTACCAGCTAAATGAATTTATAAATTTGAATTTGGAATTCTTAACCAAAGAGGAGATATTTCATATCAAAGTGGTCAGTACGACAAAACGCTAATTTCATATGTAAGGACCTAATAATTGACAGAAACAAAAGCAAAAGAGTATTGCCAACTTAAGATAAATGTATGAACATTGTACATCCTCTACATATATAACATAATTTATAAATAAGTATGACGTAATATTTTTCGGTTAAGTGGTAATTTTCTTTTTAATATTTTTAAGTTGGCAACATGGTCTTTTAAAAAGCTAGCAAAGGGAGTTGTAAATATTAATATAATAAATAAATTGCTCCCGAGCTGGATAATGTTTTTTTTTTTATTATTAACAGTATCGGCCATGCGGTGACTGGTCTACCATAATATATTGTCCGATGGTAGAATAAATGATGTGTTGGTAGGATCTACCTATTCTGGCTTACAAAAATCCCTCCGTAACAGCCTGTGAATGTCCCACTGCTGGGCTAAAGGCCTCCGCACCTCTTTTTGAGGAGAAGGTTTGGAGCTTATTCCACCACGCTGCTCCAATGCGGGTTCAAATCCCTAACACCGAGTATATAAAACAAATATTAAACAAAATTATTGTTATATATTTAAAACTTATCAATTAGGTATGTGACTCATGGGTTTTATATAGATTATTGTTATCTGGGTGTTTCTTTGTATCGAATGTTTATAGACAGACACAGGGTTTTTAATGTAAATATGTAAAGTATTCTTTTATTATTATTATTATATAATGAAAATATTATTATATTATGAAACAAAAAAAAAGTTATATATATTAACTAAATTAACCAATGTATCATAAAAAATTGAATTGCAGCAACGCAATTATATATGTTTATGTATGTATATAAAGAATTAGCACTCCCTAAACTCAAAAGTAGCAATATAGTATATATATAGGCCTCTGCATCTTTGACAGATGATTTAAGCGGCATCGCGAAGGCACAAGGTAAAGTATATTATCAGTTATGAAATATCTTGGGATAAAACTATTTTATCCGGACATAGCCGGGGCGGACAGCTACTTCAATATAAAGGCTTTATACTTAGGTACACTTGCCTTATTGAAAGAAAAACCTCAGAACTTAGAAAAACCGGCAAAAGAAGCTCAGAGCGTTTTTTGCTCCTTCGATTATTAAATATGAAAATACTGAAGCTCTCTTGTAACTTGTAAAAGAAAAAAAAAACAAAAGATATTTAAACCTTTATTAGTTTAACAATTCAACATAAGGATAAACCAATCATTAAAGTAATGTGTTTTTAATAATTTAAGCACGTGCAATTATTGAAATTGAGATATGTTATGCGTAAAAAACGTTTCATTATAAAACGTTAACATTATAGTTGTACCTTCAACGAAGTTTCGCTTCAAAATTGTGAAAGATAAGAAAAGTAATTAATCATTCTACATTTTCTGCGAACAATTCAAGATTCTTCCATTTGCTGCAGAACAGTGAAGAAAGTGTACGATGCCTTAATTATCTGAAAAAAATTAGCCTAAAATCAAATAATTGCATGTTTTATTAGCGAGGTTAGTAGCTTTGTAGTTATTTTATGTTTAGGCCGTTCAACTGAGGTTGCGCGAATTATAATATACTTTACATTAACATTCACTTTAAGTACCTATAAATATTCTGTATTAACTTATTAATTAATACAGAGTGATTATTGAATCCTATGTCCATAAAAGTTAATGGGTTTTTCTGTCAGGACTAGGATTTAGAAAGTAAAAATGTTGGTCCTAAGCCGGATCACTTTTTGGTCATCAGATTCCTGTTCAAAGTAAGATGGAAATACGAATAGAGGAAGTAATACTGAGTATCATTGTCTCTGTGTATACATTTAGGTATGACACTATGATATCTCTTATACCGTAATTTATTGAGATTATAAATTGAATATAGAATGGAACATACAGACATAAAAGATGATAGTGACAATTCGGTGAAACCTGCAGCAGTAAGCCGCGCAGCGCGTCGAGTTCTTGTCATGAGTAGCAGAAGCGACCGACGTATCGGTAAACTGCAAGTGTACCAGGGGCAATCATATGCTGCACCAGATACACCTTCACTCTGTAATAATGTACTATTATATTTATTCATCTTATCAAAATGGATAAGCCGCCTGACGGTAATTTGTCGAAACAACCAGTAAACGTCCCACTGCAGAGATAAACATATAATGAAGTCACGATGATTTCCTTCATGCTGAGCAAGTGATGTATGTGAAGTGCATTAATAAAAAATTATTCATGAAAAGTGGTGATGAATCTAGTTACTGAGGGCCTGTTCGGCATACATATCATGTATATAAAATATGATAATAATAATAATAATGTCCTCCAGACCGATTTCAGCCACGGCGGCCAATCTCAAGAGAAATTAGCCAACTATGCAGGAGATATTATAGTGCACAAGTGTGTGCGCAAACACAGGTGCACTCCCTATTCCCTAACTCTCATAATCTGATGGGACGGCAATCCGATACGACCGGAATGAGTTCAGGCGCAGGACCAACGGATTTACGTGCTTTCCGAGGCACGAGAGTGTACACACTTCCAACTTCCAGACTCCAGGCTGCTACTGAGAATTTTTCTGACAGAAAAACCCAATAACTTTTTATTGGCCCGACCTGGTAATTGAACCCAGGACCTCCGGGTCTGCGGCCTTATATCAAGCCACTAGACCAACGAGGCAGTCGTGCGATATGTATAAAATATGAACATGCTATATGGATGAATTGAGGCCACAAAATTATTCACCTCCTCAACCAACTGGTTTCCATGATAGCAGTAGAGAAACACTTGCAGCATCATAACAGTCAAATATGCAACCATAGAAACGACGCGCGTGAAACTGGTTGACTCCTAAAAATTATAAATTATTTATAAAATGAGTTCCAAATGTATAATATTGTTTTTCAATTTAATAATTGTAGTTTAAACATTGTCAATGTTTAAACTACAATTACATTTAACATTGACAATGTTTAAACTACAATTATTAGAGCAAATTAGTTGCCAAATTTCGTTACAATTTTCTTCAAATTATATCTTTTGACTTTTTATAAAAAACATTCCTAAACATATTTCAAGCAAAATAAATCTTACAAACGCTAGTTGATATGCTGTCACGCATATAATGACCATAGATACGCAGAATTGCGCGAAGATAGATGCCGAGAAGCAGGTCTGCAAAAGTCTGGTCTGAGCCAGTACAGTTTGATGTCGGAGCACGCAGTTTTGTAGACGTTCAGAGACGATTGTGTTGCTCGCGTCGGTCATGACACCCTGAAATAAATATCGTACACAACACATAGTTAGTGTATAGAACCACAATGAGTCAAATTATTCATTTTTTGCTTTACGCTGAAGTTATAATAAGTCTCGACTTAATCTCTCCATCTATGTACTTCAGTACCTTTCTATAATTTCATTATAATATAGTATAATATTGTAACCATTTATTTTTATATGATTTATTTAATTATAAAATTTTACCAGTTATCATGATGTCACTAATTCATCTTTCTATTGTATTAAGAAACATAGTTAAAACTACATTTTTTTAGATCGAATCGTTGTAAGAAATATTTTCGGAGTAATTATTATTTTACCTTATCGGAAATCTCCAAGTCATCACACAAATTCCTTAGAGACAACGCCAGCAGTCTTAACCGGCAGCGGCACTGCGCTATCAGTGACGTAACCAGGGTGTCCAAGCATATATTGACCACGGCCGCCAATGATACAGCTATAGTCTAGACATAAGAAAACCCTTAAGACTAAAACCCTGTGGTAATAATTTTATTCAAATAAATAAATAATTTAAAATTTATATTGTTAAGGATGATAGGTAATTATTGTATATAAAGTACTTATGCCTATTTGTCTTGCTTCTATCAATGATATATATATATCACGTTAAGCTATTCAAACGGTTGAACTTTAGTCAATTTTATATCTATGAAAACATAAACATTTTTTTAGTAAAAACCTGGTGTGCGTAGGTCAATTGATATGTAGGAGTTTTTGACGTGTCGTATGGATACCTAAAAAGAAAAACTTCAGATTAAAATCACAATTAAAATTTCTATAGAATTAAGAGTAAAATCTACGTTTTCTATGACTATTTGTAAAAATCGATAAACAAATGAATACGCTATAAATGTTGTAAAACTTAAATACAATTTAAAATAAAAAATATATAGAATCTTTTTAAGACTTACCATGCTCGTAAAGGCAGTTGATTTTTCTCTGCGCTCGACGCCCACCCAAGCACGGTTGTATATGATAAAGCGAAGTATAAGGCCAGTTGTTTGGTGGTCTCCCTGTCAGATCTATGCGCAATATACTAAACTATAGAATATATTAAAAACCAAAGAAAATCGGAGATTAGCTGGAGGAATAATCCCGTTTTTTAATCGGTATAGACACTGACAAATGGGCTATCTGATGGTAAGTGATCAACACCGCCCATAGACGTTGGCACTGTAAGAAATAATAACCATTCCTTACATCGTCAATGCGCCACCAGCCTTGGAAACTAAGATGTTATGACATTGACTCTTCACCCTCAAACTGGAACACAACAATACTAAGTAATTCTATTTAGCAGTTCTACTTTATTTACCGCACATTTTCTACTTTTTTTTATTATATAATCTACACCAACATTCTTAAACATACCCACCTCCTTATAATCTCCTTGCCCAGCTCCCTACTCTCATTAGACAATTCATCATTCGACTCTTCTAACATTGATAGAATTGTGTTCTTTCTCCATATCGCATTTATTACCTTAAAAATAAAATCTTGTAACTGATCTGCCTATATTATAAAAGCTAAAGAAATATTGTCTGTCTGTCTGTCTGTCTGTTATGCTTTCACGGCTAAGCTACCAACCGATTTTGATGAAATTTGCTATGAAGCAAGCTTGAACTCCAAAGAAGGACATGCATATTTACATTTTTATACCTAAAACACGTAAGTGAAGTTTCTAATACAATCATTAAATGTCAGGCTTGTACAGAGTTCTGCCACCTCTTTTAGAGATTTAAGTTATTTTACTATACCATAAAATAACTATGATTGTTTAAATATTTATAACACAGTAGGTGTATACAACTTTCGGAAATAATAATGAATTCATACGTACAACGTGAAACATGAACATTTATATCTGATTTCGTTTTGTTTAAAAAAAATTAAGATATATTTATAACATAATATATAATTATTTAAGTAAAGATCGTACACTTTTTCAACGACAAATTCGTACAATATTGATATGTACATGTTAACGTATAAACGTTTCATTGCTTGTGATTGTACTTATGTTTCACGTATTATAAAATTATGAAATCATATAATAAACATAAAAATATTTTCACGATTTTTTACAAAAACATGTATGAGAAAATGGTTTATTAATTATTTATAAATACTAAAGAAAATATAAGTATTTGAAAATCACACTTATTCTGACAAATGTTATGAGAAATACTCTGAAAATATTTTTGTATAAAATTACTCAACCATATATTAGAATCCAATAAAAGTTTTCAATATTCACCTTTGTCCCCAGAGCAAGGTTTGTGAACAGCAAGAAGATCGTAGCAGTCATCAGAGGTAAATTGCCCCAAATTTGGATGAGGTCCACAATTTGTACTATGATGTAGATACCTACATGATATTATGGATTATATCAAAGAGTGTAATTTCTTCTTGTGTAAAATGTAAACGCACAGTGCGCGTTGTAAAATAAACCCTAAATGATTCAAATTATTGAGACAAAGGGGCCCAGCTATCAGCCGTATATGCGAAAGTGTTGCAAACATACTTTTCTATTGAGATTATATTCACACGAAATCTAGCATCTCTTTTATTTGATGAACCGAGATTCGATTTCATATCGAATATTATAAAACTTCCCACGTCTGTATGAACGCGTTAAACGTAAAAACTACCGAATGAATTTTCATACGGTTTTTAACAATGGATTGAGCGATTCATGAGGTAGGTTTTGGTGTATAATTCATTATAGTTTAATATAAACTTACTAAAATATAACGATGATTGTTTAAGATGTCGGAAAAAAAAACATACCGACTTGTGGCGTGCATCGCTTAAGCCATATATATATAGTCATATGTATCAGGATAACTTTGCGCAGAGGCAATATCGTAACCAATGAGGTTAATCCGAGGTGCGATTATTGCTAGTTGAAAACTTTACCAATATGTATCAGGATATAAACGTTTTAATAATAATAATAATAATAATCATTTATTTGCATGAAACATAGTTTTACAGATGTCATGATTTCTTTATAAGTATCTAATACATTTCGCACATGATAGGCACGCAAATATATTTGTTAACAAGTAATTAATATAAAATACAGATCACATCAATTGTACATTAAAATAATTATATTAATATATGCATAAAATGACAGGTATATAAAATAAAAATTGGTTTAAAATTAACAATAATAAATTGAATTCAATGATTTACTTAAGTTTATACATTTAAGTGCATAGTTACATAATAAATAATAAAATATACATTTACTTTATTTGAAATAGGTAGACACCCTTAACCGTCAAATCGTCATGGTATTTATGATACGTATTCTTCCCGTGCGATGCCGACGGGATGGGTAGCTAGTATTTTATATAAAGATAAATTTTACTGTATATACTTACCCAGCATAAACATTAATATGAAAAATGAATAAACATTATACAATAATTTCTTCGACCCGGTATAATTTGGACCCCATATACCGAACAGCATGAAAACAATAACTGTGCATCTCAAAGACAGGTTTACGTTTTGCAAACGTTTCATGTTGAAAATTTCTTAATAAATTCAATTTTATGTCGCTTTATATGTTATGAAGTCTATTGTTATTTGGAAAGCAGCCGTAAAAAACATTTTATAAGAGAGTATACTTTCTTACAGAGGTAGGTAAATATACTCATCTACCACCAGGTATAGTATACTTTGTGGTAGGGCTTCATGCAAGCCCGTCTGGGTATGTAACTTATCAGATATTGTACAGTAAACAGCAATACTTAGTATTGTTATATTCTGGTTTAAAGGATGACTGAGCTAAACTACAGGCACAAAGAGATAACATCTTAGTTTCTTCAAGTATTTCATCAAGTTGGCCACCAACGTTGGCATTGGCGATGTGAGGAGCGTTTAATGTTACTTAAAGCACATAAGCGGTAATGTCAACGGCCTCCTGTTCTCTTAAATCTGAATAGTTTATCCAATACAATAATATTAAATACTCATTATTTTTGTATGTAAAATTGAAAAAAATATATTATTTTTAAAAATTATTATTATTAAATTAAAAATTTTAAAAAACGTACGTATGTATTAACGCAGGTTGAGTGTAGGAACGACTTACATGCTTGACATGACATGATAGCAAACGGCATGATGCTATCTTATGCTTACATTTGCATACCTCTCCGCCGCCGTATATACTTCGTTATGTACTTAATTTTTATTATAAGGAACGTTTATTAATTTTATTAAGGAAAGTATGTTTTTTTGATACCACTCCATATTTGTACATCGATTTACTTTAACTATAATTTTTTTTCTTGATTTGGCCGAAAGAAAAAATGTTTTTGACAGAAGTTTATTTATGTATATAACGTGCGATTTTAAACGTTCAGTATAAACTAATAATTACGTTACGTGTGTAATTAACACGCTGGCGATGTTATTACACGTACATACATAATTATAAACGGATAATGAATAACTTAAGGGAGAATTTTTAAATTTCATATAATTTCTCACATGTATTTTACGCTTCCAAATTTGGGGTGTATTTTCTATATTGTTCTTCTTATGATTTTCTATATATTTCTTCTATATTAATGCAAAGTTGTATAATTAACTTAAAATTATACATATAATATAACCTTTTTTATCAAATAGGTAGGCTCTTTCGAATCCATATTTGACAAATTGTTTATTCTATTGAAAAAAAAATGTGTTATAAATTAAATTACATATGTTAATTATAAACAATTATATTTATACAATTTAAAAATCAACTTTTAACCAACTCCGGTGAGCAGTTATGTTGTTGATCACAATGTCTACAAAATGATGATCGTAAAGTATGAAGTTGACTGAATTTCGACTCAAGTCTTAAGTTAGTTATACTTTAATCTAAAAACATCTCAATCTAAAAGTTTCTCATTTCTTTTGCATCGTTTCAGTTTTTAAGCATCTTATATAATCTAAAAGTTCACTAGGACTATTCCGAAACTCACCGCAGACAACGATCGTATTGTCGCGTGAGTGCCATTTAGTTTGTACCGAAACGTAATGAATTTCTGAACTCGTGTAAGTTATGCTAGGTAGGGTCGATTTCTGCCAGAGCGTCACGGTAGCATGCGCAAGCGCCGTGACACCTTGTTGAGACGGAAAGCTCGGTGCCTTGGATAAACACGAATCCCACATATCCTCCCACTGTTCCCGTGGGGGAAATGCGTTAGAAATCTAACTAATTACAATACGAAATGTAAATAAAAAATAATACATCTAATCTAATAGTCTATTTCTTCAAACGCGTTAGCTTATAAGTTTAAAAAAAAGGTTTTATTTGAGAATTTTCATAGTAATGGTTCTTAATTTCTCTCATTGACTTGTTGCAGCAACGTGAACATCGAATATGAGGTTTTTATTATCTGTAAAAGTCAAAATGAATATTTTATTGTAATACATAATAATAACATAAAAAGCTCTACTAAAATTTAAACGTATCTGTGGCATGTGGCAGTGGTAAGAACGCGGGAATCCTAACCGATGATCGTGGGTTCAAACCCGGGCAAGCACCACTGAATTTTCATGTGCTTAATTTGCGATTATAATTCATCTCGTGCTTTACGGTGAAGGAAAACATCGTGAGGAAACCTGCATGTGTCTAATTTCACTAAAATTCTGCCACATGTGTATTCCACTAACCCGCATTAGAGCAGCGTGGTGGAATAAACTCCAAACCTTCTCCTCAAAAAGAGGAGAGGAGGCTTTTAGCCCAGCAGTGGGACATTCACAGGCTGTTACGGTTACGGTGGCATGTTACTTAACAGTTTGGTTTATTTTTTTATTTCTCATATCCAAATATTCCTGACCAATTTCTCTCATAGCGGCTTTCTTCAAGAGAGATTAGCTATTACAAATATAACATAATATACATACATACATACATATAGCATAAGTGTCTGCGCAAGCGCAAGTGCACTTTCTGTTCCCTCACTCTTAAACCAATTGGGAAGGCTTCTACTAAGAATGTTTCGACTGAAAAACCCAACAAATTTGGTTTGAATTGGGACTTGAACCCAACACGTCGGGGCCTGTAGGCCAGACAAACGAGGAAGTCAACCATGTCATATAGCACCATTATATGTATATTGTAAATGTCTAGGGATGAAAAAGACCACTTATCATAACTTACAGCCATAAATGAAGCTAATGAAAGAGTAGTAAAGCCACCAGCTGTGATCTTGGTAACGCGACGGCATCTCCTCATTAGTATAATTATTGACCGTCGTACGCTCACACTGCACGCGTACCACGGGAAATCGTAAGCTGCACCGGCGACTTCTTCACTCTGCAGATTAAAATTATTTATTACTATTTCTACTATAACCAATATTTATGATAAGACTACTTCCCCTATATCCGTATTGCAATAGTTTTTTTATTAACATTAGATTATTTTGAATTACTACCTAAATCTTAAAAATATTTAACTAAACAGTCTATAGCCAATTCCATTTACAATAGAAGAAGAAGAGGGGAAATACGAATATACGCACGTTGAACTTCAGTGAAGTTTTTATAGAAACTTTAGAAGTAAAAATAAAGTAGATGTCAGTAGTTAAGTGGAATAGTGTTGTATTATCAATAAAGAAACATTATTAAGGAACTGTTTGTAGTGCAGCGCAACTCGTATGAAGTATATAAAGCTAAGATTTATTATAGTTCAATTTTTAATTATAATAAGATTTTTATTTTTTTAAGATTGTTTATTTTCGATTAGCATACGCTATAAGTGTTCTAGTCAGAAAGTAAATAAGTGCAAGACCGTGAATATTTATTATTTACTTAATATAAACTTACCTCCATAGAGAGCTGATGTCCTTGATAGCAGTAGAGAAAAACTTGGAACATCATGTTTAGCAGATACGTGCCCATAGAAAACAAACGAACTAGATTACTGGATTGCTGAAAAGTACAAATAACTTTGAAAGTGTACACTGACTACAGCCAATAAAAAACTTACTAAAACACTTAAGGGTTTGCTTGTTGTTTAGAGGGTGATTATGTAAGCATTGCTGTCTTTTTTCTTTTTAATGTCAAATCAATGATGACGGAAAGAGATAAATTAGTGTTTAATTAAAGAATGTCTGTAAGTGAAGCCGTTACTTTTGCCCTTAAAGCATTTCATTATTTATTAATAAATGAATTTACTTTTTCTTCAATAAGTATATCATTGTCTAGTTAAAGAGATTAAAAAAATTACAGAAAATAGCTGAAATGCAGTCACGCATATAATGACGAGAGAGACTGCGAACTGTCCAAACGTCGGTTCCGAAAAGCATTGCTGAAGCTGCTGTGCCGCTTCCAGAGCTTCCTGATGCTGTACCGCGCATGCACGGAGACGGATCTTTACTTGGTGATCTTGATCTGGTCTCAAGGTGAGAGTTTTGGGTGATGGAGTCAGCGAAACACCGGATGATGATTCCTAAAAGAAATATTATCAAATTGAAATATCATTTTCATGTAGTACGCAGCGCCATCTAGTTGATTTTTCCTGAAATCACTTGTAAAAATACGTCAGACGAACGCAACAAAACAAACTAATAGACGGTAGGAAGATGTCGCTGTACTTATAGTAAACAAAACAGGGATAATTCTACTAACAAACTGTCACTTTATCACAATCGAATCGAAGCGTGATCGTTGACGTTTTTCCGAAAGAAAAAATGTTTTTGACAGAAGTTTATTTATGTATATAACGTGCGATTTTAAACGTTCAGTATAAACTAATAATTACGTTACGTGTGTAATTAACACGCTGGCGATGTTATTACACGTACATACATAATTATAAACGGATAATGAATAACTTAAGGGAGAATTTTTAAATTTCATATAATTTCTCACATGTATTTTACGCTTCCAAATTTGGGGTGTATTTTCTATATTGTTCTTCTTATGATTTTCTATATATTTCTTCTATATTAATGCAAAGTTGTATAATTAACTTAAAATTATACATATAATATAACCTTTTTTATCAAATAGGTAGGCTCTTTCGAATCCATATTTGACAAATTGTTTATTCTATTGAAAAAAAAATGTGTTATAAATTAAATTACATATGTTAATTATAAACAATTATATTTATACAATTTAAAAATCAACTTTTAACCAACTCCGGTGAGCAGTTATGTTGTTGATCACAATGTCTACAAAATGATGATCGTAAAGTATGAAGTTGACTGAATTTCGACTCAAGTCTTAAGTTAGTTATACTTTAATCTAAAAACATCTCAATCTAAAAGTTTCTCATTTCTTTTGCATCGTTTCAGTTTTTAAGCATCTTATATAATCTAAAAGTTCACTAGGACTATTCCGAAACTCACCGCAGACAACGATCGTATTGTCGCGTGAGTGCCATTTAGTTTGTACCGAAACGTAATGAATTTCTGAACTCGTGTAAGTTATGCTAGGTAGGGTCGATTTCTGCCAGAGCGTCACGGTAGCATGCGCAAGCGCCGTGACACCTTGTTGAGACGGAAAGCTCGGTGCCTTGGATAAACACGAATCCCACATATCCTCCCACTGTTCCCGTGGGGGAAATGCGTTAGAAATCTAACTAATTACAATACGAAATGTAAATAAAAAATAATACATCTAATCTAATAGTCTATTTCTTCAAACGCGTTAGCTTATAAGTTTAAAAAAAAGGTTTTATTTGAGAATTTTCATAGTAATGGTTCTTAATTTCTCTCATTGACTTGTTGCAGCAACGTGAACATCGAATATGAGGTTTTTATTATCTGTAAAAGTCAAAATGAATATTTTATTGTAATACATAATAATAACATAAAAAGCTCTACTAAAATTTAAACGTATCTGTGGCATGTGGCAGTGGTAAGAACGCGGGAATCCTAACCGATGATCGTGGGTTCAAACCCGGGCAAGCACCACTGAATTTTCATGTGCTTAATTTGCGATTATAATTCATCTCGTGCTTTACGGTGAAGGAAAACATCGTGAGGAAACCTGCATGTGTCTAATTTCACTAAAATTCTGCCACATGTGTATTCCACTAACCCGCATTAGAGCAGCGTGGTGGAATAAACTCCAAACCTTCTCCTCAAAAAGAGGAGAGGAGGCTTTTAGCCCAGCAGTGGGACATTCACAGGCTGTTACGGTTACGGTGGCATGTTACTTAACAGTTTGGTTTATTTTTTTATTTCTCATATCCAAATATTCCTGACCAATTTCTCTCATAGCGGCTTTCTTCAAGAGAGATTAGCTATTACAAATATAACATAATATACATACATACATACATATAGCATAAGTGTCTGCGCAAGCGCAAGTGCACTTTCTGTTCCCTCACTCTTAAACCAATTGGGAAGGCTTCTACTAAGAATGTTTCGACTGAAAAACCCAACAAATTTGGTTTGAATTGGGACTTGAACCCAACACGTCGGGGCCTGTAGGCCAGACAAACGAGGAAGTCAACCATGTCATATAGCACCATTATATGTATATTGTAAATGTCTAGGGATGAAAAAGACCACTTATCATAACTTACAGCCATAAATGAAGCTAATGAAAGAGTAGTAAAGCCACCAGCTGTGATCTTGGTAACGCGACGGCATCTCCTCATTAGTATAATTATTGACCGTCGTACGCTCACACTGCACGCGTACCACGGGAAATCGTAAGCTGCACCGGCGACTTCTTCACTCTGCAGATTAAAATTATTTATTACTATTTCTACTATAACCAATATTTATGATAAGACTACTTCCCCTATATCCGTATTGCAATAGTTTTTTTATTAACATTAGATTATTTTGAATTACTACCTAAATCTTAAAAATATTTAACTAAACAGTCTATAGCCAATTCCATTTACAATAGAAGAAGAAGAGGGGAAATACGAATATACGCACGTTGAACTTCAGTGAAGTTTTTATAGAAACTTTAGAAGTAAAAATAAAGTAGATGTCAGTAGTTAAGTGGAATAGTGTTGTATTATCAATAAAGAAACATTATTAAGGAACTGTTTGTAGTGCAGCGCAACTCGTATGAAGTATATAAAGCTAAGATTTATTATAGTTCAATTTTTAATTATAATAAGATTTTTATTTTTTTAAGATTGTTTATTTTCGATTAGCATACGCTATAAGTGTTCTAGTCAGAAAGTAAATAAGTGCAAGACCGTGAATATTTATTATTTACTTAATATAAACTTACCTCCATAGAGAGCTGATGTCCTTGATAGCAGTAGAGAAAAACTTGGAACATCATGTTTAGCAGATACGTGCCCATAGAAAACAAACGAACTAGATTACTGGATTGCTGAAAAGTACAAATAACTTTGAAAGTGTACACTGACTACAGCCAATAAAAAACTTACTAAAACACTTAAGGGTTTGCTTGTTGTTTAGAGGGTGATTATGTAAGCATTGCTGTCTTTTTTCTTTTTAATGTCAAATCAATGATGACGGAAAGAGATAAATTAGTGTTTAATTAAAGAATGTCTGTAAGTGAAGCCGTTACTTTTGCCCTTAAAGCATTTCATTATTTATTAATAAATGAATTTACTTTTTCTTCAATAAGTATATCATTGTCTAGTTAAAGAGATTAAAAAAATTACAGAAAATAGCTGAAATGCAGTCACGCATATAATGACGAGAGAGACTGCGAACTGTCCAAACGTCGGTTCCGAAAAGCATTGCTGAAGCTGCTGTGCCGCTTCCAGAGCTTCCTGATGCTGTACCGCGCATGCACGGAGACGGATCTTTACTTGGTGATCTTGATCTGGTCTCAAGGTGAGAGTTTTGGGTGATGGAGTCAGCGAAACACCGGATGATGATTCCTAAAAGAAATATTATCAAATTGAAATATCATTTTCATGTAGTACGCAGCGCCATCTAGTTGATTTTTCCTGAAATCACTTGTAAAAATACGTCAGACGAACGCAACAAAACAAACTAATAGACGGTAGGAAGATGTCGCTGTACTTATAGTAAACAAAACAGGGATAATTCTACTAACAAACTGTCACTTTATCACAATCGAATCGAAGCGTGATCGTTGACGTTTTTCCGTCTGCCTATTATTTCATTTAATTATCAACTATTGTTATAAGTTAAGACTTATGTTTGGTTTTGATACAACGGTATATGTTAACATTATATCGGTTTGGTTCCGATCCAAATGATCCAAATTTGGAATGGAACGTATCGTAATCATTATAAATTAGTAAAATTCGGCTCTGTACTTTATTTATTTTTTTATTTTTAAATATATAAGCTAGCGCTTGACTGTTATCACACCTGATGCCCAAATTGTAGGTGGTGGGGAAAACGCAGGTCGAGAGAGTATTCCAGATCTTAGTGTACGGGTGCAGATCTTTACGATGCCTCGAAGTTCTGAGGTAGTACTAATATATGTACAACAACGTGGCTTCAATACTTCGTAACCTGTATTATTTAAAGACTCAAATCTCACCGCAGAAAACGATCATAAAAAAAATCATGAAAGTGATTTGTGACATTGCTTATAATAATTATAACATTTAAACGACACACGCAGCAAAACAATGTATTGTATATATAAATATTGTATTATAAGTTCTAACAGAAAAGGACTGCAGTTACTTTATTATGAATTTTTGTGCAGATATTTAATACTAATATTAAAGATATATACATATTTGTATACAATATAAAATTACTAAAACTATGTAAAATTGTTTACGATTTTTGTAAATAATTGAATGAATCGTTTTAATGAATCCTTCTGAAAATTAAATGTTAGATTTTTGCAAACTTCAAAATGAGTGGCTGTATTTCATGCGTAGTTATATTTTTTATTTATACTCACCGATTACAAAGACTATTGACTTTATTCTATTGATTACTGGTTTTGATACGTTTTGCTATTTTTTTAAAGTAAAACATAATACTAAATTACGTAGGGCGTTTGATACTCGAACTATACTATGAGAGGGATATGCTTGATTAACAACAGTTATATAAATATATATAATTTTTCTTATATATTTTACAAAGCCTTCTTATATTTTGTATGTTTAATATTATTTATTCGTCAATATGTTCAGTGTGTACGTACGGCACACTCGAGTTTACTCAACACAATGATTTTGAACCTCTACTGACTCAGGATATCTCATGTAACTGTCAAAGCGTCTTACGTCACTGTCAGTGGTGCCATTAATTATATAAAAGTCAAAACCATATTTTATTATTTGCCCTCGCAAGTCATTGCACGTGACAACGATTTTACGTCAGAATCGTTTCACAAAACGTTGCATATGTCCCGGTGTCACCGATTTCAATTGAAGTTTGATTGTAATTCACGTCAACGGTGTACTTTCACTTGCGTCAAACTTTAAGCTACCAGGTGGTATGTCCCTTTTTGGCGATTATGATGATTTGATTTTGTGGGCTATGTGATAGTAAGTGGTTACCAAACAGACATTGCGCCGTCAATGCACTGCCAAACTTGGAAAGTAATGTTATGTCCGTTGTGCCTGCAGTTAAACTGGTCAACAATTGTCAAGTGTTTAGAATATGAGATAAACTGATGACACCTCCCAGGTCGGGCTTGCACAAAATACAAGCTAACTCAAAACAGATACCAACTTCTTTTAAAAAATAATATTTTTTTATTTTATTTTTATATTTATGAAATATTATACTTTTATTTTAATGAGATTAAGGTAATAAAGCTAAATC
Organism: Nymphalis io; assembly: GCF_905147045.1. Taxonomy (NCBI): domain Eukaryota; kingdom Metazoa; phylum Arthropoda; class Insecta; order Lepidoptera; family Nymphalidae; genus Nymphalis; species Nymphalis io. The sequence goes on from NC_065902.1 coordinate 11,826,844, forward strand.
TGTGGGTGTGAAATAGCACATATCAATTGTTATGATGCTATAATTAATTCTGCTAAAGATGCCATAATTTTAATTAAAAAGAATCTTAACCAATTTTCTTTAATCGCTTACTAAGAATTTAATTCCAATAAATGAAGAATCTATAATATTTCATTACTGTCACTCGTAATCAGAAGCGTTTACGCATTTTAAATGTAAAAAATCTACTTACTCCGATAATATAACCCTCATTACACAAATTCTTCAAGGAAAGTCCCACGAGACGCAGACGACACCTGCATTGAGCTATCAAAGTTGTCACCAGGGTGTCCTTGCTCACATTGAGGAACGCTGCCACGATAATCGCTATTACCTGATGGGAGTATGTCAATTCGTATGCTGGGGAACTTCTCGTGTCATACGGATACCTGCAGTTTATTAATAGGGATAGAGCAATTGAGATAGCTGTGACGAAAGAACACGGGTGATTTTAAATAAAAGGATTCTATTACGAAGGGCCAATGTTTATTATCGTAAGAACTCACCACGCTCGTAACGGTAGCTCGTTCTTCTTAGGGCTACTAGCCCATCCCGTGGTAGTGACAAAGGTTAGGAAAAAGAACATTAGTTGCTGCACCTTCGTTTCTTGATCGCATCTATTAACAAAAAAAAACTGAGCAAAAAATATGTATAATAATACATTTTTTTATTTAAATTAAGCTGGCCTATTACGCGCCTCTTATCACGGCTACAAGTGTACAAGCCCAGTCGCCTTTTTTGAATTGGAACGTTTTTTTTTATTTGGTTCTTGAACAATGTGTACGAAAATCTCTGATGAAAATAATGTAATATAACAAGAGTAAATACTAATTCTAAGTGTCACAATTACTTAAAGAACACAGCATAGTGATATAATTTCTAATAATTACTTGCAACTTTTCAAAGAACAAAGTATTTTGTACGACATAGGGCAAAAATAAATCATAGCAGTATATATTAAAAAAACAAAGCCGACCCGCCGGTACTGTATCTGTCTATCTGTCAGAACGCGATAAACTCAAATACTACCGATCATTTAACCAATAAACAAGTAATTGATGAGGAAGGTAGGAATAAAATTTATTAATGTTTTTTGTAAATTGGCTGAAATATGGCGGAGATTATTGAAGATGTCGGAAAAAATTATGCCGACCGGGAGCTTTAATTAAGAGAGTCATATGTATTACGATATAAACGTTTATGCACGTTTTATGTAAGCCATTGTTCTACCCTTCTTCCTCTTCTTGAACGAGGAACGAATTGTTATTTATATCTGAAAAGACCCTACACTCATCGTCACATTTAAACCGATTATAACTATTTATTTTATTTTATTAGCAAAGTCGTAAAATATAAATATCAATATGTATGTATACACACGAAAATTATAACCCTATTCAATATTACGTAAAATCTAGCGACGGTCAAAGCTGAATACTGCAGCGAACTTAAGGAAGACTAGAATACTCTACATCTTATCTATCTTTTATTTAGAATAATCTAAAACTAGAAGGTGGTGATATTATTCACCGCTTAGATGATATGGATATATATATAGCTCTTGAGTTGAGTTCAATTGTTTTCTTTTTCTCTTATTTTATAATAATAGATGTGTTCCTTTTTGTCATCATTATTTTTAAATTTGTAAATATGTTTGTATATTTGCTCCAAGTTGACTACGAGATAATACCTTTTGGTATAATGACTAGAAGAAATCTGTTCTCTTATTCATTTATTGAAAATAATATAATAATAATATCCTGGGACTAGTATGGTATGTAAATATTAATGTTTATTTTTATTCTTGACACCCATAAGCCTTGTCAGCTTGTTTGGGTGCTGCTTAAACTCATAAACATAAACTCTAGACAAACTAACATATTATAAAATTAAAACATACACACATCAAACATAATAAAAAAAAAAACAAAGTAAAACAGAATAATATACAGCTTTCACTAAATAAAGCAAAACAAAAAAATATATAATATATTTTATACGTAATTATCATTTGTTATTTATTTATGGTAAATACATAAATAAGAAGATTTTTATTAAAAATCTTACCTTCGTACAATCTCTCTGCCTTCAGCGCTTCTCTCACTCCTGAGAACTTTGTCAGAATTGTCGATAATATTCTTTATTTTATTCTTCCTTGCCAATATATTCACAACCTTGGCAGCGTGTGCCAAGTTAGTGAAGAGGACAAACGCTGTACTGGTCATCAGGGGAAGGTTACCCCAAATTAAATAGAGATCTACTATTTGTATTATTAAATATGTACCTATAATATTATATTAATAATAAAAATGTACATTTAATGTAATTTAAACAACATAAAAGAACCAAGAAAAACTATCGAATCCTTATAAAAAAATAATCATAATTTTCACTTAAATATACCGACATAGTTTCTAAATGTTTTGGTTTCACGAGCGGTGTGCAAGTTAATCTGAATGCGCCCCGCCCCAATCATTGGGCAAATATTCTACCGACAAAAATTAATATCTTTCATTGATGTTTTCTGTTTTGAAATCTGAGTAACCAGAGTAATTAACAGACATAAGATATGCTGTATCTTACATTACAGACAAGGGACATAACATCTTAGTTCCCAAGGTTAGTGGCGGATTAGCAATGTAAGCGATGGTTAACAGTTCTTACGATGCCAATGTCTATGCGCGTTTGGTGACCACTTACCATCAGGTGGCCCATATGCTCGTCCGCCTGCCTACTATAAAAAAATTATGATGTGCTAGTCGCCAACGAATGGCCAATGTCGATGGCAATTTATCTTTCTACCTTAATAAATACAGTAAAAGTAACAGTCTGTATACAGCACATTGCTGGCCAAAAGGCTCTACTTCGCTTGGAGAAGGAGGAGTTTGAGCTTATTCCATTTTCCTTAACAAGCTTATTAAGTGAGAGTGAGAGACTGGACCAATGATTGCAGGTTTAAAGCTGGTCAAGCACTATTTAATTCACGTGCTTAATTTGTTTTAATAATTCATCTTGTGCTCAGATTATTACAGGCCTGTCTAACGCCAATTATACTTAGTAATACTTTTGCTTGGTATGTTGGTTCTCACTACCATAGCTGTTGAAGCGGTAAATGGCGTACTAATGGACGCCCATAGGACAAGAATTCTCTTTATTGACTGATACGACAGCCACGATTTGAGTTAGTGTTATTTTACTCATTAACAAACTTTACCAATTTTTTAAATACATAATAAATACTACAAAATAAATAGAATATAAAAACATAAATGATAAAGCTTGATCGAAATATGTAAGACAAGGAACATTATATTAAAGATTTTCTATCTCCCATCACAATTGTTACTCACCCAATAAAAACATGAAGATACCAAAACCATAGCAATTGTAAAGTAAGCGATGTCTACCCTTCATATCCTCGGGGGGCCAAAATCCTGCCAGCCTCAGAACCGTTAAGGACAAGCGGATGGAAAAATTTGAATTATTTATGAAAATTCCCATAATGCTGTGAATATAGAAGCTTATCTGTGAAATAATATATGATATGTAATAATTATATTATATTGGGGTTTTGACCGCAATCGTTAACTGATTAATATCGTGACCACGAGTTGTTCAACTCTAACGAACGTTATACAAAATATTAAAAATAAATCGTGGTCAAAACTTGGATAACATATATAAAAAAAAACATTTATATATTGATTAGACCTTAGTATATTTCAATACAATTAATCAATCATCAATCAATCAATTTATTGAAATATAATGCAAATTTTATAAACTACTTTATTATGGGTATATTGAAAAACTGCAAAGGTTTGATTTCAATGCACAACGGCTAAAATTAAAAATGTTAAAAAGTTGGTTTGTAACATCGACTCAAAACCTCAGAATGATCACAATGAAGACTGAAAATGAAAGCTCACGAAAATTGTTACTTTAATCACAGACCACAGCTTTCAGAAGTTACAAACCATTTAAATTGTACATATATATATACATTTATAATATGTCATATATATTAATCTTTATATACAATTATAAAGGAAATAAAAGTTTTACTTGATGGTTGTGCAAGCCACTCATCAGATATTCTACCGCTTAATAGCAATACTTAGTATGTTTTGTTACGATTTGAAGGGTGAGTGACCTAATGTAACTACAGGCACAAGGGATATAACATCTTAATTTTCAAGGTAGGTGGCGCATTAGCTACGTAAGGGATGGGTTCTTTGTCTATGGATGGAGTCTATGGGTGATGGTGACCATTTACCGCCAGTTAGCTAGCCTATTTGCCCGTCTGCTCTGTTTTTTCTTACAAAATTAAAAAAAATATATATTTTTTGCCATAATTAAACACATTGTAACTGTTTTATATATTGTGTTTTTTTATTACACATTTAATTAATGAATAAAACATTATTATTGTAAAACTTATTGAGCACATTGAGAAACAAAGAAAGATCAAATTTAAAGAGTATTTTATTCAATTTACACTTTATACTTTGATAAGAAATCGTTTGTGATATATGACATAATACACATAAGAAATCTGTGATGGGGTTCTGTTTGTTCATAAAACACGTTGAAAAATTAATAATCATGAAAGTAATTTTTATCAATGCGAAGATCGAAAATATTCTCAAGTAATATTTCATATCTATACGTAAATACACCAAAAAAATCATATTATTCTGGTACAACCGGTGTTTTGTACGTGTGTGTGTGTGTGTTTGTTACCAAGCAAGTTCAATACACGACCCACTTAGGTAAAAATACAATAAAAGAAGATGATAGCCATCATTCAAATCTGCAATTGTCACTGGTCTCGCTGGAAAACGGGTTTACGCGAGTGTGTGGGAATTCCTGGTGAGTGCGTCGGAATACTAACTGAAAAACCGCTAAAAAGCGGTGCCCACTCCGTCTCTTCGGGGGGCCTCCCGTGCGGGCACGATGAATCCACCTAGCCCAAGATTATCTCCATCCATCCATCCATCTCCCTCCTGGAGAGGGTCCAGTCGTAGCACACCCTGTCAGGGTATGGTGTGCTGACGTCAATCTAGTGAGGCTTAACCAGCAACATCCTTCGATAATCTGAATCTATCATCTGAATCATCTTGACTTTACCATTTGTATATAGAAAATAAAGCAGGCAGAGTAAGGTAACATATCGTTTATAATAATTATCAGTTTACGCGAGACGTACAATTATACTTCGACAAACACTATTAAATCATTATTTTAAATATTGCCTTTGTTTCGGTTTGATTTCGTAATTTGTTTATACGTATTCTACACATAATTAAAAACGATTATAACAGTTTACTATACAATACGAAGTGACTAGTTGAACCGCGCGGTTTCGCTCTCGTTAAACGTAATTGCATCCGGGATATGTAACGAAATGTTACAATATAATCTAATCAACAATAAATTTATCAATAAACAGACTATCGGATGAATGAAGATTTTTTTTCGAATCAGACCTGTGATTGGCGCATTGTAACGTCACATATAAAAAAAATCTTAATCTTTAGATATTTATATGGTGATTTTGTGCAAATTCGTCTGGGTAGATGACACCCACTCATCATATGCTACTGCCAAACAGCAATATGTAGTGTTCTGGTTTGAAGGATCAGTAAGCAAGTGGAACTAAAGGCACATAGAACATAACATCTTAGTTTCGTGGCACATTGACGATGTAAGGGATGAGTTATACTTAAAAAAAATAAATAGATTTATTGGACTGACAAGTCCACCTTTGCATATATTTTTTTTATATATAAAAATCAAAATTAAAATACATTTGAACTCACACAACCGCTTGAATGCAGAGCTCCGGATTTTCCGGATTATGAGCATTTTTTTTTTTTTGTAGAATAAGTAGGTGGACGAGCATATGGGCCACCTGATGGTAAGTGGTCACCAAACGCCCTTAGACATTGGCATTGTAAGAAATGTTAACCATCGCTTACATCACCAATGCGCCACCAACCTTGGGAACTAAGATTTTATGTCCCTTGTGCCTGTAATTACACTGGCTCACTCACCCTTCAAACCGGAACACAACAATATCAAGTATTGCTGTTTTGCGGTAGAATATCTGATGAGTGGGTGGTACCTACCCAGACGAGCTTGCACAAAGCCCTATCACCAGTACCATCGGTGCCAGAGGCCGAGTCATGATCAAATAATAATAATAATATCCTGGGACATTTTTCACACGCGGCCATCTGATCCCAAATTAAGCTTGTATAGAGCTTGTGCTATGGAAACTAGACAACTTATATACTACATATACTATTTTTCTTTTGTAAATACATACTTATACAGATAATTATACCCATACTCAGAACAAACAGACATGTTCATGCACACAAATATCTATCCCGGGTGGGAATCGAATCCACAACCTTCGGCGTGAAAGGCAAGCATCCACCAACCACACCAACCAGCTAGTCAAAAATAATGTCTTTTTTTATAGAATAGGAAGGCGCACGAGCGTATGGGCCATCTGATGGTAAGTGGTCACCAACGCCCATGTAGTATATAAATTTTATAAGCAAATTCGAAACTCCGTCAATTGATAATGGAACGCTACCGTGACGACGGATGTGGTCCTCAATATCTGTTAAGTCACAATTATCTTTATTAATAATATATTTTATTACTTAAACAAGTAATACAGACATTTTCTTCACGTAGAGCTATTTAGTAAGAACAAAATCAAAACTAATGACAGAAAAATGTCGTAGAATGTCAGAAAGTGATATGCGACATTGACCCTAATAATTATAACATTTCAAGAATACACGAATCAAAATAGTATATCAACCATAAGTCGGTTGTCAAAATTTCACGGGTGACTAATGAAATGAGTTCTTACAGAAAAACACTGTTCTTCCCTAAGTATATTACAATATTAACTAAAATCTCATTATGTAATTATACCATATGTGTATATATGTAGCTAGTATAATTATATTCATGACGTCATAACGCATATATATATTATATTATTAATATCAACTGAGATTAAGCCCGCATGTGGAGATCTCTTTGACCAGAACAGATGTTATCTAACTCACTCGTTCGTGTAATGTTTTGGTACTCGTATCTTAAAATAGATAAAATAGAAAAACGATTTTAAAATATTTTAGATACGCTGATGTTTTTTCAAATCAATCAATTTATTACTTCTAGTCGTTGAAGTTAAGTAATTTAATCATATTGTTGAAATAGTTTTAGGCCGATGCTACTATCCTGAACCGGAAAAGTAGCTTCGACTTAACCAAGAATTTTTACAGTAATAGTAACAGCCTGTGAATGTCCAACTGCTGGGCTTAAGTCTCCTCTCCCTTTTTGAAGAGAAGGTTTGGAGCTTATTCCACCACGCTGCTCCAATGCGCGTTGGTGGAATACACATGTGGCAGAATTTCAGTGAAATTGGACACATGCAGGTTTCCTTACGATGTTTTCCTTCACCGTCAAGCACGAGATGAATTATAATAACAAATTTAGCACATGAAAATTCAATGGTGCTTTCCCGGGTTTGAACCCATAATCGGTTAAGATTCGCGTTCTTACCACTAGGGCATCTCGCCTTCAAGAACATTTAACTAGACATTAATTTAGTATTCTCTTTTAGAATAATTTATCCAGAAATTATAATTGATTCGTGTTAAAATAATAAATACTTGCAGTACGTTGATTGGTTTTGTAATTGAGTTTCTGTGGAGTCAGATAACAAAAATGGAAATGAAAGTATCGCTTCCGGGTTATGTGGACTAGAAATGTCATATAAAAAACACATTTCTATTGAAAATAAATTAAAATTATCGTTCAGAAACACAAAACCGGTTAAGCTCGTATCGTTGGTTCTTCTCGGGTTTAATTTACGAAAACAATACTTACCATTTGTTCGATAAGATATACAGCTTCTGTTAAAGTAACAGTAAGTGTAACGTTTCTATCATTAATGAAGATTTTGACTCAACTTAACTAATAAAATATATTCTGTGGTATGCAAGACGGTCGTAGTCAATATTCTTATTATTTTTATTTATTCCTGTACTCAATGGCAGCTATAGTCGCAGAGTCGTGAGATCAGAAGACGGACCAGTTGATTGCTTTCATCGATCATTGCTTCAAGGTATTTTAGATTGGTCCAATCTAGAAAAATCACATAGAAGGCGTGGCGTTGTTTATACGCTGCTCTAAGGGTAGTTCAGACTAGTATAGAAAATACAGATACGATATTTAATATATGTATTATTATTAATTGATATAGATTTGTTTGGTCGTGTGTTTTAAAATTGGTAAATTTAGGTGTTATCGTTTTTTTTTTTTTAATATAAGTCGAAGTATATTTTTATATATTCGTAATAAATAAAAATGAATGTCTGTCCTATATACTTTCCTACACTATTCATCCGATTCCGATGAAACTTTTGGTGATGTATTATTTTGTGTAAAATCGCAAAAAAAAAACTTTTATTTTTTATATGTTTTCACTGTAATATAGTATAAAGGTTTTATGGAAACCTTATACTACCCGATATATCGAATACTCTTTTGAATAGCCATCACCTCCACACGGGTAGAATTGAAAATATATTTTTTAATATATATAACCATGTATATTGTGTACAAAAGAAATTATAAAATAAATTCAGAGACGTTTCATGTATATACTGCTCAATGAAGTGGAATAATTCCAAGATCAGTCTTGATCCAGTGGGAGCAACTTGTTGCGATGGGCGTGTCGAGGCTCCGCCCACCGAGCCAGCAGCCCTCGTGCCTTCTTGGTGAACTATCATCGTCAGTTCGCATCCAGACACCGCGCCGTACACACATCCAGCAATGACGCATCTCCTGCGCTTCGATATGAGCTTTCTATCCCCTGAACGCTGACGACTACTTAAACATAAGGTAAGGCTAACTGACGTTTAAACTTAGTCGGTTAATAAATAATATTAACTATTTTGTTTTATTATATTATGATTAAAATTACCTCATATTTGAAGCATTTATATAACCATCTTAAAATATATTGAGTACTTATGACGTCATAATAATTTATTTTTTATAAATTGTCGAACAAAAACTTAAATCTATTATAAAAATTAGTATAAACTTATTTTGTTAGCCCTAGTTCCAGATATGGTCTCATTTTTGTGGAAGTTTTACATTATGATTTTCATTACATTCATTTATACAATTTAAATGAAAATTCCTTAAATTAATCCGCCCCTCTGCTTCAGCGCGGACTGGCGTAAACGGATCTTATCTCGTTTGACACGTGCAGGCTACATCATGATGTTGTTTTAAATAATGCCACACTAGTTCAGCAATTCCTGCCTTCATGCGTCACAAGCCTTATGCATGTAATATACTCACACACATGTACTCCTACGTTAATGTATTATTTCTTTAATGATATTTGAATTATCTTTTAATAAAGATTAATGTTCTATATATTTCATTTTCTTTGTGGCACTTTGCAAGCCAGTCTGGGTATACATCAGATATACTTACAAACAGCAATATTTAGTATTGTTGTTTCGATTTGATAGGCATAAGCGATTTGAAAGCTACAGATTCGATCTTGACAAATTTCTTACTGAAAATAGGATTTGATAGGAAATAAATAAAGATATTTCACTGCAACACATCCTTACTATTGCTACTTTTTTACTATTATTGCTACAAATGTGAGTGTTATATAGATAGATAATATTCACTTCCCGAACTGTAGTAGCCTTCTGAACAGGCAGAATACTAATTCTTGTCTCAAAGCATCAAACAAAATTAAGTACGTTAGCCGCCTTTGTCCCAAGGCTGGGCTGAGGCCTCCAAAGAACTTTTACAGCTTTTTTATTATAATAAATTAAAATTGATTTTTCCAATTTTCTTTTCCTACGAGTTTTTTATTGGTTTCATTTAACAGTTTCAATTTAAACTTTCACTTTTATTATTTTTTCATTCACATACCAGTAATATTCTAAGCATAATATTTATAAAAATTAAAAACATAAAAATCAATATAAAACTTCATTTAAATCATAATACAACAAAAAATAAAATAGAGATATCTTGTTTGGAGTCAACTGACAATGGTTCTCACATTCTAAAATCTACCATTGGTAAACTTTACAGTGACTTATTATTAAATATTATTGAAAACATACGAGTATACGGAATTTTGTAATTGTAGTGTTACCTTTGAGAAGTTCTCTACATCTGGACCTGTTCCTGGGTGTAAAGTCAGGTCATGTTTCAATCAACTTGCATTCCATTAAAGCTGAATCAACATTTAATATTTTAATTATATAAGATAAAAGGAAGTAGTTCTAATACAGACAGCAAGATTTGACTTAAACATAGTCATATTCAAACAAAAAAAGCTTTTAAAGTTAGCGTGAACTAAGGGTAGGTCACAGAAGTGAAACTTTTGCGTCAGAAACGTTGCACTCACATTCTTCTATATTTCCTGAAGTCAATTCTGCGGACTTTCTAAATCAATTAAAATTAATCTATACTTATATTATAGCTCTGTCTGTTTGTCTGTTTATTACGTTTTCACGGTTAAACCACTTAACCGATTTTGATTGATATGAAGCAAGCTTGAATCCCGAGGAAGGTCATAGGCATTCCATTTAAATATACAAGTTCACGTACACTAACATTAGTTTCGCGTAAACTAAACTTCCTATTGATATAAACACATGCGAAGGGATCTAATATAAAAAATAAAATAAAAGAAATAGCTCACCAAACGTGAAAGTAATTTCTTTTCAAACGCAAAGAAGATAAAAACCGTTTTTTTTTCGCTACGAAATATTTGCTCGTCAACGGGACTGTGAAAACGTTCTGACCGCGCGGGAACCTTTGAAGGGCTGATGTAAACAAACGATTCACAGACAACGGCAACAAAGTAAAGTATGCGAGTCATTTTAGAGTTTCTGTGTCTAATGGAAAAGCGGAAACAATGAAAAATCATTTTATTCCGGCACATAGCGTTATAACCTTTTTTTTTTTGGTGATATGGCTTTGTGCAAGCTCGTCTGGGTAGGTATTACCCACTCATTAGATATTCTACCGCAAAACAGCAGTACATAATATTGTTGTGTTTTGGTTTGAAGGATGAATGAGCCAGTGTAATTACAAGCACGAGGGCCGTAACATCTTAATTCCCAAGGTTGGTGTCGCATTGATGATTATCATTAATATCTCCGCCCTCTTCTATAAAAAATATTAGTAACGTTTTAGATAACATATACATTATATTAATTTTTAATTAGATTTCATGATAGCAAAATTGTTACAAGTTTTACGCAAAGGTCTTCATCATTTGCTTTTATATATATGACACTTAACAGATTTCTCTTTTCATACATTTAATAGTCCGATGGGATGGCAATCCTACACAGAGAGAGTAGAGCGACTTAGCTTGTTCCTGCGCGCATCCACCGCCACTCTTTCATCATCATCTGAGGCATGGGAGTGCAAACACTCCTAAATAATATATAATAAATAGTTAATTAATAATCGTAATCGTTGGTCTGAAATTACAAAATCATTTTATTCTTGTTGAATAATGTTTTTTATAGTGGCTGATAATTCTGCCACATTCATTATAATTTCCATAGTTCCTCTACGTTATAGGTAAAAGTCGTAAGCAACAATTGCTCAAGTCACTACTTGAGAAATTGAGCCTGGTTTTGTGAAAACGAAACAATAGATATTTTTTTATATTTATTTTACAATTCCGTAATAGCCTGTGAATGTCCCACTGCTGGGCTAACGGCCTCCTCTCCCTTTTTGAGGAGAAGGTTTGGAGCTTATTCCACTATGCTGCTCCAATGCGGGTTGGTGGAATACACATGTGGTAGAATTTCAGTAAAATTATACACATGCAGGTTTCCTCACGATGTTTTCCTTCACCGTACAGCAGTCATTTTACAAGTATCACATCCCTAAGTATAAAGACTGACATTTTAAATGCTTATAAGTCATTTATCAATTAGAATGCAAAATAAGTTACTCCCTACCTAAAGAGTTAAATCTTCAATAAGATAACTTTGTTGGATCATAGCTTAGAGACTCTTTATTTTTTTCCCTTTTCTGGCGCGTATCTACGCTATATAGGCTAGTTATTGTTTGGAAAAGTTTATGAATGGCAATAACCTATCTTTCGGTTGTGATGTATTGACCTCTTCCGACAGTTGAAATGTCCAAACGATGTATTTTTATTAGATTTTCCTTAGAGATTGCCAGTTAAAATAATTACATGTGATTAACATAACTCAAAAATACCGAGAGGACCTTGTGGTTAGAACGCGTGAATCTTAACCGATGATCGTGGGTTCAAATCCGGGCAAGCACCACTGATTTTTCATGTGCTTAATTTATGATTATAATTCATCTCGTGCTTGACGGTGAAGAAAAACATCGTGAGGAAACCTGCATGTGTCTAATTTCATTGAAATATTGTCACAGTTGTATTCTACCAACCCGCATTGGAGCAGCGTGGTGGAATAAGCTCTAAAACCTTCTCCTCAAAAAGGGGGAGAGCAGGCCATAGCATTGGGACATTAACAGGCTGTTACTGTACTTTAACATAACTCAAATAAATTTGTCTTAAAAATACTTTTTACAAAAACATGCACTATAAAACAGTCTTAACCAAAATATACTTTTATCAACAAGCACTTTTCAACTGTCATCACCGGTTTGGTTTTTGCATTCTACCAACACATATCGACAAGAATATCAGTATTATTTTTTTTACTAATAAACACGTACATAAATTATAGATAATAATTTATTACTAAATAAATAATTCGACTGAACCATGGTAATTTCTAATCCATTTTTTTTTCTATTTATTTCTCAGCTGTTTAAATTCTGATTTTCCTTAGTTCCTTTCGTTTGCAAACATTCGTTGCCCAAACTGAACGCTTTGTAGATTTTTACTCTACAATTTTCATTTTAAACGTCACTCATTCGAAAATCAAAGATGTGTCAGATACAATATTTTTCTTATAAAAGTATTTTCAACGTGCGCGTCTTAGAAGTGAAATGTTGTCTGAAACGCTACGCTAAAACATTGCATATAGAATCTATAGACTAAATCTTGTAATATTATAATACTTTCTTCGCGCTCTAAGAAAAAATGAACGGCATGTTTTCAAATGCTTATCAATTTATTTGATGTTCGAAATCGATAAGACATAGACGACAATGGATAATTTATTTAAAAAACAACTTATATTTGAATTTCGCGGATCCATTCAAAAAAGTAACTACCGAGTTTCTTGAATTAATCTTTATAGAATCTAGATTCCTCATACATCGTTCTATCTTATACAATGATGATACTTTAACTTTAATAAACTATACTTCAATTTTTTTTTCAATAAAGCGATCGCATGGCATGGCTTTTGTAGATGATAAATATATTCGTAATCGTACTATTTATATCAAGTTTCAATATATGAAAGTTGTTACACAATATGTCAAAAGTTATAAATCTCGTTACCAACTGTATCAGACTTGAGATAACATTTCACCGCGTTCGTCTGCTGTGGTTTTGCAATATCTAAATATATCTATATATAATAGCAAATATCTTACTAAAAATAACTTCTTATTATACAATTAAAGTATCTTTTATATATAAATATAATTATTAATAAGTTTTTTTATATGGTCGTGAATATATAAGTATATAGCAATATGAATGTTACAGATTCTATCACGCGAGTTTAATTCGCTATTAATATAAATGATCTTTAATTGTTTTAACAAAACTAATTGACTGAAATTAACTCTAACTTGCCGACGATGCAAATGCATGGAGAAGCATCTATATATAATAATAAATTTAAGGAGCAGAGATTTTCACTTATTTCTTCCTGTAAGCTTTGAAAAAAATTATGTACATTTTTATTTTAGTTTTATTTTGATATGACATGATGTTCTTGCAAAAGTTATTTTTTTATTCGAAACAGTAAATACAGATTCAATGATTAGGAACAAAGGATATATTTGGAAATATAGCCTAGTCTGTGGCAGATAGACAGACAAACAGACACACAAATTTTCTTTTTTTATCGGATAAACGAAACCCTAAAAAGCTGTATACATTTTAATCACACATAATGAAAGTTCAATGAACGCCATTGCGCTTTAATTATATGTATAGATCTATGTCGTTATGTACGTTCGTCATATGTTTACGCGATGACGTCCACATGAATATGGGTCAGATGTTAGTAACAACGATGTTATTCCACATGAGGTATGCTGCATGCCTTCGATGACCTTGTGAACCGTCCGCAATGCTTTACATTACTGGGCTTGGCGAAGCATATGGTGCAAGTGATAATTGTCTTGTAAAATTATATTTTTTTATACTTACGACTTAGCTAATTATATATTAATATAAGAACAAAACTCACACGGGTGGAACAATAAGAAACAGATATTTCTGTGATATTACTAGACGCGCTTCGCAGTTTTACCAGTTACATTATTCATCCTCCCTCATAAAACTATACATTTAGGGCAAATAGGCCACTCGATGTTAAATGGTCACCACCGCTAATAGACATTGGAGATGTAAGAAATATTAACCATTCCTTACATCACCAATGCACCACCAACCTTGGGATCGAAGTTGTTATGTCCCTTGTAACTGGCGGACTCAGGAGTGTACGGGAGTGTAGACACTTCCAACTTCCAGACTGCTACTGAGAATTTTCTGAAAGAAAAACCCAAAAACTTTTTGTTGGCCCGACTTGGGAATTGAACCCAGGACCTCCGGGTCTACGGCCTTACATCAAGCCACTAGTCAACGAAGCAGTTATATTATAATCAGAAAATTATATTAATTATTATCAATCATATATCACATTTAAATAATGTTTATTTAATATGATTAAAAACGCTGTCAGCTTATGGCGGAAGCCATCAATATATGTTATTTTGATGTCTCTCGTAACGAAATAAAAGTTGATTACGTGATAATTATGAATCTTCATTTTATTTTACAACTGTATACGACTTAATTATTCTGCTCGACATGGCCGAGAGCATAGAATACTTGGCTCTTAACAAGAGCTCAGGTTCAAATACGTGCATTACTTAGTGTTCATGTGTTTTTTGAAAAGTTGTGGATCTCATTCCACCACGCTACTCCAATTCGTGTTGTTTCCATGTGTAACAAATATTCATCTGAAATCTGCAGGTTTCCTTACGATGTTTTTCTTCACTGATGAGTACGAGATGAATTATAAACACAAATTAAGCACATGAAAATTTAGAAAGCTTGCTTGGGACCTGCAATTGGCGTCTTAACCAATAAACCATCTCATCGTATATTTTGAAATTTATTACCCATTGTCTCATACTCGAAATCGTATTGAAGAAAATTCTGTCACAGGTGTATTCGCATGCCTATCTTCCCTGGCAGAACAAGCATTAAACCTTCCCGATGAGGTCTCCACTTTTCACCCCTTTGTCCAACAATGGGATATAAGGATAATGAGATTACTTTATCCTAGTACATTTTTGAAACATAATATGATTTACCAAAGACGTTTAATCACTCATCACTATCTATGTATTACATGTATTGTTTGTTATGTTATCACACCTTAAATACTCGACCGATTATCGTGAAATTTTTTAATACAGATTGTCAAGGATACAAAAAAATATATATACCTAATATCTTTCAAGCCCCTCCCACGTAAACGAAGCCGTGAGCGAAAACTTGTAGTTTATGAGCCGGTGAATTATACCTATATTTTATATGCTAAAAAAAAACACCAAAGTAAAGCTACTGGTATCAAGATCAATATTCTAAGTTTAAAACAACTTGAAGAATTTTTTTAATAATAAAATACAATTAAAAATGCTTAAGTAAACTTTATCACAGATTAGAAATTCTCTTTTCCTTTTAACATAATTCATCTGTTGATCTTTTCGAATTGTTAAATTTGAACGTTTATAATTTATGCATTGATTTCTGTTAGTAAAAAAAAATATTGAACGTTTCAAATAAATTGCTTAGCTTTCATTTCCTCATCAATAGATTTTTACAAAAATCATGACTATATTTTTATAAGTTTTTTGCTTTGGTATGGTTTATGCTCTATGCTTAATAATTTGTGTGTTGTCAGAACACAAATGCATAATTTCGTTTATTACCTCTTTCAGAGACTTTCAGTCAAATCAAATAAAAAATAAGCTAAAATCCGTCTACTAAATAAAGTACGAAATTCTTGTTTGACATTCTAACTACTACTTTATATTCAATATTTATCATCATATGTATGTTTACGTCACCAATGCGCCACCAAACTTGAGAAATAAGATGTTATGCCCCTTGTGCCTGAAGTTACACTGGCTCACTCACCCTTCAAATGGAACACAACAATACTAAGTATTGCTATTTAGCAATATATAATAATAGTAGAATATCTGATGAAATAAATAATATTACATGTATGAATAGTGGTTTAAAATTAACTTTTCCGCGAAAGCTATCACCCCGTTTAACCCTCCTAACACACTCTATCAAAAATATTTGTACACATAAATATATATCTAATGTATATGCATACATTTATGTAAAAGTCGCAGTTTCGGTCGTTTTACTGACAATAACGTTTGAAGTGGCCGTAAACGAGAGGAATGCCGCTTACTTCGATGTTTTGTGTTTTATCTCTTGATATTTTGTTACCAAATCTCTGGTCGTATTATCGTGATATGCATTAAAATGAAAGTATAATATAAGAATGCGTTAAGAAATAAAAATGAAACAAACTCAATATTAATTATATTAATTTTATTTAAAATAATTAAGTGCTATAGTTTTAATATTTCATATGATTTCATGTTCTAAACGCTCTCCACAAATGAGTCAGCGCCGTTTAATGGAAACAGTAGTGTGATTCTGTATGTATGTCTATTATTTATTTTTTTTTTTTATAGAAAAGGAAGGCGGACGAGCATATGGGCCACCTGATGGTAAGTGGTCACCAACGCTCTTAGACATTGGCATTGTAAGAAATGTCAACCATCGCTTACATATCCAATGCGCCACCAACCTTGGGAACTAAGATTTTATGTCCCTTGTGCCTGTAATTACACTGGCTCACTCACCCTTCAAACCGGAACACAACAATATCAAGTATTGCTGTTTTGCGGTAGAATATCTGATGAGTGGGTGGTACCTACCCAGACGAGCTTGCACAAAGCCCTACCACCAGTAATTTAAGTAAGTGGAAACCATATCAACATCTATTACGTAGTAGCTTCAATTACGTACCAATATCAACATCATTTGTAACGATTATCATGGTCACAACAATATTCGTAGCAGTGCTACAATAAAATTGCTACGAAAACATAATATATAATTTTACAATGATCATTACTGAGGTCTAAAAACAGATTTTATTATATTCTAATTAAATAAGAAATCTTTGTATTTTAGGCATTGTAAGAACTGCTAACTATCGCTTATATCGCCAATGCGCCACCAATATTGGGAACAAAGATGTTATATCCCTTGTGCCTATAATTACACTGGCTCACGCACCATTCACACCGGAACACAACAATACCAAGTAATGCTGTTTTGCGGTAGAATATCTGATAGGCACAAAGCCCTACCACGAGTAAAAATATTTTATGATTATGATATTAAGTATTATGATATTAAGCATCGTAAAATAATAAACAACACAAATAATTTACTCTTACTAAAATCCAAACACTGTTACAATATTGATCGTTTAACACAAATTACTAAAATCAATTTGCACGCCACTTCCAATATACCTCTGTTGTTAGGTAGAGCCGACTTTTAAAGTGTTTGATTAACAGGCATCTTAACACGTCCATTTTCATTACTCTACGCACGCCTCTCTTAATAAACCTTAGCTCTCGCTGTAAACGACTAAGCGTATTAATTTTATGTACTTAATTACGGAGCTAAAGCTTTTCTGATTGGTGTAATATATTTTCTTTTGTTTTATGCGCGTAATCAGTAATGTTATCCCGATTTTAGGGTTTTATGTAACTGGATCGAGGGACATAACATCTTAGTTCCCAAGGTTGGTGGCGGATTGGCGATGAAAGCGATGATTAACATTTCTTACAATGCCAATGTGGCCCATATACTCGTCCGCCTACCTGTACTATAAAAAAAGTATTTGGAATTCTGGTTATTATTACTAGACGGCGTTGTTTTTATTCAATACAAATTTACCACGCATTAACGACAATCGAAGAAGGAAGTTTTATATTTTAATGAATGTAAAACATATTAAATATATATTAGCAATCTTAGGGTTCTGGTACGTAGTACTTGTGCCGTATAATAAATGAACATAATCAAAATGATACTTTAAAGCTAAATTAGTTCTTAGGTTAGAGTACATAAGACAATTTATTATGTAATATGTCTTTTAAAATACACAACATTAAAATATTTTTCATTTCGTATATTAAATACGTGCGAAAAAAGTATTTCGTAATTTTTATTTTTATTACAGCAAAGCATGTATTTTGCCTTGCAATTCCATCAAAACTGTTACTGATTCGTTAATCGTTAGGGAAAAATATTTTTAAATCATGAAATCGAAGGCAACAAGTCCTAGAGCAGTAAGGGTCACTCTTCATTATTTTTATTTGCAAAGCAATCAACGCGCAGCTGTTTGCCGGCGCAGCCTCGCTTCGCAAACAAGCAAATTGTGGCTTCGAGTCACTTTCATTTTCTATTTGTAAATAACATTTTCCAAACTGTAAATCTATTCTGTAAGAACGAATTCGAAATTCATTGAATTTGAAGGTGGAATTTAAATGTGACCAAAGTTGAAATGTCGTTTGTATTGACAGTATAGTAAATATTATAAGCCCTTTCTCATTCGTACATTTTTTTTTTCAATGTAAACAATAATACAAAGAAAATCCATTGATGCGATCTATCCACTTGTACTGTGCTAATCCATCTTAACACACGTCTCACGTAATGGTGCGTTTACTTAAATACCTTATAATCACTTTTAGAATACAGCAGCGCTGTTCTGCAAGAACTCCCTATATTACTTCACCCGTGAAATATTGACAACCCACTAATGGTGATATACTATTTTGATGCGTGTGTTCTTGAAATGTTATAATTATTATGATCAATATCGCATATCACTTTCGACCGCTTTCTGCGGTGAGTTTCGAGTTTGTTCTCACAATAGTTCAAATTGTAAAGTGTAAACGGCAATTTATGTTAACATTTCTGTTGAAATCAATACCGTATTAATTTGAATAATCATTAATACGGTATTGCTGTTCAATCGAATTAAAGCAATCGTCCTTTTTTAAACATTAAGTATGCATGTGTGGGTATGTGTTAAAGTATAATATAAAGCAAAATGTTTCTTTTACTATTATTTAATAATAAGACGTAAATAATATAAAAATGATAAATAAAAAATACTTAAAAAGAATATTACGAATTTTTGTTAATATTTTTTTGTTAATTAAAAAAACCAGTTTCATGAGTAAAGAATAAAATAAAGGTATTTCAATGAAATAATAAGATCCTGAAATGAAAGATGGCTCATTAATATTTTGATTTTATTTTAATATTTTTTTTTCATTCATGACATCTCATTAAATCCGAATGAAACATCTATTCAGAAACAAACATCAAAGATAAATGATCGTCATTAACACAAATAGAAATATATGTTAGTAATTATTGTAATTATAATACGGTTATAAAGCAAAACATGAAAACTTTAACTTTCACTCTTAGCTACTATATCATAGGAATCATAAGCTAGTTGAATTACAAACCCACAGAAGCTAACATTTCAATTAATATGGTTATTATTTAGTAAAGTAAATGACTCTTAAGAAAAATGACTTTTCATATTTACTTTTAAAGGTTCCAAAACTTATTAATAACTGTCATAAATTAACTAGTTTTTATAAAAAAAATATAAATAATGTAAAAAAAATACTGAGTTGCAAGAATGCTGCGCCAAACAGCAATACTTAGTATTTTTGTTCCAGTTTGAAGGGTAAGTGAGCCCGTGTAACTACTGTTGGTATATATTAATGATGGAAAGGTTCAAGTGCCAATATCTATAGGCGGTAATGATCACTTACAGTAATAGCCTGTTAATGTCCCACTGCTGGGCTAAGGCCTCCTCTCCCTTTTGAGGAGAAGGTTGTGGAGCTTATTCCACCACGCTGCTCCAATGCGCGTTGGTAGAATACACATGTGGCAGAATTTCAATGAAGTTATACACATGCAGGTTTCCTCACGATGTTTTCCTTCACCGTTAAGCACGAGATGAATTATAATCACAAATTAAGCACATGAAAATACAGTGGTGCTTGCCCGGGTTTGAACCCACGATCATCGGATAAGATTCACGCGTTCTAACCACTGGGCCATCTCGGCTTTCACTTACATAGTGGCCCATTTATCCGCCCACCTTCTTATGCATATTTGAAGGCTATTATTTAAAAAAACACCTACTATATTAGCAAATATTTATAACAATTATTTCCAGTAATTATATTGTGTTAATTTTAATCGTTGTGTACAGGGCGAGAGCCCAGGGCCGGAGCGGCGAATCGGCGACTGCGAGGAAATGCCGCCCGCGCCGCCGGACTCGCCGACCGCGCCCGACACTGCTCCCGCTCTACCACCGTCCCAGCCTCCGCCCACCAACAATGTTAGTAAAACTGCAATACTTAAAACTAGATCAGATCGGACCATCTTCGTCCGCATTCTAAGGAGCTAACAAGGAACAAGTGGCCAAGTATCTTAATACACGCAATTTATGTGATGATTAATTTATTGAATGTATATATGGCGGTATATGTATATATAGCGATAGCATATACCACTGGCTTTGATACTGCATACTGGTATATATAACAGGGATCTAGTAACACGATAGTGCATCTAATCCTCGCTAAAAATTTTGAGACAAATCTAATTCTGATAATTTTTGCATTAAGAGTCAGACATTTTGCACAACATCTTGCTATTAAAACACTCAATATACTCATTTGTATTATGAACTTAAACTCGTGCAAACCGCGCTGCGTGTTAAGAAAATCTCAGTTACTATTTTGTTATTCTGTAACGTTTCGCGATATCCTTAGTAAACCATTAGACCAACGAAGCACTCATGACTTATTATCATAACAGAGCCACAAAACGCGATCTATCGTGGTGTCACTGACTCCGGAAAGACAGCGGGAGACATGGGCGAAGAAAGCGGAGTTCCTGCTCGCGGTGGTGGGGTTTGCTGTTGACCTTGGAAATGTTTGGCGATTCCCTTACATCTGTTATCAAAATGGCGGTGGTAAGAATTTATTATTTCATAATAATATTTAGAATTTCTGTATTTCCAATTAAGAACCATCGATTACAGGAATATTAGTGCAATTTCTTATGGTATAATGGTGCATGGTTAACGTTAATGATTATTTTTTGAGGCAACAAAATCATTTCAAAATATGAAAAAGTAAATCGATCTTTATCATAATATAAATCGTTATTATATGGGGCTATTTAATTTCAAGTTGGTTCTTCTTAATATAATCTAATTTGCAAACCGCTGGTAGCGAATCTGTAAAATTTGTGAACGACTATTCAAATAAATTATCATTTCATTACTAAGGATAGACCAGTTTCACACGTTGATTAAAATCTCCGATTTGTTACACATATACATATTCCTAATTTAAATTATTTCCTCAAACCAGGTGCTTTTCTTATCCCATATTGCGTGATGCTGTTGTTTGGTGGTCTTCCTCTATTCTTCATGGAGCTAGCGCTGGGGCAGTACCATCGTTGTGGATGTCTGACGCTGTGGAAAAGAATATGTCCGGCTTTAAAAGGTAAATCTTTTTTTATTATTATAAAATCCCAACATCACAATCACGAGTGATTTTTTTCAAGATCAGCTTTTTCTTAGCCGGGAATCGGTAAACTTACGTAAATAAAAACATATTTTTAAGAAAATACTATTATTTATTTGTTTTTGATATATACGTGTGTTTTATCCTGTAACATATAAATATATATTTGAAGGTAGCAAAGAACAATTAGATATTTGTATCTAAAAATTAATGCTAAAAGCTACAATTCCTTTAAGGCATTCAAGACGATTTCCTTATTAAGACCAGTGATGGGACGATCAAAGCACAAATATATCAATATTCACCGTCACTGCTAAGTAATTATTCGATCCCGTTATCCCATGAGAATTTATATTTCGCCGGTTTTCATTGAATACGCTTTATGTAAAAATCTATTGCGACCAAAGTATTAAATGTTTTGACAAAAAATAAAAGATATACATAAGCAGCCTTGCAAACGTAAAACGTTGCTTAAAGATTGTTCGATTTAGATATATATGTTTATAGATTTAGTCTGATTTATCTCTTTCTGACATTATTGATTTGACATTCGAAAGAAAAAGACAGCATTGTCTAATAAACATCGTATATTATACTCAATAATATAATTAACTTATACAAGAACTAAAATCCACATAATGCGTTTAATATATTCATTTTATATAAACGTAAATTCATAATATTTACTTGATTTGAATGTTAAATAAATAACACAAGCGTACATTTAACTGACCAAGGTTTCAAGAAGATAAATTTCCAGTCTCCAGGACATGACTAGGCGTAAAATAGTAGAACATTTCAAATCAATTGCTTTCCTCACTTCACTCTACGACATTGGCCTTTATAAATATACAGGAGCAATGCTTTTAACGCAAGACAAATGGTGAGGCTGGACGATGGAGGGATGAAATTAAAATGTATGAAATAGAGGCCGCTTGACTCTTGGGTTCTGAAGGATAGTTCTTATATATATTACGTTACTATATAAACAGCTATAGTTATATATATAAAGTATGAAAGCAAGAAGTCATTTACGTGATAACAATTAACAAGCAATAAAAATGTTAGTTAGTTTGATAACCAAAATGGTATTCATCATGCATCGGCATGTTTTAGGTCTGTTAGGAAACAGTGCTGGTTTTCAAGAAGCTGGTATACATGTGCTTGGATGGCACCTAGTTGTATAATAAAAAAAATGAAATAAATAGTGTTGCGATACAATATTTAGGGTATGTACCGATGTACCCTCTGTACCAATGAGAACTCCAATTAGTACATAATCGAGACTAGAGCCTTTATGTGATAATTATACGTACGATGATAATGTAATGTAAAGCCTGGGGAGTTATTAAAGTTCTAATGACGTTCTTTATTGTTTCGTGTTTCACAACCAATGAGTCGGATCAAATCAATTCAATTTTACTTCACTTTTAAATAATTTTACACGATTAATTTAATTCAAACTAACCGACTGTTAGGGAAGTAGATTTAATTGAGAAGAACCAGCAGGAAACTCAGCTACTTTTTATAAGGATTCGATTATACATTTAATTTATCTACAACTTGAGTTATATATATAGAAATATATAAGCGTTCTTTGATTCGAGATCACCCAGTGGTTAGAACGCGTAAATCTTAACCGCTGAAAGCGGGTTCAAACCAAGGCAAACATCATTGAATTTTCATGAGCTTAATTTGTATTATTTCATCTCGAGCTCGGCAGTGAAGGACAACATCATGAATTTTAATTAAATTCAGCACAATATATATTCACCAGGAGTATCGTGGTGGAATGAGCTTCAAACCTCCTTGTCAAAGAGAGAGGAGGCTTTAGTCCAGCGGTGGGATATTTACATCCTATTACTGTACTATCTACAACTTTATTAAGTACTGATTCTGCGATTTGTAAGAAAGCGTGGAGTTCTTATATATTAATTGCATTAGAGGACATGTCAATTATGCACTTGTTTTGACTTTGTATTTCATTTGAAAAAACTCTACTAACGGTATATAAATGTAGATATACGTCGAAAACTACATTCACTATTTTTTTTTAGAATCAGTAGTAGGCACGCAATACCTAGCTAGCTACCAAGTTGTATGTTAAGAAGTCGGGACGCGAAATCTCTTCAGTAAATGTTTGAGTTGCTCTCGTCGCGAGGGTCATTTGAAAAAGTCCGACCGCGTCGTCTATTGAACTTTCACCGATTTCTCTCTTAATGATAAAATTTTTAAAAATCTCTCAATAAATTTCTCGTCATTATGTATTAATAATTATTGTATAAGTGGTAGTTCAAGATCGTTATATATTAAAATGATGAACTAAAATTCAAACTAATTTTTTTTTATTGAAACAAGCCTTCCTTATGTTCGCGAGTGACAAGTTTTTTTAAGAAAAATATTTAAATTATTTTTATTTCACAATTGTTATCGTCGTATGGTCTCAATTGGACCAAAATAATATTGGATAAAACATACCCATAAATGGCGGAAGAAGTCCACCTTCTCCTAAAATCTAGAGGCCTAAGCCCAGCTGTGGAACATTCACAGTCTATTCTTTTATTTGACCTTTTTATTTATTGCTATATCTGCTTTTGACTCTCAATATGGTTTCCAAAAGGTCTCTAATAATATTTTTTACGGACAGAAGAGCCCAATTCCACCCCTAAATAAAATTTAGTTCGTGACATTCTAGCTATTGCAAAGAAATGACGACCGTCTTTTATAATTTAACTAATATTTTCTATCTTCGTTTTATTGTTATAATTTATTTTATTAAAATTTTGAAAAGTTGTAAAATTATTTTAATGAAGATAATTATTTTAATGACCTTTGCGGCTCTATAGTTTAATTTCAAACCGAATTTTATCATAAATCTTATTGATTACGAGAAGGTAATATAACTTTAATCAAGTCATATATTTATTGACAGAAACATCAGATAAATGAATAATCTATCATATCATTGTGTATACACATTGGTAGGGTTTTGTGTTTAGTGTTATTGAGTCTGGGCTTATCAGATATTCTTGTTGCATTCTGGTTTGAAGGGTGATTGAGCCAGTGTAACTACTTATCATTATTGTCAAGAGACATAACATCTTCGTTACCAAGGTTGGTGGCGCATTGGTGACGTAAGAAATGATTAATAATACTTACATCGCTAATGTCTAATGGGCGCTGGTGACCATTTATAACATCAGGTGACCCATTTGCCCGTCGCCAAAGTTTGTCGAATATCTATTCGAGTATTTTATTCGTTACTTTTTTATTTATAACTGAATTAATGACATAGCAAATAGCTTAACTGAACTTAATCAACCTAATCAAAAGTTTATATTGACAGAATTGCGAGAATGCTCCGTCAATTAAACTGGTTTTCCAATTAATTAAATAGAATTTGTGATGTTTGCTGTTATTAATGGACATAATATACATCTTACATCAATAAACAATTGTAAATATTTTTCTTAACAAACTCGAAACTGACCGCAGAGAACGATGGTAAAATGTCATAAAATGAAACGACATCGACTATAACAAATATCACATATCAAATAGTCATGAAATATCAAAATAATTGAATTACGAATTCACTTCTAGAATATCACTGCTGATCTTACAAGTAAGTTATGAGGACATTAAATGCTATCGAAAATATCAAATATAACGTAATTTAGATTGAATAATGTTAATAACGTAAACATGACCCTTATCTCGACGCCATGCATCATTTTCTCGTCATTCGCTTATCGAGAGCTATCGCGCTTTCCTCAACCGAAGCAGGCGCGTAAACACTGTGTACCGGTTCACATATACACGCATATATGCATATACACAGATACAAGTATGGTGAGTGGTCGAAATTATCCAAATTATTTTGGAAACGTATGTATGACGGTACCTTTTGATTTTTTATTTATTTATTTATTCTAGGAAGGTATGTATGTCAATGTCTTTGACAAGGTGTAATAAGTATTATTCAAAGCAAACATTATGCAATTAGTTGAGTCCAAAAATATGCTTTCAAAAATTTATTCAGTCAAAGAAGCTAAAACAAAATTTGAAACTCGTAACTAGGAAATTCGATTTCAAAGTAGCGGAGTAAGATTTGTTATCAATTCGTATAAATCGTGCCATCTTGTGACATCTAAATCAATTAGCGAGCGCGTTGATATCATTTGATTACCGACAGATGGCGCTGATTTGATCAAACATGGAACCAACTTCGTAAGTTCGCGAGCGAGAATTGCCGCCCGATAGAAACGACTAATTCGATTTTAAGTGTTTGAAGATTTATTATGAAAGGATAAATGATTTATACGGTTTACAGTAGATACGATTAAACATCAGATAATGCAATAGAGTTTGTTTATTCTCTGATAAAATTAGAACATTTTTTAAAGAAATTCATAAACAAATTAGGAGCATAGCTACGTTACGATACATTTAAAACATTCCTTAAGAATTTAGGAACAGAAGCGAATGTATGGAATTCTATAACATTACACTACCAGATTTACGACCAAGACACAATAAGCATTTTACGTGTACTTCGTGGTCATATATTTACTAATAATTCTATTTTAAATATTCTGTTATAACTTTCACTACTACACCTGCCTTCTTGGACGTATTGCTGTTAATATTCTTATATTATTTTTTGGTATAACAGGTGTAGGCTACGCGATATGCATGATCGACATCTACATGGGTATGTATTACAACACCATCATCGGCTGGGCGGTATATTATCTGATAGCGTCGCTGGCATCAATCAACTCCGTACTACCCTGGACCAGCTGTGACAATGAGTGGAACACGCCTCTTTGCATGCCCGTCACCTCGCCACAGATCAACCCCAATTCTTCAACACCTGCTAAGGAATTCTTTGAGTGAGTGCCTTTTTATTTGTTTTGGACTTTGAGCTATAATTAATCATTCTCTAATTTACGACTTTCTTTATAAGATTATATGTATTCTAGGTTTATTAAGTTATTATATGTTCCATGATTATTTAATAATTGATGAATTGTTAAATTCTCTTGTGATTAGAATTGTAAATACTTATTATTAATGAACAAAATTATTTTCAATCAGGCGCAACGTCCTGGAACAACAAAGATCAAACGGGCTGGATGATATGGGACCTATTAAGCCATCTCTAGCGCTTTGTGTCTTTGGGGTCTTCGTTTTGGTATACTTCTCGCTGTGGAAAGGCGTCAGAAGCGCTGGAAAGGTAAGTTCAGATAAAGTTTCACTTAGTTATATTGAATTATCTTCATTTCATAATGCAATTATATATTGTTATAAAAAGTATCTTATAAAATTAAAATTATTTTATGTAAAGACGGAAAGGAAGGAAGGTTTTTATATATGTAGAAAATATGCATAAAAATATCCATGATTCAGAAGTTCAGTCAAATTATAAAAAATAATATATAAATGCTGTTTGCATTGAATATAATATCGAAATGTCGACTGTAAGTATTCATGCCAATATGTGACATCAGTAGACTGTTCTTATTCAAATGCTTTTACCTGTACTAGGTGGTATGGGTTACGGCGTTAGCACCGTATGTGGTCCTGCTGATTCTACTCGCAAGGGGAGTAACTCTACCAGGTGCAACTGAAGGCATCCGCTACTACCTTACACCAGAATGGCACAAGTTACAGAACTCAAAGGTGAAAAAAGTTTTTCATATTCATATACACCTAACTATAATTAACTTAAAAAATATAAGACTACCTAGTTGATCTAGTGGCTAGTTTATTAGGCACGAAGTCCTGGATTGAACCACGGGTCCATAAAAATTATTGCATTCATCTATCTAGGAGGACACTATTATCAATAAATATATAACTGATCGTTCTAATTAATTTCTATACCACTTTTCTTTATCACAATGAATAAATTATTTGTTTTTCCCAGTTTTACGGTACGTTTATCGAATTCATTATTTGATTCAAACGTGCTATTTTATTACATTCAGGTATGGATTGATGCGGCTTCCCAAATCTTCTTCTCTTTGGGCCCAGGCTTCGGGACGCTGCTAGCATTGTCAAGCTACAACAAATTTAACAACAATTGCTACCGCGACGCGCTTATTACATCCTCCATCAACTGTCTTACTAGTTTCCTGGCTGGCTTCGTCATCTTCTCTGTTCTAGGGTATGCTGTTCAAGATATTTCTTGGTTCTGGTTTATCACATTATCGTCATATATAATTTGATTACTATTAGCGATACTTGTGTTATTATTGTCACAACATCATCAGTCATCATCTTAACGGCTATATTTTTTTTATCACGCATTAGTTTTGAATATTTGAAATAGGATTATAAATTTACTTACACTTTTTTCGTGCACATATACGAGTAATTCAACAATTTTAACATTTTATATCTGCAGTTACATGGCGCACGTGCAAAACAAGAGCATCGAAGAAGTAGGTCTAGAGGGCCCAGGTTTGGTATTCATCGTGTACCCTGAAGCCATCGCCACTATGACCGGTTCCGTGTTCTGGGCCATCATCTTTTTCCTCATGCTGATCACCCTGGGACTTGACAGCACTTTCGGTGGTAAGATTAATTGATAATTTTAAACTCTGCTTATATATAAATTATATAATAATCGAGATGTATACAGTTACAGGGTATGTTTTACTTTCCAAAAATCGTTAATTTCGATTATGTCGGTATGATATTTGAGTTTATTGTCTTAAAAATAATATAATCGTTAGGAATTGAAGTTTCAATTTATTTTATTATTAATAATATTACCTTTGCTCACAAATCATTGATTAAGTTTGCGGAGAAACTTGACGTTAGCTTATTCCTCCACATTGTTTATTCTTTTTTTCTTATAACATTACATAAAATTATCATCAGTAATAGCCTGTGAATGTCCCACTGCTGGGCTAAGGCCTCCTCTCCCTTTTGAGGTAAAGGTTGGGAGCTTATTCCACCACGCTGCTCCAATGCGGGTTTCAATGAAATTCGACAATGCAGGTTTCCTCACGATGTTTTCCTTGACCGTCAAGCACGAGATGAATTATAATAACAAATTAAGCTCATGAAAATTCAGTGGTGCTTGCCCGGATTTGAAGCCACGATCATCGGTTAAGATTCACGCGTTCTTACAACTGGGCCACCTCGGCTTTTTTATTATCATATATTTACTTAAATAATATGTTATAGGCTTAGAAGCAGTGACGACCGCCCTGTGTGATGAGTACCCTCGAGTACTCGGCCGGCACCGGGAGATATTTGTAGCGTTTCTATTGCTCTTTATATACATCTGTGCTCTACCAACCACCACATATGTAAGTAAAATATTTTTTAAGCGTTTAGAAGTAAAAATTCTTTAGGACCAAAGAAGAAACTTTTCAGGGTCCGGTTGTCCTTTACTCAATTTTTTGTTTCACAGATTTGAACCAGTATAGTTTCTCAGTACAAAATATTTAAGATCTCTTACATGTTTGACACTAGTGAAGGGCCAGTATATACTCGCGAAGGTTAATAAGTATTTATTACCAGATGGTAACACTCGACCTTAAAATGCGTTATAGGTCGATTGTCACGTTGTACCATGTTTCTATGTATATGTAAAATATCAGACGCACAAATAGAAGTTTACTTCTATTATCAATGATTTTTCGATCTCTATAGTAATTTTTTTTTTTGTTTTCATAATGAAAGAGCCTATGAGCCTATCTTAGAAATCGCAATAAATAATGTTTGTAGGTAGATGTGCAACAGAAAACAAAATGATATTACATCCGTTTGAAAAATATATTATATGTTAAAATCAATATAATATAGTAATTACTAAATTTATATCTTCGTATATGTTTAGTTTCAATTCAAAAGTACGGTTGTATAACTCATACCGGACAAAGAACCCAGTAACGTTGACAGTTTACGACAGGGTTAGCGATTTACGGCTAACCTCGTAATGATATTTAAAAAAACCTCCCTAGTAAGAGTTTTAAACGCAAAGTCACATTTGCGTTAACTAAAGACTTATGTGAAGATCGCATTATATCTATATCTATTAAATTGTTTTTCTTTTTTTATCTATTACAGCACGAATAGATTTGTCTTAAAGTTATCTTTAGTTACATCAAAAAAAAAAAAAATAGAGCGATCGAACATATTTGTTTGTGTTTGTCTGAACCACGCTAGTGACACGCTGTGCCAGGACTTCTTCTAAAACCAATTATTTCCAATATTTTCCTATAGTAAAATTATAAACATAAATGAAGCACATGAAAATTTAGTTGTGCTTGCCTGGATTTGAACCTGCGATCATTGGTTAAAATTTACACGTTCTAACTACTGGGCTATTGGCTCTTAATTACTAATTAAAATGACTAACATTAAGCAAGTGTAATATAATGTTGAATAAATCATTTTAATTTGATTTGATGATAATGTCCTCTAAGAACAGCCAGCTGCACAGGAAATACGATAATTCGCAACTACACAAACGCGGGTGCAACTGCACTCGCATTTCTTAAAAGAACAACCCAATAACCTTATGTTCGCGATTCAAACCCAGGACCTATTATTCTGCAACCTTATATACTATCCACTATATCAATGAGGTACTCCTAATAAAATATATAATATAGATATATCTTATTAACAAAGTTATATGTTCACTTATATAAAAATAACCCCAACGACTGGCCGTTTAATCTCAAAAACAAATACTAAATGTATTCAATAAATTACTGGTGCGTTATCAGCCACCAGGGTTGGAGGCGAGAATGTATTCCGTTGCATTATTCATCTCGCACTTAGAGGAATGACCAGGCGATGTGTAGCAAACTAAGAGTGTATTTAGTGGCTACTCCGTTTTCGTTTTATTTAACAGAACTTTTATCGTCCTATATTTTATGTCTACATATGAATCAATATATAAATAAAGCATAAGTAAGTTCTTTGACACTTTGAGAGATTATACTTTTTTCTCAGTAATTTAATATACAATGTAATCAGCTTATGGGATGACACTGACCCCTAAAATACGGTTCTTCGTAGTGTGCGTATCTTTGAATGTATGTACAAAATACTTTATTTGATTATATATATAATATTTTAATTAATATTTATGAATATTATACAATAAAAAACAAAAATAACCCGCCAACTTTCTATCGCCGGTTCTTCTAAGGTATTTTAATTTCCGAACCGACGGTACATTTTTCTTTGACTATAAAAAAAATTTAAAAAAAAAAGACTTAAAAATTTTTTTATACAAATGAAATTTCTTTGCTAAAAGTAGCATATATTTTTTTAATTTCAAACTATAGTTTGTAAAAATTATATTATATATATATAATATAATTTTTACTAAAAGTAAAGTATATGATCGTAATGCTGTTTTAGGGCGGCGTGTATTTAGTTGACCTTCTAAACGTCTACGGCCCGGGGCTGGCGATCCTGTTCGTGGTGTTCGCGGAGGCGGCCGGTGTGTGCTGGGTGTACGGCGTCGGACGCTTCTCCGAGGATGTGCAGAGCATGCTCGGACACAAGCCTGGATGGTTTTGGCGGGCATGTTGGTCTTACATTAGGTAAAGTCTATCTCATTACTTTTTTTTTAATTAAAATGAGCAAATGTACAAATGGGTCATATTATTATTAATGATTACCACCTACAAAGATATTAACTGAAATACTACACTAAAAATACTAACCATAGCTTACATTGTCAATGCAGCATCAACAAGTATTAAGATAATTTTTTTATATATGGTAGTGGTAAGTGGTGGTGGAGTCCAAACACGACGACGGCCGGTACAATCGGGAAGAATGTTCTGCACTAGCCATCCCGGTCTGCAAGATGCATCTTAACGCCTCTATTATTATTATATGATACATATATTATAATATTATAATATAATGTATGAACCTGTATTTACATTGGCTTACTTTACCAAGGGGCACAGCAATATAAATATTGCCGGTTAGCGTTTAGATGTGAGTGACTTCATAGTAATTAAGATTATACTAAGTTTAAAAAGAAATACATTTTTAAACAGACTTTTATATGTATACGTTGGTATAGCAGATCGCTTAATTATGTAAGCTTAAAAAAGTACTATCTATAATTTGGGACCTCCATTAAAACAACCTAAATGAAATATCTCTTTCAGTCCCGTATTCCTGCTGGTGCTGTTCGTGTTCTCGGTGCTAGCCCACGAGGAGATGCTCGGAGGGGAATACGTGTTCCCGCGCTGGTCCATCCGCGTGGGCTGGCTTATGACTGGCACTACCGTCTCTTGCATACCGCTTTACTTCATTTACAAGCTGCTGATCACTCCTGGCACTTGTATCAATGTGAGTATTCTGATACTGACTGCCTCGATGGTCTACTGGCTAGATATTATAGATATAGAGTGGCCGCCGACCCGGAGGGCCTGGGTTCAATTCCCAGATCCGGCCAATAAAATGTTATTGGGTTTCTTTCCATCTTTCATATTAACAAAAAAGGTATTTGTTCAGTAACATATTAACAAACATTGTGGAAAAACATAATTAAAACTTTGAAGTGTAAATAAATTAAATATACATAAACACATAATTGTAATTCGTAACGTTAATTTCGTTGTGTATATTTTTTTATTCTTATATATATTCCGATTTGTTTATAAAAAGTAACTTTACTTCAAAAAGTTACTTGACGTCAATAACTTTTTAAATATGTTTTCTAAATGAATTTATATTTATATAACGGAATATATATGGAGCAGCGTGGTAGTATAAGCTCCAAAACCTTCTCCTCAAAAGGAGAGGAGGCCTTAGCCCAGCAGTGGGACATTAACAGGCTGTCACTGTGTTATATAACGGAAAGAAATAACTAGGAGTCAATTCTACTAACAAATTGACATTATTGCAATCGAATCGAAACGCAATCGTTGCTGTTTTTCTATTTTACTAACACGATTCAGTTTCGATTGGTAAAAGTTAGATCGGAATTGAATCGGGAATGTATCGTTAACATTATAAATTAGTAGATTTGGCTCTCTGATTGATTTTCGTCGAACTAAATTATTGTTACATAGCACCATAACTTCAAATTATTCTCGATTTTTATAGCGACTCAAGACTATCATACGCCCGGTGGAAACTTCCATACCACCAGCCGACCACGCGCTTTGCAGTCTGTGACCTGACCGCCTCACCACTCAAAGCTACCCACTACAAACGAAACCACCCACCATCGAATGGCTTGTTTAGATATTCGTATAACCCAAAAATAGTGACGTATAAGATTTGTCAACTTATTACTCTTACCTAAACCTTAAACATTTAGTGGACTATAAATAATGGGTATTCATGCTACCGATATTATAAATCTATAATTATAATAAAGAAACTTACCGGCCAGGACAGTCAGTTTCGTTCAGGCATATACGGATTCGGACCAACATGGCATTTGCTTGCCTAACGTTAGGTCTTGAAGTCGTAACGTTTTACAATAAAGACGAATATTTTATTGTATTTAGGATAAATTAAACGTTGAAATGTTTACGTTAGTGAATATAATTGTTTATGAAATATAATCATACATGTGTTCCAGTAACTTTAGAGAACGCTTGGATGCTTGAGCTTTGGATACTTATATAATAATAAGTAAATGTTATATTTAGATAAAGGTTATATATGCTCATCACGAACAAACATTTCTAGGTAATGTTTTAAATAAAATTAACATGTCGTTGAATAGCACAATGTACATATTATGAAAATTTTATGAAGTGTTTAATACATACCTACATATATAATAGCTTTAAATTATATTTAAACTTAGTATATGAATCGTACGGGTCTTCAAGGGCAACATTTTAAATAATGGACCTAAAATCTCCAATTGAGATAACCTGTTTCATTTAATATTAGTAAATGATATTATATTGAATTATTTAAAATTAATAAATGTATTGAGTAGTATATTATATAATGAAATATATCATTAAATGTTGTATGAAGTAGAAAATCTTTTACTTATTTAATAAAAAAAACATACTCATTACATAATAACATATTATAAATGCAAGTATATAATAGGATTTTATGAAGCATAGGTTAAAGAACTTTAAAACGTTTCT
This sequence comes from Nymphalis io, assembly GCF_905147045.1. NCBI lineage: Eukaryota > Metazoa > Arthropoda > Insecta > Lepidoptera > Nymphalidae > Nymphalis > Nymphalis io. Next base: position 11,860,950 of record NC_065902.1, read on the forward strand.
AGAAAGTAACAACGAACGTGTAGTTGTGTACATATATAATGTGTGTATTACTTGTATATAAGTAACACGAAATGCTGGTCAGACTATAATTATAAATTGTATACTAATTAATTTCAATCAAAGAATAATTTATTCGCTTTATATAGTATATTTAATTTATGCTCGACTTAACCGCTTAATAATGTAATATTTATTTAAGTATATTTTAATACATTGTAACATTTCTCCATTCCAGGGCAATGAATGAAGAAATGACATTATTAAAATACATAACAATCGATATTTACATATTTTATTATTATAACCACTTGTAATAGGTAAATTATAATAACATAAAGTTTAGCTTTGCGATTATTGTATATCGTTAATCGGCACGGCCATTATTTTAGCTTACTTAGTATATTGTAGCATATTAAGTTTTAAGATAACGCTTTTTATGTAATCCGTGTTGTAGTATATTGATGTTAGCATCTTTAACAAAATTCTACTTGTTATTGTACGTAGACAGTAACACGATTTACTTTTTAATATTTTCTTGTTTAACATACCATTATCTAAATTGAAAACTGTCATTCTTATTTCGAATTTTTTAACGGTTTTTCTGTATCAAAACCGTTACCATTTTCGTGTTTTCACTAGAATTATAAAAAAAAACATATGTTAAATCCCTTATCATATCTTAAATTTCGTGTAGTCTGTGCTGTGTTTTTATATAAAATAAAAAAAAAGTTCATATACCCACAATCGGTGTTGACAAAATTCTAATCGTTTATCTGCTGTTATTATTCGTTTTTGTATATCTTAATTAAATGTTTAGGTATCCTTGCATAATATGTAGATTATTGTCGTGTGGTTTATCTATTATTAATAAATTACAAATGGATAGACAGGCCTGTGTCAGCCATTACAGGTCCGTCTGGACATTTGTTTATAAGAATCGTGGTTTTATTTATATCATTAATTTGGAAGTTTATTTAGCAATTTTACTACGAGCCTAAGTGTTGTCACAACACAAATATAGTATATGAATTAAACCTACAACCGTTTTTAATTACTCGTGTTCTATCCATCAAATCATTTCAGTACACTTCGCTATAACTACTTAAAACAACACTGGCGCTTTTTTGTAAATCGGATATTCAATTGTCATTACTTATGTATATTTTTTTATTATTATTTATTACTAAGTTTCCATAACGATACTCATAACAACTCACAGTCAATGCCTTTTAAAAAATCTAAAAGAAGGTCAAATACAAAACCATCTAGTTTTGACGTGTCTCCTGTCACCAAACCTTAAAAAACTATGACAAAATGTTAAATTGTTAGCGTAAAATTTTAAAATTAATAAAGTCTAAGCTTGACGAGATGTGTCCATGACATTCTTGTTAAAAATGATAAAGCAAAGAGATACGGAAACTCGACACCGGCCTATGTATGGCGGGAAAAACTGTAAGCTTCAATACACATTGCGTGAGTGATAATTGGCAATATAACATTACATTCATCATCATCGTCATCATCGAAAATCTCTTGCACGTATCCCATTTATTTTATAATTTATCTCCATTTTTTGTCACATCCTTAGCTACCCCTACCTAATTATCTCGCACGCAGCATATCCTTGTTTTTTCATTCATCTTCTACTCTTAATAAAACATTGATTCCTCCCCATAATATTAGCTTAGAATGATAGAGTTAGCTTTCACATCACAATACCGTTCAAATTTCCTTTTGCAAACTGTCACAAATTATTTGTTTATTTATTGAAATAAGAAACACCTTCGGCTTATACACAATACAAACAAAAAAAAAATAGGCTATAGAAGGGTATAGTGATACACAATATCAATCTCTATTTTTTTACCTATTTTGAATTTTCGAAATACATAATTATAAAGACGTTAGTTCAATGAAGTTTTCGCATTCTGTTCCAAAATCAAGTGTTAACATTTTGGCTGAATAGAGTATTTGGTTAAAAATGTATATTCTTTTCAGAATCTATACGAATACCAGTTAGAGTCAATAGCGAAATGGCTGAGCTGCAACGGGGAGGCTTGGGGGATGGGCCCGACAATAGTGTTCGCGAGCGCCGCAGCACTTTTCCTATACAACGAGCTGCAGGCGACCGTCTTCATAGCTGGCGACCACGCGCACGTTTCGCTGCTAGAGAAGACCCTCGTTGTCAGTGCACAGGAATTCTTTCGATTGCCCTTGATACTTTTCTAATTCTAACACTTTATTGCGACGAGTAAATGTGCACCTAGAAGTTTTTGAATCCTTTTTGATTATTTTTTTTACATTGAAATTCAAACACGTATAAACATTTTATTGCGCTCTAGATTTTACCCGCGTTTGAGGGGAGGGGGCAAGTGTTAGGTACATAGGTTAAGTCAGAGTATAAGCTGTATCTATTCCAAATTTCGTTCAAATCGGCTTAGTAGTTTTTGCGTGAAAGAAAAAATCCGTCCATTTATTCTTACAAAGTTTCGCGTTTATAATATTAGTATGACTAATTCGCAGCCAACCACCTACATTGTAACGTTAATGGCATATATCATATGGGTAATATTACATATTAATATCCAACGTATGGATGGGTTGGAAGCCTAACCAGATTAGAATAATATAACTTTTTTTATATCTAATGGTAGGGATCATTAGGTATTAAAAAAAAACTAAAGAATTGAGCTCGCAGCATCGAAAACCTCTGACTTGAATTCAGTTTATTGAGTGATGGAATAAAAAATCACAAAATATTTGTAATATTGCCACCTAATTAGAAAACTTTTATTTACTACTAGTCGTCAATGATCGTCGGAATGTTGGCCCTGATGGTCCATCTCTGGGTGTGCTCGATGCGCTTCTTTCAATACTACCTGGACACCCTTATTAAGGACGTAAGTGGTCTTGAATTAGGTTCATCTTATTCTCTATACATATATATACAAATGAACATTTTACTTGGTGACAGGGCTTTGTGCAAGCCCAACTGGGTAAGCTCACCATTCACATATTCTATCGTTGAGCAGCAATACTTATGTTGTTGCAGCAATGTTATGTTCCGGTTGAAGAGGTGAGTGAGCCAGTGTAACTGCAGGTACAAGGGACATAACATCTAAGTTCTCAATAAAAAGAGCTTATATTAATTAATATTCAAATAATGTATGCCTTTTTTTATTTTTTCAATGAAAAATAGAGACTTATCTGGTTAATTCTCTAAAACATTCTCACCACAGAGTCCCAGCATACTGTTAGAGTTAACGACGGCGGGACTACTGGGTCAAACGGAAATAGTTCCTCTGGGTCCATTAACCAGGTTCTTGAAGCAGCAGCAGCCTCAGATCCACATCACCGTCTGCTGGTTCCTGTCGCTCTGCTACGCGGATTACGTGAGGAAACATTACTGTCAGAGGTTCAATATGCCTTACCTGGAGCAGTGGTTGGTAATATGGAAAAAAATGTTCTATGATTTTAACAGTAGTCACTTGAAGTAGCATAATCTGTATTAAAAAGTATTGATTTCGTTTTTTTATTTACTAATACAAATTAGCTTTGTTTAGAACATGAAATAGTTTAGAAAATTAGCTAGCAGACTGTATAGTTTCCTAAAGAAAAAAATAATTATAAATAAAATGGATTAATAAAACTTTTCTGTTATTTTACATTAGTCTTGCTTGACGGTTAGGATCATCGTGATGAAACTTTCATATACCTAGGTATATAATTATCAACCATAATGTAGCGTATACAGCGTATTTAGAAGGTTTAACTACGCTTTTCTGCTTATGTATTATTGTTTCTATCGGTATTTAGGCTTTGTTTATACAATTATACGCTATTTATGTATTAATTGTCACCGAGTTAATTGTCATAGACCTTATTCAGACGTAGCCTTAAGGTGGACTGACAGTGGTCTTATATGGAGTTGGAGTTATCTTATATGAATATTTTAAAGATTTAGAGATATTCCTAACACTTGAGAATTTCTCTAATTGACCTTTCCCTGCTGGTCAAGTAAGGAATGTAATGATATATATGTTAATGTCTAAGTAGTTTTGTAATACATTATCTACATTTTTAACTGCCAATAATTACTATCTCCTTTAATATGTAAATAAAATAAAGAATAACAAGGCAACACTATTGTATATTTGTATTATTATCACAATTATTCTTTACTCTTATACCTACGTAGATCCCTTAATTTCATATATAATATGTTTCTTTTTTTATATAGAATAGGAAGGCGGACGAGCATATATGGGTAACCTGATGGTAAGTGGTCACCAACGCCCATAGACATTGGCATTGTAAGAAATGTTAACCATAGCTTACATTACCAATGCGCCACCAACCTTGGGAACTAAGATGTCATGTCCCTTGTGCCTGTAATTACACTGGCTCACTCACACTTCAAACCGGAACACAACAATACCAAGTACTGCTGTTTTGCGGTAGAATATCTGATGAGTGGATGGTACCTACCCAGACGAGCTTGCACAGAGCTCTACCACCAACCAAGTACATATTAATTACGTTTATGCTGTCCGGCATAGACTCTACTCATACATAGCCATATGACGTATTCTCAAATAACAAAGGTACCTATTCATACAATATTTTGATGTAGGCAGGAACTTATTTATAATAATTTACGTTATTATAATGTTTCTTTAAAGTGTTAACATAAAACAGGCAGGCAGAATTGCACGAGCGCGCAACGCACGGCGTCAACAGCACCATAGAGAAGGTGAACAGTTTGGTGTGCGCGGCGCGCCGCCGCCTGAGGGGGTACACGCGCACCCCGACCAGTGACGCGCACACGTATGTAATACGATATACGTAATAATATAATAAGTCTTCTCGATTGAAACGATCTTTTAAAGATCTAGATTACAACGTTAAATATAATATATATATATATATATATATATATATATATATATATATATATATATATATAAGCAAAATACGACTCATCACGAGATCTCTAAACTATCCGCGCGATTGACTTGATATTTGTCAGAGTTACTCCTTCCGACGTAGACGCTCACTAAGTACACGTGCGTAGCAGGGACGATTGGCTAGTATATTATCTAGGTACACAAGTACTCGCTCTCATAATCCGATAGGACGGTTATCTGAAACGAACGAAAGACTGACAGCTTCCTGATTGCTACTGAGATTTTTTTGACACAATAAATTTATTACGGGCCCGACACGAGGTCTGTTCCTGTCATTAAGTCTGAGTTTTTCACATTTAGACAAGAATTCCTGCTTCCCCCTTCCTTCTTAAGTCCACGCGAGCTGGTTCTCGATGTCACCGCCTAACTGTGACATCAATTCCATCGCGAACAAAGAAATTTGGCAACTCCTTTCTTTGTCGCACTTCCAAAAAATGGAATTCCTTACCAGCTCACGTGTTCCCCTCCTCTTACAACCCGGGTTCCTTCAAACGAGGCGTGAAGAGGCATCTTGCGGGCCGGCAAGGCGAAGGCGGCTAGTGCAGAACGTTTTTCCCGTCTGTACTGGCCGTCGTCACGTTTGGACTCTACTACCACTTACCATCAGGTGGAGTAGAGTCATTTGCCCTCCCGGCGAATATAAAAAAAAAAAAAAAGAAACTTGAAAGAAGCTATAGTGATAAAGTTGTTAACTAGAGTGAGAGCGCATGCTCGAAGCGGCCGTCGGTGGAGATCGGCCGAGTCCAGAAGCGTGACGCACGGGGAGCACCGCTCGTCTGTCAGTCCAGCCCAGCCACGGCCGAAGCCATTGAGAAACTCAGAACGTACATTGCGGTAAATTAAAATTAAAAAAGTACTTATTGGTAGGACTTTTTGCAAGCCCATAGGTACCACCCACTTATCACGTATTCTACCGCACAAACAGCAATATTTAGTACAATACTAAGTATTGCTGTTTGGCTGTAAGAAAAATGTTATTAAAAAGATAACTAGCGACCGACCCGTTGTTACCAGACAGGTTATTGTAAATTATATTGCAGTATTTATATATTTGTCTTGTACGTTAAAGAATATTGTTATTATAAGTTTACATATTCGAGAGTAATGGACTGATAGTTAGAGTTATATGTTCCTTTTTAGCTTTTATTTCTTGTTTTGTCAAATATTAGTTATCCTATTGAGAGGATCTCTCCTTTCGAAAAAACCATTCGATGCTTATTTCATAACATTGCTTCAATGCGGGTTGGTGATACGCAAGTGGCAGATATTCATCGAACACAAGCAGATTTACTCGCGATGTTTTCATTAACCAATCATGCGATAAATTATAAGGGTGGTAGGGCTTTGTGCAAGCCCGTCTGGGTAGAAACCACCCATTCATCAGATATTCAACCGCAAAACAGCAGTACTTGTTATTGTTGTGTTCCGGTTTGAAAGGTGAGTGAGCCAGTGTAATTACAGGCACAAGGGATATAACATCTTAGTTCCCAAAGTTTGTGGCGCATTGGCGATATAAGCGATGGTTGACATTTCTTACAATGTCTATGGGCGTTGGTGACCAATTACCATCAGGTGGCCCATATGCTCGTCCGCCAACTTATACTATAAAAAGAAATAATTAAAGCACATAAAAATTAAGTAGTGATAAAAATTACGCGTTTTAATCACTGGGCCATTTCGTCTCCGCCTTTCATAGTCCACACTTGTACAATTTAATTTTCTTCCATTTTTTGTAAGATTTAATTACACAAACATTTCACGTTCTAAAAACGTAACAGAAATTTCACCCACTAACTGTTGTGAATATCAAGTGGTTTTTGAGATCAAAAGGAAACTTAGCGCACAAACATCGTTGTTTTTTCTTTTTCTTTAACCTAAATTTGTCATTTCACGTGCAACGCTCTATGAGCTACTCTTAAAGCATTCTGAAAGATATTTTCCAACTTACCTGACCTACATACACTTATTGTGTTTTATTTACTTGTTAATACTTGGCTTCTTTGATACTTATTCCAGAATTATTCTACAGTTAAATAAGCTTGATTAGCTTATTTGTGTTATGTAAAAAAAATTCTAATATTGTTTTCTTATGACATTTAAGATAGATATAGCTGTTGAATTGCATATTTAATAAAATAGTATTTAAATACCACTGGTCACTGATGGTAGGGCTTTGTGAAAGCTCGTCTGGATAGGTTCCACCCACTCATCAGATATTCTACCGCAAAACAGCAGTACTTGGTATTGTTGTGTTCTGGTTTGATTGGTGGGTGAGCCAGTGTAATTACAGGCACAAAGGACATACCATCTTAGTTCCCAAGGCTGGTGGCGCATTGGCGGTGTAAGCGATGGTTGACATTTGTTTCAATACCAATGTCTTTGTGGGTTGGTGACCACTTACCATCAGTTGTCTTATATGCTCGTCCATCTAACTATTCTATAAAAAAAACCCTCAGCATTCCCTCACATTCACTGGTGGTAGGGCTTTGTGCAAGCTCGTCTGGGTAGGTACCACCCACTCATCAGATATTCTACCGCAAAACAGCAATACTTGATATTGTTGTGTTCCGGTTTGAAGGGTGAGTGAGCCAGTGTAATTACAGGCACAAGGGACATAAAATCTTAGTTCCCAAGGTTGGTGGCGCATTGGATATGTAAGCGATGGTTGACATTTCTTACAATGCTAATGTCTAAGAGCGTTGGTGACCACTTACCATCAGGTGGCCCATATGCTCGTCCGCCTTCCTATTCTATAAAAAAAAAAAAAAAAAACTGTTTCAGGAGACACGATGTTGCTGCAGCAGTGCGTCGGACGCCCGCGAATGTGTTTCTTGCACTTCACTCCGTCCAAAGAGTACGGTCTGAATTATATTTTGGTTTAAATAAAAACAGATAACGTTTTGTACAAAACTAATAAATGTCTCTTAAGCAAATTACTTTTTTGTTTATTTACATAATTATTAGAAAGCCAACGTAATATACAATGAGTGAGCGTTTTCTTTTTATTTTAATTAAAGCCGAAGCCTTAAAGTTTAACAATAATTATTATAATGAAAGAAAATATTGTATAAAAACAAACGTCATGTATATACGACAAGGTATATGTGAAACTTCGAAATCAATGGATATTGAAATAATTTATAATTACCTACTCACCAAAATAGAAATATGACATAAATTAAATAAAAATACTATTTCGTTAATATATATATTTTTTGTAATAATATATGCATATTTACACAAGGAATTAGGAAGAGGCGGGGAGAGGCGTGACGGCATAAAAGAGCGTCATGCCATTGTCCGTCGCGGCATACGACTCATTTACTCCTGAATAATAATAGATGTTTAACATCGAAGATATAAAATAAACCTGAATTATCACGTAACATATATACTTAATATTATTAATGCGAAAATAACTCTATTTGTCTTTTACACTTTTGGGGCTAAACCTGTATAGGGTGTTCACATAAGCATCTATTTTGTGTAACTGAACTCAATGTTAAAATATGTATTCTGTTCACATACTTAAACTATGCTATTGAATGATGGGTATGAGACGCGTGCTATCGGCTAGAGTTAGACTGACTAAAATAATTACATTTGCGTTATATTGAGGACGCGCTAAATTGATAAATAAACGATGCAATATTGTCGGTGCAATGAACCGTACAACCACTGAAGCGATTTTGTTGAATTTTGGTATGAAGCAAGCTTGAACCCCAAGATAGGCTACATTTTTATACCTAACACGTCACAAATACACGGGCGAAAACTAGTAAATAATAATTAAATGTAATGCCTATATAATAATATCCTTTAGCTATTCTGCAAAGTCGAAACTTAGCGAGATCGAAGCAGAGCACAATCATGAAGTGTCAAGTGATATGCTATATTGATTATAAACATAATGTTTAAAGGATATACGCGTCAAATTAGCGTATCATAAGTCAGTACACGAACAAGATTCAAAGTTCTTACGGAATAGTACTGCTGTATTAAATTTTGATTGGTCGTATCCAAATCCGACACTACAAGAATAACAATACGTCCTCAAATGAGTCTTAATAAAAATAAAATCATCATTTCCTTTGTCAAAACTTACATCCCCTGTCGGCAATAACAACTATTGATTTGGACAGAAAACATACCTTATATTTCGACAATCCAATAAGGATCAAATTTTGAAAAGAATGTGTTTATTCCCATCAATCTGACTGAACTTTAAGGAATTAACTATGCTGTTAATATTGAAATTGTTTCATTTGAAATTATTTTTTAGTACACATATAGTTATACTTCAGCGTCAAACATTATTCGAAACCGGAACCTAATGTAGGCTAACTTTAAAAGTGTATTTTAATTTATTACTAAATTTAAAAAAATCTAGTATTTGGCTTACTCCATAACCCGGCTATGCGTGTGGCATCCAGAGGTTCACCCATACAAAAAAGTAAATAATGAAATTAAAAAAAAACAATCAATGAAGTTTTAACCAATACGTCATCACTGACTAGTGACTTCAATAAATTGATGGATTGTTTTTCAAACGTCATTTGACAGCGTCAATCACACAGCAATTATGGTCACATAGTCAAATAATTTTATTTTACAATACACATGAATATAAATTAATGTGCCATTATAAGTTATCAATATATGTTTCGTTTTAAACCAACCTTGTGATGTTCTATTCGAATGTATTAAATTATGTGAGATCAGAAGGTACAAAGGTATATCGTATAAATCATTAATTAGTCTTACTCTTAATTAGCAAATTAATTTATAAAACTCTACAAAGCTACTTTAAAGCTAATTCGAACCTACTGTTATAAATGAAATTGAATTCAATATTTATTAATTTGGAGCCATTTTATTGATCTATCTCCACAAAATGTACGTAAATAATATAAAAAGACAATAATTATCTTTAATAAATTATAATGAAATCTTTACCGAATTTCGACGACGGCAGCCAATTCCTTAGAGGATATTATAATGCAGATGTATTCCTTTCGCTATTCTCCCACTGAATTAGGCAACACTGCAAGCTTGCCCGCTTTACGCGCAGAACACATCTTAATTCCCAATTTTTTTATTTAAATCTAAGAAAAGTGCCGCATCTGCATCGTCATAATCACAATCCGTTGTAAATTGATATAACTATAGAACACCGTACTGTTTGATTTGATAATGTTTGTAACTGAGATTGACCATTAGAATGCTATATAGTAAATAAATAATCAAGAACCTGCATTATTACTGAGCTTGAAAACTAGCTTTACACTTCCCTATCCGTAAAAGTATATTTGAATTTCTAATTGGGTATATTACACATACTCATTACAGCATTACGTTTTTCAGCTATTCGATTGGTCAAAATGCGGTGAAAGTTATCTGTCAACAATTCCGACAATCTTGTGGGCATTAGGTTCTGCTGCACTTGCTCATCGTCTTATATCAGCAATGTTCAGAAGATTCATATTCAGACGTATACCAATATGGGAGATCGTTTTACAGGTAACAAATAAATTTAAAAAAATACACTTCAAATGAAATGTATTAAGGAATTTAATTAATTAAAGTTTATCTTTCTCATCTGTTTCAGAATCTGTTATTCATTTGGATGGTTATTTACAGTCTCCATTTTTGGTTTGTGGTCACAAACGTCATGAAATTTCTAGTCAAATATTGTTACGAAACGGTAAATGCATAACGAAAATCTCTTATTTTTAAATAATTATTATTTTAAAATAAAGAATTGTGGACGTGAACAAAGGTCACAAAAAAAAATTCTGTCTTAAATTAAGAAAAAAAAAAACATTTTTTTAACAGTCGCTAAACATAGCACAAAGATTATAACATACGTTACAGAATGACGAATCGTTTATCGTTACAGTTATAAAAAAAATATCTATTTAGAAAAAAACGCCTGAATTAACTTTAAAAATTCGCGCTAATTACAGAACGACGGTTTAATCCCAATTGATGAAGAGGAAAGCTGTAAGATCATGCAGCAATGGATGATTTGGATGTGTTCCACGGTGCCACTAGTTTTCTACATATACACTCGACCTAAGTCAGTGGCACCACCGCTTATGATATGGTTGGTGTTTATGAAATGTCAAATATAATATTTTCTGTAATTATTGTTGACTGAGAAATGTATGTCACAGTATTATAGATAAATTGCGCTAAGGGCTTCGTTTAAAAATAACATGACAAAAGATATTTTAATTGCAATTAAGCTGCCTATAATGATTTGACATTGAATCGTTGAATTACTTATAAAATACAGGATCACAATTTACTAATAAAATGTACTGTATGTATGCATCTCTGTTGTAAATTGCGTATTATGTCTTTCTTTTTCCAGGATAACTACAAATCCATGGCACCGTCGAGAGATGGGAGCGTATGGTTACTATCTCAATCGACCCTTTTCGTATCTACACCCGGCGAGCAACGAGTCCCTCTGTCAACGAGCTCTATCACTCAGAAGAGCCTTTAGCGATTCAAGAACTGTTATCAAAGAACCGCCAAGAAAAAGACGAAATTCTAAATCTGTTTAAATTTTTTGTTAACTAATAAACTGTATTAATACATAAAACAGACTATAATTTGTTTTTTTTTCTATTAAATCTGTATCCGACTTATATACAAAAATATTTCTTGAATCCTAAAACCTAAAAAGTTTAAGGACGTTTTCATGAAAAAAAAAGTCATGACACAAATAGATCAAACATTTAAAAAAAAATGCTTTCTTTGACATTCCAAATTTAAATTCTGCAATAAGTCAATGTATTGGACGTCATCCAATTATTTCCAAAATCCGCTAACAGATGTCACTGATCCGATAATTAAATCGCGATGTCAAGATTCCCGAACGCGAGTATATAAAGGAAGTGCAAGGCAATGACAAGTATACTAACCTTGCGTAGGGTGTACCGTGATCACGAAGGCGGTTGCCCCGGGCCGGCGCCAGCCATTGCACTGCGGTTGGATAAAGCTGGTCTGTGACTATTCCACAATGGAATATGTCGTACGTGTAATTTTTGGTAGTTGGGCTTGCGTTCTGCGCAGTCCACTCTTAATAATCATATCGACAAAAAAAACAGGAAGAAAATGGATCGAATAGATATATATATAATACATAACTCTTATGTAATTTTCGATATAACTCCTTGACCGTATGGGTATTTTTAATCATGCTACAGATGTTGAATTAAATTTCCTTACACCAAGTAAATGTTATGAAATTATTCATGCCATAAGTAATTTAGAAAAAACATAGTTATTCATATAAAACATTTATTATTATAAAAGCCGAGTTGGCCTAGTTGTTAGAATGCGTGAATCTCAACCGATGATCGTTATTCAAAACCGGGCAAGCACCACTGAATTGAAATGTATGTGCTTAATTTGGGTTTATAATTCATCTTGTGCTTGACGGTGAAGGAAAACATCGTGAGGAAACTTGCATGTGTCTAATTTCATTGAAATTCTGCCACATGTGTGATTACCAACCCGCATTGGAGCAGCGTGGTGGAGTAAGCTCCAAACCTTCTCCTCAAAAGGGAGAGGAAGCCTTAGCCCAGCAGTGGGCCATTAACAGGCTGTTACTGTTACTGTATAACTGTATATGTAGTTATTTAAATATAACATTTAATAGGCAAACATGCAACATGCAAATGGTAGCTAAAATTATTTACCTTGAAATAAATTTGTAGCATCTTTTGGTAAATAAATACATTTTTTTTGAATCGATTAGTTGGCTAACAATAAGCTATACTATACGACGGCAATCTTACAAACGGGTTTTTTAGTTTTGTAAAGAATAGATTAGAAGAAAAATAACACAATGAAAAACTTTTTTTAAGCCCGATCATTTAAAGTGCCTTTGAAGCATGCATGCATTAGTTTTAACCGAAGGTACTGATACAAGTTTAAGTATTAAATTGCAAGAATAAAACAGACATTGCACATTCATAAAATTCCGCCACAGATTATGACTAAGTGCATAAAAACAAACGGACAACAATTTTAATAAATTTTCTTAAAATAAAAAGAATTCCATTGTTACATTTACTTGCAACATCATTTATTATGATGAAAATTATTAAATTAACATTTTATGACAGCTTTTATTTTATTATCTATATTGAATTATTGTATCCAAACACAATTAAATTTGAATAGCTATTACCCGTTGTTTTAAATGAAAAACATGGTCAGGACATGTTTTCACCAATAAATATTTCAGAATGAATTCAGATAATTTGAATGCAAATATGGCAGATGCACTGCCTACATTTATTTATTTTTATTTTCAGTGTCATCATTATTCATAATGTCTTTTAATTCTTTTAGTTCAGTCTCATAATGTCTTTATCATCAATTCTTTGTTTTTTATATTCATCATAAATACCTGCTTTACGGACATTACTAATAATTGTATTTTCCCACCACTTAAGCGTAAAGCTTATAAACCAATGGGAACGACAAAAGTGTGATTGAACCACTGTTACACCCGTTACACCACTGTTAAATTAACCATTCTTAATAAACCATTGAGCTATTAATGTATGTTTTAAGTACCTTTCAGTTTCTTAAATAAAATAAAAATACCAATTAAAAAATTAAACAGAACAGTATATATATATTATCATATAAGACAATTACACCAATACATTATTAATATCGTACTAACCAAACTCTTCAACTAATAATGCAACCATGTGTTGCTCGCACTATGTAAAGAACAAAAACACAACATCAGGCAAATTTTATTTACATTTACAATTGTGAAAAATTAATATTTGTTAGTATAGTCTTTGTATTAGAAAATTATCTTCTCAATACTAACAGTGCTATGTGTCTTCTGCTGTTGGCGTCTTCTTCAGGTTCTTCAACTGAAAACTTTTGAGGGGATCACTCTGACGTGCCTGTGCATTAAAAAAAGCATTTTAATCTTTATCTACTTGAAGTATAGCCACGATATGACTAAGCAAAAGCTAGTTGATTAAACAAATGGCTCAATGGTTGAAATTTCGTTGATTTAAAATTGAATGATTATTTATCTTGGGGATGCTCTTTCGAGCTGGAGCACTTAATTTAAATTGGAATCCAGCCACTTAGTAAAAGTTAAAATCTTAACTAACTTGTTCATATTTTGAATGGGACTATCTAACCTGATATTTATGCCTCTTTGCACTCCCAAAGTGACCGGCTTGTTTTTTCTTTTTAGGTGGCGCGACGGCGTCCACGTCGGCCTCCGTGTCCTCGTTCCTCAACGCGGCCGGCAACAGGTACTCCGGCACGTGAGCCAGCTGCGGCTGCAGGCGCACCGTGTGGAGCGCCTTGTCGCGCTTCAGAGCCGCCAGATCCGTCGGGTTCTCCTCAAAGTAACCCTGCAATACAAAATATATTATAAAGAAGCCCTTAGGATTAGAAATATATTTTAGGCAAAATCAAAGGGTCAGAGAGAAGATTAGTCATTCATCAAAGTGATATGTATTGGTGTGTCATCATGCGAATGCTACGGCGACTGTGCGACAACAACTATTTCCACCCTTCTGTACCTGCAATTGTCGGCAGGCCAGCAGTTCTCGGCGAAGCTCAGCGAGTCTGGCCTCCCGTACAGCTACGCGTGTGACGGCGCGCCACGCGTCGCGTGAGCGGTAACGGAACCCTTCCACGGACTCCAGAGCAAACTCATATTTCCTGAAATACACAAAAAAACTTCGTGCTAATAGTTATCAAATGACTCAATAAATTGATAAGTATATCTCGGTAGGGTAGGTAGGTGCATAGTTGTAAATGATAACTTACTGTAATACTTGTTGTCCATTGAACCCTTTTGATAAATGTTCTTCAACTGCATCCATCAGTGGCTTCTCTCTTATTGCTACAAAGGACAACACCGATCCCTAGAGAAAATGGTTTTATGAGTAAATAATGGGAAAAGCTTTAATTCTAACTCAAGAAGAATTGTTAATCACAGCCATAGCCATGAATTATAGATTACAAGTCATTATAAAAAAGTATTAATCCGAAGTACATATTAAAACTTGCAGACTACATTCTAAGCATAAGTTCTCCCATAGCACATATCGCTATCAAAAAATTTAGTATCTAGATTAAATAAAATTTACGGGAAATGGGTTGAGGCAATAAATTATTTTAAAACATACCTGGTTGTTTCCCCTAGCTGTACGCCCTGCTCTGTGTACATATGAAGTGACATCCAGAGGAAAATCGAAATTGATAACATTGGACACATGCTGGAAGTCAATGCCACGTGATACGCCTGATTCCTTGTCTTTTTTACGTTTTGATTTTTGCTGAAATAAGTTAATAAAAATAAAAGGATCCGAAAAAGGGTCAAACAAAACTTTTTTAAAAAATAAAATGAAAATTAAAAAATAATTGTACCCTTCTCTTTTTTCCCAATTCTTCATCACCTAGTAAACCGCCATCTGGTTGTTCTAAAGCTTTTTCATCTGACGCTACAATTATTTGATAGCGTCCTCTATTGAATTGTTCTACCGAGAGACATCTTATTGCAGCCGGTAACTCTGAATTTAAAACACATGAGCTGATTTTGAACTGCTCCAAGTAGAGTTTCAATCTAGAAAAGTAAAGACATTCCTTTATCTATTTTAAATGACAAGATTTCAATTTATTCGAATGTATTTTTAGGTAAACTTACTTATAGCATCTATCCACTGTCCTTACAAAGATTATACTTTTCCCCCTGATTAAGTTGAGTTTCAGAAGTGCATAGAGGATTGCTGCTTTGTCATCCTCCTCGGCAAACAGATGGTAATGCTGCAGTTGTGTTGATGGAGCTAACTCTGGCTCCTCGAGTTTCAATGTCACTGGATTTCTAAGGACTATTTTTTTTAAGCTCAGTACATCATCAGATAGAGTTGCTGAAGCAAGCACTGCTTGATAGATTTTTGGCAAATGTCTGTAATAAAAAACAAAAATATTATATTTTATTTATAAAAAACCTAATCATTTATACAACAATGTAGAATAAGAATCGCAAAAACTGACAGTAACATTAAAAAAAAATATATTTACCCCAGAAGTTCTTTGATTTCACCTTCATAGCCAAATGAAAATACCAAGTCAGCCTCATCAACAACAAGAACAGACAAATCTTCCTTTAATCTCATACTATTAGCTTTCAAATGTGCTAATGCCCTAGATGGTGTTGCTATAACTATATCCGGCTTATCTGCCAGCAAAGATTTTTGTATTTGCATATCGCCATTTTGTGATATATCTATACAACGAACTTCTCTCGAACATTTTAGTGTCAAGTCATTTATTACTGATGTTATCTGGAATAAGTTTAAGGGATATTTCATTTAATTTTTAATTATATTAATACACAATATTTTCATCCTTTTTTTAGTAAAAAGCGGAAAAAAAATGTAAATTTAATTTCACAATTCAAATTTTTATTTGAAAGCAATTTCATTCCAATGCTTCTTAATTTATTAGGTTCAATTAATCAAAAAATAATTATTATCGCCAATGAACTATTGACCATTATTTATTCTATTACAATTTACTACTAACCTAAAATATATGCTTTTATATGAAAACTTACCTGACCACATAACTCTTTACTCGGAGATAATATGAGGGCTTTGATACTTTGATGTGTACTTGTGTTTTTAAGGTTCAATATTTTTTGTATGACTGGTATTGTGAACGCTGCCGTCTTCCCTGATCCTGTCCTCGCGCGCATGAGCACATCTTTGCCTTCCAATAGAAGAGGTATTGCGGTCTCTTGTATCAGTGTGGGATGTGGCCAGCCAAGTTGAGATATTGCCTAAAATAAGCTATAGAAAATGTACTCTACATTTATTTGTAAATCGAACGGTTAATATTGCAAAACATCAATAAATGTGGAAAGTTGGGAAGAACTTTTAAATTACTTTTCAAATAGAACTATATTTATTAATGTTAGTTCTTTTTTTTTAAATAAAATTGTTATAAGATAGAACGCACCTTCAATATTCGATCATCCAATTCCATTTCGTGAAACATAACCTTCTTCTCTTCACCCATGGCGTTTTATTGTAAATTCTATTCAGTATAATAATATAAGTAAGTGTGTTTAATATACCATATATTTATTATATACAATAACAAAAAACGTAAGCGATTTCATAGAAAGTCAAGAACCACGTTGGGTTTTTGAAATGTCAATAACAAGTAGTTAAAAAATAAAAGTACGCATGCGCGAAACGCAGTGCGCATCAAAATAAAATCACAGATTATAAAATTATTGCAGCATGCAGACATCAGAGTACAGTCAACCAAAGCATGAAACCGTCTTTTTTATAATATTAAAGCATACATATATGAAGTATTTATATTCTCATAATATAAAAATAATCAAATCAAATTATTCAATTATCAACTCAAAAAAATGTAAATAATAATTCATTTAATATTAAATTAAACTATATTGGCTATAGTATGTATATTTTATAAAATTAATATACGTTTAAGTTTCGGTAATAGGTATTTTGGCTTTGAATAAGAGTGATGGGATCAATTAAAAACTAAATTTTCATAAATTATTTAATTTACTCTATATATTTATAAACCATTAAAAAAATAAATCAGTATAGTTTAATAAATCAAATGTATTTGTTGCTAGTTTTTTTTCTGCTAAGATTATATTAGAATTATATTAATGTTATTTCGTAATTTCTTGTTGTTAGTTTCTTAAAAATCTAATTGAGTAAATCGTCACAAATCATGAAAAAAACCATGGTCGAGTCAAAATCATAAAATAAAAATATAAACGAAATAGATACCATTTTTATTAGAAATTTTCAATGGGTAGTAAATCAAAATAAACTTATTAGACGAAACAGTGGTGTGATCGGTAACAAATACTTAATTGTTATAATAATAAAATTTTTCACTGGGCAACATATGAAGTAATTTCTTTAAAATATTTAACTTTATTTTAATGGTAACCCATACCAATGGCCGAGTTGTTTCTGCATTGCTCTATTATTATTTTTAACTGCGAAGTATTTTAGTTATTTGTAATTCTTTCGAAAACTTGAACGTTATCATTTGATGCAGTGTCATAGTTTTGAATTCTTACAAAATGGTACTTTAGCAACATACCACCACGATGTTTAACCGCGGATGCGTTACGGACCGCAGTTCATTGCCTTATGTAAAACTGGTAATGGTGTTTCTTCCGTGAGTGACCGAAATATACAGTGACTTATGTGTATACTTAGCTTGTTGATGTGACTAGTGAAGAAAGTGTAAAAATGTCAAATTCAACGGCTCAAGTGTTGATGAAGAAGGGGAAACGAGGTGCAGCTGCGTATATCCATGCGGATTGCGCGAGTGGTTCGCCGCAGCACCTCGGCCCACTTCTTGACGTCTTGCTGAACCCCAGCAAGGCCATAGATGAGTGGGAGACGATTGACTGGTGTCGTTGGCTTCTAGCGGGCGGCCGAACACCTGACGAATTCGCCGCAGTTGGTAAGTAAATTCAATTATAACTGTATCCTTTTAATTGTATCTCGTTCTTTGTAGGTTATGAACAATAACTTGTGGTGATGAAGCAGTTTTATAAATAAGTCCGCATTCACGACAGAAAAATGCGCAACTATCGCAATTAAAAAAAATAACACAAATAACAAATTCAGATTCTAGTAAGTTCTTGTTTTGAAATGTAATATATTCCCTGCATGAAGATGTGTTCAACCTATCAGCATTCAGAATTATTTACTATCTTTACTGAATGTTTCAGTGGATTTGAATTGACATTTAGGTAACAATTCATCTTATTTAAATTTAGTTAACCGAATTTTATAAATGACTCAAAATAAAACAGCATAATAATAAAAAAAAAAAACAAATCAACAATGATTCATACTATTTATCTTGTATTGGATAAATTATATAATGTATCTGAGATCATTCTCATGGCCTGTTTCTAAACAAGGTTGTGTCCTTATTGTTTCAAAAGGCAATATACACATGAGCCCATGTTAAGAAACCAAACCCATGACACATAACTATGACAAACAATATACACTTAATATTTTTCAATATTTACTCAATAACAATTGTTTTAAATGTGCTCAACATTATTGCAACTTTATTTGTTAACAATATATTAAGTTATCTCAATGAAAAATTGTAAATAACAAAAAGATTCTTATAAGTTATAACATTGATGAAGTAAGTGTGAAAAGTGTTGTGTTGTGTTTATTTAAAATAAGAATTAAAAAAGATCCAAGGCAAGTATGCCAATCGATTCAACATAGTTTTAAAAATAATATTTTTTATTTTTGTACATGTACTGTGCTATATGTGTGGCTTAACACTAAGAAACTTTTTGTCAAATTTTAAGGAAACAGAGAGAAAAATAGCAAATCAAATAAAACAATTTTTTCTCCTGTTCACAAATAAAACAAGAAAATTAACTTAGAAAAATATATGAGTATAAAAAAAAATCCAATAAGAATTTGAAATCAATTTAAAGAAAACATTATCAAGACTGTAAATGAAAGTGAAATATTTCTTTCATACAGTGTTTGTGTCTTACAAGTTGCTTTGCCGCTTTTGTAGTGACAATGTCACGGAACATATGTTAAATGACCTCGAAGCAGAGATGATTCATGCAGTCTTATTGTATGCTCAAGGCAGTATAGATGGAGCTATGTAGATATTGCAGTCTGCCAGTATTTCTGTCAACGTAAAACTGAAATAAGTAGATGTTCATTGATATTTATTTTAACTAAAATATTGATTACCTTGAGACTAAAATAGTGGAAGTTTCCAAATGCATTTAATGTTGCATGCATGAATCCTCTTTACAATGATTATTGATTAGAAAAATCTAATCCCCTAAGTGAATAATGTTGCTTCTCCACTTAAAGGTAAATTTGCAAGTTTTTGTTTAAAGTTTCTGCTAAAACCTTAAGTTGTCAATACAAATGAATACAGTAAAGTGTAATTGTTGGTGATTTTCTTCAATGAAACAATCAAATTTTTATTTATTGTGAAATGTACCTTTATAGACCATTTAATATGGTCTATATTTCTGTTGTTAGCATAAATATTTGTAATCTCTTTGTCTGAATCAATATTCTAAATAAACATCTATTTATTCCATCACGGATTAAAGTAGCAGCGATTAAGTGACAATCACTCAATAAAATTAAAATAAAATTTAAGATGAATCCTTTAAAGTTGTAGAATACACTATCCCTGAACAATTTTCAGGAATATTTTAGAAGCGGGATAGTGGAGGGTAATAAATTGGATAATATTTATAATGATGTATTCAGGGCTTATACTTCTTCCAGTAGATAAACATATTAATGTGTATTCCAAAATTAATTGATTAATTTTTTACTAAAAAATTATTAAAAATATATGTATAAATTTTAGGTTAATTTAATTGTAGACATGACACCTGTATCACTTGACATAATGAAATTTTCAAAAATAAAATGTTGAGATGATAAAGGTGCAGGTGTTGGTGATAAAAACTAGCCTCTCTCCTTTGTTGTTGGTTCAAAACTACCAAATTTCATCAAAATCAATGGTTTAGTCATTTAGCCTTCTGCCGACAGACAGACAGTTACTTTCGCATTTATAATATTAGTGTAAAGTCGATGATATTTAATTTTTCACGATTAACTACGAAATATTGAAAAGATAATTTTTAAACGTAATCGATTAACATTTACTTGTTTTAAAAGAATACATAAAAGATATTAACCTCGTTGATTGTAGTTGTAAGAGGGTCAAGTCAATCCGCAACAATATAAAAACTGTAAGGCTAGGTGCACATTGATGAAAAACTTGTCGGTGATTGCGTTTAATATGATCGCATTTATTTATCCATGAATTATAATTTTTCATATAAAATAAGCGATGAAATTTTGTACCTATAAATGTACCTGATGTATATGGGCTTTTTTGTTCGATAATTTAATTTTTATTTGTGCATATACAACAAAAAAAGGAGACGATTTAACGACTACAAAATTGTTGTGGAAAACCGGTTCATATGGCTCCTTGTTATTTCATATTTCACAAATTAATTTTTCAATAAAATATATATAATAAATAATACGATAATCAGGTATTTAGCTTGGGTATTCTTTCTGACGTAATGGTGCATTTACGCGAGGCCAATAGCCGAGCCGATCCACTAAGACAATATTGGCGTCGTCTAAATAAAGACACATATTGGATTGTGTTCCATTGACATAGAACGATCTCTAGCACAAAAAAGAAGCACGCGTGTATAACTTACGTGTTAATTACGAATTATCGCCCGATTTGGATCTTGAACCCAGGACCTCGGGATTAACGGTCTTATAAGCTAGCTAGTGCAATGGGGCCAATCAAGATGTATATACAAATATACATCTTGCTATATAGGAGATATATTCAGTAAGTTTCTGTGCAGACACAAGTCACACGACGGTTTGAAAGATCAGGCGCAGAATCTACGGAATGGATATGCACGTAAAATATTTTTATAATAATAGTCAATCATAGAAACTATATTATTAATCGTTAAACTTTATACAGCCTATCAACCTTTTAAGACCAGTATTTGTAAATATTTGTTTTTTTCCTCTTCGCTTGAATATAGCTGAATAGAACTGATGTAACTTGCTAGGTCATCGTGAAAAAAGTGCAAAAATTAATTAAGAATCATAAGAAATAGCTACAATACGTAATTAAAGTAAGGAAATGTATGAACGGATTATTAACAATAACATTTCGACCTTTGTTATATTTTTTAAAATACACTCGAGCTTGTAAATAATTGAGATGTAAAAAAAAATGATAGGTCAGCTCAGCACAGCATAGCTGTCATGTTGAAACAATTTCAAACACCTGCGTGTTAGGTTCCGGAAACCGCAAACAATACAACCGACCCGTGTTTGTGTAGAATCTGTTAAAACGATACAGTAACGTTCTCTTCGAAGCGTAGACCTTGCTAAATAGTAAACAAATTAAAGATTAAATCAACGGTGTAAATTGTTAAAATCCCACTACAACTACGAACTTATGAACACGTAGTTTACTTGTTCTTTTTTGTATATTATTATAATGCCTCAAATACAAAACCTCGAAGCGAAGTGGCGTTCAAGTGCTCTATTATGGGAGAACCGAGATGACAGTGGTTGAATAACCATCTCGGGTCATCTCGGTTATCGATAATCGCGGATTCAAATTCAGGCAAGAACCAATTAATTTTCATGTGCTTAATTCAACTCATGTTCGGCGGTGACGGAAAACGTCGCGAGGAAAACTGCAAATTTTGCCACATGTATATTCAACAACCCGCTCCAAACCTTCTCCTCAGGGAGCGTAGATCACAGGTTATTACTTACATATGCTTAAAATAAATTTTAATTTATAGAATATTTTCTCATTAGTAGCGATATTTAGTAGTAAACAAATAAAAAATGGAAGTTTATGTGTTTATGTTTGTGTATTAGAATTACAAGTTATCTCAAATTAGAGTACTCTGTGATATGAGTTCGCAAAAAAGTAATTACATAGATATAATATGTAAAAAGCCGAGATGGCCCAGTGGTAAGAACGCGTGAATCTTAACCGATGATCGTGGGTTCGAACCCGGGCAAGCACCACTGAATTTTCATGTGCTTAATTTGTGATTATAATTCATCTCGTGCTTGACGGTTAAGAAAAACATCGTGAGGAAACCTGGATATGTCTAATTTCACTGAAATTCTGCCACATATGTATTCCACCAACCCGCATTGGAGCAGCGTGGTGGAATAAGCTCCAAACCTTCTCCTCAAAAAGAGGTGCGGAGGCTTTTAGCCCAGCAGTGGGACATTCACAGGCCGTTACGGTATAATATGTATACATAACGCGAGAAATTCGTGGGGACTTATAGTGTACATATACATACTCGTATGTGTATTAATTTGGTGGTAAGGCCCTGTCATGTCTATCACTTGTTCTACCGCCAATACTTTGTAATGCTGCGCCCAGTTTCGATAAATTTTAAGGTATGGAAAAGTTTAATAACAAAAATCGGACCCATTATACTCTAACTTCTATGGGCCCGAAGAAACAAAGACTTATTCATTATTTATATTTTGATTCTTATGCCTGTTTTTGTTTATAATTATACTTTAAGTTTGTACGTGGTAATCTGTTCAATATCAAATAATATAAATATATTTAGTGGGCGTTTCTCTGTAAACTTGATACAATAACGGATCTATTGAATTTTTCGACGGAAAAACCCAATAACTTTTTATCGGCCTGTACTGAGGTTTGAACCCAGCACCTTCGCCGTTTATCAAGCCACTAGACCGACGAGGTAGTCAAATTGTGTCTGATATATTAAAACCCATTGAATGTATAGTTACTTTTCGAAATTTTAGCAATTTTCTAAGCAGACTATTCTTACCGCTGAGTCGAGATGAAGTCGTCGATGCTCAGTTGATGCTCAGGGGCGCCTTCCGACTTCAACGGCGTCCTAAGTTCCGGTCTCACAGCAAGCGCCCTTAGGATGTTCGTTTCTCTTGAGCCCTTAGTTTGGCTCCCAACATCCGGCTGAGTTCATCTCGCCCAACCCACCCGGTGACGCTGTAGAGGCCATTAGCCAAATGCAACTAGACAGTTCGAAAAAAAATCATTGGCGCCTAAAAGCATTATATGTTGAAATATCTTTATTCGCTTATCAGAAATGATATACATAAACATGAAACAAACATGTTAAAAGAGTAGTATGTCAATCTAAGTATACAAAGCATGAGATCCATTGAACCCGATCACCTTTAATACTCTTCTAGTAAAACAAGCCACTACTAGTTTATCATAGAATCTATTTATGTAGAAATTACAATTCACCTCTGCCTTATTGACTTCTCAGGTGATTTTTGTACAGAAATCATCATTGCTTTAATTAGGAATTCATTTAAATGGACAATTTATGTTTAAACTTAAATTTATTAATTATATAATTGTGTTAAAATGATCATACATTTTGTTATCATAAGGAAACATTTATGTATTTACTTAAGAATAACACGAATTTGGATAAACAAGATTCCTATTAAAATTTCCTTATAACGCACCAATAAATATACTTGCTATGTTAAATTTGTTTCGGTAACGAAATGCTCAGGTTTTGCACAATATCATTGAAGACCCTCCCGATTGAGTTCCGGCCACGCCGACCAATTTAATGTACTAGTCACCTGCGCAGTTGTCTAGTACGAATGTGTGCGCAAGCAAACACTTTAATAATCCAGTGGGATATTAAATCTACACGATCAGAGGGAAATCGACGGCTCTACGTGCTATCGAAGGCATGTGAGTGTAATATAGTCTATCGTGAATCCAAAACTTCGCTCAAAACTGAAAAATCTAATATTTTTTACTGCTGACTTGCAATTTGAACCCAGTCGTGATCGGCAACCTTAAAAGCCTTAATGCTATTGCCATTGAACCAACGAAGCTGTAATTATAGTATAATTACCAAGCTTATAAAAATACTCGTGTCACAGCATGTAATCGCTCATAGATAAATCTGAAATGCGCCATCCCGTATATTGTAATTAGTTCCCCTTGACAGTTACAGAGTTGTCTCATCTGTGTAATTTAAGGTGTCTAAACGACCTGTATTCCTAGGATATGTTCCTGTTTATTATCTGAATAAGGTTTACAAAGTGACGTAAGGTTGTTTTTTTTAATGTAGCTACAATGTTTACCTTATCATTCTTATTGCTAACCTGACTAGTGAAGAGTGAGAAGTAATCGTTTATAACATCGCATTTTGCGCAATGTGTTGCCGTTTTAATTTGTTGCTAAATAGTGCTAATGAACTATTTAATTTGGTCCCCCCCCCTTTTAACACATAACTGCGAGGCCTCGAAAAGATCTGACCCGTACGTAGTTGACGTACTTAAGACACGTACGAATCGTTTCTGATACGCATCGCTAAGGTCCGGAATACCCGCCCGACCTCCGTTTTCCCCACCACCTACAATACGGGTACCTTCAAGTCAAGAGTGAATAGGCATCTTCTAGGTAAGCGCGCTCCACCTTAGATTGTCAAACGCTAGCTTATATATTTAAAAAAAAAAATTGACGTAGGCATTTATACGGTCAGCAGGTACAAGTGCTTTATAAGTGAATTATGGTTCGAGTAGTAAATTTGCTGCTAAGTAAATACGATCGACTTCTATTCACTTGCACTGGAATTTTCACTAATGCTAAGCACTTATTCATTATGTTGACTCGAAATGTGTTAGTAAGCGAGTAGTAAGCAGATGCTAAGTTCGTGTAATCGAGGCATAAATAAAATCAAAGTAGGTAGTTATTTGTTAGTTACCAAATGTAAAAACTATTTTTTTAATGTCTCTTGTCGACTCGTCTTTCGGGAATATTTTAATGTACCGTTTATTTTTTATTTCATCTAAATCGGCGAGCTCTATAAAATTTATTACAACTGAAAATTTACTGTTTCTATTATAACATATACACGTCGGTTAAACCGCAGAGAAAAGCTTATTTTATAATAAAATATATTTTTTTTCTTATTTCAAAATGTATACTTAATTTGTTTTTAAGTAACATTTCATATGAATATGTTCAGTATTACAATGAATTAGAATTTATACTTTCCACATTGCACATTTTATATAAGTAGTTATATTTTATTTCTGAAAATTTGCGTTTATTCAGGAAAGATATATATTATGTATAAAGTATAGTTAAACATAAAAAAAAAAACAAAATCTTGTCTTAATACAAATTTTCACAGAAAGTAAACGAAACATCCGGTAACGAGTTAGAACAAAGTGGTTACTATAAAAACCGCCATGACAAAATACATAGTATGTGTGCCAGCTTTCAGTTGGCTTCGGTAATCGGTCAAACGATACAAACAGCAACACACAATTATATATTATATAGGTAGGTTTATATATTATGTATAATACTTTGTGGTTCATAATTAAGAAGATTTTGTTATTAAAGTACGGTAACAGCCTGTAAATGTCCCACTGCTGGGCTAAGGCCTCCTCTCCCTTTTCGAGGTTTGAAGGTTTAGAGCTTATTCCACCACGCTGCTCCAATGCGGGTTGGTGGAATACACATTTGGCAGAATTTCAGTGAAATTAGACACATGCCGGTTTCCTCACGATGTTTTCCTTCACCGTCAAGCACGAGATGAATTATAATCACAAATTAAGCACATGAAAATTCAGCGATGCTTGCCCGGGTTTGAACCCACGATCATCGGTTAAGATTCACGCGTTCTAACCTCGGTCGGTTTCCGAAATAATAATAATATGTATAAATCTTGTATTCGTTTCTAAGACTTAAACATGGCTACCCTAATGACTTCCATAAATCAATTTGCAACAGAGTCGCTATAATCGTTGTTCGTAAAGCTATGTAGGTAAATATAATTTTGTTTCTTGTTCGTTGCGAGTTCTGTTATTATAGTTGTAACCGACACAATGGCTTTTTGTCACCTGACTCGTTATAATGTCATTGTCCTTACACCGTTTGACCTAAATATATATTTTAAATTTTTGTTTATTTATATAAAATGTTGATGAAATGATAACAGTTGCCTACATATAGTATAATAGCTAAGTTGCTCTAGTAACTTAACCAATGATTGCGGGTTCAAACCCAGGCAAGCATCGTTTAATGCTCTGTATGTGCATGGTGAAAAACTGCCGCTCAGGAAAAGATGAGGCCTCAGCCTATCAGAGGGACTTTTGTAGGCCGTTACTTTACTTTTTTTTTATTTAACATTGTCATGCTGACAAAAATAACTAGGAATGTCTTGTCTCATGCCCTTGTCAATTAGCAATAATAAGGTGCCTTGTTTCGATATTGTCACATTAATTAGATCGATCGAAACTACACAAAAAATCCATTAAATGAAAAAACAGGTGTTTTTAACTTGCTCCTACAGACCTTTGTGTATGCAAAATTTATGAAATAAATAAAAATTTAACACTTTAAGAGGACGGCATACTGCTTTCGTAATCAGACTCGGAAGTATAACCCTAGGCAGGTGTATCATGTATTAATTGATAAATGTAGACATATATATATATAAATATTCATACGTACTTATTTAATGGGTTTATTGTTCAATTCAATGTTTTATAAAAGAAATTTTATATTTATGTATTTTATATCTTATCGTTTTACAGGGTCGTCAATGGTGACTACAGCCTTTCTATAAAGGGCTGTAGTCACTATTGACGACCCTGCTCTTATTGAGCGCTGTATCCAGATAAAATAGTGATCTCCCATCCACGAAAACGATTTTGCTATATTTATATTATGATGTTCTAGTAAACGATTTCGGCTACACATGACTAATAATAAGTGCAATGCACTTTATATTTCCTCATAAATTGATGAAAAAAATCGATGGAATGTTACGATTATGAGAGTTAGGGAATAGAGTGTGCACCTGTGTTTGCGCACACACTTGTGCACTATAATATGCCCTGTGCAGTTGGCTAATCTCTCCTGAGATTGGCCACCGTGGCCGATATCGGTGTGATGGATTATTAACTACTAGGGTAGGGAAAACTTGATAGGGTATTTCAAAAATGTATTAATAATATTAACTTTTTATATGTATAAATATACCTATAAAACCAATTAAATAAAAACACATACCATAATTAAACTCAACGACGTCAAACAAGTATGACTGAGTGAGAAATAAAATTTATTTTCAAATTGATTCAATTAATAAATATAATTTTTATTGATAAAAACGTTATAAAATATAGCGAAAAAAATATCCTGTCTTGTCACAGCGCGGGTAAATCAAACCGGTCACGTCGTGGCAGACAAAATAGATTCCTGTAAGTGCTAAATGAACCGTCGCATACTAGATCGTAGCTAGCGGCCAGTTTCTCATATATGTTCAACAACTAAGCTTAAGTAATGCTTAGATATTTCTAAACGTATATCTACAATTTTTACCTGCATTGTGTCATATTGCGGTTGTGTATTGTGCATAGAAAGATATAATCTGTATGCATTTAAATGATAGATTTGTAGTATATTTTTTGACGAGCCGGTTGGCGTGGTTGGTAGACACTTGCCTTTCACGCCGAAGGTTGTGGGTTCGATTCCCACCCAGGACAGACATTTGTGTGCATGAACATGTCTGTTTGTCTTGAGTCTGGGTGTAATTATCTATATAAGTATGTATTTACAAAATAAAAGTAGTATATGTAGTATATCAATTGTCTGGTTTCCATAGCACAAGCTTTGTACAAGCTTAATTTGGGATCAGATGGCCGTGTGTGAAAAATGTTCCAGGATATTATTATTATATATTGTAAAAGTATTTCATTCATTGCATACATAAAAAAATGCAAGAAGACCTTGTGTCTAGTAAAGGTGAATCTTAACCGATAATAGCGAGTTCTATCCGACGCAAGCGTGACTGAATTTTAAATTGATGATACTGTGCCAGAAATCTTCAAGTTTTATATTTATCTTAATCGGATAAAAAGTATGTGCGATATGAACCAAACTTTGTTTTTTGTTTTAATGAAACATAAAAAGCCGAGATGGCCCTGTGGAAAGAACGCGTGAATCTTAACCGATGATCGTGGGTTCAAACCCGGGCAAGCACCACTGAATTTTCATGTGCTTAATTTGTGATTATAATTCATCTCGTGCTTTACGGTGAAGGAAAACATCGTGAGGAAACCTGCATGTGTCTAATTTCACTGAAGTTCTGCCACATGTGAATTCTACCAACTCGCATTGGAGTAGCGTGGTGGAATAAGCTCCAAACCTTCTCCTCAAAAAGAGGAGAGGAGGCCTTTAGCCCAGCAGTGGGACATTCACAGGCTGTTACGGTTACGGAAACATATAGGGGGACGGGCAATGTGTAAGTGGTCACTGCCGCCCATAAACATTGGCCCCGTAAGAAATATTAACCATTTCTAACAATGCCAAGGCGTTACCAGTCTTGTGACCAAACAAGTTATGTCCTTTGGGGACTTTATTACAATATATATTCTATATTGTTTTAACTTTTAAAAAGTTTATTGTTTTGTGTGGGTATTTAGTAATATGTTACGCCGCGAGATGATTAATAATCATGTCCTTCACTCGTCTTTGTATATCTAGTACTTATACTTAAAATAATATATTTTTTTTGTCTACAGATTAAGTTTAATTTAATTAATGTTTGGTTTGTATTTTATTAGTCTTAATTTTTATTTTATGTATGTGTAATTGTGTATACGTAATTTAGTCTTTTTTTATAATTAAACTAGTAACATTTTTTTAACAGGAGCAACTCGCTTTCGACTCGGTCTATAGTGATTAATAACAAAACAATCTCTAGAAAGTAAATAATTAAATCCATACATTCAGATCAACGCTACGCGAGGGTTGCGGTTCAGTAGTCATACCGGAATGATCTTCGAATGGGAAGAGGTTGTCTACCTTTGTGGTATATCTCATATGCACTACCGGCTTCGCTTTGCATTTATGTACGTGAACATTGTCATCGTCATCTCGTTATAATTCTCTTATCAAAAGATTATCGTATGAAGTATACGTCCGGTAGTTATAGTCGTATAACTAGTCGCAATTTCTTTTGTCATACATTAGAATGAGGATGGGTTAAAACATTTGATTCGCTCGTAATATGAGTCAGCGCGCATTCGACGGCGGCTCTGTTTCGTTTTGGTAACCCGCTCGCGAGACACCGTCTTCCTTGTCAGTGCATTGACTCGACCACTTCTTGCTTGCCCGTGCTTACCGGCGGAGCCGTGCGTTGACCCCGCCGAACAGCTGATCGCTATACACGTGCCGATCTTCCCCTGTACACTGAAGGAACTAGTTCTAAGAATAAACAGGCATCTTTTTGCTGCTATGAGTAATTGAGTGCATCTTTATCATAGATTGTTTTTAAGTATCGACTCCTTGATGCGGTTACGTTTTTAGGTTTCTATATACACGCTTCATACATATTGGATTAACTCGGGCTTTGTGAAGTAATTGTTTATAATAACAATTTTTTTGTGTCGTTAGGTACTTTTCGCTTAACGTATTAAGTACTTTTATTTTTAGAGGGGTTTTCAGGTTATGTGTATTTTATTTTCTATTTGTAAATTCATTTTCATTTATTTCCTGATGGCGGATCTCATTGAGTGTTTTTTTTGTAGAATTCGTTGAACTGCAATCATGCTTTTCGGAACTAAACAGAATGATTTAGGTCAAGATTTATACAGGTAATTCTACCTTGAGAAAAAAGGTTCGAGGTTTTCAAATATGTTACATTTTGTATTGTAAACAGTTAAATTAATATTTAAAGAAAGAAGTTAAGTAGTTAAATTTGTGATATTTTTTTCTTTTACTAACCGTCTTATTAACCTCTCCAATTAAGCGTAAAGCTTGAACTCTATTGATGTTAAATATGTAATTACGGTAACTTGAATTCAAATACTTATTTACAAATAACACTAAACTCGACGCTCCTCACTCCTGCCCAGTCCCATACGATCAATAGCAGCAGGTACTCTCTTACATCATAGTAGAAGACCAAGAGATTGCTATTGTGACTTCCTAAAAGCTGAATTGTTCCGTAAACCTCGACCTCCTGTGTGAGAGAGAGAATACTCTCGAAACTGGTTCGTCAAAACGTCTTCGGCAAAACGACTTGGCGGTAGCATTTTGCTCCCATTTCGTGGCCTTATTTATTGCAATAACTGCCTCGCAAAGGGAGGCCAACACCGACCAGCTCCGGTTACTGAGCAGCGTAATAAGCACCTTGCTTGAAACCGACCGTTCAACTTATCTGCTACACTGAAAACTCTTTATCATAATCCATAAAATAAAACATATTTTTCGCATATGTAAGGATCAACCGCTCAACCACGTCACTTGCAATGGCTACTGCGACACACATCGTCATTGGTTGCGATATCGGAAGAAACCACTTTCAGTTTGGACTTGAACTATGTATTTAAATTAAAATGTTAAATACGTACTTGCCTTCTTTTTTTTAAAATATAAATAAGTAATATATTTAAACACACTTTCATATATATAATTTAGTTTGTATACTGTTTATCGTCTGGAACAAATCCTGGGTTTAGAATCAGGTCATGCTTACCATAAAAATGCATGAGATGAGAGCAAATGTTGTTTTTTTTAGTAAATTATAACTGAGCTTGCTAGGTTTGACCTAAAGAAACTAACGAACACTGCAAATTAAATATATATTTGTTTCAACGTTATTTAATACAATTTCTTATCGTGTCTTTTGAAAGCTTTCAGAATTCGTTACAACGTGATACAATAGAAGTATATAATTAATAACAATAATAATGTCCTCCAGACCGATTTCGGCCACGGCGGCCACTCTCAAAAGAGATTAGCCAACTACGCAGGAGATATTATAGTGCACAAATGTGTGCGCAAACACAGGTGCACTCTCTATTCCCTAACTCTCATAATGCGATGGGACGACAAACCGGACGCGACCGGAAATAGTTCAGGCGCAGGACCAACGGCTTTACGTACTTTCCGAGGCACGGGAATGAACAAACTTCCAACTTCCAGACTCCGGGCTGCTACTGAGAATTTTCTGACAGAAAAACCCAATAACTTTTTATTGGCCCAACTTGGGAATTGAACCCAAGATCTGCGGCCTTACATCAAGCCACTAGACCAACGAGGCAGTTAGTATATAATTATAAACGTATTGAAATATCTCTGCGATATATTATATGAAGAAATTAAGACTAGCTATCGCATTAGTATGGCTTCCGTAAATTGCAAATATAATAAAACTCGTTTTTTCGCTGGCGTACGAAGAAAAGAACACCTTTTAAACAAACATAGCTCCTTTTTTTCTCTTTATAATTGGCCATATATAATATTCATTGAATGCATGCGATGTATATACGAAAGTTTAAACTAATAATTTATATTTTTATTTATTTATACATCGCATGACTAACAGAGGGAGCGACAAACACCTTTGAGTTTTAATAATTTTAATATGGAGTATAATATGTACGAGCAAGCAAACTATTGAATTTCATTAATAATTTTTTTAGTCTTATATCATATTCTATCATATTATAAATTCTTTTATAATTTTCCAACATTCATTGGTTATTTTAGACTTATAAATACATATATGTACATACGGTTATAATGTCTACAAAAACAAAATGAAAAGCACAGATTAAATCAAATATTCCGATTAATTACAATGGATTATTACGAAGGAAGCTCGTAACAAGATACCAACCACGGCGTCTAGTTTTAAATTATTATATATATCATTATCATACAGCATCCCACTTACAGGAGATAAGTGTTCCTATAAGGGCACGTCTTGTTGGATATCGAGATAATTGTCACGTGAATCGCTCGCCAATGTCTTACAATAAAAACGTCTATACTTTTTTTATAAGTTATTATCAATTAAGGGATGTCCCTTAACATATGTCTATTTTTTTGTGATTATTGTATATTGGTAACGTAACAGCCTGTGAATGTCCCACTGCTAGGCTAAAGGCCTCCTCTCCTCTTTTTGAGGAGAAAGTTTGGAGCTTATTCCACCACGCTGCTCCAATGCGGGTTGGTGGAATACATATGTGGCAGAATTTCAGTGAAATTAGACACATACAGGTTTCCTCACGATGTTTTCCTTCACCGTAAAGCGCGAGATGAATTATAATCACAAATTGAGCACATGAAAATTCAGTGGTGCTTGCCCGGGTTTGAACCCACGATCATCGGTTAAGATTCACGCGTTCTTACCACTGGGCCATCTCGGCTTTGTATATTGGTTGGTCGTAACTAATTGGTAGAGTATTAGAGATCTAGTATGATAACTAAAATATACGACCTTCTATACGACAGTCTTGTCCTTTTTTTTATCGTGGGGAAATCCTCATGGATACCCTCCATATCTGATGATACATGGAGGGTTATGTCGGACTCTTACCGACTAAAACCACCACGATTCCAGCGATCCCCACTTGGCGAAGTCGCGGGTACGCTTGCGCATTCTTCCGCGCCTCCACCTGTGGCTGTTCTTTTTGTCGAACCCTTCGATGTTAAATACCCCTGTTGGGATGTGCCGGTTATGCTCACATATTTCTCGACCTGGGGGACCCTATACTTTAAGCAATGAACTCCCCCTTTTCATTGCCCGGAGGTTCTCTTCATGGAGGTAAATAGTTGGCGTTGCGATGCCGTCTGTACCCTGTTCTCCTTCGGCGCATCGGATCTGCGAGTGCATCTTTGTCCCTTTCTCTTTCCGCCGCCTCCTTTTGCTTCATGACACCATCGCAAAAGGTTATCATCGCCTTCCAGGACTTTTCGCTCTCTAGCATGGACTTTACCACAGCTGGTAGCGATGAATCTTCTCCTACAGTTGCAATCAAGTGGCGTCTCGATTCCTCCCATGCAGGGCACACTAGTAAAGTATGTGTCGCTGTGTCCTCCTGCGCTCCGCAAGCATGGCAAATTGCGGTTGGTTCCCTTCCAGCGATTTTCCACAGATATCTCCCGAAACATCCGTGTCCTGAGAGAATCTGCACTAAATGGAAAGTCAGAGAGAGAGAGGAGAACGTTGTCATTTACACCATTTGAGCAGGACCGGTCGAATCGCCTCTATTGTAGCGTGGCCTGCAGTGGGCTCCGCCAGTCTCTCTTCCCACTTTCGAATAAGTATCGAAAGTTTGTTGGCCCTCCATTCCTTTTCCTCTGCTGCAGTGTAAAGACCATTACATCTACGGCATTCAGACCGTCGGAAATACGTCTCGGCTAGAACTTCCGCCTCCAAATCCCAAGGTGGAGAACCAGCGAGAACGCATGCTGCCTCAAAGGATATTGTTCGGTATCCTCTGATGGTTCTCGTAGCCATAATTCGCTGTGGTCGCCTTATCAGTGCTTTGCTCATGTTATTAAGAGCGTTGACCCAAATGGGAGCCCCGTACAGTGCCATCCTCTTCGAAATTCAAACAGTCTTGTCCTTATGTTATCTCAAACAACTATATTTAGATTTCAAACTCTATGACATGACTGAGTAATTTAGTCAAAATATTATTTATTCAAATAATACTAATAAGCATCGTATCGTCATGTTAAAAGATTATTTTATATTAAACTGCTAAATCGACGGGGCCGTCTTAAGTCTTACGAGAAACCAAAATTGCTAATATTTTATTTGATTTTGTATGAGTACCTTCAGTTCGAAGTTAACAATAAAATATTATATGCAAACTACATTATTTTTCAAGGGTTATTGATCAAATACATAAAAGAATAGTATTTACTCAATAGAAAACGAAATTTTTGGTTTATCAGTACATTTTTTTAGATTTATTCTAGTAATGCTAT
Organism: Nymphalis io; assembly: GCF_905147045.1. NCBI lineage: Eukaryota > Metazoa > Arthropoda > Insecta > Lepidoptera > Nymphalidae > Nymphalis > Nymphalis io. Next base: position 11,895,365 of record NC_065902.1, read on the forward strand.
TATTATATTTTTTTGAGACAGTAATTGGATAATTAATTATATTTATAAATAATCTAGGGTGGCTAGGCGGATCGTTGGTGACCACCAACGCCTGTAGACATTGGTATTGTAAGAAATGTTAACCATGGCTTACATCGCCAATGCGCCACCAACCTTGGGAACTAAGATGTTATGTCCCTTGTGCCTGTAATTACACTGAAACGCTCACCCCTCAAACCGGAACACTACAATACCAATTACTGCTATTTTGCGGTAGAATATCTGATGTGTGGGCGATACCTAGCCAAACCCTTTCATTTCATATCTATAATGATTAAAAGCTATTTGTTTTTAATGCAATTGTTCAACATTAATTTTTTATTAGTTTTTCATTTATCATTGATCGAAATGTGTTAGTTAACTAAAATCGTGTAAACCTGTATGCAGGGACAAATTTGAATCTCGATTATTTCGGACGAGGCATATAACGTATGAATTATGTTGATATCTGACTTTGCAAACAGTTATTATGTTAATAATGATTACCAAAGGATACGTGCATGACATGACTATAGCGTTCTTAAAGTAGTCGCCTTATAATATCGCTTTCGAATTAATTAATCGGCAAGTTTCGAATGTGTTTTAACAGAACTGCTTTCTTATTTGAAAGTATATTTTTAGACGGTTTAAAACTTAAACTGGTTTTATTTTGTTTACATTCTGTATTGAGGACATTATATATTTATTTGTGATATTGTGATGCTAAAAATAAACTAACGTATATATTTGTTACAAGCCGAGATGGCCCAGAGTTAATCAGCGTGTGAATCATAACCGATGATCGTGGGTTCAAACCCCCCGGGCAAGCACCACTGAATTTTCACGTGCTTAATTTGTGATTATAATTCATCTCGTGCTTGACGGTGAAGGAAAACATCGTGAGGAAACCTGCATGTATCTAAATTCACTTAAATTCTGCCACATGTGTATTCCACCAACTCGCATGGGAGCAGCGTGGTGGAATAAGCTCCAAAACGTTCTCCTCAAAAAAGAGAGAGAAGGCCTTAGCCCAGAAGTGGGACATTCACAGGCTTTTACTTTTTTTACTACATCTTCATCTTTAAATAGAATCAATCATAAACTTGATACACTCATCAGCGGAAGCAGGGTTTTATGCAGGCCCGTCTTGATGGGAACTGAATGTCGAGTGAGCAAGTGTAACAGGCCCAAGGGGATCTTAGATATCAAGATTATTTATAGTGTCAATGTCTATGGGCAAAGATCATTTATCATCAGGTAATTCATTAGTTATTTGCAGTTGAATGAAAATTGCTTGGGGCTTATATTCTGTTTAATTATAGTTTTTATCTAAAGCATTGAATGACATTCAAACAGCTAGCTAATGTTCCACTGCGTTTTCCCCTGGTAAGTAATAGAATTTGAGGTGTACCACAAATTAAGAAAACCAATAAATATTTATGTGAGTAAAATAAATACATAAACGTTAATTAATATGTTTCTCTTATTATAATAATAATAGGTATGTTTTTATCTATACTAATAATACAAAGGGAAGAGATTTGATTTTTTGTATGTTTTTTGTAATAGTTAAAGTTACCTACTTAACCGATTATAAAATTTCATTCGCCCACTGAAAGCTACATTCAGCGAGTAACGTAGACTATATTTTATTATTTTACAAAACATACAAGCTACACACAAGGAGGAAGAGTGGGGGCAGAGCCACGGCACGTCGGCATGCCGTTCGCCGTCACGGCATTCGAGCCAATAGACGTTTCATATTAAAAAGTCACAGAACCATCTCGTCCAAAATAATTAAATACATTAATAGCTTGGTAAGTTCACTTTTTATCATGACGACGTTTTGCATTTGTCTGTTAATGGGTTACGGCTGATGGCCGACGTCGGCGCCTTATGATATACTGTCTATGTGGTTATGACTGATGGCAACCGGCGATAGGATTAATTGTAATAACATGAACTTGTCGGAATTGTAAGTTGTGTGGGGTCTTGCCATCGTGTCGAGATTGCACGAGATGCTTGATGATATTGCATATATCATACTAGTAATCATTTAAAATTTATACCTATAGAGACTTACCCTAATTGAGTATATAAGCGTCTGACTGTGATTTCAAACTAATTGCCTTTTAAAAGTATATTGCTATTTGCAAATCGTAACAATCATTATATTTTATCTGTGGCCATTTTTCAAAATAAAATAAAATTACAAATGTAAATAATTGCATTACTATAGGAATTATTTTAAAGTACCTTTTAATCTTTATGAAAATCTATATCATATTTACTCCAAGTATAATAATTAACAAATTGAATAATTGCTGAGACTAATTTAGTAATAAAGGTAAAACAAAGCTTCACACTTCATGGACCGTCCTGGTATATACTGGATGTTGAAGAAAAAAAATCAACTATCTACGTACCGTCAGCACAAACAATCGCTAACAATTGAGTAACAAATCCGGACATTGACCTCGATAAAATTGCAGTCATATATTTTATTTTTGTATCATTGTTACGTGCAAATGTTGCAATACTACCAAACAGATTGAGCGTTAAGATAAATTGTGTTCGCCCATTGGTCAAAATTCGACCATAATCGTTATAGAATATCCGAGGAAAAAGCATATGAATTTGCAGGCTTCAAACAATATTTTTTTGTCATTTTCTACTTAACTTTTTTACGTATACTGAACTATTTTGTATTTGTCTATTTATATTTTACTGACGTTTAATCTAAGACTTTTATTGTTTTAAATAATATTATATATTCTATGTATTATTTACTACATAAATATTTATCTAATTTACATTTATTTACAAAACTTATTAAGATATTCTACCGTATTTATTTTCTGTTTTATTATAATATGTGTTTGCGTATTGTTATATAGTTTTTATTCTGTATTTGTAGGCAGAAGTACATAGACCACCCTCCCTGATATCAATTTCAAATGTCTTAGTTTGCTCTTTGAAAGAAATCGCTTTTAAGTGATGAAGTCGCCTGTTGTACCACACATATTTTTGTTTAGTTATTTAGTGTTTCTTTCTTTTGGTTTATTTGTAAATTACTGCTATGTGGTAATAAACAGTTAAAAATAAATAAATGTCTGTCGTAAATGTATAGTTGTTCTATATACATAAATATATATAGCAGTACACAGCCAATATATCAATTACTCTGCACGTTAATCTACTAAACAACAATGATTTATATAATGTTATTTTTTTCGGTATAAAGAATGAATAAACAATGTAATTAGAGATATATAATCATCAACAACTTAGGTCCCATGGTTGGCTGGGTATTGCCACTGGGAGTCTAGTCATTAATTTTGCAATGCCTTATTGTTATCTGGTCTCGGAGCCTCGTTGGTCTAGTGGCTAGCTATAAGGCCACAGATCCCGAGGTCCTGAGTTCAAACCCCAGGTCTGGCCAGTAAAACGTTATTGGGTTTTTCTGTTGAAATTTTTCAGTAGCAGCCCGGAGTCTAGAAGTTGGAGATTTGTACAGGACTTACTTCCCGGTCCCGGTGGTGGATTGCCGTCCCATCAAATTATGAGAGTGAAGGAATAGAAAGTGCACATTTATTTTTGCACACACTTGTGCACTATAATGTGTTCTGTGCATTTGGCTAATCTCCCTTAGGATTAGCCGCCGTTGCCGAAATCGTTCAGTAGGACATCATCAATATTATAAATTGCCAGAAGTGACTTTAAACTTCTCCTTAAGAGGAAAACTTCTCCATGGGACATTAACAGGGCTTACAACTTTACCTGTAAATGGTGCTTAGGATTGCTTAAACTTCTAAGTTAGCTTAGTCTTCTTCTTTCTAATGTCAAATTAACGTTGTTAGAAAGAGAGAAATGCGTATTTAACAACAAAACGTTTATAATTAAGGGCGTTAAGCTTTAATTAATTTTAAGTTGAATGTAACAGATATAGCGTAATAAAATGTTATATGAACAAAGAGCACAAGTTATGTCTCGTAATTTTTCACGTATTTCAATTTAACGATCGTTTTCCCGTTTCGTCTGAAACTTAAGTCTTTTCTCTTTCAATTTAATCCTTTTTTAATGAACCTGACAACATGTTGACTTTTACTAGTTTATTAAAAACGAGTTCCGAGTGAAATGGAAGAGCAAATGTCAATTGGATATCAAATGACCGTGACAGCAGGGGCAATAACCATTGAAAGCAACTATGAGTCGGGATACCTGATAGTTCTTAAGGCGACGGAATAAGGATTAAATTCTAATAATACCTTACGTCCATATATGGCTTGTACGATAGGGTTGCCTCCATGTGTCGTGTGTACTCTAGGACAAATATGCGAAGAAAAAACTGAGGAGTAGTGTAGCTGTTTTAATAAAAGTCATGTAATTAAATGTGTGTAATGTATAATATTTATGTAAAGTATAAATTGTCAACGTACCTGTTTTGAAATAAAAAAATAAAATGGCGATAATTCGTCAGATTTTCGTAAGAAATATTATTTAAATATAAAAATCGCTTTATAACATTGTAGTTGCGTATGGAGGTTATTTATGAAAAACGACTTCATTATATATGTATGTGTGATTGGAGTGGTCGAGTTTTAAACATAATTTGTATTTATTTTGCATCGTAATAAGGCTGCAGATAAAGCATGTGGGCCTGAGGTAATTTATAACTGTATTAATGCGTTTTTATAAAAAAAAAAAAACATGGATAGGACTCTGGCGGAGTAATACCAGATTGAGACACTAAAAACCAGGGGTACCCTCTCCGTCTCAGTGGGACAACATAGAAATCGTTCCACGTAGAAATTTACTGCCCCGAATATTATTAGTAACTAAAAAAGTTACATTTAGCGATATTATATACAAAATACTTTTTTACAATTTATTTAAAAAAACAATGATGTCATTAAAAGCAGACGGCGTTTCAGAATATCAAGATGGTTGACAACCCTATTGTACATGAACGTTGATGCGCCTGCGCACGCGACCTATAATTACCAATGCGCACTTTGTTGGATAACGCTAAGACATAAGATGCTGTTAATTGTTTTTGTCATTTGTGTAATTATAGTACTGATATTATGATTAGATACAATGTATTAATGATCTTGATCGTTGAGACTTTGTATGTAGAAGTATCATTTTCGTTTTTAATTATACTCCCGCGTATCTAATTATGTATCAGGGTTCAGTTGACAGGTTTTAATAATTTGAAGTGTTCAACTTGTAATTTTACTTTTATAACATTTTTATTCATTATAATTTTTTTATTTTAAAATATAGAATTTGTAAAATAAAAATCATTATTATGTAAGTAATTTGTAAATATTTTAATCAAATATAAACCGAATTTTAGAAATCTTGAATGTTATGAAGTAACATTCAGTTTCAATAGACAAGTCCTTATACACAAGTGGTATGCGCGACTTCAGAACACCTGCGTGGCTTGACACGAGCTACTTGTTTTTAATTGTAATTACATACAATTAATGAGCCAACTCACCAAAAACAATTCGAATGTAAAAGTAATCGTAGAACGGGCCTTGAAACTGTGGAAATGTGAAGACGAACGTTATTATGTATATTCACAATTATATTATAGTTTTGATAAAATTAAGATAAAGAGCGATAAACACACTGTGTATAATCTATACACTATAGTAAGTAATATTATAAAGTCGAGTGGGTCCGATGGCATCCCTCCGGTCGTTCTGCGTACATTCTCCAGAATTGGCGCCGGTATCAACGCTTCTTTTCCGCCACTCCTACAGTCCCGAACTCTTGGAAGACTGCTTTGGTGTACCCTATCCCTCGAAAAGGGTAACCGCTCAGACTTGACACTTGATAGGCTTGTTGCCATCACCTTGTTTTCCAAGATAATAGAGTAATAGTATTGAAGTAATATGGAGAATAAACTGCCGGCGGCTGTAATAGTAATTATTATTATTATAAAGAAGTTAGATTTGTTTGTTTATCTTTCGCAACTCATGTGAAAACTAATAATGTAAATCACATTATATATGGAAATTTTTCGATTATTTTTCTGGCTGGATTTCATAGGCTGTTTTATTAATGAATGTGTTGTTTTTTTTTTTGAAGATATTCTTTAATATAGCGATGTATGTGGTTGGAGAACAATTTGTCAACAGTGGCGCAGATTTTTATTAACTTTGCCTATTAACAAATACGATATGGATGATGATTTTTTAATCTTAATATTCGTTTATTTCCATATATTTGAATAGGATCAACATTCTGATCAACGAGTCTGTGTTAGACTAGCAGGCTTACATTGAATTTGCTTCAAATGTGCTTATAAGATTTCTTGAATTTATTTATATCAGTAAAAAAAATTCAACGAACTTCTAGTTTTTTTTTTTAATATACACCAATTGTCATGGCGGTTTAGGTCATCTTATTTTTTATTTTGCTTTATAAATTAGATCAGTAAATATAATTTATTTATTATTAAAACCGGATATCCGTTCCGATCCGTTCTTTTAAGCTATCATCTAAGATTACATCGTTTTAATCTCGTTTTAGTTGGACTCTCTTTAAGCACCTTGAAGGAGCCCTTTTATATAAAGTTCTTTATGTACTCACATATATATTTTTCTTGAATGTTTATTTTTAATTCCAAATGTAATTGATTGTTGTTCCGTTAAAAATAGATAAGGTGTTAAGATGGTCTAGTGGATATATAACGTGGGTCTTAACCAAGTCAGAGCGTCACAGTAGCATGCGCAAGCGATCCCTTGGCGCTCCTCGTTAAGACGGAAAGTGTACCGTCTTTGACATCAGCGAGTAACTGTAAAAAGAAAGGTCTAAACAGCATTACTTAGTATTGTTGATCCGGTTTAAATGGTGAATGGTAGAATGACAAGCACGGGGGACGTAACATTTTAGTTGCCAAGTTTCACAGACCATTGGAGATTTAATAAATGGTTAATATTTCTTAAAACGTCATTGTCAGTACGCCAACTATAAAGAAAAAGATTTCATACACATGTAACATCAGCCATCACCTTAGCAGAAGAGTAGGTAGTGTAGTGGAATTAACAGTGATTCCTAGTCATTAATTGAAAATGCTTTTGGCACTTATTATATTATACTTTTGACAGTCTCGTTGGCGATAATTCTCAATAGCAGCCTGGAGTCCAGAAGTTGGAAGTGTGTACACTCCTGTGCCTCGGAAAGCACGTAAAGCCTTTAGTCCTGTGCCTGAACTCTTTCCGGTCGTGTCGGATTGCCAACCCATCGGATTATGAGACTTAGGGAATAGAAAGTGCACCTCTGTTTGCGCACACACTTGTGCACTTTAATATGTCCTGCGCAGTTGGCTGATCTCTCTTGAGATTGGCCGCCGTGGCCGAAATCGGTCTGGAGCACAATTATTATTATTCTTTAAAAAAACAAATACCTCCATTGGGTGCAAAATTTTTATTATGTTTAAATGATCTAACGAATCATTACACGTACATACAGTGCCGGCCCTAAGTTAGAGCGAGAGGAGCGATCCGTCTAATCGCCGAAGTACCAAAGGGCACGAAAATGTCAAAAACAATTTCGATTGGTACATAAGCGTTGTTTGATGTAAATATGTATTGCATCTCATTAATTATCCTCCCCCGCGTCCGTGTGACCAGTAGTTAGTTGTAGAATACATAATTATATGTAAAGTCTCGTAACTAGTTTGTACATTTAAATAAAATCAAAACCAGACGGAATTTAAATCTGGCTCATATAAAATGTAATGAAATCATTGTAAGGCGCCAGTTTATTAATGAATATTTCAATATATATTTTTTTCGTATTATCGTATTTCGCATAAAAATAAAATAAGTATTTGTCTATGACATTTTGCAGAGATATAATCATAGATTAACATAGAATTAAATTAATACTTATAATTAAATTAGTGATAAGTAACGGGAGGAGAATGTTTAGAGCTTGAATCATGCTGCTCCAATGCGGGTCGGTGGCAGCATTTCAATGAAATTTGACACATGCAGGTTTCCCCACGATCTTTTCCTTCACTGCCGAACACGAGACGAATTATAAAAATTTAGCACGCGAAAATCCTGTAGCACACTTGCCTGGGTTTGAACTCGGTTAAGGTATACGTTTTCGAACCACTCGGTCATCTGCATTCATAGATTGTTATAGTATTACAATAATTATTATTTGTTTCGATTATAGATATATACTAGTAACATCCATCATTTTAACGTACATAATGCCTATTTGAATTATACATATGAAATATTTAAATTATAAGTGAGCAGCGGTAGCCTAAAATATATAAGTAGTAAGTAATAGATAACTTTATAAGAGGCAGTTATTTTGAAATCATAGAACGCCAACTATCCCGATCTTGGGCAGCCCACATCCATCCCGTAACTGCCACCTTTTTCGAATCGTATGTCCACCTCGCCGCAAGGCGTCCTACACTCTAATTTTATCATACAGTTCATAAATACACTGCTCTACAATTTTTCTCCAAAAATCCCGTATATTTGGGGTGCGGACGAATGAATATGACTTTGATTATAATTATATTGTGAAATTTATGTGATTCTGTTATAAGGCCGCGGATCCCGATGATCTGAGTTCAAACCTGGTTCGGGCGAGTAAATAGTTATTGGGTTTTTCGATGTAAAACTTCTCATTGTCTAGATTAAAAACCGCTGGTCCTGCACCATAATTATCCCCGTCGAGATGGTCGCGGTGACCTTAATCGGTCAGGAGGACATCATCTCGTAAACAAAGATTGTAGATTCGATTTTAACATATATAAATACGTGTACCAGACGTTCTTTGCTTTATTCCACTTAATTTTTACACTACGATAGTTTACAATCGGATGATCAGTAATACTGTTGAACATCCCTTTTTATAAATAAACGAAAATGCGATGATATTTATTCTACTCGCGCTATCATATATATAGTTCTAATTAATGTATCAAGCTAAACCAAAGTCAATATTTTTTTTTTGTTTTGTGAATTGTGGTGTTCTTCAAAGTAAAGGGTTATTTTATAAGAATCTTAAAGAATAATTTAAATAAATATAATTTTATTTTTAAGATTTGTATAATGGTATTTACTTTTAATCTTTACGTCGGTCCGCAGTGTACGCGTGTTATATGTTGCCAGGGCCAGAGGTCGTGGTGTTGGTAACACGAAATTCACTTCAATATAATAGGTTTATTGAGTAATTAAAGTTAATTATGTTTAATGAACAAGGACTAGGTGATCCTTTACAAATCCATAAAAATATTACGTCACGTCAGGCGTCATATGGCAAGTGAACACTTTTAGTATAGTATTTGAAAAATATAATATATACATATATATATATATATATATATATATATATATATAAATATATATATATATATATATATATATATATATATATATATATATATATATATATATATATATATATATATATATATATATATATATATATATATATATACATATATATTGTCTAGGTAGGCGGGATGAGCGTATGGGCCACCTGCTGGTAAGTGGTCACCAACGCCTATAGACATTGGCATTATAAGAAATGTTAACCATCGCTTACATCGCCAATGCGCCACCAACCTTGGAAACATTTTGCAAATGGTTTTAGTATGAAGACGTAATTGATTATACGTTTTATGTTTACAAATCGCAACCGACCATAAATGTTTGTCGCGCAAATTTAGCTTAAAAGACACATAACTTTTTACATATTCTTCGGTATTCGTAAAACAAATCAGTAAGCTGATCTTGTCTTATGGGATAACGAGTATTTTAAATAATTTTTTGTCTGGTTACGTAGAAATCGTAATAATCTTTGAATAAATTGCACAGGTAAAAAAAAAATTAATTACCATATGTTTGTATACGTATGTATATAAATCGTTTTTTATGTTAACGGTTACATGATTTGAAATTTAAGTAATTTTTTATATGGTTAATAAACATACGCTATATACAGAAATAATTGACTTGTATGGTAAACTTCATTTGATTACATTGTAACCAACGTGCCAAAACAAACTTTCGCTAAATTGGTATTTGTAAGATAACAGTTAATGTTGCAAATCATGCATATGAGATACATTTGATAATATAAATTATGTTTTGAAGCTTGTTGACGTGGTGCGGTTCGAAATAAAAATCGCACGGTGTAATTTCGCAGTGCGCAGTTTCGCAGTTTCTTATCATTATCTGTTCTTGTCTCTTTCTTAGCTTAATATTAGTATAATTGTTCGACTATCGGTGTTTAATTATGCTTTTGATAATATGATAACAATTAACGTTAATCGTTTTATAAATAGGTTGAACTAATTTCTTATTATTGATGCTGTTCCGCTGAAGGAAAGGTCCCTTTCAGGAAAGTTTCAGGTAGTTTACGTAATTTTACGCTAAATTTAATGAATCGTCTAGTTTATAATATTATTATTAAAAATCAGTTTTGATCAAAAAATTAAAATAACTCGTGAGAGAAACACAAAGCGGTCTTCAAATTCTTTTTGAATCTTTGCCAATAAAATTGTACTAATCTTAGATATGCTATTATTAAGAAATCCGTAGTCACTTGAAGTTTGTCGCCATAGTTGTTTCGGAACAGTTACAGACTTGAACTTAGCTTGATAGCTTTAACTATAAGTCGTAGGCTTGAACTTGGCGCGTACCGTTTTGTATTGTAGAAATAATTTGAGAAAAATTTTGATGGAGTTTGTATTTGAAAGGGGGGGGGGGGCTGCCCATTCCTTTAATTTCACCCAATCGACTCGTTCGAAATGTTATCATTTTAAGCACGCTGAGATATAAATATGGTCATATACGTTCTTGGAGGAGGCTTTCGTCCAGCAGTGGACGGCAAAAGGCTGAAAAAAAAACGTTCTTGGGATTACATGACCGTATCTCGTATTGATATTTTAACGCTCTGATATTCATATCGAACGACCCTTCGAACCGGAACTCAATATTAAGTATGGACGTGTGGCGGTAGAATATGTTAGTGAGTGGTACTTACCCAGACGGGCGTACACAAATCCCTACCACGAAGTAAATTAAAATCTTACGTTAAAAAAAACCATTATTCATCATAATACTCAAGTAGATTGTAAACTTTAATTGTATTTAATTAGCGTACTCAGGTACTTTCAATATTTATTAGATTATATTTAATGTTTTCTACTGTATTTTTTACTTAAATAAAATAAATAAATATGATCGTTAGTATGGGTTCCTCTATGCGTTCCTAATCTATTCATCCGTTTGTGAAACTTTAGTTTAGTGTATAGAGTTCGCCAGCGCCATATCTAAAAAAAAACAACAATATTTCCTTTTTTTTAAAACACTAAGAAAATGTCTTGTTCGTATTTTCCTCTCAATATATATAAACCTTTTATGTAGACACTATTTTACTCGTGGGAAGTCGGGACGGGTAGACGGGAGGTAATAAATAATAACTAATAATAAAACAACCAAAATAGATGATAACGCTGTTACCTACTCGAGCCGTTATGAGTCATGGCAAATATTTGATCACTCATTATCTCCAGCGATAAGAATGTTATTTGACCACATTTATAAAATTTGCATATTACATATTTTACGTTTGTTTTATGATTATGGTGTATTAGAAACTCGTCTCGGCTTCGCACGGTTAGAATAATAGTCCACACAAGCGGAGCACAGCACGGGAGAGGTCGCGGATGTGTTATATCAACACGATTCCGCAGCCTCTCCGATTCGTGCCGAAACGGCCATCGCAATGGTTTTAGTGGGTAAGAATCCCACATAAAATGGGAGCCGGGTACCTCTCTGAAGGTTTCCACTGCGTGAATAAATAAAAATAGTCCACACAAAACTTTTATATTGTAATACATTTAAGTTCCAATCAATGTGATTATTTTCCGAAATCAACAATCGTCGTCATATTTCAACCAATTTACACAAAACATTGACTTTTGTGTACATAGGCAGATATGTACGCCGGATAACGTTTCTGGCTTACAAACATTTGTATATTTGTCCTACAAAGTAAATGTTTTATCCGTATACCCGTAATCTACGCGTGCGAAGTTTGGACGAGTATTTAGTGTAATTATAAAAATAGAAGATTTATTAAAGTTGTGTATTAAGATACGCTAACGTTATCTACCAACATTGACAGAATTTCATTCGAAAACTAAGTAGTCCTTTCCCGGATTGAAACGATTTTCATATTAGGATCAACGGACTCGGATAACTTTAAATCACATCAAGATTGAATAAGCAAGATTTACCGATTAGCGCAGCCAACTAAATCCAATTTTATTACCGATTCATATCATCTTACGGTGATAAAGTTAAAAACAAATATAAAAACGATTCGTGAGAATAATTCGACAATGGCTTCGTGTCCGTCTGAACTACCTAGAAAGGTACTACCCAGTCTCATATCGTAAAATATTCCATTGACCGGTCCACTAACTCGTGCGCCGTTCGATCGAATTTCCAACATAAGATAACATAAAATTTTACGCCCAAATGTTAGTCGCATTGGCTGTGTAAGGACTAGTTAATATTTCTTACAGCGTCAATATCTATGGCTGATATGAAATAAATAACAAGAATATATTATCACTTTTCTGATTTAAATAAAAGCCTTTCTCCTTTGTTATTTTATTGTTTTAATTCATTTGTACTTATAATTATAATTGTTGTTTTGTAGTGCGGAGTTACGACAAACACGACAAATGCGGTCTCGTTTGGATACCCCGTGTCGTCGCGTACAGATGTCGAACCTGCGGTATATCACCGTGCATGTCGATCTGTCGCGAGTGCTTCCACCGAGGGGACCACTCCACGCACGATTTCAACATGTTCCTGTCGCAGGCGGGCGGCGCTTGCGACTGTGGCGACAACTCGGTTATGAAGGAAGACGGGTGAGTTTTTCATATCGTCACTTGATGTGGTATCATTATTTTTTATTATTTAATATAGGTAGACGGGCTGACTTATGAATGGGCAGAATGGGCCATCCCAGGATGGTTACTGGTCACCATAGACATTGACCCTTCAAGAAATATGTAATGTATAACCATTCCGTTCATCGTCAATCAGCCGCTGCTGCCACAATCCTTGAGAACTAAGATGTTATGTCACTTGAGTCTGTAGTTACAGTCTCACTCACCCTCCAAACCGGAACACAACAATACAGTTTTTAATAATTATTTTTTAGGTCAGAATTATATATGCAAAGTTATTTCACTAATTTATATATTTACATAACTTTCATATTATTGCTATATATATTCCTTAATCCTATATATAATAGTAAAATTGTAATCCTTATGAAATATTGTATAGCAATGTCAATAACGTCGACGCGAAATAAGTAAAGACAATAAAAATGTTTTATTTGACTTTAAGCTATACAATTTTAATAATAAATTTGTGTCTGAAAATATTTACAACATTGAAATAATAAGACCTAAACTTGGGATAATTGTTTCTGTTGCTATTTATCATACTATGTCGGTTAACAGCAACCGGCGTGACGTCACATCGTGACGTAATCAGGCCGCAGTGGTCCGCCAACGCGTCACTAAATATAGATTCCGTACTTTATCATCATTTGATACACGAGCCATAACATTACTTTAGTGTTAATTTTATTTAATAGATTATTATTGAGCGGAGATGGTGCTGTAAATTGAAGTCGGCTTTAGTATTTTTGCAACCAGTTAAAACTTGAAGATTGTTAAATTTTAAAAAGGTTTTGTTTTATTGTTTTAGTCCGATAACAATATTATATTCCTAAAAAAAAGAAAAGTAAATGACCCACTGCTAGGCTAAGACCTCCTCACTCTTTAAGCAGCTTCGAGGAAGGTTTTGGGCTTATTTCACCATACAGCTCCAATGCAACCTGCATTGGATCTGGATACACATAGCAAAATTTCAATTAAATTTGACACATGAAGGTCTTCACACTCACGTTCTTCTTCATCGCTGATCACGAGACGAATTATAAAAACAAATTAAGCACACGAAAACTCATTGGTGCTTGGATTCGAACCAGCTATATTCGATTAAGATTCATGTGTTTTATCCACTGGGACATCATAGTTCGTGTAAAAAATGATTGACATGTGACATATATGGGAGAAATAACTCGGATCCAGTTCTTTTACGTGTATTACAGAAAGCAGGTGGCAGTAAGGTCGGTCAATGACGAAACAATTTAACTATTTAAACATATAAATGTCAAAAGCGGCTATATAATATATAGCTTAATATAAATAAGTCATACTGTAAACTTAAGGTAGATTCGGATTTCGATAGAAAACTAAATAAATAATCCTAAAGATAAGCTATTAAAATAAACCATAACTAGAGTTATTGTAATTTAAAAACATCATTAATATATCAACTATCAAGTTATTATATTCTGTTGAAGATTTAATGTCAATCAATCAATCAATCAACAGCCAATCGTTGTCCACTGCTGAACATAGGCCTCTCCCAGGGTGCGCCAAAGCTCCCTGTCCTCCGCCTTCCGCATCCAGTTGGTTGATTTAATATATTCGATGATAAATAATGCAGAATGTGTAGATTCAATTGTGATGAATTTCTTGCCGGTTCTTCTCGTTACAATTCCAAACCGTTGGTAGCTTTACATCCTTACCATTATTATAAATGCGAGAGTGAGTTTGTTGTTAGTTCACGGATAATTTCATCATGAAGCTGATTAACTGATCATCATGAAGTATGCACGTTGTATACCCCCCCCCCCTCACCTAGTTTAAAATTATATTTTAAATAGAAGGTTCAAAAGTTGCTTGTTAAAGCTTCCATGAATAATTAAATATTAAAGCTAAAGAGCTTGATTGTTTTAATGTAAGAACGTGCTAATCTCAGGAACTAACGGTGCGCTTTGAACGCGTAGCAGCCATGCGATACGATAGTCCGGCACCGCTCACACACCTAAATATCTTACATAACAACATAACACGGCCATTGTTCTGTAACGTCAGCGTCAGAGGAACCGAAACAGTCGACACAGTTACGCAAACGAACTTCACCTCTGGTTCGACCTTGGCCGAGAACCCTGCCTTGTTAATGACATATCACATGTACCTTGAAATTAATCGTGTAGGTCAAGGTCAGCGTTGATTAGATGACGTAGCTAAGCTGTGACGTTTGAAAGCCATTAAATTATATTAGGGCGTGATGTTAAGAAAAAGAAAGATGTTAATGAATATGATTTTTAATTTTTTGTTTGACTCAAGTTTCTAATTAGTATATTCTAATCAAAATTTAAATATATTTCACAAATTTACTGGTGGTTGGGCTTTGTGCAAGCTCGTCTGGGTAGGTACCACCCACTCATCAGATATTCTACCGCAAAACAGCAGTACTTGGTATTGTTGTGTTCCGGTTTGAAGGGTGAGTGAGCCAGTGTAATTACAGGCACAAGGGACATAACATCTTAGTTCCCAAGGTTGGTGGCGCATTGGTGATGTAAGCGATGGTTAACATTTCTTACAATGCCAATGTCTAAGGGCGTTTGGTGACCACTTAGCATCAGGTGGCACATATGCTCGTCCGCCTTCCTATTCTATAAAAAAAAAAATCACGATCGCGTAGTGTGATGATAATAGATATGTTCATATCATACATGCGATGCGATGCCTCTTCTAATTTTATTTTGTAACAATTGTTAGCATCCGATGTGACACGCGCGACACATATCCTACGTTGATGGTATGATGCCAGAAACATTCACACAAGTGTGGACAACTATTGTACAAATATTCAACTCAATCAGATGAACGATTTAAAAATGCATACTACACAAAGCGCCCCTTCCACTCATTCCAGTCGCTACGTAAATTTATAAAACTCATAAGGAGGTACAGTACTCCGTAAATATTTGATGAAATGAATTTTTAACTGGTTGCAAAAATACTCGAAAAAAATTATATTCCAACTAAATTTTAAAAAAGGAACCCTCGCACGAGTGCTCTATAAATTTCTATTTTATTTCCAGTTTTTGCAGTAATCATGGCAACAAATGTCCAAGACCAGGAACAGCGCCCGCTGAGCTCATGTGCGTCGCGGAAGCTATGATGCCACGCCTCATATTAAGACTTCTGCAACATTTCAGAGAAAGCAGGTAAATAAATTATATAAATACGATTTATTTTAGTGCTTTATTTATTTTTATTTAAATTGAATACCTTTGGTAAGCACAAGTTAATTTGGCTTTGGTTTTTTCGTGTCAGATGAGTTTCACCAATTTAACTTTTTATTTGCAAGCAGTAGATGATGATGACGTCCTCCTGACCTATTTTGTGCTATTATTACTTCTCAAGGAAACTTAATGTCTGTCTCCTCAATGTCACGGGATGGCAAATGGACACGACTAGAAAGAGTTCTGGCGCAAGACATAGACTCTCCAAGTGTTCCCATAGGTTTGCAATGTTGATTGTATCGAAATATGAGTCGTTTTTATAAATTAGTTCGTCTAGCAGTGGACGGCTATAAGCTGAGAAAATAAAAATACATGAGATCAAGTGAGCATTATTGCGAAATTTGTCCCAAAAATGTTTATCACGAAGACGAAAGCTCACAGTGATTAATTTTATTTTATTTGTAGTATTCAATTGTCGACTTGACCTGTGCCTGCTTATGACGAAGTCTATTTTCTAATTTACAGTACGGGAGCCGCCAACTCAGATTACTATCGCTTGGCGGTACAAGAGTGTGAGGGCTACGTTCAAATGCTGATGGAGTTCAACAACATGGGCGACCTCATGCGGACCGCTATGACCAAAGCTCTCATCAACCCACAGGTATGAGGGACAATATTATTATTTTTTTACTATAAAGTCATGCCCGGGTTTTTTCAGAGACGAGAGAGATGTAAGAGAGGAGATATTGTGTGTGCAAATATAGAAACTTTCCATTCTTTCGATTATATATTATAGCACAAGACCAACTGATTTATCTATTTTCTCAGTCACGGGAGTCAACTTCTCGCTACGTTCTTTTATTCAGAAAACATCGGCAAATAACAACTTTTATTAGAACTACTTATATTTAGCCGGAATTTAAAAATTGGGCTTTGGCATGAGTAGACTTGTTAGCTAATTACTATCCCTATATTTATTAAAAAAAATATATTTTTATCGAATGATACATTCCAGATGTACCGGGACCTGGTGTCACCACCACACCCGGACACAGAGTACGGCACCTACATGACTGAATCCAACAAGATGTACGAGAAGGCTATAGATTCCTTTCCAGCTCCAGATCCACCTGACGAGTACGTATACCAAGCTGAACTGTTGTATGCTACTAATTATATATGTATTTCATTTTAAACCAAGCAATGTTTAGTATGGATGATCGTCTATACTAATATTATAAATGCGAAAGTAACTGTTACACTTTCAAGGCAACACCAGTAGCCCGATTTTGATAATATTTGTATGAAGCAAACTTAAACTCCAAAGAAATGACAATTGACATTTTTATAGCCAACTCGTGCACTCTTCCCAGAACCCAAACAAAAACTAATCTCAAATATTAATCTAATAACTTAACGTGACTCACAGATTAATGGCAGAAAGTAGCCGTAGTAGTAGTTATTTATTCTAAATGTCTTTTCTATTAACGTAACAAGTATCCTCATTTACCATGTCCAATGTCATCTTATATTTTCAAGCTGATCAGTATTGGAATTCGTTGTTATGTATTTTATAAAAGTTCGGGAAAAATGTAATCTTTTATCTTTATTATGTACATTTGTTATTTATTTATTTTTTAATATCGAAATATATACATTTCTTCTAATACTTGGTCCTTACATATGAAATTGGCGTTTTGTACGGGAGGAATATATAGTCAATTTTTTTTTTGTAAAATATATTTAATTAATCAAAGTATGCACCATTGTTATCTATGCACTTTTGCCATCTCATAGGTAGTTCATTGATCCCTTTACTAAAAAAGCCATGGGGGCGAGAATCAATAAACTCTTTGAAGGCGGTTTGGACTTGTATTGCCGCATCGGAGTTGTATTTTTTTCGTTGTAAGAAGTTGTCCAAATTCCGGAAAAAATGGTAATCTGCTGAAGCAAGGTCCGGGGAGTACGGTGAATGTCGCAGACATTCCAATTGTAGCTCATCTAACTTAGTGGTTGTTTGTTGTGCAGTGTGTGGTCTTGCGTTGTCGTGAAGAAGCAGTGGCCTAGAGCGATTGACCAATCTCGGTTGTTTAGCAACTAGTTCTTCCTTCATGGTTTGCAGTTGCTGACAATAGATATCTGCCGTAATCGTTTGGCCAGATTTTAAAAAGCTGTAGTGAACGATACTGATGCTAGTCCACCAAACACTTACAAGTAACTTTTTCTGAGCCAATTTTCGTTTAGGGAAGGGTTTGGCTGGGTCTCCACGGTTCAGCCATTGCGACGAGCGCTTCCGATTATCGTACAGTATCCATTTTTCATCACAAGTAATGATTCGATTTCAAATCTCTTCATTTTTTTTTTTTTATAGAATAGGAAGGCGGACGAGCATATGGGCCACCTGATGGTAAGTGGTCACCAACGCTCTTAGACATTGGCATTGTAAGAAATGTCAACCATCGCTTACATATCCAATGCGCCACCAACCTTGGGAACTAAGATTTTATGTCCCTTGTGCCTGTAATTACACTGGCTCACTCACCCTTCAAACCGGAACACAACAATATCAAGTATTGCTGTTTTGCGGTAGAATATCTGATGAGTGGGTGGTACCTACCCAGACGAGCTTGCACAAAGCCCTACCACCAGTAGATTATTGTGTCGGTTGAGCAAAGTAACACAGCAGTCGACGCATGTTTGCAAGTTCGATTCATTCAATTCATGAGGTACCCAAGGACTTTGATCCTATACAACATATTTTTATGTTTTATGTTATAGGCAGGTGGACGAGCAAATGAGCCACATGATGGTAAATAGTCATCAACGCCCAAAGACATTTGTGCCGTAAAGAATACTAATCATCACTTATATCTCCAAAGCGCCACTAACCTTGGAACGTGTCTTACACTGGCTTACTAACTCTTCCAACGGAACTCAACAATAAAAA
This sequence comes from Nymphalis io, assembly GCF_905147045.1. Lineage (NCBI taxonomy): Eukaryota > Metazoa > Arthropoda > Insecta > Lepidoptera > Nymphalidae > Nymphalis > Nymphalis io. Next base: position 11,914,521 of record NC_065902.1, read on the forward strand.
CTACTGGTATTTGGCGGTAGAATAACTGATAAGTGGGTGGTACCTTCCCAGACAGGCTTGTTCAAGTCCCTACCACCAATTTTTTTATGTAATGAAATGTACGTTCCATCCGCAGGTACAGACACCTGCCCGCGCTGGCGCCTCGTCTGCAGCACAATACACTGCTGGACGAATTCATTTTTTGGACCTTCAAATACGAATTTCCACAAAACGTCGTCTGCTTCCTACTCAACATGCTGCCCGATCAAGACTATAAGGTACGAAAATAAATTCGGTAAGACTGACAACAAATTTCTGTATATTGATTTTGCTTCTGATTAATGTAACACCTCGTCTGTCCGCACAGGAGCACCTGACGAGGACGTTCGTGATGCACTACGCGCGCATCCCGCTCGTGCTGGAGAACTCTGCCGACCCGGAGACGCTGTCCAACCGCGTGGTGCACATGTCGGTGCAGCTGTTTTCCAACGAGGCGCTGGCTCTGCGCTGCGTGCAGCAGCTGCACCTGCTGCACGTCATGGTGCTGTCGCTGCGGCTCATGATGGGGAAGATCCTGGTGCAGAACACGCTGCACGACCCCGAAAAGAACTTTCACTATGTGATCGACTGCACAAAACGCGTGATGAAGGAGCACTGCTACTGGCCGCTGGTGTCAGACTTCAACAATGTGCTGTCGCACCGCAGCGTGGCGCTGCTGTTCCTGCAGGACGACGCGCTCGTCGACATGTGGTTCGAGTTCCTGTCCATGTTGCAAGGTACCAGACCAGCACACTATTGCGTCGAAACACTAACTCTTGTCCGATTGGCTTTTAGTTCTCTACAACTTTTTAGATCAAGATAGTAGATATTGCATCAATTAAATGACATGATTGTTTTTTCTTCTATACTCCTCCTATGGTTGGAAAAGGTTATATAACTACCCATACTTTTGTTAAAATATTTGCTTTTCATTTCGTGTAAACATGCTCGCACCGCCTCTTGTTTAAGTTGTCGCCTTAATTCGCCCAGAGTCGAGTGTGTCTTACGAACAAGTGATTCGGAAAATCTTTTAAAAGGGCCAAAATTTTGTTCGTCGATAGTGGAGGGGCAGAAATGTCCAAAAGATTGAATTTTTCGTTCACTACGACGCGGGTCGCGCGCACAGGAATGAACGTGAACATCCGCGAGACGGGCGGGCACATCGAGTTCGAGCCGTCCAGCTACTACTCGGCGTTCTCGTGCGAGCTGGAGGCGGCCGCCTACCCCATGTGGAGCGTGCTGGCGCACCTCACGGAGCCCGCGCACGCGCCGCTCGCCACGCGCATCGTGTCGGCCGCGCTGGGCTACCTGCAGGACTGGCTGGACGCCGTGCACTTCGCGGCGCGCCGGGTGAGTGCCGCCCCCGCCCCGCCCGCCCCGCCGCCCGCCGCCCGCCCGCTAACGCCGCCCGCCCCCGCAGACGGAGATGATGCACGCGTCGTTCCACTTCCCGCTGCACCGCTACCTGGCGGCGTTCCTGTGCGCCGGCGTGCGCTGCATGGGGCTGCGCGCCGCCGACGTGCTGCCGCCGCCCGCGCTGCTGGCGCTGCTGGCCGCGCACCCGCTGCGCGTGCAGGTCAGTCCGCTGCGTTCTCGGGTCGGGGGAATCAAACACCACTCGCACTTACTTAGCTTTATTTATCAAATTACACTACATTGCGATGAGTATACGGAGTACGTTAACCTATACTTAATTAAAAATTGTTAAGGGGCAAAATCACATCTGCCGGCTCCTCCTCTTGTATGTCGTCGGGGGGCGGTTGCGCCCTCACGTGACGGGAGTAGTCGTAGGTGACCAGCTTGGGTGCTACGAAGCCGCCGTAGCCACTCGCTCCGCGGTGGATGATACCCGCTCCGCTCAGTAGTGACGCACCTGATAAATAATAGCAATATTGTCATTTTGTATTGTTTTTTTCATTTCTAGTAGTATGATACATTACATAAGGCTACATTAAACAAACAATTAAATTACTGCGTACAACGTGTCGAAAATCGAGGTATGAAACGAGCTACGCGAGCGCCTCCTAGCGATAATCTAATAAACTCAAATAATAATGTCAAGGTTAAGCGACGCCCGATCGGTTTCCCCGCCCGCACGCCGCGCCTTCCTTTCGCAACGTTCTGTTGACACTAGTAATATCTTTGCTACCGCAAAATTGCCAGTGCTTGGATCTATAATTTTCAAATTTAGTACGAAAGAAAAATGGAGTGATCTTATGAAGTCATAGAACAAAATTTGTTGCTAATGGTCATGGTCCTGTAACGTTTCGCAAGTACTGATAATATGGAGGGCACCTCTCATGGGCTCGAGCGGCTGCACGTCGACGAAGGGCACGGTGCTCTGCGCGGCGTCGGCGTCAATGTCGCTGTTGACGAACTCCACGTACTGGTCGTGGCGCGAGTCCACCGCCAGCGGCGCCGCGCTGCGCGTCGGGATGTCGGGCTTCACCAGGCTCAGGCGGGACCTGCGGGCACGCGGGCTCAGTACGCCGTCTCATATTTGACCGACTTCCATTCACTCGTAAATATGTACGTGTGTAGATTTTTTACGAATTTTGATGATTCCTTTCGCATTGGGTTAAGAGTAGCTCCGAGGTCGTCCCGTCTTCGTGAGGCTATTGGACTAAGTTTTTGATATCAGGTTTTTTGGTCTTGTGACGGTTTAGTGTTAGTGGTATTTGAGGTGTTTTGTGTTTCTGGAGTCGTACATAGTTTTGTATATAACACAGATCATCGTAGCTCGTTTCGAGCTCACCTTGGGATTTCGGCACCCTCCGTGTTGTCATTGCTGATCCACTGGCTTCTTTCGGGCGACATTCGTCCAGTTGTGTAGTTGAAGGGTGTCGAGCGAATTTCGAAGTGCAAATGAGCACCGATCATTCGGAATCTAAAATGAATATTATTGACTTAAATACATTTAACTAAATACCTTTATCAAATTGGCTGTTATAAATAATTTTAAATCGAAGATCTTGCAAGATTAAATTAAATTTTCAATTACCAACGTTTCGGAAATTGATTCTACCAAGAGGAACCGGCAATAAACTTAAGACAATTAAATTTAAGCTATGTTATTTTAATTATTACTTTCTTTATATAAATTTGCAAAAAATATACACGACTAAAATAGTGGAAATATCTACATTACCTGACTCCGGTTAGAATATGTCCCGATGGCGAGTCGAGTTCGTCCAAATCAATAGCTCTCCTCTCGTAAGTCAACTTGTGGTAGTCCTCCCCTTCTCTTATTCCCGGCTCAGAGATATCGAACTTTTGTACCGGCACCCAGCTTCCGGGTACAACGGTCCCTCTTTGTCCCAGAAAACCCTCACTTATCTGTAGATGGAACACTCTCCCGTGCTTCACGAGACGTAAGCCAGTAACGACCCTGTTATCCAAAATAATAATACATAAATTTATATTAAAAGCGCGTTATAATGACGTATGGCCACCCGCACACCCATGCGTTTAACACAATAAGCTAAATATGTAATGAAGTTGAAATGTTTTGACAAGAGCCCGAAATAAGGAAGGAAGTCCGTGATTAGTTTAAAGTATAAAGCTGAAACATTTAAATCGATGTGCTCCCAAATAATAATGTGCCGCTGTCAGATATTACTGACTTGTTCCGCTTTATATCAGCCAACGCTTCTCGTAAGCTGAAGGTTCTCACAGACGACTGGATATCGTCTTCACAGAGACAAAAGCAGTATGAGCAATGTAGAAGATTCAACTTCCACCAGGAGTCGACCTTTGGAGATAAATCGTGATTAGATAAAAATAGTTATAATATAATATCCCTAAAAGTGTGCGGGTGTCCCAAGGTTTAGGGACTAACTTGTTGTTCTTAACGTCGGACGTGCTATCCCAAAGACTGAAATATCTGTGGGAGTCTTGGCTCGCTTCGTCGCAGAGGCACATGCAGTATGAGCAATGCCAAAACAACCAACGCCACCAAGAATCGACCTGAACAGAAAGTTCTTTAGAAGACATCAACTGCTATATAAAGTATTCGTTTTGAACTACGAGGAGTTCATTGCGTACGATATAATGTCCACTTTTGATCACTTCGTCGCATAATTCAAGCGTAAATAAGCGTGTTATATAAGATTGAAGCGGTTTGATTAATACGCATTGGACGTATTTCATTTTACTGGTGGTTGGGCTTTGTGCAAGCTCGTCTGGGTAGGTACCACCCACTCATCAGATATTCTACCGCAAAACAGCATTCCCTGATATTGTTGTGTTCCGGTTTGAAGAGTGAGCCAGTGTAATTATAGGCACAAGGGACATAAAATCTTAGTTCTTAAGGTTGGTGGCGCATTGGCTATGTAAGCGATGGTTGACATTTGTTACAATGCCAATGTCTAAGGGCGTTTGGTGACCACTTACCATCAGGTGACCCATATGCTCGTCCGCCTTCCTATTCTATAAAAAAAAAGTATTCCAATTTTGTTAGTATTCATTAAACTAGTTAAAATGTACCTTGGTCTCCCCTCGCGTGCAACTACCAGCTGGTCCCAATTTCCTACCGTTTTCGTATTCGATCCACTCGTACCGACGCGGACTGTCCCTAGCCTGTAATATAATTATTTTTGAATTTGTGTATATTTTAATTTCTTATCATAAATTGATATATGTACATAAATATAACACGAAGTATTAACGATATCACAAAAGATCCAATGGACCCGCACTAGTCAAAGACTCCTGCTTGTACCGAATACCATTTACAATTTTGCTTTAAACTCGGACGTTATCCCGAGTCCACATTCAATGCTTTAATTTAAACTAAACTATAAAAATAATATATATAATATACAAGAAAAATAGATTAATATCGTTACTCACAGCCGGACAGACCCACATATCGGAGTCAATGTATTGGCAGTTAATGATCCTCCCATTGCACGATTGTTTTGCACAGTATTCCCCTTTGAAGCAGCCATGTCGCTCAGCGAGCGTGTAATACGCGCAGTTCTCCTTGCAAGTCTGATCAGCGTTCAGGTTTACTTCGTTTTCTATGTACCCTTGAAGCAACTTGGTCACTTCCTCGTATGTTTCTCCTGAAAATTATGTATAACAATGCTGAATAGGTAGTAATGTCAGGTCGGGAATTAGACAAAGGCCAAGTTCTCTGGGCACTATTATTATAAGTAATATTTAAATACACTTCTTAAATTTTTGAATTCGCGGCTGCGAACTTTAGAAGTGTTTCTAGCGTGGTCTCTACGTCGAAAGTATGGCCCTCTATACGCGCAACGCTCCCTTCGTACCCATTTGTCGCGGGACTCGCGTGCAATATACGGGATGACGTTTGACCTTGAACACTAATTTATTAAAATATAAATAAAATTGCATTGTTACCAAGCTTATGTTCTTTTGGATCACATCTATACAGGTCACGTTTGGCCATCGCCATTGTTGCCTTGGCAGCGGTCGCAATACGCGATGTCCTTTCGGCATACCTCACCCGCGTCAGATTCGCTTCCTGCGTGAAGTTTCCTGGAAATATAACGTTTTTTATAAATATTTTTCACTAAATTTATACAGAAATTTAGTCACTAAAATGCCATATGTAAAAGTAGAAGACAATAAAAATATATAAGACTGCAATTTCATTTAAGGTGTAATGTCGAAAAAGAATGACTTCAGCTTTTATTAAAAAGAATCTGGAACTAATACTTAAAAATATAATACGTTGCTATAAAATGTTTTAATTTAATAGTGCTGTGTCTTTTTCTTACGTACGTCAAATAATGATGTCAGAAAGAGAGGAATGAGCGTTTAATTAAACAACCGCTAATCAACGTTTATAAGGCAGGCCAATAATATTTATAATCTATATTATTATTTAAATGAATATTTGCTTGTGTGGGTCAAATCTTGAACTTTAAACTACTTCCATCCACTGATTTAGATGAAATTGTGCTGATATTTTGGTGTTTATTTTTAAATATTCAAAAGTTTTCGCACGCGATTTCTCCTCTTATGTACATATGAGGCAACCTTTTTTTTGTTCCGCTGACAACGTGTATACAAAATTTCATAATGATCGGTAGACTAGTTAAGACGTAACAAACAAACAAACTTACTTTCGCTTTTATAATATTTAATAACGATTAAGTAGTATTATAGATGCATTTGTTAAAATTAGCAAAAAGGAAGTTTTCACATTGCTATTTTTACCAACGGATATTTATAAAACGTATTGCTCTAAACTCTAATTTAACACAAGTCTTAATTCGTCACTTATTACTTACTATTATCATAGTCTTTGTTTATTACTATAATGTTACTGAAATTATTATTGTTATTATAATTATTATACGTTATTGTATTAAGTGTTTCGTGATTATCAAGAATGATGAGCACGTGAATTTTGTCATTACAAACGCACACATTTTGATAATATTTATCATACTGGTGGTAGGGCTTTGTGCAAGCTCGTCTGGGTAGGTACCACCCACTCATCAGATATTCTACCGCAAAACAGCAATACTTGATATTGTTGTGTTCCGGTTTGAAGGGTGAGTGAGCCAGTGTAATTACAGGCACAAGGGACATAAAATCTTAGTTCCCAAGGTTGGTGGCGCATTGGCTATAAGCGATGGTTGACATTTCTTACAATGCCAATGTCTAAGGGCGTTTGGTGACCACTTACCATCAGGTGGCCCATATGCTCGTCCACCTTCCTATTCTATAAAAAAAAAAAAATCTCCCTCTTGTTTGTGACGACAACGAATTTTATATTGTCGCAATAGTCGACTGATACTTTTTAATCTGTGCTACGCTCCACTTTACTTTTAGTTAAAATGATCGTGCTGGTTATATTTATGTATAATTTGTTTTGCTTTATAAATTGAAACGTAATATGTGGGTTTACCCTAAACGGGAGTCTAAAAATATGAACATAACATTAATAAAATAATATAAATATACTTTCCTGTAAATTACACAACTATGATAATATGTGCAAAAATCACGTTAAGCAGTTGCTGCGTGATGGAAGGACAAACCAATAAAAATATAGAATAGTAGTCTAGTATAAATAAAACCCTGAAAAAAATCTAATTTGTTCGTGTTGTGTTATTCTTAGTTTTTGAATGGATTTATGAATTATATAACAGCCTATGAATATCCCACTGCTGGGCTAAGGATTCCTCTCCTTTTTTTGAAGAGAAGGTTTGAGCTTATTCCGCCACGCTGTTCCAATGTGGAATACACGTGGTAGAATTTCAGTGAAATTTGGCACATGCCGGTTTTCTCGCGATGTTTCCTTCACCGTCAAGCACGAGATGAATTATAAAAATAATTTAAGCACATGAAAATACAGTGGTGCTTGTCCGGGTTTGAACCCACGATCATCGGTCAAGATTCACGCGTTCTAACAGCTGGGCCATCTAGGCTTTTTTTGAATTACGAGTGTTATGTATTTCGGTTCGTTGATAATATACCTTTGCCATATATCCTGAGCAGCATCCATGAGAATTGCATCATTGCGTATCCCTTTATCTCCGTTAGGGATATCGTGTTGTACATGTCGTATATCAGCTGGTGTGGTGACATCTGCATATCGCAGAGATGATCTTCCTGGAATTTGTTACATTTATATTTTTCGGTTTATTATATAATATATAGACCATAAATAAAATATTAACGAAAGATTTATTTAATAAAAACTTTTATCGTCTGAACAACTCAAAAGTAAATTTTAATATAGTTTTGTATTGTTTTTTTTTTTTTTTTTATTTAATTAACGTGAATATAGAAATACTAAAAATTAAATAACAATTAAATTTGTCGTAAACACAAAACGGAAGTGAAACTATGTATTATTATATATATTTAAAAATAATTAGTCATTTATGACCAGAAACGTAGTTGGGTTTTTTTTATCACTAACTTGTATTTATATATTTTTAATAAGTTTTAAAATATTTGCGTAATTACTGTTTTATCTGCCCCGTTAATTAACATGTTGCTTGGTGTGTAGTAATTTTATATTCGATTAAAAAAATACTTTCAATACTTCATATTATTAGTTTATACATTCTATTGATTCTCGACTTGTTTACCTATGCATATTAATATACTTTGTATATAAACGCGAAAGGGAAATGTCGTGTAGTTGTACTTTTTAATTGATATATTTTTTTATTATCACGATTCTTAGGTTTATACGATTACGTATGTTACCAAGAAATTATTGTGGAGGAAGTAAGAACGAGTATATATAATTGTATCGTTGACTAAGCGAAAGCACTTATTCGGTTTCTTAGTAATAAATCGTAACAAGATTGCACACTTATAAGGGTCTACGCCACATTCTATGTTTTTTTTTTAATGAATCGATGGTACCGACTTTGTTTATGTTTATCGTATAAATGTTATATGCTAGTGTGCGTGGTTGTTTATGTGTGTGTAAGCATCATCGTAACAGTTTGTTAATTTAGATGAGTTATTTTTTTTATTAACGAATTTATTCGAATTACAAAAATTCGCAAACATAACAGGATAAGTAGGTCGTTTGCATTTCATGACGTAACGTTCGTGTTGTTTATAAATATACGAAGCCACTTAAGGTATTTTAATTAACGCAATACTTGTGTGTTACACATTTAACAACGGTTACTCAAGATCGTAGAACCTTAACAATAAAGTGATTGGGTCACTGACATCCGTCCAAACACGGTCACTCGGACGACCACGTTCCGCCTTTGTCGACGTTACTTTCTGATATCCTTATTGAATACAGAACGAAGATTTCATTCGTATACAATTTGTAGTTGGGAGTGACTGACTCATTTCATATACCTGCAATACACCGCGGAACATGTCGCCGTATTCGAGTAAGTCGTGAATTTTCCTCACAGCTTGCGCGACGGACGTCTTGGGGTCCATAAGAATGCCCTCCGCTAGATCGAGCCATTCCCTGACGGGCGCTGGCACCGCGCCGGGCTGGGACTGACGCTTTATAAACGTCAAAAAGTTTTTGTAATGCCCGTTTATAACACGCATCTTCTCCATAGCCTTCACCCACAGCCATGTGTCGTACGGTCCACGGGGGGATAGAGGCACAGATTGTATCTGTTCATCGAAAGCGACAAAGGCCTTTGTCAGTTCGACGTCCCCGCTGACGCCAGCCGCACTCCACTCGGAACTTGTGACGTTCTTCCACAGTACCTTTTCGACCGCGTAAAACGTATTGCGTAAATTGTCCACGGAGGAAGGGTCGCCAGCGCTGGCGACCGCGAGCAGCGCGAAAAGCGCTGCGTATTTCATATTGTCAGCGAAGTGAAACGGTTCACGTCGCGGCCGGAGGCGCACTGACGAGCGGAGGGGACAGCCGGCTGGACGGACGCGGTCGATCTAGTGATGACAAACGCTTATCGATATCGAGAACGATTTAACAGAAAATTGTTCGCGTCGAACGAGTTTTATAACTCGAATGCATAATAAGAGCTGAATCTAATAGTTACCACGTCGCTGGCCTTGATGCGTTACGAACTAACTTTCACTTTGCATTATCCGCTTCGAGTAGGCGGCGTTATATTTATTTATCAATATAATGTAGTATTACATTAATAAGTGAATACTTTGTGAAATTAAAGTTTTAAATAATTTATCCTTATTCACGATTAGTATGTAAACGTGGCTTGCACAACACTACTCGATTCAAACTGTATTTATTTCATTTGAATACAAACTAGGGCATAAAAATAAAGAAAATAGAACGAACTATAGTACTCGAAGCTTCGCAACAGCAAATTAATGTTGGATAAATTAAAATACTTAAAACAAACTAGTAACTTAAAATATTTATTATTGTCCGAATTGAATCGACATGTATATACCGAATTGTAATACATCACATCACTATCGGCCCGCATGTTAATATTGTTAACTAAGCGTAATCTTTATTTGCACATACATTGACCCTTATTGCTATGTAATAAGTATCATTATCGCGAACACGTTTGGACTCTGCGATTGCGACTCGGTTATTATTATTTGCCCGCTCGTATGCGCCGTCAGCTGACACCGGTACTGAATCCCGAGTAATTGTATTGTGCGCTTTAGTGTTTTTATTTTACGATTGTAGAGGGTGGCTTATTGCGATCCCAATGTATATATACATAATAACAATATAATATTATCCTGGGACATTTTTCATACACGGCCATCTGATCCCAAATTGAGCTTGTACAGAGCTTGTACTTTGGAAACCAGACAACTGATGTACTATACTGCTTTTCTTTTGTAAATACATACTTATGTAGATAATTACACCCAGACTCGGAACAAATATCTGTCCTGGGTGGGAATCGAACCCACAACCTTCGGCGTGAAAGGCAAGCATCCACCAACCACGCCAACCGGCTCGTCGTATACACTATTCATAGGCTTTACTAATATTATCAAAGCGAAAGTAACCGAGTCTGTCGGTTACGTCTTCGTGGCTATACCACTGAACCGATTTTGATTAAATTTGGTATGAAGCAAACTTGAAGGAAGTAATAGGCTACTTTTTTACCTAATATCCCTTTTCTAGTTTAATATAAATATGCAAAGACAAAACATTTTTTAGTAGATTTAGGTCTAAATACTCTGTTTGTAATTGATTTTCTCCTATTTTTTTTTTTTTTGCTATTTATTACCTTTATGTTGTAAAAAAAATAGGAAATGGGAGTAGAATCACATCAAAGTATACTTCATTCAAGTAGGCTTTATTTAAAAGTACTTTTGAATCATCATTTAACAGAATTATTTAAACGTTAAGCTACCACCATTTCGCTATGTATTATACTTTTTATTGAAACAATATCTCCTCAAAGGGAATCAGTAATCATCATTTCCATACAGTTAACCTACAATCCGGCGTTCGTATCCTTCTAAACCGTAACTAGTAGACCAATCGTGTCTTCTGAATAGGGCACCGTTGAAAATTCTACTTTACGTAAGCAAAACGAATCGTATATTGAATATAATTACCATTCCACGGTCACCATTCTATTGATAATTTGGAGGTTGAATGAAGTATTTAATTTAACTTAAATAGCCGCCTCTTGCAATGTATTTTTCACCCTCGTTAAACGTTCCTCGTGAATGAAGCTGTAAAATGTAAAAATCATCTCGTACTTCAAGAGATTAGATCGTTCAAACAAACAAACTCTTCAGCTTTATATTATAAACTTCTCGCACGCCACCTACGGTATGGTTATGGTATTTTTTCGATCGCGATACGTTCCCGATTCTATTGCGATCCCATTTCGATCGCATCGAAAAAACTGTAACGATAACGTTACGATTTTATTGCGATAAAGTGACTGAATTTCTTAGTTTAAGACGAACGCCTCGGATCATCCTTTGTATTATGTACAAACCCAAGTCCGTTTCATGTGTCGTGTTCGAGGTCAAGTTGTCTAATTAGTGTTGATTCAGCGAAGTAATAATGATTAGCCGTCCATGTGTTTGTTGATTTCTCGGCACAGTTTATTATCACAGTAGTATCAATAACATATTTACATATAACCTCGTAATATATATATAATTTAGTTTGTCTAGAAGATATTGCCTATGTGATGTAGATGTTATAGGAATTGATTAGTTTAAATATGGTAATTTTACTGGTGGTAGAGCTTTGTGCAAGCTCGTCTGGGTAGGTACCACCCACTACACTCATCAGATATTCTACCGCAAAACAGCAGTACTTGGTTATGTTGTGTTCCAGTTTGAAGGGTGAGTGAGCCAGTGTCATTATAGGCACAAGGCACGTAACATCTTAGTTACCGAGGTTGGTGGTGCATTGGCTATGTAAGCGATGGTTGACATTTCTTACAATGCCAATGTCTATGGGCGTTGGTGACCACTTTCCATCAGGTGGCCCATATGCTCGACCGCCTTCCTATTCTATAAAAAAAAAACGGTGCATTTGTACTTTATAAAAATATACATATATCATAGTATTGGTATTAAATAATTAATTAATTCTCGAAAAAAATATCAACAGTTACACACGACCGCTATATATCATTTGCAATATCTATAATACAGCTAATAAAACGCAGCTCTTGTTACAAATGAAATGAAATCATGATACCGTGTTCGTGAATTTCGCAGCGCTTGATTTTACAAGTATGTCCAAACATTACCCGTCATAATATGATATATATACATGTATGTTATACTCGCGTGCAGCGGGTTCGTTTATTGATATAAATTAAAGTTTCCTTTCTCACGTTCTTCGTCGCCTCATTTGAGTTTATGTTATATCATTTGGAAAATATCGACGTTACTCTTATTGACTTTGTTACATCGAGCTATTGCTTCGTTCGCCGAACAGTTATACATTGTGTTGCGGTGTTACGGTTTGAATTTATTTATTATATCAATAAACAACATTAATATTCACATTCACGATAATAGTATGCTAGTACAGTGTGATACACCATTACAAGTATTTACAATAGTGCAACGGAATGACTGTACGCTTATTAATAGTAATAGTAACAGCCTGTAAATGTCCGACTGCTGGGCTAAGGCCTCCTCTCCCTATTTGAGGAGAAGGTTTGGAGCTTATTCCACCACGCTGCTCCAATGCGGGTTGGTGGAATACACATGTGGCAGAATTTCGATGAAATTAGACACATGCAGGTTTCCTCACGATGTTTTCCTTCACCGAAAAGCACGAGATGAATTATAAACAGAAATTAAGCACATGAAAATTCAGTGGTGCTTGCCCGGGTTTGAACCCACGTTCATCGGTTAAGATTCACGCGTTCTTACCACTGGGCCATCTCGACTTTTTGTATTTGTATTTGTATGTTGAATTTTTTTAATTTGATTAAATATTAAGTCTAGCTTCTCAACAATCCAATTTTTCCAATGGTTGTAATGTTTGTTTTTTTCCATTGGCGATATAAGAAATATTAACCACTCCTTACATCACTAATGCGCCACCAGCTTTGGAAACTAAGATGTTATGTCACTTGTGCCTTTAGTCAGACCGGAACACAATAATACTTATTCCTGTTTGGAGATAGAACATCTGATGATGGGTGGTACTTGGCCAGGCGTGCTTGTACAAGGCCCTAATAAACCTAATATGTATACATACATATGTGTGTAGAGTAATTAATTACGTGTAGTAGTGTACTGCGTGATTTATAGGATAAATGTTGTAATAAACATTGGTATCGAATCTTGACCTACGATCCTAGTCGATGTTGTTGGCTTAACGAACTTGGCCTATATATACATTATTCGTCGTACTATTAACCTGATGCTGTATTCGTATTGTGTTATATATTTGGCACACATAACTTATTACATACAGTACAGTAATACATTATTAAAAAAGAATACAGTTAGACGAAGATATTTCATTGCTAAGAAAACTTGACCAATCTCAAGATAGATTAAACAACTGTGCATGATACATTATAGTGCACGAGTGTGTGCGCAACACAAACACAGGTGCACTCTCATAATCCGATGGGACCGCAATCGGAAATAGCGGAATACGACCGGAAAGAATTCAGGCGCGGGAACAACGGCTTTATATGCTCTCCGAGGCACGAGAGTGTATACACTTCCAACATCTAGATTCCGGGCTGCTACTGAGAAACTTTCTACGAAAAACTTTTTATCGGTCCGATCTGGGGTATGAACTCAGGACCTCGGGATCTGCGGCTTTATATCAAGCCACTAGACCAACGAGGCAGTCCAAACACATAAACACTAAACGAAACGCTTTATAAATAAGTATAGGTGAGATTTGTTCTTTGTTCTATATACAATTCAAATTGTCTTTTTTTTTAATTTTAGATATTAGAAAAAAATAAATTATTATATTAAATAATAAACAACAAAATATTATTTACTTTAACACACACATAATGAATAACACAGTTTGAAAAATGTCCATCGAGTATTGTTACTCGTTTAAGATGTCTGTCTCAAAACATCCGTTTTGTCTGCGGTGCAGATGCTGTCTTTGAGTTAGGCCGCCGAAACGTTGTGAAATTCCGAATCTTTATTCGAAACAGAAGCGTCACACTTGCCTATTGTGTTTCTAAAATGTAGAAAATGTACTAACGTTTTTTTTTATATAAAATAGGAGGACGCACGGGCCACCTGATGGTCAATGGGTACCATCGATTATAGACATAGGCGCTGTAAGAGATATTAGACATTCCTTACATCGTCATGCGCAATACTAAGTATTTTATTGTTTGACGGTTGAATATGTCATGAGTGGGTTGTACCTAAGATGGCCCAGTGGTAAGAACGCGTGAATCTTAACCGATGATCGTGGGTTCAAACCCGGGCAAGCACCACTGAATTTTCATGTGCTTAATTTGTGATTATAATTCATCTCGTGCTTTACGGTGAAGGAAAACATCGTGAGGAAACCTGCATGTGTCTAATTTCACTGAAGTTCTGCCACATGTGAATTCTACCAACCCGCATTGGAGCAGCGTGGTGGAATAAGCTCCAAACCTTCTCCTCAAAAAGAGGAGAGGAGGCCTTTAGCCCAGCAGTGGGACATTCACAGGCTGTTACGGGTTGTACCTTCCCAAAAGATACCCAGCTTTTAAATTTATAGTCGAAAATAAACGCCTCAGACCAGAAAAAAATCCAGCGTAAGAAACTCAACGGTTTTTTTTTAATCTTAAATAGTCAATATAACATTGAGTTACAGTTAACTTAACAGATGGTTCGAGACTCGATAGTCTCGCATGGTTGCGCAGGTGTGTTCGATCCCTTAAACAGATGGCACCTACGATTTGTATATACATATTTTTTATGACATATCTTAGCGTGGCATATTTGAGACAGTGATTTTTAAATAATTTTATCAGCTTAACATATTACTTTACTAATAAATATTGTTCAGGGGATGATTACTTAAACAATACTGGGCCTCTTCTTTCGAATATTAAATCAACGATGACAGTATGAGATAAATATATTTTTAACTAGACATCGCTAAACAACATATTATTTTATTATAAGTCAGGCCGTAGTTGAAAACGTTATACTTATGGAAGAACATCATGCTTATATAAATTCGAGTTTTATTATTATTATACAATACGTGCAAGAAATACTGTCAAACTCGCCTCGAATGATGCAAGAATAAAACATTAAATTTTCTTTAAACAAATAGTGAAATACATATAATAAACAAATCAAATTGTCCTCTTTATGTTATTATTATGAAGTATATATATTATATTTCATTGTAGTAGCGGAGTCCTGCGATAGCCCTATTTAATTAGGATTATCTTACAAACAAACACGTCCGTTTCAAACAGCTTGTAAGAATTAATTATGGTCATTGTCTTTGCTCCTTAAATTCGTAGCGAGAAGCTATATAACATTTTTCAATGAGCGGGATATTTAATAAAATCGGACCATAATTTTTGAGATAACTAAGAATTTTCAAATATATCTAAACACATACAATGTGAAACATACATTGTACTGAGAACTTGTATATATTATCGTTTATTTTATACATTTTCAAAGAATAAATACGAGAACAGTACGAACGCATGTACAAACTTTTATTCATTAATTTCATGATAAACGCGAATGTTTCGTAGATAGCATAACATTATCATTGGTACAGTTGATTGACCCTTCCGCTCTTGACACTTGACTTTATTTATTCTAACGTACTACATTAATAAAATACATTAAATTCTTCGAAACAAACAATAATTTGGGGGCGATAAACAAAAAAAAATGTTTAGACAGATGTAAGGTACCTTTGTATCCTGTTAGGGTACAGCGTGGCGAACAAACAAACTCACTATCTCGTTTGTAATATTAGTCGTCGTAGTTCGTCGTTTCGTGTAGGATGATATCCTGTCATATTTGTTTTCGCTACTGTAACGGGGCAGCGTATTGGAACAGACGACAAAAACCTCCTCAGAAGAGGAGTCTTTTGTTCTACATTCGAACGTTTATATTGGTGATATATTATAAGAATTAGGAACAATAGATAAACGGATAGTTCTGTTTTTTTTACACTTAATAAGCAATTTTTTGACCGTTGACTTGTCTGATTTTAAGCATCGACACGGCCTAAGATGTAGCACGCTTGCCTAAAAGAAACCTGTTCACTCTGGATTTAAAGACACCAACGTTCTGATATGTTAACATCGTAGCGCTCAATACACGGTAGTGGCTAAGTGCGGCTTCGAGCGTCGGAGCGTCACGGTAGCTCCTCGTTAAGACGAAAAGGGTACCGCTGGTTTTTTAGCGGGTATTCGAATGTGTGGGCCTACTCTGCGCCTTAGACACCGGCGAACCCTCCCCACTTGTATCGTGAAGGAAACGTGTAATGCGTTTTTCCAAAATACAATAATAACAATACAATAATACAAATAATAAGTTATTTATACACATCTTGGTATTCACACCACACATTTTTTTTTATTTGTTAATTGCGGTTAATACGTTTATGATTCAGTAGAAACGTAATTATATATCAATACGAAACAAAACGAGAACAAAGGAAGGATAATAAACAAAGCGATCTCTTTAGATGGTATTAAATTAATGACGTAAACATGACATCAATACAAATTATGTCCCTTAATGCTTTATTATAAAGGCCATTATTGTATTTTCGTAGAGTTATCAATGAATAATATTTATTAAAGTAAATAGCTAATTTATTTATGTAAATATACAATGTCATTATTATTTTTTCTATATGTTTATAGAAGACACAATTATTTGTAATGCTTGTTGTGTTTATTCATATAATTTAATTATTATTATAAGTCAATACATACTGAGTCATATTTAACGTAAGCTGCCTTTGTTCTCTCTATCAAATTTAAATTTTTTCCTAATGATTGACCAAAGAAAAATTAATGATTTTTTACATTTTATGTAATATAAATACATAGTATCATATCTTACTTAGTGGTAGGGCTTTGTGCATGACCCCCTGGGTAGGTACCATCCACTCATCAAATATTCTACCGCCAAATAGCAATACTTACGAAATGTTCCTGTTTTGTATAACACTTTAGTTGCCGAGATTGGTGGCGCATACACGATGTAAGGAATGGAATGAAATTAGACAATGACGTAGCCTGAGACCTGAATATAAATAATAATAATAATAATATCCTGGGACATTTTTCACACACGGCCATCTGATCCCAAATTAAGCTTGTACAAAGCTTGTGTTATGGGAACCAGACAACTGATATACTACATATACTAATTTTCTTTTGTAAATACATAAGTATATAGAAAATTACACCCAGACTCAGGACAAACAGACATGTTCATGCACACAAATGTCTGTCCTGGGTGGGAATCGAACCCACAACCTTCGGCGTCAAAAGGCCAACCGGCTCGTCAATAAATATAAAGAACGGCATATTGTTAAAAAATTATGTTAAATTTCTTCGGTCGATTTTACTGTAATCGGATATTGAACTGCTTATCTTAAATATTGTTAAACCGCAATTGAATTCGATGTTATGTTTGTTTTTATTGAATTATTGTAATTTACTTTTTAATATTGCCAGTTGAAATGCTTTAATTTCAATGTCAATGGAACTTAACACGGTCTAAATCAAATTAAAATTTTGATTTTTACGAAGTTTGAAGTTTTATAATTGAGGCACGCCAATCCTGAGACCTCGAGAGGATCGATTCCGCTATTGAGGCTCATATTTAGTTTTTTTTATGCATCGATGATAGCTCAAACGGACGGATAGAGAATCGTAATGGAGATGTGATCAGATTTCTTATGACTTGTATTGAAGCATTAGTATCGTAAGCTTGTTATAGGCTCTATTTATTTGAATAAATAATAATTTATAAATTTATTAAAACTAAACTGAACAAATACAATTGTCAATTTATTTTTTTATTTTTTTTCATTAATTTGATCCTCCTTAACTCGGAGACGAGTTGCGTGACTGACAATTGTGTGTGAACTCAATGAGTCACTGTACCGTTCGTTCTCGTATAGCATTGATTAGCATATTTTTTATACAATACATATATGCGTTCATCTAACATGTATACTGCGCGGTCGTCATACTAAGCCCGATAAATATGATACTTAATACCTACACGAATATTTAAGAAGTTTATTTAGTATAAACCGTAACTGCGGTACGCTGTGTTTTTTTTAATAGGTAGGCAGACTAACAAATAATTAACCATAGACATTGGCATTGTTATATATTAAGCATAATTTACATCGTTTATTTGGCACCAACTAATCTCTGCCTTGTGCGTGTAGTTCACTGGCTCACTCCCTACGTATTACTGTTTCGCGGTATAATATGGCGGTATTTTAATATTGTACGTTTGTTTGCTGGTTTATTGAAACGATGGTGGAAAATAAGAAGTTCTATTTCAGCTTCAAACTTAAATCTAAGTTGGCTGACCTGAAATTTCTGTAGTTGTTACAAGAATGTGTAACCGAAACTATTACATATATACATACATGTATTAATATAATGTGTTCAAGGTGAGTCTATTGACAATGAACTCGCTTAGGTCATTATTTATTGAAAGCATTATATATATATATTAACCTTTGGATGTGTGCCTTGCGCATGTATTGTAGTCATTCATCCCTTTCTAAGTTTTTTTTTTCAATTAACCGTACAACTGTCGCATTTTTTAATCATGTAACTAATCGAGTAACGCTCGATCTGCTTTTATTTTATATGAATTGGATACAGTTTCGTTGGTCGATATAATTTTGTATTCCATATTCAAATTAAAATATAATTAACTTGAAGTATGTATAAACATTACTACGGTTTTAAATTGATAACAGGATCTCATAATATATACATAGTACGAACAGGCAATAATTAAATCTGAAGCCGATTCCAACAGCAGATGGAGTAAACATAAATAAACAACGTCGACCTTAAATCGGCATGACGTCATTAATAATAAATATAAAAATAATCAATAGTATTGACTATCAATTATGGGATAAATGAAAAAAAAAATCCGTTTTGAACATCGACGAAGTTGCTATCCGAATTAAAGTGTATAGATGTACACGTAGCTTAGTGAAATAATGTTTGTATTGTAAATAAGGGTATAATCAAGAACTTTTTATAGTGTATATAGCAGAGAGACTAGCAAATCGTATGGAATATGCAAATCTAATGTTTATTTATCTTTACTGATGTTGGAATAAAGTATAACTACTTTACTGGTGGTAGGGCTTGGTGCAAGCTCGTCTGGGTAGGTACCACCCACTCATCAGATGTTCTACCGCAAAACAGCAGTACTTGGTATTGTTGTGTTCCGGTTTGAAGGGTGAGTGAGCCAGTGTAATTACAGGCACAAGGGACATAAAATCTTAGTTCCCAAGGTTGGTGGCGCATTGGCTATGTAAGCGATGGTTGACATTTCTTACAATGCCAATGTCTAAGGGCGTTTGGTGACCACTTACCATCAGGTGGCCCATATGCTCGTCCGTCTTCCTATTTTATAAAAAAAAAAAAAATAACTTCACACAACACAACACCGGATACGATGCACGGTACAACTGGAATATTATCATCGATATCCGGGGTCCGGCGCCCCCACACCCGTTGTATATACAACAATGAAAAAGTATGTATTCAATACATTATTTGTTTACCCTTCATACATTGTCAATCACGATAATACACTAAACAATCGATTGTCTTTAAATTTTTACATCATTGCTACGAATAACGAATGTACAAAGAATTGTAAATATTTTTAAGAAACGTTTAACATTTTTATGGAATTGTCGATTGTATTTATTCAAGATATATGTATTTCAATTACTCGTTTTTTTTCCTTTCGCTATCATTGAATTATCCGTGATAAAAGGTACTAAAATTTTAAATCGATCCGTTGCTTCGTTGTTCGTTCGCATTTATAATTTTAAATAAAATTTTAATAATTTTAAAGATTTTAAAGAAAATGTATTTATTCAAGTTAACTTTACGTTACGGAAAGCGGCCTCTAGTGAGAAGTGACGATAAGAAACTCGCGTAGTTGTTCTTTTTAAAATAAACCACAATTACAATTTGGTTACTATTTACAGTTATTGTTCATTAAACTTATTAACAACTTAACTCTTAACGTTAACTCGGGTTTAAATTCAAGCATCGTAATCCAAAAAAAATATAAATATAATATTAATGGAACCATTTTTTAGACAATGCAAATAAATTTGTTGAATAACACAAGGTTTATTGTTTATACTAACTTGTAAATCTTCCAAAATGACCTGTAAAATACTTTGTCCGAGCAGATGTTTGTGCGGTGGAACTATCATTGCGTACACGCGCTCCATAAGACCGGGCAATGCACTGCTATCGTGCGAGACGCACCACTCTGCGAAGTCCTCCAGCGTTCTCCTCTCAAACTCGCGCTGGTTTCTCGTGTACTCTCTCATCTTCTGATCCGCCGATGACACTCGGCTCAATAGATCTGACATTTCGTGAAGCTTTAACTCGAGGCTGTTACCGCGACCTATGTGCTTCGCCAGGAGCATCAAAACGGCGCCATTCTTATCTACATTTAATTCAAGCCTATTTATCGCCCGGGTCACCTGGGCCAATCGCGCCAGCACCTGCCTCTCTCGTCTCCTGATGATGGGTAACTCGACACCGCCCGACACATTGAAAGGTTTGCTGATAATGTCCCAAGAATTGAGAACTTCCTCGCCCACGTCTATACCGAGTCTGATTACATCGACGGCTTCGTCGACGAGCGCGTGAGTTACAGTGAATGCTGCTAGCAACAGAATGGCACACACGCGAGCCGTCATGGCGGCGGACGGACTCCCACTGAGCCGTCTCGCGTGAGGTCACGGGGTGGACAGCCTCGATCTTTACTTTCCTTTGTGAAATATCTTTGTAATTTATTGTTTCTTGTTAAAATGATCACTGATAGTTTTGCGTTCAATTCGAGTTAAAACTCTTGTTTGAATACAAAAAATGTTGTATTTCCAGTTTTACTGTTTAATTCATGACTCATTGAGAACTTGTTCGCGCGACTGCTTTTTCACACCTTACGTCACTTACTAATTCATTGTAGACAATTGTGTCGTTTTATTATTCCATTGGATACATTAAAAAAAAAACAAAATATCACAATAATATAATTATGAGAAAAATATATTTTTTTTATAATAATTATATCTATTTAGCAAATACTTATATATATTTTTTAATAAAACAACTTCCAGGTAATAATTTACGTTTTCACGAAAAAAAAGACAAAATATTCGCATTAAAATTTTACCTATTTTGTTTCTTCACAACTGATCTGGCAACACTCGTCAGTAAATCCCCTTACCAATATCAACAAAAGCTTTTTGTCATCCGTTGAAATTGTAACTAACACTCATTTTGAACGTGTTATCGTATTTTTATAGCTATAATAAAAGATAAACATATGAATATTCTCTTTACGAAAAGCCTTAAAGTCTTATCAAGATGTTTTAAATGATATAAAGCTTTAACTACTCTCAACATTAGCTAGGCAACACCGTAAAGTTGAGTAGTTTATTTATATTTTTAAGTTTTATTGTACAGTCGTTAGAAATACATCTTAAATCTTACATTAGAGTGGTAAAATGTTTACTGTGTTTGTGGTCGTTATTTATTTGTTACATTAAAGCTTTCGATGTCTTACGTATAACTAAGAACAGAGATTTACATACATTAACTTGTCTAAAACCCTCACTGCTGTGATAAGGCCTTTTCTTCTCCTCAGAAGAAGGTTTTTCCCAACTGACACATGCAAGTCAAGCTCATGCTTCTAACTTTAAAAATACGAAAGAATTAAAGATAAATATTGTTATAATTAGATATATTTATTTGATGGTAGCGATGCAAGCTAGGTACCATCCACTCATCAGATATTGTAACGCCAAACAGCAATAGTATTATTGTGTTCCGGTTTGAAGTGTAACAGCCTGTTAATGTCCCACTGCTGGGCTAGGGCCTCCTCTCCCTTTTGAGGAAAAGGTTTGGAGCTTTTTCCATATATAGCCGAGAAGGCCCAGTGATAAGAACGCGTTAATCTTAACCGATGATCGTGGGTTCATACCAGGGCAGGTACCGCTGAATTTTCATGTGCTTAATTTTTTATTATAATTCATCTCTTGCTTGACGATGAATGAAAACATCGTGAGGAAACTTGCATGCGTCGAATTTCACTGAATTTCTGCCACATGTGTATTCCACCAACCCGCATTGGAGCAGCGTGGTAGAATAAGCTCCAAACCTTCTCCTCAAAAAGGGAGAGGAGGCCTAAGCCCAGCAGTGGGACATTCACAGGCTGTTACTGTGTGTGGTTTGAAGTGCGAGTGAGCCAGTGTGACAACGGAAACCATTTTATTTTTCTGTATTGCTCAAGACGACATATTGCTTTGTAAAAATACCGCAATAAAGTACTCAGGAATGACATTTGTAATTTATAAATCATAAATATTTAGTTATACACATCAAAGTTTTACTTAATCCTCTTCAAAATACGACAATTACACTAGAAATACATTCACATACGTTAACTCTTTGTAAGTAATTCATAAATAATTAGATTGAATGGGGTATTTTATTTTATACTTATAATAGAGCGTTTCTCGTTCGAGGTGCGCAAAAAGTAGCTGCGGTAGTAAAATGGGTGCTATGTGCCTTTGATTGTGATTAAAAATGAAAATAAATTCTCAACAGAGTCTGTTCTACGAGATTCTGGCAGGCGTGTGGGTTCGAAACGGGCTACAGATCAAAGGTCAAGCGATGACGTACATCCAGGCCAACTTCTGCAACTCGATGGTCGACATGGACATATACTGGCTACAGATCTGCGCCGCGCATCTACCCGCTGACCAATTCGTCGACATGTGCATTGATGTGTAAGTAACCCTTCCCTTATATTCGTAATACTCTATAATTAACACTAAGTGCTATGCTATTCGAGTGTATACAAGTTTCCGTCCACGGGTTCACCCCCATGTGAGGGGGAGGGCACAGGTGTCAACACCCCTATTTTCATTTATGTACCCTTACAACGTGTATGCAAAGTTTTATAACGATCGGTTGAATAGTTAAGTCGTGACATGAAACAAACAAACGAACTTACTTTCGCAATTATATTAGTTAACATTTCGAAAATATATATATATATAGCAGTGACCATTATTTTTTGAATATATACAATGGTCACTGCTACTCGCACTGCGTCAACGGTCACCGTTTTATCTCATATCACGACAAATATAAAATGTGACTGTAATATTTTGACCAGGTTCGGAGTCCGCGAGTGGCTGAGCATGACGCCGATGTCGCAGGTGCAGGCGGCGGAGCAGGACGCCATGGTGGAGGGACTGCTTACCTTCCTAGCGATCCTCGTCTCCTCGAGGACAAATCTCGGTAAGACTCGAGGCAAAGATTAGAACCTTTAGTTATATAAGATAACTATGATTAAATCTTCCTATAAGCATAGTTGCATAGATTCTAAAGTTTAAGTTTTATTGAGGCTTAAAAATCTACCAACATATTAGCTTATATATTATTAGAACTCCTACCGAAATGCGGTCATTTGCATCACTCAGACTTGATAAAAACTGTCGAGCTGAGTAGAAGGATAGTTTATTAGCAGGAAGATATATAATATATATATATATATATATATATATATATATATATATATAATTTTATTAGTTTTTATAAGAGTGATCAAAAATTAAAACAATCAATTATTAATAATATGAATAATATTATATTGTTCTTAGGCAATGACGAGTTGACTCAGTCTAGGCTAGAGGTCGCCACTCTTCTGGCGGCCGGCGATAAGACGCATTCGCAGCTGCTGGAGCTCATGCCGGAGAGGTCGGGAAATGCGCACACGAGGAACTTCGAGACTGTGCTGAAAGAGGTTAGTTTGTTCGTAATTTAGCCCTTTTATATAAGTAGGTATATATATACCAGGATCAGAACTAAGGGCGTGGACATATGTCTACGGTGCGGCACCGGCCGTCGTTACACCGGAGACAGCACGGTGCCGTGTAAGGTACACCGCACGTTAGTTTGTTTTGCTGTTAGGACGTGCTTCCGCTGGTGAAATTAAAAAGTCGACAATTAATAGTCAGTCATTTTTATTAACACGTGTGAACTAAGCAGCAGCAAAACATTGGGTTGCACTGCACCCGCCGTCCCCCGGTAGCGGCGCCGTGCCGTTACACGGTGGCCGGTGCCGCACCGTGGACCAGTGTCCACGTGCTAATAGTTTACTCAAGTATTAATCCTTGTAAGATACAGCCTTGGCCAAAAGTATTAGGCACCCCAAAAAAATGCTCAAAGCTTGTTTACTAATCGAACAATGAATAAGTGCTTATCTTAGATGACGCGCCGGGGTGGTAAATAATTTCTTAGAACAGCAAGCGGCTATTTGTAAAGGTCATAAAACACGTGGCAACCGAGAACAACGGATTTGATATTTTTGCGATCATCTCAGTGAAAGTTTAGTCACTTGTGTTCGGAACTCTGACAAGTGAACAAGCTGCAATTTCCATTTACGCGATTACGTTGACTCCTAATTTACTCAAAATTGCCGAAAAGAAGTGAAATTTCTTTAGAAAATCGTATAAAAATACAACTGCTCCATGAAAACGGGAAGTCGCAAAAGGAAATCGCCAAATTGGTGAAATGTTCGCGTTGCGCGGTGCAATCTGCAATAAAACGATTTGCCCAGGCTGGTTCTCACTCTAATAAACCCAGAACAGGCAGAAAACGAATAACTACGAAGCGCGAAGATAGAAAATTAGTACGCGAGTCAATAAAAAATCGGAAGAAAACTTCCTCGGAGCTTGCTGCTGCCTTGTCCGAAGAGGCCGGAAAGCCGATAAGTGCTCGGACAGCCAGAAGGAGACTTGGAGAAGCGGGCCTAAAAGGATGTAAAGCCAGGAAGAAGCCCTGGCTTTCAGTAGCCAACAAAAGAAAACGTTACGAGTGGGCTCTACGACACAAACATTTTACAGAGGAAGATCCATGGTCCAATGTGGTATGGTCTGACGAATCAAACTTTGAGGTAAGCCTTATTTACTGCTTTTGTTATAAATAAGAATGATCACTTATTTTTTTCACTTCAATCGTGAAAGTTATGATCATTAAAAAAAAAAATTTTTTTTCTTTCGCCTACAGGTATTTGGAACAGCAGGTGTCACCTTCGTGAGGCGACGTGTCGGGGAAGAATACCATCCAGACTGCGTCGTACCCACTGTAAAGCACGGAGGAGGCAGCATAATGATCTGGGGCTGCATGGCAGCTGATGGTGTTGGAGAAATGTTTGTTTGCGAAGGTCGCATGAACAGCGAAAAGTACATAGAAGTGCTAGAAACTGCACTTAAGCCTTCGCTAACGAGTATTTACGGTGACACCAACTTAGACAGAGTCGTATTCCAGCAAGACAACGCACCTTGTCATAAGTCGGCGACTACGATGCGTTGGTTTGCAGAAAATAACATCTACCTACTTGATTGGCCTGCCCAGTCCCCAGATCTCAATCCAATTGAGCATCTTTGGGGCATTTTAAAGCGGAAGATCAAAGAGCACAACATCACATCAAAAACGGTTTTAGAAAATGCGTTAGTGCAGGAATGGTATGCCATCACAAGGCAGGAATGTACTGATCTTGTACGCAGTATGCCCGACAGAATCAGTGCTGTAATCAAATCCAAGGGTGGACCAACTAGGTTTTAAGTTTTTTATATTCCTTTTGTAATAATTAAACAGTAATAAATATGTTTAGAACTAAGAGATTGTTTTTATTCATTATTTTAAGGCAAAAATTGGGGTGCCTAATACTTTTGGCCAAGGTTGTATATCGAGGTACAAGTTGTTTATCCTCCGGCGCAGCTGTCCGTGTACCGCGCGCCGCCCAAGGGCTCGGAGAGCCTGGAGCAGGGCCTGTTCGTGCCGAGGCCGGCCGTGTGGGAGCGCCACTACGACCCGCTGCACGTGCTGCGGCGCGCCGTACACCGGAGGGACTTCCACGCCTCCATGGACCGCTTCGCCGCCTAGTGAGTACCGAGCTCAGAGCATCATCACACAATTTGAACATACCTGTACATAACGAACAAGGACATTTAAAATTATTGTTAATTGTAACGAATAATAAAAAAATATTTTATTTCATTTTAATAACAAAATAGCTTACTCAATATATAATCATAATAAAGTTGGTGATACAACAAATCTGTTTATATTCGTGATATGATCTTCATGACCCCCCTACTAATACCGTGTCCGCCCGCAGCGTGCGCGACAAGCAGAAGGCGGAGGGCGTGACCGGCGCGGGCCCGCTGTGGCCGCCGCTGCGCGCCGCCACCGCGCCGCCGCCCGCCGCCGGCGACCCGCGGCAGCTCTGCGCCTCCGGTGCGTTACACCCCCCCCCCCCCACACACACACTTGTAGGTTACCGTACCTAAACATGCAACAGGGCAGTTACGATAGTCATTTCAACGATTCTATGTTGAGGACTATTCAAGATTACTGGTAATATTACTAGTAGTAGTTTTCCAGTTCATAGACTATCGAAATTTCATGTATTTTTACAAACCTATACGAGTATAGATTAATAAAATTTACTAATAAAATTAAAATGTTACTGTATCGATAAAAAAATGTATTATATACAATACTTAATCTAGAAAATTATTATATACAATAATAATTATTATAATCTTGGAAATTATTTTTTTAAATGGTACCAATGGTAACAATGATCGCAACCAGAAACGAGCATGAGTCACTAACAAAGAGTCGCCGCAGGCGTACTGCACGGCGCGCTGCTGGCCGTGCTGCACCGCGGCGTGCGGCGCCGCTACACCGAGGGCGCCGAGGCGGAGGCCGAGCCCGCGCCGCCCGACCACGTGCTGGCGCTGGCCGTCTACCTGCTGGCCGTCGCCGCCGACCTGGCCGCCGAGCGCGCGCGCACGCACAACGTCAGTGCCGGCCCTCGCCCGTACCCTGCGCTACTGTACTCGAATTGAACGATTCCTGGAGTAACTCGTAAAGTGGAGGGGAAAAACGATCAAAGAACTTGCGGTTCAAATTTTAATGAAAATTCACCTCTCATATAGGAATCGATCGATTCGAATACGAATACATACATAAATATTTGCATGAACGTGTCGTGAGAATCCGAATCCCTGTGCCGTAGCGCGACGTGTGCGTGGCGGAGAGCGTGAGCGGCTCGGCGAGCGCGCGCGTGTCGGGCGTGCCGCTGCTGCGCGCGTTCGCGGGCGGCGCCGTGTGCGACAACGCGCGCACGCTGCTGCTGTCCGTGCCGCCGCCGCCGCGCGCCGCCGCCCGCCAGCTGCACCGCAGCGAGCGCCGCGCGCCGTCCGACAGCGAGCCCGAGTGGGAGGCCGCCGACGACGCCGCGCCCAGCAAGGCCTCGCTGCCCGCCGCCAGCACCGCGCTCGCCGTGCCCTCCGACCTGCAGGTCCACGCCCGCCGATCTCATATGGCTCTCGTTATATCTCACCCCTGAAAACTCAACACTGACTGTATATATTTTCAGCGACTTGATCTAATTAGTCTTTATTCAGGTGGTGCGTGGCAGTTCCGTGTCAGACGACCAGTCCGACACGGGCGGGGAGACGCCTGAAATTCGAGCTTTAGAGGTATGCATAATACTTCTATTACTATAATAACGATTGACCAAGCAATGGTTAGACGTTATGCAGCGTAACAATATATTATACTGAAAAAAAATGCTTCGTCTGTCTATTAGCTATCTCACATATACAAATAATTATTGGCTACCAATATGTTCTGCCGCCGTCATCATTACAGGAAATTGAGGTCCAAATGATACGGACACTACGAATGTAACCATTTAATGAATATATTATTAATAACCCGCAGAGTGGCAGCAGTGACAGTCAGGCGCTGGTGCTGCAGGGGCTGCCGCGGATCCGCGCGGACGAGGACGTGGAGATGGAGGCGCAGCACATGACGCTGGCGCTGCCCGACCCCGCCGCCGCGCTCGCCGCCGACTCGCCCGTGTCGCTGCACTACGGTCAGTGCCGCCGAAACAAACAAACAAACATACATTCATACAATTTTAGTAGATGCTAACTCACGTAGAAATACTGTTATCGCTTCACATCACTTTTCAATGATTGGATCCAAGTCATTGTCCTTCAATCTAGTCTGAAACTTGGGCTATATAGTAACATTTGTAACTACAGATATACGAGACATGGAGGTCCCAGATTGGGGCTTCGAAGGCAGTCTGTTCGAGGAGACCCCGGCGCCCGCTCTCCCCGCGCCCCCCTCCGCCGACCCGCAGCCCTCCTCTAACACACAGGTGAAGTGAAACAATTGCCTTGGAGAGGCACCAACAAGTTTAAAAAAAAGTCCTTTAGTCATGTGGAGGAACATCATAATGAAGTTTTGCTGGTTTATAGATATTAGTTATGAAATACTTTCAGAAGATAGTTTAAATAATATGTTAAAATATGATATTATTTAATATTATGTTCTGTGCTTCTTCAGATGCAGTTGCACACGCAGGCGGACGAACAGATCATAGTCAATGAATCGATAATTTCCTTACTACTCAAATTACACTCGCAACTATCGGGGCGGCTCGATTCGTTTTCGCTGGAGGAGCCGCCGCCCACTTCACAGGAGCCTATCGGTGAGTATTCCTAACAATAATTAACACCTCCAAATTAAATTAATTAGCTAAAGGTGTACGTGGTACTCGATGTCTCAGGGGACGGTCCGTACTTCATCGGGTCGCTGCTGCACAAGCTGGCGGCGCTGGACGCCCGCTGCGCGGCCACCGTGCAGCATCTGCGGCGCACCATGTGGCCGCTGCAGCGCGAGCGCCAGGCCGAGCAGCGCGCGCGCGAGCGCCGCGAGAAGGAGGAGCGCTCCCGCCGCGCGCGCGACCGCCAGCAGCAGCTCATGCGGGAGTTCGCGCGCCGCCAGCAGCAGTTCCTGTCCGCCATGGCGGGCCTGGGCGCCGCCGAGGACATGGAGTGGGAGGACGAGGTGCAGCGCGACTACGATTGCGTCATTTGCAACACCACCGCGCCCTCCACGCCGCAGGACCCCATCGGCCTCGTCGTACTGCTCCAGGTAGCCCACTAGCTCCCTGCTCACGAGAAGCGTTGAGGCCGCGCGATCGTGAGATCGTGTAACAGAATGATTTTCTGCTCGCAGTCGACGTCGGTGCTGGGCCACAGGCGGCGCAAGGGCAGCGGCCAGGCGCGGCTGGCGCTGTCGGAAGTGGAACGCGAGCGACTGTCGATGCAGCACCGCGGTACGGCAGCTGCGCACTTCTACCGCCTGCACGACGACCTCAGCCTGTACTTCGACCAGGTACGCGTATTACGTCACGACCGAGTTTATTGAACGACCGTTTGCATCTAAATAAGATAAACTTGCGTTAATTGACAATATTTCTCTTGCACATTGAAAAATCTGATCTCGATTGTCGCAGGAGTCATGGGTGCTGTCGTTGTCGGTGGGCTGGGAGGGAGGCGTGGCGGCGCAGTCGTGCGGCCACCACCTGCACCTGCGCTGCCTGCGCGCCTACATGCGCTCGCTGGCCGCGTCGCAGCGCCCGCACAACCTGCACGTGGAGCGCGGCGAGTTCCTGTGCCCGCTGTGTCGCCAGCTCGCCAACAGCGTGCTGCCGCTGGCGCCGCCGCCGCCCCGCGCGCCGCCGGTGCCGCCCTCCGACCACCGCGTGCTGGCTGCGCACATACTGGACATGCTCGAGAGGGAGAGACCAGCGCCGGTCGGTACCCTTTTATTACGTAACTTGTTTTTTACTTCTCTTTTCTCGAATTATACAAATTTAATAAATACATGTTTCGACAGACGCCCAGCTGCCTGTCGGAGGCCATGGGTAAGGCTATGGAGGAGATGACGGCGACGGCGACTAATAAGTTAAAAATGCGATACGGATCGTCACCGGCCGCCATCTTCACGTTCGTGGCGTCGCTGGTGCGCACCAACGTCGAGTGCGAGCTGGTGCAGCGCGGCGGCTCGCTGGTGCAGCGACCCACGCCGCGGTACAAGCCTCGCGGAGACTGCATAGGTGAGCGTGAACGAGCGGAGATCTCGATATCTATTCGCCACGGGAAATCGAACTAACGGCGAATTTATCTGGCCCCAGTTCCGCTAATCGCCGTGGCCGGCACGCACGCGCTGGCGCTGTCGGCGGCGGCGGGCCGGCTGGGCGTGGGCAGCACGTGGCGCGCGCTGGCGCCCGCGGACTCGCCCGCCGCGCCCGCCGCGCCCGGCGCGTGCGGCGCGCCCGCCTGCTCGCCCGCGCCGCCCGCGCGCCCCGTGCCGCTGCTGCTGCGCGACCCCACGGCGCTGCTCATGCACTTCCTGCTGCTGGCCCCGCAGGCGCCGCCGCACATGGATATACGTAAGTGATAGACACGATTCGATTTAGTTTTTACTACTCCTAGGGGTACCCGATATCGGTGGTAACGATTTTATTAAAGTAATTCGCGTATTGCTTATTACATTTTGCAATTCGACAATCATATCATTTATTTATTATTATTGTTTTCCGCAGAATATTTCACATGCATAGTTCGAGCACTTTACGCGCTGACATACTATCAAGTGGTGAACCAGCTGTGTGCGACGGGTGCATTGCCGGCGGCCCTGCGAGCGCTGCGGGGAGCCGAGGCCGAGGGCGATGCGGGAGGTCTAGCGCAGGCCGCCAGGATGTTACTCAGTACTCTCGCTGGACACCATCTACTTGAGGACGACGCGGACAGCGCTTCGCCCGACAGGGAGCCCGACCTTCACACAGTGGAGTTGGAGGTACTTTCCACTTCATTCGTTTGGAAATTAAGTAGCTAATTTCATAGTCCATCTTAATTATTATTATATAACTTTCTCTGTAACATGTAACTTTTTACCTTTCACATAACGATCCCCCTGCTTATGATCATGTCGTACATATCGTCGCCAGGTACAAGAACTCCTGCTGCACTTCCTTCGTATCTCTGCGCTACTCCGCAAACATATCTACGGGGGCGAGCTGCCGCGCATCCAGACGGAGCGCGACGAGTTCCCGACGCTGCTGCGCTACCTGGAGCTGGTGGGCGACGAGGCCGCGCCCACGGCGGACAGCGCGCTGCCGCCCGGCGCCGCCGCCACCGCGCAGGCCTGGGCGCGCCAGCTGGCCGCCGCCACCACCAGCGGGCAGCTGTCCGTGCAGCGCGCCGTGCGCACGCTGCACGTGTCGTGGGCGGCGCCCAGCCTGCTGGCCCTGCCGCGCGACTACGACCGCCTGTTCTCGTACTACCACGGCCGCGCGTGCCTGCAGTGCGGCGCCGTGCCCAAGGAGGCGTCGGTGTGCCTGCTGTGCGGCACGCTCGTGTGCCTCAAGCAGGCGTGCTGCCGCCGCCACCAGCAGGCCGAGGCGGTGAGCCACGCGGCGGACTGCGGGGGCGGCACGGGCGTGTTCCTGGTGGTCACGTCCACGTACATCATCGTGATCCGCGGCCGGCGCGCGTGTCTGTGGGGCAGCCTGTACCTCGACGACTACGACGAGGAGGACCGCGACCTGAAGCGCGGCAAGCCGCTGTACCTCAGCCGCGACCGCCTCGAGCTGCTGCAGGCGCAGTGGCTGGCGCACCGCTTCGACCACACCAAGCGCACGTGGGTCTGGCATCGGGACTCCCTTTGAAGCGAGCGCGCAGGATACGTTCACACGTAAAATATTATTTTTCTCTTTCATGTATAGTATTTACTTACTTTACTAAATTCATCTTTTTACCGTCAAACAACAATACTTGGAATTGTGGATTCGGTTGAAGGGTGAGTGAGCCAGTGTAACTACGGGCACAAGGGACATAACATCTTACTTTCCAAGGCATTCAGCTTTTTATTAAACAGTCATTTCTATGTAAATATTTACTGGTTTCTAATATTAAACCAATCTTGTGTTTCAGTGTTTCCGGTAAAGAAAGTCAGCGGCAAGTCAATTCCCGGCGCCGTCGTCTCGCACGCGGAGTGTCGCCGGTTGTTCTCACGTTATAATTATGTAGATAAATTATTAAAAGTGTATCATATTGTTATCTATATTATTTTCTTTTTTAAGTTCTCGTGCCGATCACGGTCAAAAGGATTATATCCACTTGATGTATTAAATATAGCAATAATTAGACGTAGTAGGAAGTAGTGCTGTCGTAGATATCATATTGCATTATCGTCTTCTTCCTCCAATATGTCGCGGATGTTATTTATGAATTACCCAAACCGATATGAACAGTATAACAATGGCATTGAGATCAGAATAGCTTGCTCAAATTTGACAATTATGTAAAAAAAAATATGTATAAATTAGATAGTGTAAGCGTTGCAGGATCATGGTATTGTCGAAGCACTATTTGATTCGCTGATTAATAGTAATAGCAGAGGCGAACCTCTGCTACCTCTTGTTTATTTGAGAGGTATTATTGTAAATACGAGCGGGACCGCTAGGACGTCCGGTGGGTGATAGGGCTGTGAACATGTACGTATTTCTCTCTTAACGATATCGATTTAATACGTTTATAAATTATTATTTTTCCTTACCCATTCATTTAGGTTAGTTTCGAACGCAAATGAAATCGTTTGATATATTTTAAACGGAAATAGCTATCTTTGTTTTTTTAATCATTTAATAATGCATTTGATGTGATTACACGTAAACATTGCTTTAGAACGATGAATGAACTGCAGTAACGGTTAATCGAAGACGATACGATTGTAATACCGTGACAACATCAGTTCCGAGCTTCTTGTACATAATTTGAACGAATGATTGGTCGTTTCACGTGTAGCTTAGTTCTTAGTATAGATATTTCGTGTGCAATGTCGTGGCCTTGAAATGTTAGACGTTTATATTTCGCCCGTTCGGAGCTCACGTGATTGTTTACATGTTGAAATTTACTCTATCACTAGTTATAGCCGTTGAGAGAAATATTAATATAATATATCCGTTCTATTTTAGTGAATACGTTATATATATCGCAACAAATCGTAACGCGAATATAATGTGCTAAATTTTATATAGATATTCGATATATTACATACAGTTTAAAGTCAAATGATATATATTTTATTAATTGATAACAAAAAAAAAAAAAAACATTGAAATCTCATAAAATACGTATTGGAATAAGAATGTCATTTTTAAATTAAGTTTTTGAACTCGGTTGAATTTATTTTTTTTTTGAATATTTTCCGTGTCTACAACTTGAATGAGATGCTAACTCGTGTGCTAAGTTCAAGCTTGAGGAACGTTTTGACGTCGGAGGGTGTATTTTGCGTGCATATTTTATAATCGAGCCTTCGTTTTACGTTAAACTACGTTAGGTTATTGTGATACGACTGATAAAATATAGCAGCTTTTCTTTAAATCTTTTTTATAGTGATTTAGCTTTTATTTTTTTAACAGAAAACGTCTTGAAGGTGTCCAGTAACAGGTCGGTTACATAGCGTTATTTATCTAATGTCAGAGTGTGCTCGCATCTCAAGTAAATATTGTTAACTCTTGTATCTATGATTGTTCATGTATATAATCAATAATAATTAAAGTTGTTGATATTTCATAACATGTTTTTTATTTAATGTAGGGACAAATTGATTTTCTGTGATCCATCTTATCCTCTTACTTCGAATATTACTACTGACTGGTTCAATCAGTGGTAGGGTTTTGAGGAAGCCTGTCTCTGTGTAAGTATCAACTAATCTTTGATTTTATTTATGTGTTCCGGTTTGAAGGGTGTGAGCCAGTGCAATTACAGGCATAAGGAGGGGCAGGGCATTGACAATGTAAGAAATTGTATATCGCGTGCGAATTGCTCGTGATTACCTAAATAAAAAACAGCATATTTACCAGGATTTTATTGATGTGGACTTGTTTATTTGTTTTAATTAAAATCAGATTATACTGATATATAAGTTGATAAGAACGTTATCTAAGCCTAATCAATATTTTTTTACAAAATATAGTATATGCTGATCATTGCATCCTATTCGTATTAAAAAGTGTTACGTATCATAGCAGCAGTAAAGCCATATAAACAACATTAACATTGAATTGAGATTTAAAATAATCTAGGCGTTCATAATGAATTCGTAAAAATATGGTGACTTGAATGTCGGCGAAATTGTTATCGAAACTATGAAAGCAAGGGCCTTTGGGTACTTTGAAATTTGTGGCCTCTCATTTCGAAGTGATTAGTAAATTTTAATAAATTATATAATATTGGACATAATATGGTAGTTTGAGGGAGTCGTGCGTTTGTAATGCATAATATAACAGAAGTAATATATAAAACAAACGTTTATCTTTACTCATTTAATCGGAATAGGCTATAAGCCACTTGGGCTTATATACTCTTATACGTCCTGGCCATTAAAGGCCGAGATGACCTAGTGGTTAGAACGCGTGAATCTTAACCGATGATCGT
Organism: Nymphalis io; assembly: GCF_905147045.1. Lineage (NCBI taxonomy): Eukaryota > Metazoa > Arthropoda > Insecta > Lepidoptera > Nymphalidae > Nymphalis > Nymphalis io. Next base: position 11,949,052 of record NC_065902.1, read on the forward strand.
GGGTTCAAACCCGGGCAACTTTCACTGAATTTCATGTGCTTAATTTGTGATTATAATTCATCTCGTGCTTGACGGTGAAGAAAAACGTGAGGCAACCTGCTTGTATCTAATTTCATTGAAATTCTGACACATGTGTATTCTACCAACCCGCATTGGAGCAGCGTGGTGGAATAAGCTCCAAACCTTCTCCTCAAAAGGGAGAGGAGGCCTTAGCCCAGCAGTGGGACATTAACAGGCTGTTACCGTATATATCCTGGCTTTATAGACTGTCGGACCACAATTTGAAAGAGATCATTAACATTATTTACTAAAATACGATATAAATATGTCTATGTTCGTGTTTGACAATTTTTTATTACTGCTTTGGAATGTAAAACATTCCATTAGAATCTCAGAAAACTAACCTTGTTAAAGAACAGCACAGATTATACAACAATAGGAAACATCAGACTAAAGATAGGAAAAAAAAAACGCACAATTTGTTAAAAGTTTATAATTATTATTGTACATCAACTATGATTTTAGAGGTAGAACATTCTACTCTTAAAAGTAAACGGGTAGCGCGGTTATAAACAATAAAATTATAATTTCAAACAGTTCGCTGCGTTAATATCGTCTATAGGCGGAGTAGATATACCCAATTTTAACACAATATACTTTTAAAATTGCAGAAAACCTTCAAGTAGCCGGAAATGACCCATAACGCATTTAATTCATCATTTTTTATATCATAAACAAATAAATATATAAGAGTTCTCTTTAATAGACAATTTTACAAGTGACTTTTAATAATTCCATTTAATGATTGCCTGATATTCTTACGTACAAAACTAATTCGTATGACATTTGTCATATCATTTTATTTGTCCATTAAAGTATTGATACATTTTTAATTCACAGTTCATCGTGACTGCGTTTATAATATTGTTGTAAATAAACAATTCTACCTTAAAAAAAATGAAGAGTTTATCACAGAAAATAATAAATATCAATAATAATAAATTGATGGCTCATTTTACGCACCGAGTTACAAAATATAAATATAAACCAAAAAACGATTCAATTTAAAAACGTACAAATTACACTTAAATACCCTAATTAGACTGTTAATTTTAGATTTTAAAACAATTGTTACATTTTCACTATCGAAAGCAAGGAATGTTAATTTACGAACCAATTCAACAAAATAACAAATTAAATATTTTGTTTTATTTTAGTCTGAGTACACACTGCTAGAATACAACTACAGGCATTATGTCCTCAGCCTAATCGAAGCATTTTAAACACATACAATAATTATATATATATACTTAGTTATTATTATGTCAATTAAACTTTTTGGACGACAATATCGCTCGCCGTTCAAACCGCTAAATCTACCGGCGTAGATCCTTCTACCGAAAAAATTCACCGTAATAAACGGCTCAAAATATCCCATAAAATTTGAGAGCGTAATAATCTAGTATATACACACATTTCACAATAATATAAGTATATAATCTAAAAATTCCTGAACACATTTCGATAAGATATGGGACTGTTAGTCTAGCTCGACAGTACGCACTATATGGCACAGATTAAATATGATAAGAAAATTTTTTTAGGCAAGTGCGAAGTTCACGGTAGGCCGAATGTATTTACGACTAAAGAAAACCTTTTGCAAGTGTCAAATTATAATTTGTCATATAAGCTTAATCATATATTTATATATGTATATATCTATTTCTTAAATAATATAATTGAACTCTATACGCCCATGTGCGAAGAGCAAGCTTACTATTAGTTAAATATACTGGTCGTTCTGAGATCTGATTGCTAACTGGCGCCGATACTTGGCCATCACGTCGTGTCTGGTTGTATCTGATATAGATTTTGCAACACTTTAATTATTTCCCATGATTATACCAAAAGTATTTCTCTAAATAAAATAACACTTAACGGGTCGAACACGTACGTGATATTTGCACATCTGCGGTCACACTAGCGTTTAACTTGTTGCACAGATGTAACCGCAGTGTTTTTTTTTTACTTCATTTTTTTTCGCTTGTGTCCAATCCTAATTTCTTCACTAATTATCAAATTCATTATACAAATTATACAATTATAAATATAATCAAAAAATTATACAAATATAATATATATGTTCAGCAAATTATCTGTAACATTTCATCGCTATCATTACATGAAGACCACTCACTAGTGTATGCACTATGGTCCGTTTATTTTAGTAAATAATACGAGGAGATGTGCAACTCCTTGAACTTGGAACCGGTATAACATTAATAACATCTCAATTTTTCAATGTAATTAGTGGTACGTTGTTAA